>NC_083348.1:89390713-90105352 GCF_019175385.1 Lycium barbarum
TCAACTACTCCAACTTCCATTGGATCTCCAGCCAAGTTTGCTTCGCTTCTTTTTTGTTGTGGCACTCGCTCCTGGCTTTTCGCTCTTGCTTTAGCTCGAACAAGTGGATAGATATATCAATGGACTTCTAAATTAACATTAATGAGATGGAATATGTTACTAAATTCCTTGGACGTATGTAAACTCACGATGATCAGTTTATCACATTTAGAATAGTACCCACGTTAACATTACCGTGGAAAATTGATAAGGAAAAGACAAGTCAAGGTGACTCCTATGACGAGGTTAGAGGTTGTATAATTTATCATGAAAAGTATACTTCTATTCAATGTAAAGGATATGCTGTAATGAGCACAAAATCGCGGTATACGAATTTTACTCTAGCTACTCAAAGATAGTATATGAAATATCAACTTTACGAGGATTAGGAAAACTATAAACTACTTTTTTTTTACTTCATTACTATTCTGTGATTTATGACAAGAAATTGATAATAATGATCAAAGTCCAATTGAAAAAGAGAGTTGAATCTAGAATTCACCAATGATTAACTTATGACTTCTAGCATATACTGCATTTTACAAAATTCCGTTTACACTTGTACAAGAAATTTCTTGTACCATGTAGTGTTAGATGACTCTCGTACTAAAAGCTTTCTCAGCAATTAAGAAGAGGAAAAGAGAAAAGAGCAAAAAATTGCAATGATATTCTATAAGTTCTGATTCTCTATAATGAAAAACAATCTTTTATAATAGACCAATACACATAATATAATACAAAAAGTTGCACTGGCCATGTATGTCACTTGATCTATTCTAATCCTACCTTTTTAAGTGTGGCGTGAAGTAACGGCACTATCACTTCATGAAGAATCAAACTTTCTTATTGTGATTTTTCAAAACAATTTTACAGTTCCAAATATACAAAAACAAATTCAAAAAATTAAGAAATCCATATTCTAATTCACACGAAAGGTTGAACGAGGGGTTGTTCTTATTGTACCTCATTAGTGTCGAGACAACACGAAAAAACTAATAAATAAGTGATTTGTAAAGCTTGAATTAATTATTTTTGATGAAGTAGCTTGAATTAATTATTAAAAGAATGTTAACTATATACTACCAAAAACTTCAAAAACGCCATTGGAGGCGATTTAAGGTGGTCCCCACATAATAAAAACGTCGTTTTCTATTAATTTTCGTCGGGAAAGTTTAGATTCTTGGTATATTCAAGTCAAGGAGCAAGATTCTAAGCTCGAATTGTGGGAAAAAGCGGCGTACAACTCGATTAACACAACTCTACAAAAAATCTTCGATTAAGGTTTTCAACTATGAACTTTTGTTATTAATTTGTTATATACATTATATTGTACGCATGTTTAACATTTAATCATCGTTAGTTTCCAAAAAAAAAGTCTTTTTTTTTTTGGGTTTGATCGGCTGGGCAGTGGCTTTTGCCACTGTTCCCTTTTTTTTTTTGGTTAAATTCATTAATTGTTAAATGTATATGAATTGTTAATTTGTTAAATGTTTATGAATTGTTAAGTTGTTATATGCTTATGAGTTGTTAATTTGTTAATTGTTTATGAATTGTTAATTATTTATGAATTGTTAATTGTTAATGAATTATTATTTTGTTAATTGATTATTTGTTAAATATTGATTATGAATTAATTAGTTGTTAAATATTGGTTATGAATTGAAAGAAGTTGATTGTTAATGAATTATTATTTTGTTAACATTTTGTTTGGATGATTGTTATGTATTGTTTCATAATGTATCGTATCGTGTTGTATTGTATAGGACCAAATCTGTCGTTACATAAAATAGGACCTTTCGTCTTTACATAACGTAGGATTTAACGACACGATGCAATAAAATTAAAGTAACAATCAAAGCAAACATTGTATTTAAACTAACAACAAAATATAATACAATAGTTAACAACCATCCAAACAAGTTGTAAATGATTATGAATTGTTAAATCTATATTATTTTTAAAGCATGAATATATATATGTTAAATAAAAAAAGATTATCTAAAAAAGAATAGTTAAAGTTCTTCTTTTCATAAATACATAAGTTAATGATAAAAATGTAAAGTTTGTAGGAAAATATGTGGTCTACGAATATACTCTTTTAGTCTAATTTTATCATAGTTGTGTTGGCTATTTGGTCAACTAAAAATATATCACATATCCAAAATAGAGTTCTAAACAAATATTACTGCTGAATTTCGATTCCCAAACTAATTAACGTATAAGTCTTTGCGATCACATAATTCAAAACTAATTAACTTAAAAGTCTTTGCCATCACATATGTGTCCTTACTATCACATATCAAATTTACTGCACATTTAATATGACGAAAGTTATGTTGAAAATAATTATTTCCTTTCAATATTTGGTTGGAGAGTGAAAATAATTTTTGGAAAAGACTCTCTAATAAAGATTTATACATTCAAAATAAATATTGTATTCAAGATAATAAGTAGATATTTTTTTCCAAGTTGCTTATCAATAGAATATAAATAATATTATAAAAATCGACAATAAATATTCGTGCAACGCACGTACATAGAAACTACATACCCCCAAAATATAGTAATCTCCTATTATGTTAATTATGCCATTGTTATTTTATTTATTTGTGAAATCGTTCATCCCATGTTAATTATTCACAAGATATAATACAACATAATTCACATATTCCCTACAAATTATTAATTAGTTAATATAATTTATCTTTCATTTCAAGAATAATGACTAATTTAGTTTGTACAGACCAGATTCTTTCATGGATCCGAATGTTCCCACTGGGCTCGATGATCACCCGGGGCCCGCTGTTCACCCGAGGCCCGCTGATAGATCAGTATTGTCTTTGCAAGGAAATCATAGGTCAGAGTTATTATGGGCTGGTACTATAGGGATATTGACTAGGCTCCATCCCCGTAGGCTGCAGAGAGCGTGGACTCTTTTACGCGAGCGCCCTCCGCACCCTCACGTCTTAGAGATATTGTTTCGGGGCGGCATCTATCGTTGCGTGTCCGTTGGTCGGGTACAGCATGATTGGGCGCTCATTACGGCCATGATTGAGCGGTGGAGGCCGGAGATACATACCTTCCATCTTCACACTGGTGAGGCCACGATTACACTTCAGGTTGTGGAGGTCCTCTTTGAATTGCGGGTAGATGGAGAGCCATTATACACTCGGTACGAGCCTCCTCCAGGTAGTACATGGGTGAC
Organism: Lycium barbarum; assembly: GCF_019175385.1. Classification (NCBI taxonomy): domain Eukaryota; kingdom Viridiplantae; phylum Streptophyta; class Magnoliopsida; order Solanales; family Solanaceae; genus Lycium; species Lycium barbarum. The sequence goes on from NC_083348.1 coordinate 89,393,958, forward strand.
AGAGTTGACTAGGCTCACCCACTTCGTGCTTGATGCCGAGGGCCAGATGTCGGGACAGAGTCGGGTTCAGATTAGTGCACTCTGCACTTTTGAAGGCTCTGCCTCCTGTTGAGGACGGCACCCAGCAAGACGTTGTTGATCGTCATGCCCATTTGTACCTGCTTATTATATTTGGGGGCATCTTGTTCCCGAACTCACCAGGTGCCTTTGTTAGTTTACGATATTTGGTTTTCTTGGAACATCTGGACCGCTTAGGAGACTATAGCTGGGGCGGTGTTGTTTTGGCATATCTTTACATATGCCTATGCTGAGCGTCTATTGGTGTTGTCAGTGATGTGTGTTGATTTTTTGACCAGGATGTGGATACGCACCACAGTATTCTTCCATTCCGGGACCAGCTTGATCACATGACAGACAATGCGGTAAAACTATTTAACTTTACATTATTAATTTAATTAAACGTCTTTTCTACTTGGTGATCACTGATTGGTATTTATATGGATGTCGTACGCTACTATATTAGATGGTTTGCCGACCTTTTGCAGGGCAGGTCAGGGGGTTTGGAGGTCACGGTGTCCATTGATACACCTGGACATCGTAGAGGACCACATGCCCAAGCGTGTCTTATGACAGTTTGGGCATACACAGAGTATACCCCCCTAACGTCCGTCATGAGCTCCGACACTACCAGCAGGACGATCGGGCTGCCGTTGATGATGATTTTCTGGCTTTCATGACTGTCCAGCTCCACCGTTGGGAGAACAGGTAGGACACTTTAGCGGTGGTCGACCATTTGACTCCCATTAAGGATTACATGCGCTGGTATCACCAGATCACACGCCGATTGATCGGCAACCCAGCTTTGCGTCCCGCTAGGGATGTAGGATACTCAGCACTCGCGGGGTAGTACAAGGCATTGGTAAGTTTATCGTATTTAGATTTATTTAATTACACAAATAACTTTTTTTTTTACTGTTGAACACAAATGCAGCTGGTGGTCGTACAGCGATTACGCATGGTATCCGGCAGGTAGGAGAGATTAGGCGCATGCAGGAGCCTGTTCCAAAGGCCGAGTATCAGCCAGCGCTAGGAGGAGGACCGAGTACTCCCAGAGGAGGAGGTTGTGCTGCTAGAGGACACCGTGCGCGTAGAGGACGCGGTGCTGCTGCTAGCGGATCTGGTGGTGGAGGACACCATCTGGTAGATGAGGCAGATGAGGTCGATCCCATTCCAGAGGACGTTCCCGTTCTAGTACATCCGCAGCCGTTCCAGGCCAGTGGCAGCTCACTTGGAGACTCGCCTACATTTACGCCGGTGCTCCTACTTGCTGAGATACCTGGGTCTTCATCATAGCGAGCCAGAATGCATACATGGAGGTAGGGGTGTACATGGACCGGGTTGGTTCGGATTTTTTAAACACCAAACCAAACCAATTGCGTCGGGTTTTTAAATTTATACACCAAACCAAACCAATAAAATTCGGGTTTTTCAACCTCGGGTTTTCTCGGGTTTTTCGGATTTTTTTTCGGAATAGTCTTGATACAAAACATATAACTTTTACTTCAAATATTTCTTTAGTCCTAGTAAGATACAATTATATAATTAAAGTGTTTCATAAGAAAATAACACAAAATGTGAGAAGAGTGATGACATTGTATTAAAATATTCAACAAAAGATAATAAAATGGGTTAAAATAAATACTGCTAATTAATAAGCCATAAAGAAAATGACCATGATCTAAAAATACTAAGTCATGCTAAAATAAATACGGCTAATAAATATTAATTACATGACAAGAAAAAAAAAACTTAAGTTATGTATTTTCACTCGGTAAACCAATTATGCAAAACTAAAGAATAGATATCCAATATTATTGTCATTCCTAGTGGTAAATTGAATTTCTTTTGTTAGTATTAGTGTTGAGTTGGTTTTGGTTAGGACTTTATATGAGTTACTAACATCCATAGGATATAAAACTTATTGACATTCAAAATTCTAAGTTCAAGCTTGAATAATATGATAATAGATTAAAAACTACCGAAATTTTTTAAGAAATATTTATAAATTACATTACAAATAAATATTTTTTTGTATAAAATATTTTTAAAATTAAATACATGTAATGTCGGGTTGGTTTGGTTCGGTTTGACTTTTTTTAGCTAAAACCAAACCAAACCAATTATGGTCGGGTTTTTTTTTTCAACACCAAACCAAGTCAAACCAAACCACTAGTCGGGTTTTTTTCTCGGTTTATCGGTTTGGTGCGGTTTATCGGTTTACTTTGTACACCCCTACATGGAGGCGCGTGATAACGTCGATTGGGTGGCGTTATGCGCTTCATTAGCTGATGAGCGGCTTGTGAGGAATTTAGAAGGAGCCAGGATTCTTGACTTCGATGAGTTTTTTATCCCGGTTAGTATTTAATACTTATTTGTTCATTTAAATTACTTATTTTAAATATATATATATATATATATTACTCATTATTTAGTAATATTTTATATTTTAGGATTCGGCGCCAGTGGGTCCAGCAGAGCCACCCACTCAGGCGTTTTCTCATGGGCCTAACGAGCCAACAGTATCTTCCCATGTGACTGTCGAGCCACTGGTAAGCTTTTTATTAAAATTAGTTTTATTCAATATAAGGTCAATATTTAAAATACATATTTGATTATTTAAAGTACTTATTTTAAATATGTATGTTACTTATTATTTAGTTTTTTTCATATTTTAAGATTCGACGCCAGTGAGTCCACAGGAGCAGCCCATTCAAGAGCTTTCTCATCAGCCTGCTGAGGCAGAGATATCTTCTCATGAGACTACCGAGGTGTAGGTAAGATTTTTACTTAAAATCAATTTTATTCAATATAAGGTAAATGTTTAAACTTAGACATAATTTTTATAACCTCTATTTGGACTTCGAACAGCATCTCGTTCAGGAAACTACCTCATATTCACTACCAGACCCATCTCAGGAGCCTACTCAGGCCCCTGTTGATACATAGGTTTGATTATTCAACAAACGTTAATGTATTCAATATAAATAAGAAATAGTACTAATTATTATATACTTTTCAGGTTCATCCTTTGGCACCTGCGGTGGCGACTCCCGACGAGGAAGAGGTCGAGTTTCCAGACCCAGGTCAGCATGAGGTTCTGCCCTTGCTAGCGGGACCAGATCCCAAGAAGAAGCACATTCTAGTCAAGGGCGCACGGGCCAGGGGAAGAGGAGATGATCATGACTTGGAGCGCCCGGTTATTAAGAGGAAAAAGGGTGATGGAGACGATGGCGAGGGCGGTGGGGATGGTATGAGCCTTAGGCCTAAGGATAGTCTCAGGCATAACACATGTGGGACCCATCCACGATAGTGTATATACATTAGTCTTGTATAGTTTATCGTAAATATTATATATTTTTTGCATATTTATTTGTATTTATAAATATTATCTTAGTATTTATTATTTATTATAGTTTCGCATCCTAAATTGATAATAAAATAAAATAAAAAACGTGACACATTCGCAATAAAGTTAAACATTAATTTAAAAATAACACGAAACCCTAAAGATAAATAACGTAAAGCTAATGACTACAAGTCTTCAAACAAAAAAGGACTTCGAGCACTTTTTAACCATTAAAACGACAATCCAAACTTTTGCGTATCCTTGAAGTATTGAGCCTACCTTATTAATCGTACAAATATAAGTAGGGTTCTATATAAAATATTGAAGTTCCAGAGTCTCAAAGCATGATTAATATATGGCTAAACTACATAAAAAAGTGTGAAAATGTAATAAGAGGCTGTTTTGGGAAAATGGTGGACTCCTAGAGAGAATTTGGTTTAGCGCAGTATTTTACTGCGCTAAAGGTACTTATGTCACGTTTTTTTTTTTTAGGGTCATTTTTGTTCCGGACTCGTCATTAAAGGGTGTGTGTATAATGGATTCTTTAACATCATTCATTTTAAACTTTTTTTTGCGCGGATTGTCCTTCATTTGGGGTGGTCTTTAATTTTTGCATTTCGCCTAATACCCCGAGATTGTGGGTTCGAACCCCAACTCAGTTAAAAAAAAAAAACTCGCAAGATAGAATTTCACAAGGCCATTTCTGCCTTAAGGTAGAATTTGCATGGGCAGAATTCTGTCCATGTGCAAATTATGCCTTTAAGAACCTTAAGGCAGAATTTGCAAAATTTCAGAAGGGCAAATTCTGCCTTAAGGCAGAATTTCAGGAGGGCAAAAGTTAAAGACCACCATTTTGAGGGCCAAAAATTAAAGACCGCCCCAGCGAAGGCCAATCCTGCAAATTGTCCCATTTTAAACACACGAAAATTGGATGGGTTGACCTTGGTACTCAGAATTATGCTTTTATTTTTGGGAGAGAGGAGGCCTGATATAATCCCTTTCCCCCCAATTCCTCAACATATAATTAACACCTTTTGTGACTGCTTATTTTGGCCCTAAGTTTTAACCATGGACAACCTATATTATACTGGAAGGGCCCCCTATGTAGTGTGCGTTATGTTTTTGTCACAAGAATGGCTAAGATTATTTACTTTGCGACGATTCTGGATGAAGTAAATTAAATCCTTTGTATTTAAAACTGAGAATAGAGTGGAACTACAAATAAAGACGCTCTTCCAACCATATCATGTCTACTCTTCAATGTAGTTCAACTGCCCTATTGATAGAGTCGTTGCATTTCAAATTTCATTCAAAGCTGGAGTCGTTGCAATTCAAATTAACTATATCATATTTAATGCTTGTAACGCTTGTGATAACTTGTTCCATTTGCGGATAGTGTAAACAATTCTCACACATTTAGGTAATTTGATCGACTCCAACATTATAGTATATATGTTACTAAATCTCTCTTCCAGATAACCATCCCATGTTTAGTCGACTTTTCTTATTCCAGATAAAATTTTACAAGCATGAGAAGTTATTGGGACGAACTCTTTGCGTAACTTAATTATCCCTGTGTAAAAGAAAAAGATACAAAAGAAGATATGATAGAATCATGAGAATGCACCATAAAGCTAAAACAACAATGACAGCAAGTAAAAACAATTACTAGTACCATCTGGTCTTGGTTTGAGATGCAGAGAAAAGAGACCCATAGAAAAACCTTTTCTGTGAATAGTTTGACATAAAATTGATGTAAAAAATGATTGAATACATCAAGTCTGAGGTATTGGTAAAAAAATCAACCTCTATCTATAGTACTATATCTAGTTTTCATCTATTTTTGACTTCTTAAATCATAATTTGCCCCTTCATGTGGTAGTTGCTAATTATTGGGGGGAAAAAAATTACACAAGTCAAAATGTCTTTGCTTTGTCGGAAAAAAACCGAAAAAAGAATGTCTTTGCTTTGAGCAACAAGTATAATATCTACAACCCCACAATAGCCCTTCTAACATGGCCTTGTGTCACATTGCAAAATATTTGCAGGCAGTACTTCCACACCATAGTACGTCCTCTTATAAGAAACTCAGCTTTTATCACGCAACATGATTGATTGACATTCAGACTGAGCTTCCACATTTTTTCTCCTTCTTAGCTAATGATGTACTTAATTCTAAAGTCAAAGCAGTTCATGAAATTTTTTATTATTTCCATTCAATGAATTATGATCTTTTCTGTACTTCTAAGTAAGGTCGGATTGAGAAAACTCAGTCGAATAACAACTATTTTGAGAATTGAGAAGCCAAGAACAAGAGTTTAGGAGATTCAAAGTTAGATTCTCCTTAATATCTACAAACTATATTAGAAATTAGGAAGTAATTGAACAAAAAAAACAGAGCAGTTGATCACATTCGAAGTTAAAAAGAATTACTACTAGTAAGACAATCACTTAGTTCTCCTAGTAGACTTAGATTTCTTCATTTTCCTATTCTTCTCATCAAAACTACTCCAACTATAACCAATAGGTATTGCAAATGGATCTGCTTGTTGTCCACCATTGCAGCTCTGCTGTGGCTGCTTACTCGTGGACCTGCTATTGCTCCTCGACAGCCACGACGATGACGATGAAGACGACGATGATGGAAGTGAATGGTAATTGCTGCCTGAAGTATCATCCTCACTACCACCATGAAGAAGGTGCCTTGGACTTGAAAATGGAGTGTAGAACTGTTCAATTGGTTGCAACTCCACAAACTTTGTGAATGTGATTACTACCCTCACTGTAGGGACCACGGGTATTGCCAACTATCATCACCCAAAACAAAATAATTGCCGTTAGATCATTCAAAAAGTTGAATCACAGACATATACGCATTCAAATCAAAGTTAAGAAACAGATTGGTCCCGCATAGATTTAAGCGGGGTCCCTCGTGGAACGGCTTTACCCAACAACTTGTGGCAGAAGCAAGTTGATGGAATAGTGGAGGCACTCATACTCTCTGTACGTGTAATTAAAATATTTATTTATATATAAAAAAAAAGGTGCACTCTATTGGGTAGTGAAAGAAAATTTCCTTTTTTATATCATGCTTTATCTATTTTGGACGTCTCAAACATTGATGGGTGATGCACCTATACGATAGTGAATATTTCATACCCAAGATACCTTCAATTTCAAAGTTCAAATTGATCTACATATGTAGTTAAAAGCTTCCTAGATATAAAATTTCACTTACTATTGAGAAGCATAGTAATGTGAAATAACTTAAATGAACTTACTTATTTTTGTCCTAAGCTACTTATAAATTAATATTACAATTAATCATATTAAGTGATAAAATTTACTTCAAAGATACCTGCCAAATGACTCCCTGAATTTTAAAAAGAATAAGTGTGACTAATTAGAAAAACTTACAGACACTTGATCTTATAACAAACTAAATAACTTAAATTTAAGAATTACAAACTAAAGTAAGAATATATATAACACTCAACTCTGTAACACTGATCCTATCAGTTTTAATTTAGTATAAATATATATGGTAAACCGTTTTTTTGAACAGATGTGTGGAGCTAGTTATAATATTGGCACCAAATCAAAATTTGTGTGGCCAAACCCTAGGATTAAATCTTGAACCCAAATGTGACCCAACAAAATACACCTAGGTAAATTGTAATTAAAGTAGGCCCCAGGAAGGTTCTTTGCGTTAAACACTAGGAAAAGTGTCACAGGAGCTGAAGCAAAACAGACCACAGCTAACGTCTTTAGCTTGTGCCATGAAAAGAAGAAATAAAGAGCGAAAAAACAGTAAACAAAATATCAAACCTTTCATCAGAAGAAATGACTAATGAAAATCCCGTGGGAGCAAAAAGAATTTAAACTAAAATACCAATTTTACCCCTTACCTTTACTGGAAATGTCCCTGGAGGAAACTTGGTAGTTAACAGCTCTCTCATTCGTCTAACGGCTTTAACTTTGTTAGCTAATATATCAAGTAACGGCAACAACTCCTCCGTCTTTAACGGAAACTGTTCCGTTAACCAAACAGACGGTTTCAAACTCTTCACGTACTCTTTCTCCTTCGTATTCGGTAACGGCGCAACCGGTATCGCCGCTGCCGCCGTTCTCCGCCGTGGCTCCGGTATAATATCAACACTTTTCCGAGAAACTGTAACGAACTCTCTTTCCTCTCTAATGAAACTGCTATGACGTCTTTGTCTGTCACATACGCTAAATCGTGGATTCTCTGCGACAAGGAATCCGTCATCGGAATCTTCTTCTAGTTCTAAATCTAATGGAAGAACTTGTTCACTTTCAGCTCCGGTGATTTTCCGTGATCGGAAGCTGAAAACAACGTTATTCACATCATAAACCCTAGCTTTCCATTCATTAACATTCTCCGTTTTGTCTTGACCTCTCCAATTTGTACGACTAACTAGTGTTGATTTTGTTACGTCCATTCCAGGTCGATAAACACTTGTTTGATTACAGAAACTCGATATATCAGAATCGCTTAAACGAGAACCAGCATTCTCAAAAGCATCATACATTTTACGTTCATCGTGATTCAAAACAAGCAATGAACCAGCTGGAATATCGAAATTGAAGTCACCGTCACCGAGAAAGAGAAAACTCTGATTAGCTCGTTGAACTTTCAATCCATCATAACCAGCTAATGATGTATCGGCTCTTAGATTACCGTCACGTTTCCAGATCTTATAGGTATCAGAAGGTGCAATTTTACCAACAAATGGAACAATAGAACTCTCAAAATGGAAACTAATTTCCATGTAGAAATCACGCATTCTACGAAGAACAGCAACAAGACGAGGTAAACGACGACGCCATTTAGACCAAGCACCTAAATGATGATGTTGTACTAAAACCGAAACAACATCAGAACATCGCCGCATAATTGCTTCCTGTAAAGCATTCCAACCATTAGCATTCTGTAACGAAATATCAGCACCGGCAACGGCGAGCGTACGAGCAGCGTACACGTCATTCAAACGGACGGCCAGATGTAACGGAGTTTCACGGTTAGGGTTATCACGTCGGTCAAGGACGGTTGAGATTTGATCAGCGAATTTTTCCTGTGAAAGTGAGTCGGACTCGGTGTGTATCTGAGTTGGATTAGCGAGTTTAGGAAGAGAAGAGACGAGTTTGGTTAGAGTAGAGTGATCGCCTAAAACGACGGCGTAATGTACAGGGCTATGTTTGTAATCTACTGGTTTTATAGTTGATGACGTCATCGCCGGCGATGTTGTCGACATTATTATGTGAAATTGAGAATTGGGAAGCAGATATTTGTTAAGTAGAGGAAAGAATGGAGTGTAATTGTGGAATGGAATGTTATTGAAGAACGAGAAAGGTAAAGGGTAAAGTGGTCCTTTTGTGTATGGTGCTTCATCATGCCTTCATTACATTTGTACACAGGAAGTGGGGGAGTAAAGAGGACTCTGATACTGTGTTGTGATCTGTGACAAAATTTTCAAAATTCGAAGAAACTAAGTTTTTCGAATAAAAATACATAATTTTTCATTTTAATTAAATCTGTCTGGACTTTTGGAGACTGCTTAAAAAGGAACAGTCAAGTGATTTAAAGTATGCAAATGCTAATATTAAATTAAAATTATTATAAAAAGAAAGAGCTGGATGAGATACTTCTTTCTCTGCGAGGGCAAAAAAGGCAATCTAGTATATAAAGCATCTCACATTAATAGGACTGCACCTCAAAGGGTGTGATGTAGAGATCCGACGATCGACTATTTTTCCAGTTACAAAGAACTACCTATTATATTGTTATTTTAGAATTATCGAGGAAGCAAATTAAGGTGAATTGTGAAAAATATGAAGAAAGAGATATAAAACTATGAAAATTTACATGTTAACGGAAAAAGGCCAAAAATACTCCTAACGTATTGAAAATGACTCACAAATACACTCAATTAATGTTTTGATTTAAAAGCTCTCAATGTTTGTTTTGGGTTCAAATGTACTCCTAAAACTAAAAATCCTGAACCTTTTGGGCGTGTTCTAAAAAATGCTACTATTGTACATTTCTAATCTATAAGTTTCTTGCACATTGAAGCTGTCTTTTGTTTGTGGAATTGTCGATAAACTCTTATTAATAGTTGCATGAGTGAATTTTCTTAAATACTGTATTAATTTTTTTGGACACGCCTCAAATTGTTAACTGCTTAACTGATTCAAACATTATCTACTCAAGTTTTTGTTATATAGTACTTCTTAGTTCTTACTACTTGATCTTCACCCAGTGGATCGCCATGGTCTACTGTTAGTATATGATTATCTTTATTTCCTTAGAAAAATGATTGCAAACATTAGTTGCCAGTTGCCGTTAAGATTGAAAATTAAAAATACTATTCCAACAATTCAGAAAAAATTAAGCAAATAATCATGCAAGCTAGTCTGCTTTCTTGAGCAACTGGCATGTCGACTTCAGTCTTCATTAGTGTATTATAAAATGAGAGAGAAGAAATGGTCATCGTCCAATAAATTAAAATTGGAACAACAATAGATGAAATCCGATTTAAGCTAGTTGGTCGGTTAGTTTCGGGGTATATTTGATCCTAAAACAAATGTTGAGATAATTTTTAGATCAAAAGATTAACTGAGGATATTTGTCAGTCATTTTACTTAGGTTCCAAATTCCGTATTATTAATAGTAATTAATTTGCCTAATTACATGTTTTTTCAAATTAAAAGGTGTATTCTACTACACCTTGTTCTTTGCAGGGTGAGGGTAGGGCAATTTATTCTACCCATAAAAATGGAGTACGCCTAGTACTGTTTTGGCCAATGGGCACGACTTTTATGGATGCTTTATCTGCATTATACGGGGTAGGATCAGAATATTTTATTCTTTGTTTTGTGAAGCTTTTTCAGTTTATCTGCGGTTTCTGTGTCCTTTCACTCCACTTTCCCCTTTTTGTTTCACCTTATTTTGGTAATCTTTAGTTCTTACTGTTGTTATTTTCTAAAACAATTGAGTACTATACATTTTGTTTTCTCACAAAATTTAGGAGAACTGATCTTAGTATAATTCCGACTTTGTTTCGATAACGATAAGAAAAACTGAGACATATCTTTTAAGTCAATTATATTTTTCACTTAAGAAGTTATAATGTGCATAACTTGGGAAAGAAAATTGTGGTTTATTTTTCTTCTTAGCTATAGGCCTATAGCTAAAATGGATTGAACTCTGTTGTTTAACGTTTCAATAACTCACGATTCCCTCTTTCCTTGGCACGTATTCAGTATCAAAAATTCAATATTTAAAGCAAGTAGGTATGTAAACTAATGACTTTCAAAATTTAACTGGCTTGTAAGTTGTAATTGGGGAAACTTCAAAACTTCAAGTACAACTCACCACATAGGTAAGATAATTCAGATTTTCCTGGCCGAGGCGTTTTCCGTATTTAAGTTTTATAGGTTCAATATTTATGGTTTTTCTCATTGAATGAGGGTATTTTTAAGATTATGAATTGATATATATTTGTTATAATTTTAATGAATTTTTACACATAATTTAAATTATGTGTTAAAAGCACTGGGTTCATATGAACGTAGTAACTAAAAGTTGTATCTCTCCTTGTATATAGCTTAGGTTTTAGAACCCATTCTTTTAACTTATAACTAACTCACAATATCATCAGAGCGGTTCAACTAGTTATGTGGCCTAAAGCTAGATATTAATAAGAGGCCTAAAATGTATCTAACAAATTTATTATTTTTGTAACATAAAGCTATTTTGCCAACTTGCACATCACATTGATCATCATTGATTACCTAAGCTTCCATCAATGGATGTATTTGCTAACTCTGCTCATCCAGATTTAATAATATTTTAAAGGGAAAAGGATCAAAAATATTCTTCCACTTTGGAAAAAGAGCTAAAAATATCCTCCGAACTTATTTTGGGTCAAAAATATCCTTCTCATCCTTAAAGTTTTCAAATATATCTCTGTCTTGACGGAAATTATCCCCCCAAATAACCCGAAATCCTTTTTTAAACTCACTCCATTATTTAAACTCGACCCAACTAAATAATAACCCATAAGATCCCCTTGTTCCCCCGATACATAGGTATGAAGTTTGATGGAATTGGGGGAATAAGGGGATCTTATCGGTTATTATTTAGTTAGGTCGGGTTTAAATGATGGACCGAGTTTAAAAAATGATTTCGGGTTATTTTGGGGGATAATTTCCGTCAAGACAGGGGTATATTTGAAAACGTTAAGGATGGGAGGGGTATTTTTGACCCAAAATAGGTTTGAAGGATATTTTTAGCCCTTTTTCTAAAGTAAAGGGGTATTTTTGACCCTTTTCCCTTTAAAATATTATTAAATATGGATGAGCAGAGTAAGCAAATACATCCATTGATGGAAGCTTAGGTAGTCAATGATGATCAATGTGATGTGCAAGTTGGGGCCTAAAGCGGTGCCTTTGGCCGCTTAACCCTTTGGCCGGCCTTGAACATCATCTAGTGGCGGAGCTACAATACTAAGCATGGTTTTGTAAATACTCAGTAACTTTTGCTGAGACCGCTTTTTGTTATTAGGAAATCAATTATATATGTATATGTATTTAACTGCAAACTTAATAACTAATACGAGCTATGGGGGGTTGAAAAGCTAGTTCATTTTGCAAGTTCCTTGTGTTTTGCAGTTGAGGTGGAGGGGTTCAAATCCATCAGTGGCATATTAACCCCTCCCCTTCCCATGATGTAATTTTTTTTTTCTACAAGAAATAAGATATGGGATTTGCGACAAATTCACAACTCGTAAACTTCAAATTTTTACTTTTCCGCGCAACATCTAAATTCCTGAATCCACGACTATCCTCAATTTAAAGAACTAGTAATATTTAAAAAAACATCGAGATTTGCAGAAATGGATTACCCTTAATTTCTCTTTCACCAAATACCTTCAATCTATGAGCTAGCAAAATAATCAAAAGATGGTTGCATAGTGAACTCAATAAAGAAGTTTGAAAAGGAACACAATTGAGGAATGGTCGGTTGGCCAATTCATCAAGTGGGGTTTGTTGTGTCTATAAAAAGAGGGAAGCAGACTAGTCCATGAGCATAAAATTAAAAATTAGTAAATGGCAAAGACAAAGGGAGGTGTCTGGGTCAAGCAGGACCAAAATCTTAACTGGATTTCCAAATCACAAGACAATTATACCAAATTTCCTTTCCTATGGATCCTAAAGCAGTTAACTTTGATTTCTGTGCAAATCCCATGAATTTGTGTGCAATTCCATTTTTACAACTAAGATTTCTTTTTTGACTACAATATAGCCTCTTCCTTTTTTAAAGAATTCGACCATGGTGTCCGTGTTACTTTAATTTTACCGTTAAGATGGAATCAAAAAAGTGAATTCACAAAAGAATCATGCATTAACGCAAATCAGTTTAGATGGAGCTACTTATGCAGGAAACGTAAACACTGTGAATATATACACACTATGAGCATAGTTTAACAAATTATAGCATGCTATTCACTCAATTTTCAAGTTATCGATCACACAGTGTTTGTTGTATATAGTTACATTGCATAAAACATAATATGATGGTGTAAAGGTACTATACACTGTTAATCTACGTATCACAAAAGTTATACTAAATCGATACCGATTATGAAAGAAGATGGATGAACTCGACTCTACGGATAACGTCTTAAAATTTTGAAATGCAACTTTACTTAAACCTGTTTACTGGACCCCTTTGGGGCCCAATTTTGCAAGAGAAAATGGTGTGTGGACCAGCCCTTAGGTGGGCTCGGCCGAGCTGCGCTGGGTCAATTTATTTAGGGAAAAGGACACTGTGTGTCCACTCAGCCAAACTAATTCCACATTTAATCACTGTTTGGGCTTAATCCCACTAGGTGTCCGTTCGGCCCAAAATAATGCCAAGAAATGGCCGGTCGGCCCAAAATAATGTCAAGGCTGGCCAGCCCAACAGCCCAGCGCTTAAAAAAAAAGACTTTTTGTGGCGACTAAGTCGTCACAAAAACGTCGCCACTAAAGGGCTGCTACAGCATATATACATATGTTGAAATTATATATACACTTTATATACAAGAATTATACATTTTATATACATATGCTGAAATTAATCTTACATTTATTATACATAAATTATACATATATGATATTTATTTTTAACATATACAATAGTGATACATATTATATACCACAATTATACGGTTTCTATGATACATTTTTTATACGTATGATACACTTTCTATACAAGACTGATATAGTTTATATACACATGCTGGATTTATATATACACTTTCTATACAAAAATGATACAAGTTTCTATTCTATAATACATCCTATATACACAAATGATACATATTATATACAAAAATGATACATACCTTAGTGATTCATATTTTATACAATTTCTACACATTATACATAGGCACTGTTACATATTTTTATACACAAACGATACATATTATATACAAAAATCGCCTCAGAGTTTTTTGGGATATTTCTCATTAAATATACAAATATTATACATGTTTTGGGATATTTAACCTTTAGTGACGACTTTTTTAATTGCCACTAAAAAGCCTGATTTTTCTGTAGCAGCCCTAAAAGTCGCCACAAAAAGTTATGGGGCTGTTGGACCACCCAGCCTTTAGTGGCGACTTTTTAAATCTTTTGTGGCTACTAAAAGTCGCCACAAAAGGCCTGCTATAGATTTGGCTACCAAATGGAATAGTTTATGGGCTGACTTTGGGTTTGGGAATAGATGGGCCGGCGCATAGGATTATTTATGGCCTAGCGGCCATTTGTGTCTTTTTCCCATTTATTTATGCTTCATTTATTTTTGTATTTGCTCCATTAATAAAATTGGCATTGCTTCATTACATTTAAATTTGCATCAATTTTCGAAAAAATTAAATTGAACAGGAAAATGATTGTTATTCTCGAAATTGGCTCGGTCATCAATTTAGGTCTCGGAAAATTATACGAACATAAAAGAATCATATAAATTAGATAAACAAGCACAAAATTATGGTCAGTTAAAGTTTCAACCATTTACAACTAGCTTTATTTCTATTGTTAGTTTACTTTATGTCTATCTGACATATCATTTAAAATTTTGAATTAGATTCTGCTACTAATATTGTTATGAAAGAAAATTTGGCAACTAATCATGTTGGTGCCTGGTGGGCAAGACCCGGGCTCGCACCTTGGCCGGTCTACCGGGCTCCTTGTTCAACCTCCCCCCCCCCCCCCCCCCCCCCCGGGGCCCTCACTAGGCCCCCCAGCCCAGCCCCATCCTAGGCCTAACCGAACTGTTTTAATTCAGGTTTTTATTGAGCCGAAGGGGGGTGACCTGATCAAAAACATATTTAACTTTATAGTTTGTTTGGATGGGCTTGCTTATAAGCCATAAGTTAGGAATGATAAACTTATAATTGTTGACTGATTTTTATTATTTTGGCTTAAAAATAAATGCTTAAAAGTACTTTTTTCATCTTACCCAAGCACTATAAAAGTGTTTAAAAGCAATTGTGTCTTAAAAGCACCTAATATAAGTCAATCCAAACAGGCTGAGCTAGAAGCTTGCATTCATTGTGGAAGATGCTCACATGTACTAGTTGGGCATCAATTATGAATATAGAACTATTGGTCTTTTATAAAGTAGTAGTTGGGCCACCATATTTGGAAGGCTTAAGTGACTAAAATACCCCCAAACTCGGTACGAATTGCAACTTTAGTTCCCAAACTATTGTTGCGCTTCAAGACACCTCTAACCTTGGTAAAATGAGTCTTAATTCATCCCCGAGCTGCCACATGGCATAGCAAGTGTAGTCACATGCCAATAGGCGCGTGAGAGGTGCCACGTCAGCTTTTTTTTAAAAAAAAAAAAAATCAATTTTGGAAAATTCATTAAAAAGTATATTTTCTTAAAATCAGAAAAAACTATTTTTTTTTTAAAATGTGGAAAACCCATTTTTTTAAAATAAATCTGGACTGGATTTTTTATTAAAAAATCTGGAACTTTTTAAATCTTGAAAAATGAGAAACCCATTATTTTTAAAAAAAATCTGGAAAATTGATTTTTTTTAATTAAAAAACCTGGACTTTTTAAAAATCTGGAAAACTAAAGAAACCCATTTTTCTAAAAAAGAATCTGAAAAATTGAATTTTTGATTAAAAACCTGGAATTTTTTAAAATCTGGGATACAATTTTTTTTTAAGAACAAAAATGGAAAACTGATAATTTTTTTGTAGATTTAAAAAATAATCTAATTTTTGGGGATTATTTTTTTTTAAAAAAATGGGTTTTCCACATTTAAAAAAAAAATCAGTTTTTCCAGTTCTTTTTTAAAGAAGTGTCTTAAAAAAATCATGGAAATCTGAATTTTTTAGGACACTTTTAAAAATATATCAAGTTTTAATTTATTTTTTTACAAAACAAATCCATTTTTTACAGATATTTTAATTAAAACTGTAGTTTTTCAGTTTTTTTTTTAAAAATCAAATTTTCCATATTTAAAATAAATATTTCATTGATCCAGATTTTTTATAAAAAAAAAAATCAGTTTTACATTTTTTTTCCAAAATAATTTATCTATGTGGAGGACACATAGGATGAAAATGCCACGTGGCATTAATATTTTACCTGTCGAGGGCCACATAAGCCTTATTTTACAGCTAGACCTGCGAGTGACTACACTCACTCCGGATCATGAGCTCAGGGGGTGTAATAAAACCCATTTTGTCGAGTTTAGGGGTGTCTTGAAGTCCATCAATAGTTTGGGGACTCAAGTTGCAAAACGTGTCAAGTTCAGGGGTGTTTTAGTCACTTAAGCCTATTTGGAAGCAAGATGCATTTTAATTTGGAATAATTACTTGGCATAGCTACCTCTAAGTGGTAATTATTGATCATAACTACCTTTTAATTTATTTATATTTAGTAACTACAGTGATTTTGTAAATTACCATTTATAACTATACCAAAATACATCAGGCGGCCATGGCTGGAGTGGCTATTGGTGTGGGTCTCTGCCCCTGCCCGCCCAGGTTCGAACCCAGCGAACTGTATTATTTTTCGTCATATGTATTTGGCTCATATTGTATCTCATATGTAATAATCTGAATGAATATGAAGCCAAATACATTCAGATACAAGACAAAAAGCAAAAATATATTTAGATACAAGACAAGAAGCTCAAATACGTATGAGATACAAGACATATGAGCCAAATACATATGAGATACATTCAACTACGTGGCAGCTCGAATACATTTAAATTCAGTCAAATATATGTGACATCTAATATAACTGAACAGTGTAATACATCAAATATAGCAAAAATGCCTAATATAGCTATGAATTGTAATTATGAAAAAAATAATTATTAACGGTTAATTGCTCTTAAAAGGCAGTTTTTATGTAAGTTTCCCTTTTAATTTCACCAAGTTGTGATGATGGGCTCGGCCAACATTATTAGCTCCACAAAAGTTTCTTAGCATCTAAATGCTGGCCTTAGGAAAAGCATTTTTTGTCCTCTTTAATTTGTTTGGCAAAGGTGAAACAAAAGTTAAAAAATCTGATTTCGTACACTCCTTTCAATTTTGGAGATGTTGAAAATTTATTTCTATAGTAATTGATATAACCATGCCCTTTTAAGGACATAGCTTTGATTCATCACCTTTTGACTCCTATCAAAAGTAGTCTTATGAACCGGGGGACAAGGGGTAACCATCCCTTTCCTAGTATTCCCCCCCAAAAAAAAAAAAAATCATTAATACATACAAAGCTTTAGGCACGTAATTTGCTACTTCTATGTAAAAGTTATGGAATTTCAAAGTACCGTTGGAACTGTTGAGAGGGTAAAAAATCTTAAAATGTCATCTTTATAATAGAAGTCGAGTTTATTATGCCTTTTTACCAAAGGTGTATGATCAACTTTGAAATTTTGAACCAATTTTGCTAGGCATCCAATTTATATTTTAGTACTCCGATTCTTATGATGTAAATACCATCTTACAAGTTTTATTTTCTAATGTTTAGTTCTTAGATGTGTTATTGGGATGTTTCCTGGTTGACTTAATAATATGTAAGTCACATTTCGACTCACCTAGTGTACAAGCGTCTGTAGTCCAACGGTTAGGATAATTGCCTTCCAAGCAATAGACCCGGGTTCGACTCCCGGCAGACGCAGTTATCCATTTTTATTGGTTTTACTTTTAGATACTGCAAGTCTGCAATTAGCAGTTTAACTTTTCTATTTTAGTTTTCCCACTCTAAAATGGAGAAAAAGGTCGTTTTCCAATAGTAACTTTTATGTTACCATCTTCAATTGAGGGTGCTTTAAGGCCATTTGTGATTCATAAGCTTATTCTTGCAAATTCAGAAAAAGACAGGTTCGAAACATCTTTATTGTCATTTCTAGCTTATACTCATGAGCTAAGGAATTATACATAGGTGATGGTACAATAATTTACATATTTAGATTTTTTGTATGCAAAGAAACAAAGGAGATAAAATATGGATTTAAATTGCACTTGATAATGGTCGATGTCATGACTAATTGACTTAACTGTAGAGATTCTTGGAACACTTCTTTTAGATAGGATAAATCATCGATTACGAAAACTTGACAAATATGAATTGTCTGTCACAGGTAGGAGTCTAAGCCTAACTCCCACCACAATGGTGGATTTTGATTAAAGAAAATGGAGCAATGCAGTGCAAATAAGTAATCATGTTAAGTAAAAATAGAAGTGGTCAAGTTAAAATGAAGGGAAGAGAATAGTTTCAAAATAAATGCATGGGGTAAATCGAACCATCATATATATTCTTGTTTTCATGACAATGAGTGTGACAGTTTCATTTCCATAAAAGATGTGTGTTTGTTGATACATCACGTAGTACTAATTGATGAGGAAATAATTAATCATGAGCAAATAATATATATAGCAAAAGTAGTTGTTACCTTTTGCAATTCCAATCACTAGCTATCAATCCAAACTAAAAGTAGTTGTCATATCTTAGTGTCGGCCAAATTATATTTCGTTATCCAACATTTAGTAGGGGTGTACAAAGCAAAACCGAGAAATCGCACCACCGATAATCCGAATTAAATCGAGAAAAAAATTCAATTAGCAGTTTAACTTTTCTATTTTAGTTTTCCCACTCTAAAATGGAGAAAAAGGTCGTTTTCCAATAGTAACTTTTATGTTACCATCTTCAATTGAGGGTGCTTTAAGGCCATTTGTGATTCATAAGCTTATTCTTGCAAATTCAGAAAAAGACAGGTTCGAAACATCTTTATTGTCATTTCTAGCTTATACTCATGAGCTAAGGAATTATACATAGGTGATGGTACAATAATTTACATATTTAGATTTTTTGTATGCAAAGAAACAAAGGAGATAAAATATGGATTTAAATTGCACTTGATAATGGTCGATGTCATGACTAATTGACTTAACTGTAGAGATTCTTGGAACACTTCTTTTAGATAGGATAAATCATCGATTACGAAAACTTGACAAATATGAATTGTCTGTCACAGGTAGGAGTCTAAGCCTAACTCCCACCACAATGGTGGATTTTGATTAAAGAAAATGGAGCAATGCAGTGCAAATAAGTAATCATGTTAAGTAAAAATAGAAGTGGTCAAGTTAAAATGAAGGGAAGAGAATAGTTTCAAAATAAATGCATGGGGTAAATCGAACCATCATATTGTTTACCCCGAATTTGGTAAATCAATTGAATTTGTACGCGGGTATAGGATATGTGTTTGAATCTCGATATATTTGATGGATACAAGATTCGTATGGTTAAGATGTGAACAAAACAATGATGCTTAGAGGACCACTGTGGATTTATACATCTACTAACATATAAGTATTATTTGTTTGAACAAGTAATAGAGATGAACACAATGATTCCGGACCAAAATCTAATATTGAGAGAGAGATTTATATGTATCTTCTAGTACAAAAATGTTGTTGATCCCGGGGAGCCAACCCCTACAAAGGAGAGGGATGTGCTCTATTTATAGTGTGACCTCCATGGGTCTCATATGATGTGAGCTAATAAAATAATATCAACAAGGACAGCTCTGCACGGATTTGGTGGGATTAGACTGACGGCGCCGTCTGACACACGCATGGTGGGTAGTTGACCAGGACAGGACGTTACTGGCGCGTGACCCGCGTGCAACGGCCACCCGGACCAACGGCTACTCGGACCAACGGCCACCCGGACCAACGGCTACTCGGACCAACGGCTACTCGGACCAACGGCCACACGGACCAACGGCCACAAATGCCCGGACCAACGGCCACGAATGCTCGGGTCACCGGGCTTGGTCGTTCCAATGACGAAGAAGGCAGATCAGTCTGCCCCCTCGCTCCACCGGTTTACCTCGCGTCCGGTTTTTACCGTATACAGATAGCCCCACACTTCCCGGATCTCCGATCTATCGGAGTAACGGGGAGTGGATAACTTCCGAAACAGGTGGCCCTGTCAGCTCGTCGTTACCTTCTTATTTCTTTGTTTTGAATGTTTGCCATTATTTTGGTCATGATCGTTGGTCCGTTTTAGGACAGGTCGACTTATAGTCGTTAATTCACCGTGCCCGTGGGACTTATCCGATGCTTCATAAGTTCAGATGCCTCCGAATTACGATAGGCATTTTCTTCAGGGTCGGTATTTTTTCAACCTTGGCAAAGTTTTTGATGTAGCAGTCCCCGTTTTGGGGGAATTTGCCGAGCTTTGGCTTGGGTCATTGTGACCTTGTCGCCTTTGTCGAATTTCGGGCACAATCCTCGATATAGAGTATGTGAGTGGGGCAGTGCCGGAATACGGCGGTTACCATCGGGGCGAAGTCCTTTTAACAGAAAGACACCCAAGATTTTGTTATACCAGCTTTTGCGTTTGCAAAATGTTTGTACATATGAGAATTTTAATTCCTTCTGCCTTGTTGTAGTAAATGAAAAATGGGGCACAATTCATTATGATCGTTTGGTCCTTACATCAGAGGCTGTGGTCGGTGGCCGGGCCTTAGTTTTGCCGTAGCAAATGTTGAATGGGACACGATTCATTATGATCGTTTGGTCCTTACGTCGAAGGCTATGGCCGGTGGCCGGGCCTTTGTTTTGCCGTAGCAAATGTTGAATGGGACACGATTCATTATGATCGTTTGGTCCTTACGTCGAAGGCTATGGCCGGTGGCCGGGCCTTTGTTTTGCCGTAGCAAATGTTGAATGGGACACGATTCGTTATGATCGTTTGGTCCTTACGTCGAAGGCTATGGCCGGTGGCCGGGCCTTTGTTTTGCCGTAGTAAATGCTGAATGGGACACGATTCGTTATGATCATTTGGTCCGGTCTTGACTTGTTGAGCCCCTCCGTTTTCCACTAACCGGGGTAAACCTCGATGTGGGTATAAGTCCCCTAGTATTTATCCGAGCTGCGAGGTCGGGTGAGTGCTATCAAGCCCCCACTTCGGAGGGTGTGACCTCGAGTTTCCGGGTGCTGGTCCCTTATCTTTGTTGAGTAACACGTTGTACTCGTTGCCTCATTAAAAACCTAGTCGGAAAATCCATTTTGGGACAAAACCGTACTAAGGAAAAGAGTGCAACACGTGTTTTCAGACCTAGATTCTAACTTTATCCGGTACTTGACTTCCTGCAAAAAAAGAAAGAGGTCAATAGAAAAACACGAGGAGTCCATACCTTAGTCCGACCTGAAGCTTGGTTTCTCCGGATGAGAATATGGCCGGTACCTCTCCCTCGACGATCTGGCCTCCGGTTCGTAATTCTTCCTTGGTCTCTCCAGACTTTTGTTCATATTTACGGGCCCCGGGGGAAGCTCGAGTTGGTCATCCTCCACCCGAATCTTCGACTCGTACCGGTTATGGACATCTGCCCATGTCACGGCCTCGTATTCCACCAAGCTTTCCTTTAATTTGAACGAAGCCGTCGAGCTCCGAACATTGATCCCCTTTGTGAAAGCTTGTGCAGCCCATTCCTCCGGAACCGGGGAAAGCTCCATTCGTTCCCTTTGGAACCGACTGACAAATTCACGCAGTAACTCATCGTTTCTTTGGGCAATACGGAAAATATCCGTCTTCCGAGCCTGCACCTTTTTGGCTCCGGCGTGTGCTTTTATGAAGGCATCGGCGAGCGTTTCGAAAGAAGTGATTGAATGCTCGGACATATGATAGTACCAAGTCAATTCTCCTTTTGCCGGAGTTTCCCTGAATTTTTTCAGCAACACGGATTCGATTTCATCCTCTTCCATATCATTGCCTTTTATAGCACAGGTGTATGAGGTCACGTGTTCGCAAGGGTCCGTTGTGCCGTCATATTTTTGGATTTCCGGCATTTTGAACCTCTTCGGGATCAATTTCGGGGCCGCACTCGGAGGAAAAGGCCTTTGAATGTACCTTTTCGAGTTTGGCCCTTTTAGCAAAGGTGGAGCCCCCCAGTATTTGATCCACCCGGGAGTTATACGTCTCGACCCTCTTTTCGGTCTAGTCTACCCGTTTTGCCAAAGTTTCGAGCATCTTTAGAACCTCGGTGGAGGAACCGGCTCCGGAACCGTTACTCTCGACCATCCGTGGCTCGTTTCTTCCGATTTCGACAACACCCTTCGTCTTCCCCGGGGTTGCTTCATCTCCTCCGTTTTGCAACCGGGCTATTGCGATTCCCTGTTAAGCAATCGCCGCTCTCTGTTCCTGCAACATTTCAAAAATTAAACGCAAGTCAATATTATCATTCGGGGTATCCGGTTCTTTCCGGACTTGTGTCCCGGACAAAGTAATTGAATTGTTAGTATTTAAAGGGTCAGTGGGGTTTGGCAATCCTCGCGGCCCGCTGCTTTCATTTTCGGCCACAATCTCGTTGTTGTTGACGTGACCAGATTACCCACTGTTAGCCATTTGGTCTGTTTCTTCCGAGACGGACAGCAGATGTTTCCGATTTTGATGGGTAAGATAGAGATCAAGATCAAAGACCACTATTATCCTAGCCCCACGGTGGGCGCCAAACTGTTTACCCCGAATTTGGTAAATCAATTGAATTTGTACGCGGGTATAGGATATGTGTTTGAATCTCGATATATTTGATGGATACAAGATTCGTATGGTTAAGATGTGAAGAAAACGATGATGCTTAGAGGACCACTGTGGATTTATACATCTACTAACATATAAGTATTATTTGTTTGAACAAGTAATAGAGATGAACACAATGATTCCGGACCAAAATCTAATATTGAGAGAGAGATTTATATGTATCTTCTAGTACAAAAATGTTGTTGATCCCGGGGAGCCAGCCCCTACAAAGGAGAGGGATGTGCTCTATTTATAGTGTGACCTCCATGGGTCTCATATGATGTGAGCTAATAAAATAATATCAACAAAGACAGCTCTGCACGGATTTGGTGGGATTAGACTGACGGCGCCGTCTGACACACGCATGGTGGGTAGTTGACCAGGACAGGACGTTACTGGCGCGTGACCCGCGTGCAACGGCCACCCGGACCAACAGCTACTCGGACCAACGGCCACCCGGACCAACGGCCACTCGGACCAACGGCTACTCGGACCAATGGCTACTCGGACCAACGGCCACACGGACCAACGGCCACGAATGCCCGGACCAACGACCACGAATGCTCGGGTCACCGGGCTTGGTCGTTCCAATGACGAAGAAGGCAGATCAGTCGGCCCCCTCGCTCCACCGGTTTACCTCGCGTCCGGTTTTTACCGTATACACATATATATTCTTGTTTTCATGACAATGAGTGTGACAGTTTCATTTCCATAAAAGATGTGTGTTTGTTGATACATCACGTAGTACTAATTGATGAGGAAATAATTAATCATGAGCAAATAATATATATAGCAAAAGTAGTTGTTACCTTTTGCAATTCCAATCACTAGGAGCCCGTTTGGATTGGCTTATAAGTTGGCTTATAAGCTGTTTTCAGCTTTTTTGAGTGTTTGGCTGGCCAGCTTAAAGTCATTTTATGCTTAAAATAAGCTCAAAAAAATAATTGGACCCATTTAACTTAGTTTATCTAAAGCAGCTTATAAGCTGAAAACAGCTTATAAGCCAAAAAAAATAAGTTGGACTACCCCAACTTATTTTTTTCAGCTTATAAGCTGCAAACAGCTTTAAGCTGTAAGCCAATCCAAACGGGCTCTAGCTATCAATCCAAACTAAAAGTAGTTGTCATATCTTAGTGTCGGCCAAATTATATTTCGTAATCCAACATTTAGTAGGGGTGTACAAAGCAAAACCGAGAAATCGCACCACCGATAATCCGAATTAAATCGAGAAAAAAATTCAATTAGCAGTTTAACTTTTCTATTTTAGTTTTCCCACTCTAAAATGGAGAAAAAGGTCGTTTTCCAATAGTAACTTTTATGTTACCATCTTCAATTGAGGGTGCTTTAAGGCCATTTGTGATTCATAAGCTTATTCTTGCAAATTCAGAAAAAGACAGGTTCGAAACATCTTTATTGTCATTTCTAGCTTATACTCATGAGCTAAGGAATTATACATAGGTGATGGTACAATAATTTACATATTTAGATTTTTTGTATGCAAAGAAACAAAGGAGATAAAATATGGATTTAAATTGCACTTGATAATGGTCGATGTCATGACTAATTGACTTAACTGTAGAGATTCTTGGAACACTTCTTTTAGATAGGATAAATCATCGATTACGAAAACTTGACAAATATGAATTGTCTGTCACAGGTAGGAGTCTAAGCCTAACTCCCACCACAATGGTGGATTTTGATTAAAGAAAATGGAGCAATGCAGTGCAAATAAGTAATCATGTTAAGTAAAAATAGAAGTGGTCAAGTTAAAATGAAGGGAAGAGAATAGTTTCAAAATAAATGCATGGGGTAAATCGAACCATCATATATATTCTTGTTTTCATGACAATGAGTGTGACAGTTTCATTTCCATAAAAGATGTGTGTTTGTTGATACATCACGTAGTACTAATTGATGAGGAAATAATTAATCATGAGCAAATAATATATATAGCAAAAGTAGTTGTTACCTTTTGCAATTCCAATCACTAGCTATCAATCCAAACTAAAAGTAGTTGTCATATCTTAGTGTCGGCCAAATTATATTTCGTTATCCAACATTTAGTAGGGGTGTACAAAGCAAAACCGAGAAATCGCACCACCGATAATCTGAATTAAATCGAGAAAAAAATTCAATTAGTGATTTGATTTGATTTTAAAAAAAAAATCCGACCATCATTGGTTTGGTTTAAGTTTTAACTAAAAAAAAGTCAAATCGAACTAACCCAACCCGACATTACATGTATAAAATTTCAAAAAAATTTATACATAAAAATATTTTTTATAATGTAATTTATAAATATTTCTTAAATTTTTTCATAATTTTTTGTCTTTTAACATATTATTTCAAGCTTGGATTTAAAATTTTGGATGGTCCAATAAATTTTATAACTCATAGATGTTAGTAACTCAAATAAAAATCAATAAAAATCAACTAAATATTAATGATAACAAAAGAAATTCAATTCTAACACTAGGAATGATAATAATGTTGGATATCTATTATTTAGTTTTATGTTGGTTTAGAAAGTGAAAAATACATAACTTAATTTTATTTTTACCTTTAATATCTGTCATGTAATTAATACTTATTAGCCGTACTTATTTTAGCATGACTTAGTATTTTTAGATTAAGATCATTTCTATATGCCTTATAAATTAGCCATATTTATTATAGCATGACTTAGTACTTTTAGATTATGATCATTTTATTTATGCAATTTCATTACTTTTTTTTGTTGAATATTTTAGTACAATGTCATCTCTCATCTCTCATCTCTCATTTTGTGTTATTTTCTTAATAAATATCTTAATTAGATAGTCGTATCTTATTAGGACTAAAGAAATATTTGAAGTACAAGTTATATGTTTTGAATGAAGACTTTACCGGGAAAAAACCCGACAAACCCGAAAAATCCGAGTAACCGAAAAAACCAAGAAAACCCGAGGTTGAAAAACCCAACTTTTGTTGGTTTGGTTTGGTTTATAGATTTAAAAACCCGATGCAATTGATTTGGTTTGGTCTTTAAAAAATCCGAACCATCCCGGTCCATGTACACCCCTAATTCGGTTAGTATAATTGCCTTTTAACCAATTAACTAGGATTCGACTTTCGGCAAATGAACTTTTTTCTTTCCATATCCGGCAAAATATTTGAGGACAAGATTTTAATTGTGTTTGGATAGCTTTTAGTTGATATCTTTGTAAATTCCATTACATACTAATAATAACTGACAAACAAAATGTCGTAGGAGATCAAAGTATTCTAAGAGGAAGTGGCATAACCTTATAAAAAGCGAACAGAAAACTTGTGTTACAAGCTCACATTGAAAGAAAAAGTTCCAACATGCAAAATTAATAAGTTGAGAGTTGTAGGTATTTAGTAGCTCAGTTGGTTGGTTGGTTACCTGAACTCTCGCTTTGTTGGTGAGGGTTCGAATACATTGTAATCCCTTTCATGTAACAATAACTTCTTCTTTTTTTAACAAGTTGAGAGTTATTGAAATACTTTTGTCGGGTAGGATCCATCCATAAAAGATAGTACTAATTATCCAATTAACCCATTAACTAATATTTCATCTTAATTAGCTCAACTTCACCAATTACTAGCGAATTGGATTTCGCCAGGTTCACGGGCTAAACCCATTTTGACGTACGGTTGTACGTACAATACTAGTGTCCAGATGAGTGGGAGATCACTTGGTATATAGTAGGACAGTCTTGGGCTTTGTAAATTTTTGCTTTCGATAACAAGTTGGGCATAAAAGATTGGTCAGGCGCAGTAATTTGATGGATCAGTACATGTATAGACCTGTGAGAAAATGTCCCTAAGGTCCCTAATTAGTACTATTTCTTTCTCCGAGGTCTATCCGAAACAGCATTCCTACCGCACAAAGATAGAAATACGATCTGTGTACATTCTACTCTCCCTGACGTCACTTGTCACACTGGGCATGTTGTTATTATTGTTGTTCTTTCTCATAGAGTTATAAAAAATTATGACAAGGGAACCCGCACTCGCAACCCTTCGGGTGCGCACAAGGTAAACTCGCTCCTGTGCAATAGCCTGCAAACCACACAAGAGAGCCTAATGCGATGAGTTCGATCCAGAAGACAAATCTCATACTGTTGTAGGCAGGGAATGTCAAACTTGAGACATTCATTATAGAATTCCCCATGCTCAATCAACTGAGCCACCCTTGCGGGTCTCAAAATTGTTACGGCAATAAACTTATATTGTAGGAAATTTCTATCATAAGCATTGATTTATTAATCAGCTAAAAGGAATAATTAATCTACGATAATAGATTAAATTCCATTATGGTATAAAATATATCCTCGATCGATGTATCTAACTTAAATCTTTTGGTCAAAAAGACTATCTACTACGATTTCCTTTCTCTTTTATTTGTTTATTTATTTATTTTGTGTCAGCGAGGCTTCTGCTTCCCTGTAACCATGCAAGGAAATATAACAAGCTTCACCACCAAGCCAGATGAAGTGTTCAATTTCCATTGGTTATACACAAATCTTGAAGGGGCATATGTACGTACCACATATCCCTTTCGGGTTTTCCATTCGAAAGATAATATACATTAGCTTGCTTATTTGCCGGGAATCATTGGCAATTCAATATTTGAAGACATCACGACAAAGCTTAATATTCGTCTAATTAGACGCATGACAACGAGTTGGTGCTAAATTAATTTATTAGCTCATGATTATTAATATCCTAATCTCCTAGTACTACTAACGTACTCCGTACGTTCTTTTACTTGTCCACTGTAAATTTTGCACACCTCTTAAGAAATAATAGATGAAGTGCATAATTTACTATGATAATCATATTAATTAGTGCATATTTTTAATGGACTCGAATAACGAATTTAAATGAGTAATTAAAATTATGGATAAAACAAAAAAAAAAATATTTTTTCTTAATATGCTAAAAGTGACAGATAAAAGGTGAAAATGTATTTTTAGAATATTAGACAAATAAGAGTGAGGAGAGATGAGTATAACACAACAAGGAAACACGAGTCTCAATGGAAATGAAACTGCTACACTCATGTATATGTAAAACCAAACATTAGATTATTTTTTCTTTTTTATGTTTCATTACCATCGACATGCTTTAATTTGCCAGTTCAATCTTCGTATTCTCATCATGTACTCTCATGTGCATGTTAAATAGGGAGCAATTAATATCCTTTAATACTCTATTTTTATTCTATTTTATATGACACTTTTTTCGTTTAACATGTTTCAAAAAGAGTTTTACAGTACTTTCTATATCTTTAATCAAAACTATTTAAATTAAATTAACTTCTCCTTTTAATTTACCCTTAATAAAAGACTTGTATAACTAGCTACAAAAGTATCATGTTGTGTTTAAGACCACATAAATTATTGATTTTAAGATTATTTTACATATATATATTCCAAAAATGTAAAAGATTTTGATAGCTACAAAAATATTGTGAAATGAAACTGCCGTGCACACTTATAGGAGAAGCAATTAATGGAGGAAAATGTAATGCGACGTGAGAATTAAGACAACAAAGATTTTTGTACCATATACCTCAAAGTCCATGTCTTGTGGCACAAACCATGACCAATAATTACAACCAATAAATATATTACTCCTTTTCAAAAAAAAATAAAAAATGAAAGAGACTTGAACACGGATGGTAGTATTATAGCAATGTCCTTTTCAAATTTTTTGAAAGAGACTTGAAAACAGATGGTCGCCGAACCCCTTAAATATCCATGATATCACTTTGAAGATTACAGAAAATAACTTCTTTTAAAAAAAACTCAACCACGACCTTTGGAATTAGTGTTGGCAACAGATAATGGGAATTGATTCGTCATTGATTGATTGATATAGAAAATAAGTTATTAGTCACGTGTATATTGTTTTTTTGTTTGTTTAAGCCAAAAGGCTTAATGGATGAGAGAAAGAAAAAGAGAGAGCTACTGGACACTACGGGGACTGTAAGCGATCTAACAGAACTGGCTTGTTGAACGGAACTCAGACTCAGACCAATTCAAGATTTCGTTTGTGTTCATGTTGGCGATTTCTGATGTGAAT
This sequence comes from Lycium barbarum, assembly GCF_019175385.1. Taxonomy (NCBI): domain Eukaryota; kingdom Viridiplantae; phylum Streptophyta; class Magnoliopsida; order Solanales; family Solanaceae; genus Lycium; species Lycium barbarum. Next base: position 89,422,586 of record NC_083348.1, read on the forward strand.
TCGGCGGGTCGTCCCCCACCCCAACGCTATCTTCCTTATCAGTGAACCGGAACATAGTGCATAGGTACTCTTCGATGCAGCGGGGACGGAAAATGATAAGAAGACAATCAGGAGGTTGGCAATGCAATTCGTTGAGAAAATATTAAACGGAAAAGAGTCTAAAATATCCTTGAACTATTAGATTTTGTGTAAAAATACTCTCCATTCACTTTTGGGGCCTAAAATACTCCTGACGTTAACCTTTGGGGTTTAAAATACCCATGGCGTTAACCTTTGGGGCTTAAAATACCCTTATTTTTAACGGACCCATTTCAAAACCCAATTAACAATTTCATTTATTACATGGCAGCTTCTCATTGGTTAATAAAATAATTAATTTAAACTAATTAATCCCTCTATTTAACCCGATCCAACTAACAAGTCCTGCTTTCCCAATTAAACCCTCGAACCCATTCAACTAATAAGCCCGACCCTCGAACGGTGCTGACATTTGGATGCTGATTCAACCAATACATGAAACACTGAAAGAAAAAGATCATGAAACAGAAACACACTGTTTCTATTTTATTTTAGTTCAAACTTTCAAAGTAGAATTAGTCAAACACAACCCTATAAAAGTTTTTTTTTTTTTTTTTTTTGCATTGCTATATATATGTTGCTTCATACATTCATGATTCACCAATAAATAGCTCAGCATAAAAAGGATCAGTTAGATTGATAACCTTTACGTTGAAACAGTTGAAGACTTGCCAGAATTTGACTACATGAGATTTCTTGTATGTCATTTTCAGCTGAAATTACGACCATGAAACACTGAAGGAAACAGACCATGAAACATAAACACGCTGTTTCTTTCAGTTTTCATATATTGGTTGAATCACCACTCAAATGTCGGCACCGTTCAAGGGTCGGGCTTATTAGTTGAATGGGTTCGAGGGTTTCTTTTGATATGGACAAAAGGGGATTTAATTGGGCAGGTAGGACTTATTAGTTGGATCGAGTAAAATGGGGGATTAATTACTTTAAGTTAATTATTTTATTAACCAATGAGAAGTTGTCACGTAATAAATGAAATTGTTAATTGAGTTTTGAAATGGGTTCGTTAAAAATAACGGTATTTTAGGCCCCAAAGGTGGATGAAGGATATTTTTGCACCAAATTTAATAGTTCAAGGATATTTTAGGTCCTTTTCCGAAAATTAAATTGAAATCCGAACGGTACTTATTTCATATAAAATAAAACTCTATAAGTGAATTAGTAAATTTCCACTCGTTCAAATCTTCTTTCTTAGCTAACTATCATTCCGTTGCCTCCAAAGATTAATCTCCACTAAAGGTAATAATATATGCATTCGGCAAATTAAAGTCCTCTAGAGTTACATTTTTCACTTAAATTGTTAGTACTATATAATTATATTATATGGTCTGCAGAAGCGAATTTATTCATTAAAAATGGGTCACGTGAACACATGGTCATTCGACTAAATTCAGTGTCTTATGTAAATAATCCTTAAAATATATCTAATATTAACTGAAGAATACATGGTTAAACTAGATTGAGTGGAGCACTGGTTAAGTGTTGGGTTTAATCCCTTAAGGTTGTGGGATTGAACCCTACTAAATGCACTTTTGCGTCTTTTTTTCAAAAAATAAATAAATAAAAATTCATGGTGAACTCATCCTCTTAAAATCTTGAATTCGCCTCTAATAGTCCGCTAGTAGTGTAAATTTGGGCCATCATTGGGGTGGGCAATCCTAAGGGACGGTGGAAGAAATTGCACGGTTTGTCCTTCAAATGGGATCGTCTTTAATTTTCGCCCTTCAAATGGGATGATCTTTAATTTTGGTCCTTTCAATGGGTTAATCTTAAATTTTTGTCCTTAACAATTAAACTTATGTCTAGCGCGGTATAAATTTTTCAAAGGTGCGGAGAATAAATTGTGGGATACTATAATGCGAAAATATTAATCTATACCCTGTAAAAATATTTTTTTTAAACCCGCAGCCGCTGTCCTTCGGGTGCGCATTGGGTAACCTGCTCACTGTGCAATAGCTCACGAATCACACAGAAGATGTAAACCATACAAGACAAGTCCGATGCAATAAGCTATGACTAAGAAAGTTGTGGTGAGGGATAATGGCGGAGCCCGGATTTTCACTGAGCGAGGTCAAAATATAAAAAAGTAAACATACAAAGAAGCCAAAAAGGGTTCAACATCTACTATATATACTTAAAAAATAATTTTAACCATGTATAAACAGTGTTTTTTTGCTGCCAAAGGCTCGGCCCTATATGAATCCGCCGTAGGTGAGGGAAATCCATCCAGATCTCTCATGTGGGAAACTACTCACCCAACCAACTCGGCCACCCCTTGCAAGTGAAAAAAAAAAGTTATTTGTTATGAGGAACAAAAATTAAAGACCAGCACAAAATAAGGGCATAAGCGCCGTGTGAGTACTTGTCAATTTATAATAGGTGTTTTCTAAAGAATGGATTTGATAACAATTCTTTTGTTTTCATATGGTGTACGGTAACAACTTTAGAGTCTGTCTAATTTCCGATTAAATATAGAAGAATTTTATATATCTCACCACAAACTTTAATGATAAAATGAGGCCATATTACGTTCCAAAGATCTTTTTCAAAATAGTAAAAATTATATCATTATATATCATTTTTTTGATATGAAAAAATAGCAGGGTGGGGCTAATAGAGCTAAAAGAAAGGGAATTCGATTTATTTTTCGAAAAGTAATTTATTTATATAACAAAACACTTCTCAATTAAAGGAATTCATTTGGACCCTTTGAATTAAGATAGGTCCGGCACATATTTGGTATGCCACATAATTATATATGCTTATTCTTTTTTTTTTCTCTCTTTCTTTTTTTTTTTATAGATTTTTTTGCCGGAGAGGCTCGAGTTAAAATAAGAATGAAATGGTCAATAAGAGAAAATAACATAACAAGATATATATCTAGTTGGGCGCGAGCTCCCTCTCAAGCTTCACCCTCTCTTTAAAATTCAAACTACTCGCCGAAATTTATAAAATTTTAGTTGTATTTTCTTTTCTTTTCTTTTTCTTTGATACATGAAAAAAGAAAAGAGCGGAAATATCTGAAACTAAGAAATGCACATGTAGCTAGTTTTTGGAAAAAATGATAATTATGTCTTCACGAAAACTACTTATTGAATTTATTTAAAAAAAAAAATAAGTACGAGTAAATGACAAAGGGACAACTACATGTCCCGCATTTAAATTTTTAGAAATATAAAATCGATTGCCATGGCGGAGAAGTTAGTTGAAATGTCATAAGCTGTCACGACCACATAGGCGACTTTGGCTAAGCATATTTCAACCTCCACCAAATTCCAAATAAAATCACCAACTAGTTAAACCACTACAGTATTTCTTTTTAATCCAACAATAGCACTAGCATTTGTGGAAAGAAAAATATGGGTTAATTGCATTCCATTTTAGGAGTAGCATTCAACTTTGGTTCTTAGCTATTTGTGACTTTTTTTTTTTTAATTTTATTTTTTCAAATGACTTGAAAGACATGTCGGTACATAGTAATAATATGCATACCAAAATTGACAGCCATGATGATTTGATTTTCAAGAAATCTGATACTAGTAATATATAGTAAATGTTAAAAACTCTTTTATATCATTGACTGGTTTTCTTCAACAAAATCAACACAATTGAAAACGTGTTGCCAACATTCTGCTTACCTACCTCTCCACCATTTCTACATTTTCTCCTAAGTTTCCCAAGAATCTGTCTCTTTTCCTAGGACTTTTATTCATTAGACCATTTCTTAATTGACAAAATTTTCAAGAAACTAATAAGACCCCAACAGACAACATAGGACAGTATCTTTGTGTTATTAGTCTGATGTGTATGCTTATAGATATTGTTCACCACATTGGGATTGGTACACTGAACCATGGCTTTGAAAGCTGCCTGTTGTACTAATCAGCAGCATTGTTGTACTTATCCTCAATCTTTGAAATTGGGTTATGGGTCTAGGGGTTTTGGGTCAAGTTTCTTGAATTTCAGGGCCCATAGGAAATGGGAATGTTTGGTTGTGTTGTCTGATAGAGCTATTACTCCTGTTGAAGATGAGGAGCCATTGGCACCTGGGTTTGCTTCTCCTGGTACTGTTGAAGAGACTGAGATCATCCAGTCTAAAGGATTTCACAGGGATTTACAATCTTTACCAAGTTAGTGTTTTCTTTCTTTTTCCTTTCAATGTCTTGTTAATTTGGGATTGTGTGATTTAGAAATTCTTTTAATGCCTTTAGTGATTTGGGATTACACTGGGCATGTTGTTGTTGTTGCCTTTAGTGATTTGGGATATATTCAGAACTATAATGGATTCATTTTAGCAGTTCATTACCTTTTTGGGTTCTACAGAATGAGAATAGACTTGGTTTTTTTTTTAGAATGCTAAGAAAGGAGGTCTTTGTGGTAATAACAAGTTACAATTGGATGAAAAGATTGATCTTTGCATAAAGTTGTAACCTTTTTTAGTCCATGTCATTTTTTGAAAGATCCAATTGTGTCGAGTACTCTCTTGATTATTAGCTTTCTGTCTGGGATCTCTTACTTTTTGTACATAGCCCCTGAACTAATCTTACCTTATCAAAAAAAACCATTTTGTACATAGCATGTGAGAATCTGCTAAGACCATGTTGCCTGAGTGCCAGAGGCGGAGCTAGGATATTGAGACAATGAGTTTTAGATTCGAAACAAGCATCTTATATGTCCTGGATAAATTATTTATACGTATTAAGTGAACTTTTAAACACAAATAAAGGGTATTGGCCAGAACTATTTGTTATGCCGAACCCATAAGCGGAACTATAGCGCCGCCCCTGTCGAGTGCCATTTTTGGTGTCGTCGTGTTTCTTCCTGTGAAATGCATTTGGTGATTTCTCTCCAAATTAGTTGCTTTATGTTTTCACCATCCACGAATCTACTTAAGTTAGAAGGAAATATAATTCAAATTGTTGCCTCTGTTGACAGTGAACAAGAAAAGAAAATATCTGGTTGAAAACATTGTGCATTTCTGTAGATAGCTTTTTAGATTTCATTTACTCCACACTATCATGGAAGATAGAATGCAGGCAAACAGCCTCTTTCAACGATAGGTTAATATAACATACATATTTGTCACGGATGAAAACATCAAGAAAGCATTTGGCTAAATATTCCAACGAAATAAATATGTGTCAAATTCAGTTTTTGTGCTCATTGGGGCTATTCAGCTCCTTCCTTTTTTGTCCAACATCATGAGGCACAATTTTTTTTATTGCAGAACCCTTATCTGCAACAGATCCTTCGAGTGGTCACCGTGATGGTTCAAAGGTGCGAGTTGCCTATCAGGTAGACAGCAACGATCTCCATGCTCTTAACTTTTTAACTCCTTTCTTAAGTGAGATTCCTCATAAACTAATCCTCTTTGTCTAACGTAGGGAATTCCAGGTGCATATAGTGAGGCAGCTGCGCTTAAAGCATACCCGAAATGTGAAACTGTCCCATGTGATCAGTTTGAGGCTGCATTTAAGGTATTTGTGTTTTCAACCGAAGTCATTTTGGTCCTGAAGAAACTTTGCACTTTGTCACACCTTTATACTATTAGTTTTCATTTCTCAGGCAGTTGAATTGTGGTTAGTAGACAAAGCTGTACTCCCAATCGAAAACACAGTTGGTGGGAGCATCCACCGTAACTACGATCTACTCCTTCGGCACAGGCTGCATATTGTGGGAGAAGTTCAGTTGCTTGTTAACCACTGCCTTTTGGGCTTGCCAGGAATCAGGAAAGAGGAACTAAAGTGCGTCGTGAGCCACCCTCAGGTAATTGTTTAATTTCATTATTCAGAAGAATCTCATTTTCTCATTAATAATTGTGAAAAGATATAGATATATTGGATTAGCTTTAGGGGTTGAGTTAACTAAAAGCAGTTACTTCCTTTAGTTTTGCACATTGCATATTTCTTTCTTCCATTTCTACTTAGTAAATGCTAATACAACCAGTACTTGCTTTCAGGCACTTGAACAATGCAACGTCATGTTAAATAAGTTAGGCGTTGCAAGGGTCAGTAGTGATGATACTTCCATTGCTGCTCAGGTATTCCAATTAAATTCTCTTTCATTCTCTGCCGTTTTTGTTTCCACATTATTGACACCTCGACAGATTGTCGCATCTGGAGGAAGGAGAGATACTGGAGCAGTGGCAAGTGCTCGAGCTGCAGAAATTTACGGGCTCAGCATTCTTGCACAAAGAATTCAGGTTAGGATTTTGCATTTCTGAGGTTTACACGTTCATAAAATAATAACATTTGCATAGGCTGCATATCGACCAATAACCTCTTGAGGATCTTGGCTGACCTTTGATGATCTGACCCCTCCCCAGAATGTTAAGGGTTTAGATTTGCTGGAGCATGGGATGGTTTCTTGGTTTAAGAATTCACCAATCCCTGAGGGTTTAGAGGTTTCCTACAGAAAAAGAAGATCGTGAAAAATGTACAGATTTTTTATTTTTTATTTATAGTTTTAGGCTGCATCTTTTTGCTTGATTTATGTATTGAATTAGAATAACAAGATCCTTCATCATGGGGTTTGATAGTCCCCTACTCCCCTTTCATATTTAATCTCAAATTGCCAGAAGGGTCATAGGAAATATTATTTCTTTTGTTCAGTGATGTAACCTAATTGCTAATTAGTTCATTTTTGTAAATTTATACGGTACTCTAAAAGTGTGAGACAGGATATTGCTAGTAGCTGATTTTTTCTTTTTTCATCACTGTAGTTATCCCTATCTAAGAACTGTTGTAAAAATAATGTTGTTTACAGAAGGCATGGTTTGCACACTTCTTGTTAGCCCTTCACGTCTATTTTCTATCTTCACATGGAACCATAAGCAATTTCAGGAGTAAGAGCTAGCAATATCGACGGAATTGAATGATGAAGAAAAGATCATGGAATTTTAGTGGATTTGGTCTTGGCTTACAAATTAACATTTTCCATTTTCTGCTCGTCCAGCCAGTAACGAGCAAGAAATACATTTCCTTTAAGGAACTTGCATGCGTGTCAAAATGAGGAAGAATATGTTTCAAATTGGTAAAACTGGGAATAGAATGAACTTTCAGAGGCAGTTCCAACTGTGAACCAGTCCGCTAAGTATTTCTGTTGGTGTTTGGGCACAACTTCGCCCATTTGTGCCTCCCTGATAAATTAAGACTATAGGTTAATGGCCAGCGTAAAAATAATTAAACCACAAAGATGGTGTTTGGGTGTGGCGAGGTTATTCCAGCATCACTAATTTCTTCCTTTTCAAATTAGTCAATGCTTCATTGCAGATATTAATGCTTCTAAGTTTTGATTTCAAATTTCGTAGCTGTATTTGAAACTTTTGAGCTTCATCTCTTGCTTGTGATCTGCTGCAGGAGATTAGTGAATATCGGGACTCTGTTTCTACATGCTTTTCTCCTTTCTCTTTCCCTTTTGGCCTTTTTCTTCCTCTAATCAACTTTATGGATACTCTGAGTGGAATTATGTGGATTTCAGAATGTGAAGAAAAAGTCTTTGGTTTGTGCAGTTACAAGACAACAAAGTAAATCTTGCCTGGATGGGCGCGTAGAAGTCTTAGCATGATGCGTCTTTTGTTTAAAACTGTGACTCTCTTATTAAGTATGTCGGGTCCTCCAAAAATGCCGCTGCACCCATGTCGAGTTCTCCAGTAATGCAAACCATATCCCAGCACCCGCAGTGAAGTTGAATAGTAACTAGTAAACTTTGAATATTTAATTAATTAAACATAAAAGGTCAAGTCATAATTACACAATACTCAATGGTCATTTAACTTATTAAATAGAAATCGAGTCATATTACATTGTTGTTAGTTATTTTTCAACAAAACAATGTGCCTGCTTACACCTTAGAATCCTAAATTTTATGTGATGACAAATCCGGTCTCTAGATCCACATCTGTGTCGGATACCCTCACCCTTATCCAAGCAACATAGTTCTTAAGACAGTCTGAGACCTACTTGTTCAGGACCGTTGAAGATGTTTAATTGTTTATATCTTCTCTCTGCTTTATCATCTTTATCACAATTGTATGCAACTTGATTCTACACTCTTGACCAAGCAGGTGCAGCTAAAAAAACTGCAAAGCAATTAGCCTAATCTTTTTGTTATAGTCTGCTGTAAAACTTCAGTAATGTGATTTTAGTTGATGACCCACTAACCAGGATGATCCAGATAATATCACCAGATATCTGATACTAGCAAGGGAGCCCATAATTCCTGGAACTGATAGGCCATATAAGGTAGTACATATTTCTTCTCTATCCAACTTATATTGTTCATACGAAGAATCCATTTTCATTTCCCCAACATTTTCTAGACAAGCATTGTCTTCACTCTGGAAGAAGGGCCTGGGGTTCTATTCAAGGCCTTAGCAGTTTTTGCTCTGAGAGAGATCAATTTAACGAAGGTATTTCCTTCGAAATGCTTCTGTAGTTGCCTTCTCTAATTAAAAGGTTCTGAGGCATGTTCTATTATATTCATACAGATTGAGAGCCGACCACAAAAGAAGCGCCCATTAAGGGTAGTAGATGACTCCAACAAAGGAAGTGCCAAGTGAGTCTTAAATCTGTTTATTGCGCTAAGCAACTGACTGAAACCGTATCTGCTTTGTCTAATTTATCTTTCTCGCTCTGGATATCTTCGAATTATAATCCTCGGTTCCCATTGATATAATTTGTTCTCTATTCAGTTTGTTATTTTGAGAAATATAAGCTTTAACTCCCCGTGTATGAGTTTCGCAACGTACAGCTGATCCCGAATCCAAATAGAGGAGGATTGCATTGGGTTAAAAACCAATGTACAAATAGATGATGAATCCTTTAGATATTGAATTCGTAAATAGATTGGAATGGATATAAAGGGTTTATTTAGCCGATTCCTATTGGTTTGGCATTGAGCGTAGTTGATTGATTGATATAATAGTTCTCTCAACATTCAAAGTTGGCTTTACACCCGCAACTTTTGTTAATTTCTTCCTAAAGGAAAAAATGATTCCGTAAAAACATCTAGTGTGTGTTTGGTATGGAGGAAAATATTTTCTTTCAAATGTTTTCCAATTTTCTCATGTTTGGTTGGGCAAAATGTTTTGGAAAATATTTTTTTTAGGAAAACAAGTCCCTTAAAAATCAGGTTAATGACTTTCTTGATGGGAGTAGGGAAAACAAGTTTTGTATAAGTGGCATTGCACACTTATTATCCCCTTCCCATTCCCAACCATCCTCATACAACACCCCACCCTCGCCCCCACCACTCTACCTTTACACCCATCCCATAGTACGTTCCTAGATTATGTATAGATGCTTTTTGGGACAATATTTCCTGCTTGCTTACTAAACAACAGAAAATAATATTAAGAGAACTACTTATTTTCAAAGAAAACATTTTCTACTGAAACACTTTCCGTAAAAAACATTTTCCTTCATACCAAACGCACCCCTAGTTCCATTTGCAATTCCGAAACAAAAAGAAGATTTGTTTTAAGGTGCATTTAACAGTCCTCCCATCCAACAATATATTCCTTATTATGACCTTGTCCCACTCCATGCCCACAGCCCTTCTTCAAGGTTGTGGATTACTGAAGCATGTAGGAAAAGCAACATAATTCGGAGGAAAGATGGATCTTTAAGCGGGTGATTTTAGTCCTTTCTTCTGGTATAGGTTTGATATGCCACTATAGAGCTCCTTCATAGCACGGTTTCCTAATTTTCTGTTTGCTAAATATGTTAAAGGTACTAGATGGCTTCATAAATAGTTCAAGTGCCTAAAGCTTATCCAGAAAAGAAAAAGAAATAATTCAAGTGCCTTGAGAACAAATGGAATCGCACAAGTCATTGAGATGGCTGTGTTTGTTTATCCTTTTCACTTTACCGGGGAAGAGAAGGGTGGAATTGGAAGTTTTGAATTTGTTTTCATCCCTGTTTAATTTCATGGAAGAAGCAAAAGAATTAGGGAGTTTAACTGCACCCATGAATGTGATATCTTTAGTTCCTCACCGCTTCCTTTTCAAACTATATATTTATTTCACACTACTCCCTTCTCTTTATAATCATCTTTTCCTTCCCCACATTTCCAGACCATAAATGTTGTTGTTAAGTCATAGCAAGATTGAACAACATCCAGCAGCTTCAGTCCTGCAAGGAATAAGTGCAGGATGATCCTTTACATTTGCACACCGGCATATGTTGCACTTCATTCTCTTCTCATGGCTAGGGTAAATTTTAACTAGGCCTACTCGTGTTGTTGTGGAATGTAAGAAAGTGACTAAATTTTGATGGCAGGTACTTTGACTACCTCTTTTACATTGACTTTGAAGCATCGATGGCAGACCCTCGTGCTCAATTTGCTCTTGGGCATCTTCAGGTTAGTACAACTATCTCTCATGTGACCCTTCAGCCACATGTGTTTTCTTGTTGCTCTATTACCATCCCCAACTTGCTTGGGATTGAGGCGTAATGTTGTTGTTGTCTTTCCTCCTATTTTATATACTCTCTTTGCAGCTGTATATTATGGTCTGCCATGCTTGCAGGATTTGAACACCTCTAAATCTCTTTAACATGTCTTCTATACAGGAATTTGCAAGATTCATTCGGGTTCTTGGCTGCTATCCTATGGACACAGATTTATAATTCGTTACCTTCCAAAATCATGTTATGTTGGGAATTCAACTTGCAGAGGAGTTGCCCAACTTCAAATTGTTGTATGTGTATTATCCGCTGGGAATTACCAGTCCCATTGTTGTGCCTGCCCTGTGCTCTCATATTTTTTCCATCTGCATTTTAGAAGATTTATTGGTTCAGTTCACACCCACCCACACCCTATTTTTCTAGGTTAGCTGTCTGCAAATCTCAGGATAGCAATTAACCATTGCTTCACCTGTAGCTTTTGTCCAATGAGCAAATTGTAAGTCGTAGTCATTGTTTATCTACCTCATTTAGAGCTTCCCCCTCTGCTGGGGAAGAGGATGCGCTTGCTAAATGTACCCAGAGATGGTATCCTGTGCCTTGTGTTATAACATCTTTTAACTTCAACTAGTGAATATGTCCGTGCTTTGCGCGGTTGTAAGACCTCCTTAAATTTATAATATAAAATTTTCAATTGTCTAAATACTAAAATAATCACAAAGTATGTTTCCGAAACTTAAAGTAATTGTTATTTTTTCTTTCAAGAAATAATTTTTTAAAAGTTGATGATTTTAATCCATACGAATCTTGGATCCGAAAACAATGGCCATTAAATTACACATCCATTAACTTTCCAAGTGAAAGAAAAATGCAAAGATCAGTACTCTATGATTTTGATCCCTTGATGACTCGCTTCAAAACTATCAATAAGTCTTGTTGTTTTGCATCTCGTAAATTTGACATTCAAAATACTTTACAACGATAGTATAACTTTCACTGTTCTCAAATTAGTCAACAAAAGATCACAACAAAAGTTTAGTTAAACTGTAAGAGAATTTTAAATACTAAAAGTAAGAAAGGTTTATTAAAATAAATCGTCGCAGCAGTACAACCTTTTTTTTAGTTTCGTTTTACTGTATGCTTTTATTCTTATAAATGCAAATATTGTGAATTATATTTAGTAGATGAATATATTGTTGGGTGCAAGAATGAAGATTGATATTTTAAAAAGATCGTTATTTATGAAAGACCACATGAATAACCTTCCATGAAGGTAGCATTTTTTTATTATTCGCCCAACCAATTATTAAGTACAGCAATCTAGCAGACAAAACAAAAAAATAAGAAGAAACATAATTAGAGGCATTATTCAGTGTGAGATTTCAATATTTGTAGAAGATCTCAATTGTTTAATTTTTTGCTATATCAACTTTTATCTTATTGATATTGATGAGAATTCGATTACCTTATAATTCCGTCTCTTACACATTTTTCTTTGACCTTTCCCCTATATAATACAAAAGGAAACGGTTCCGATCTTTGTCAAGCATTGGGTAACTACATTTCGTTTGCTAGGCAAAGTATTAGAGAGCCTAATAAGTAGAGCGATTGGGTAAAGCTATTTATAGCATATTTGGTCAAGCTTCGAAAATCAGCTTATTTTAAAATGTACTTTTTTAAAAAAAAAAAATACTTTTTAGAAAAACACTTTTTGCGAAAAGCAGTTCGTGTTTGGCCAATTAATTAAAAAAACACTTTTGAACAGTCATTAGTGTTTGACCAAGCTTTTAAAAAGTGCTTCTATTTATATTTTTCTCAAAAACACTTTTCAAAAAGTGTTTTTGGGAAAAAGCTATTTTTTGAGCTTTTGAAAAACTGCTTCTGCTACTTCCCAAAAACACTTATTTTCTCCCAAAAGCTTGACCAAACACCTTACTTTTTTTTTTCCAAATAAGCACTTACTGAAACAATAAGTACTTTTAGGGGAAAAATAAGCTTGGCCAAACAGGCTGTTAGTGCTATTGTTTTGGTTTCTCGGAACAAATCTAATCAAGAAAACTATGCATTATAAAAGAAATTAAAGCTAATTAATAGAGTCGAAAAAAGTTTATCAATTTAGAAAGTGTATATAATTATCTGAGATATAACATTGAGGTAGATATACTGATTGTACGGCTCCTCGATGGAGATGGCTTAGCACAAATCACCAAAATTTAGCACAAGCTAAGTAAGAAATTATGAGACGGAAAAGTGTATACTTTTTAACCGAAATGTTGGCTAACCTTTGCCTATGAAGAAATAGGTCCATTTGATTTGCTCGGAGCACATACATATAAGCTCAACCAAAATAAAATATTCACTAATCATGAATCTCACAAATATATTGTTATTGTACAAAGCAATTTTTTTTTTAAAGTACAGTGAACCTTATGCTAAAGAAATTTCATGCACCTTTGGAGCTGCAATGGATGAATCATACATGAATAGCAGTCTTACGAGCTACAATACATATAATCCTCAGGAATATACAATAAAGTTAGCAACATTTTCGCAGATACATCAAATTCGCTTAACTAACAACTACTTACGGTAGTGCTTTCTACAAAAGTTCAACGAATTATCTATATAAAAAATCACATACACGCATTCATAGGTTTGCATCCAAAGAAAGAGTGAGGTTACAGGAAAAAATAGGCACAGGTAGTTGGTTCTTAACATTAGTAAAAATTAATTAGAGGGAAGTGAGAAGAGTCCGGAGCCTAAAGGGTATAAAAATACACGGTATTTATCAAAAGGGGATGACCAAAAATTTATATACCAAAAGGGGTATATCGTGGATCAGCCCACGATATACCCCAAAAACTTTTTGCGGCTGTCAACAAAAATTTAAAAAAAAAAAAATTTAAACGTATAATGTGGACTGATCCACGTTATACAATATATTTTGTATAACGTGGATCAGTCCACGTTTTACAAATATATTTTGTAAAACGTGGACTGATCCACGTTTTACCTCTAAAGTTTTTTTTTTTTTTTTCCGAGCACTAGAAAAAAAATTTTGGTAAACTTTTTTTTTTTTTTTGCAACACTTAGTGTGTTTTTTCATACTTTGACCAATGATTAGTCGTGTCTGAAGACTCCGAAACGTCAATATTTTATATAGAACCTGATATTTTTTTCTGCGTACAATAATGTAGGTTCAATACATCAAGGATACGTAGACGTTTGGATAGTCATTTTAGGGGTTGAAAAGGTGCCCGAAATAAGTTTTGTTTGAAAAAACTTAGTGTTTGACTGTAAGGTTATTTTAGTCAACTTTATATATCGAGAAAATTAGTCAGCTTTATTTTCAAAAATTGAAACCGCAGAAGTGAAATTGACATTCACAGCTACATTACCCCGGGAGTTTTACGTTGAAATCTATTGCGTATCATCATCTTATAAGTAAATAAAACTGAAAATTTTACGCCAATTTGGGGGAAAATCGAAATTGAATGGGATAAAAGGCGTTTTTTTAAAAATCGGCTCGGCCAAACCGCCTTGGGCCGTTTTTCCGCATAGATCTCGAAAAAATACGCAAGTTCAAAAAAAAAATCGCGTAAAACGGACGTCCGAGCGCAAAGTTATGACCATCTAAAGTTTGACCACTTTACAACTAGTTTTTCTCCCTATATTTTTTAGAATTATATTTATATTCAAAATAAAGTTATGTCGTGATTAAAAAATAACACGCGTAAATCAAAACTTTAAAAAATAAAACACTTAAACGTTAAATAAAACTTACTTCGGGTACCTTTTCAACCCCTAAAATGACTATCCGAACGTCTACGTATCCTTGATGTATTGAGCCTACATTATTGTACGCAGAAAAAATATCAAGTTCTATATAAAATATTGACGTTTTGGAGTCTTCACACACGACTAATCATTGGTCAAAGTATGAAAAACACTAAGTTTGAAATTTTCAAACAAAACTTACTTCGGACACCTTTCCAACCCCTAAAATGACGATCCGAACGTCTACGTATCCTTGATGTATTGAGCCTACATTATTGTACGCAGAAAAAAATATCAGGTTCTATATAAAATATTGACGTTTCGGAGTCTTCACACACGACTAATCATTGGTCAAAGTATGAAAAAACACACTAAGTGTTGCAAAAAAAAAAAAAAAAGTTTACCAAAATTTTTTTTTTAGTGCTCGAAAAAAAAAAAAAAAAACTTTAGAGGTAAAACGTGGATCAGTCCACGTTATACGTTTAAATTTTTTTTTATTTTTTTTTTGTTGACAGCCGCAAAATTTTTTGGGGGTATATCGTGGGCTGATCCACGATATACCCCTTTTGGTATATAAATTTTTGGTCATCCCCTTTTGGTAAATATCGTATATTTTTATACCCTTTAGGCTCCGGACTCGAAGTGAGAAGGACCATAACGTTTTCTTATCTCTTATCCACGTTTTTTTTTCATCTCCTATCCTCGGGAAATTAATACACATGATACATATTAATTAGGGGAAGGGAGAAGAACATTACGTTTGGAGAATTTTAATAGACATAAAAGGCTTTTTAATATAAATTAAATTAAATAAATAGGATGGAGGAGAGGGGAAAAAAAAAAGGAAAAAAGGAGAAAAAAATATATATAAATGATGACCATAAAAAAGTGTCACATCAATTCATTTACGCCTAACTTTATATAAAACATTTACGCCTAACTTTATATTTTATATAGATACTATATCTTCAAACAACCATATTATGTTCCTAATAAGATTCAAAGTTTTCCGGTGATACAAATTTATTTAGTCTCCTTGTTTGTTTCTATGTCTGAAATTATTGTCGCACCAGTCCCCATTTCTGACGCAAATATAACATATAGCCATGATGAATCAAAGATCCTAAAAGTTTTAACGATAAGCCATGTTGAATAACTATTTGAATAGGAAGACATTAACATTTATTATTATCATCGACACTTCCTCCGGGCAGAAGTGTATGTAAGATTTCAAGTCCGCACTTGCTGATGGGATAATTTCATACATCATAGAAATACAAGGTGAAGAGAACCAGTACATACTCATAATAAGGCAAAGATCTCATACTCGTATTGTAACACACGAGAATGCCTCAACAAAGTTCTTAACCATAGTTGATTACAGTGCCAAACATCAGCAAAAGTCTGCATGTGAAGATAAATACCACAACGGACTATTTATTTATATCTAGTAAAATACAACCAAGCATCTTCTTGACCAGTTACTTAGACGATTCTAGCTCCTTCAGAAAATCCTGATTGTCAACCAGCACCTACAAGTAATCACAACAAAGGTAAGGACAGAGAAAGTGAGCTCAAGATGCCTTGCAAAAAGGCAGAAAATAATGATACAACAGTATGATATCCAGACACTTACTGTTTTCCAGCCATCTGGATCCAGGAAAGAAGTTATCTTAGTGTTGAGTCCAGGAATTGGTCCTGGCTGTCTAGTTATCTTTCCTCCAAGCTCTTGGGTAACAAGATTGACAACCTCGGCGCTTTTGTAAACATCATCAGTGCTTATTGCGACCTGGAACAAAATCACATGAATGGCCAGCCTATAAGATGTTTGAAATGAAGTTCATGGTTAACCATTGAACACTGGTCATACCAACGATGGTTCCAAGTGAGATAAGAGAATAAAATGTTTTCTATTCTTATGTTTGACCAGAAAATATGGATTATCACACACACCCACAAAAAAAAAAAAAAAAAAAAAAAAAAGGAAGAAGAAGAAGAAGGAAAGAAAGAGCCAACTAGAATTTGAATGACCACTCCTTGAGTGAGAACAAGGGGAGGGGATCAAGACTTGGTTGGAAGGAACTCCCTGGGCGAGTATGCCCACTTTTGACAACACTAAGGGGTCGTTTGGTGCATGGTATAAGTTGGGATATCCCAACACTAATTTTTTATACCATGTTTGATAGGAGGTATAAATTTATCCTGGGATAAATTTATACCTTGTACCAAACAAAGCACAAAATGCATCCTGGGATAAAAGATGGGATATCCCATCTTATCCCACTTATACTGGGATTATTAAATCCCATCCAGAAGATGGGATAAAATAATCCCAACTCTTGGGCTAAATTAGTTCCGGGATTACAATCCCGGGATAATTTTGACTATCTACCAAACGACCACTAATAGAAAAGGGGAGAAGGAGTTGGAATGAGGGGCAAGTCCAGAAATAAACGTGCATGCTAGTAAACCAACCTGCGCATAAGCATTTCCTTTTGTGTACTCAGTCACACCATAGTTGTATGTCAACTCAAGAACAACTGTCTCATGCTCTGGAGCATATCCCATCATAGCAATTGTATACTGCACAGGCATAAAAGATAAGTGTCAGTCATACTGTACAAGTAATCTGGGCTCCAAGTCTGGCAAGAGACAATCAAACATGCCTTCTGCTCTGGTCTATCAACTTTCTTCACCACTTGCATCCCAAGTGCCTACATTCAAAGACAAACTCTGTCAAACCACAAATTGCACACCTGTAGATATAAAAAAGTACATAAACATAGATAACTACAATATAGCCCAAGCTGATCTATATTCATATCTAAAGCCACCATGGGTACAGCACTCTTAAAAGAGCAACAAATATGAATGCATTGCAGGTATCTTCTTTCCAAAGTCCTGTCATACTGGGTATACCTTGGACATACTTGAAGGGCCACATCGTTTAAGGCTAAGGAAAATTAAAGATTTAGCCCCACGAACATGTTTAACCCAATGCTCTCCTTATTTTGTTTCGTATAAAGAAATTATTGCACTGCTTTCAATGTATTGTATAAACAAGAATTGAGACATATGCACAAGTCCACAAAAATGACAAAGCGTTTTCTTCCATTTCATGCCGGATATTTCTGCAAGAAGTTTGCATTTGGCAAATCAAGGATATCTATACAGAGCAAATATAAATTAGCAAAAGTCACCTTTTCATAGAATTTGATAGAGCGTTCAAGATCACCCACACGAAGCATCACTTGGCAAAGTGGTTCAGGAGTAGACTCTCGCTGGAGGATTTCAAATAGGTAGCCATCAGGATCTTTGACAAAAGCAATAACACTAGATCCACCCTTGACAGGACCAGGCTCCCTTGTGACAGTTCCACCCTTAGCCTTTATCTCCTCAACCAGTTTGTAAACCTTAAGGAAAGGAAGAACAAAGCACATTTAGAAGAAATAAATGGATCCACATAATTTTGCTAACAAAAATTACTTACATCTGGTGTCGCAATAGCAAAATGCCCAAAGCCGGTTCCAATGTCATACTTATCAACTCCGTAATCTGTACAATGGTATCTATGTAAGATTTGAAAATTACGCTTCAAGGTACAATATATAATTCAATCGTTGGTGTTGGATAATAGGTAAACTAGTGTTAAAATCTGTGCTCCTTAACCAAATAATGTGCCTAAAATCAAGTTTCTTCTTGGCATCCCGTTCTCCAAGTGGCTCTCCACTGCACCATATACTGAGTATCCTGACAATGTTACTCATTCTTTATCCTCCAACTCTCCCCCCATCCCCCAAGGAAAACCCAGATAACAACGCAAGAACAGCAATCCCTGTAATTTTCAGGGAAGGAGTTTTACAGTGAGTGACTAAATCTCAAAGTTCACACTTCTTTTTAGAGCCCTTATCACATGGTATGAAGTCGATAGAGAGATGGCCAAACTCTTTTTTTCTTTTATGAATTAGATAGGGGGACTATCTAGAATTAAGAATCCAAGATGTAGTTCTAACAGACATATAAAAGCTTTAAACTTAACTGTATGTCAACTCCACCACAAATTGAGACTCTTCAGGGCCAAAACCAAGAAAAGCATTCGAGTACTTCTCCTCTGGAACATCTCTCTTCCTCAAAACTTTCATCCCAAAACATTCCGTGTAAAACCTAGCAACAATAAGAAGATACTACTATTATCTGATCAAGGAAACAAGATCAACACTTTTGTAAAGAATCTCATTAAGTCAGACCACCTACTTGATGGTGCGTTCAAGGTCACCAACACGATATACAGCATGCAAAATCCTGCGCTTATCTTTCTTTGGCCACTCCAACAACTCAGTACTTGGGACAGCTGGTGCACTAGCTTCCGCCATGTTCTACTTCAATGACAATAGCAGATACTTCAAAGAAGCACAAAATACATAACAAAAACACAAATCATACAAAAGTACAACAACATACTCAGCGTAATCCCACAAGTGGGGTTTGGGGAGGGTAGTGTGTACGCCTTACCTTGTGCATGTAGAGAGGTCGTTTCCGATAGATCCTCGACTCAAGGAAAGCATAAACAGAAGCAGTAACAACAAAATCATACAAAAGTATTCACTAATTTTTATCACAAAGGCCCTAGAGGACATAAATCATGATTCGAAAGAACCCATCACCCAGTCCAAACATTATACAAAACCCTTACTTCTGCTAAGCCCAATCAACACTATTATCTCTTCTAATCCACTTTCATCAAGGAAAAAAAAAACCCTCCTTTCATCTCTTTCTTTGCTCTGTTGAACCATGTCAGCTGACACTGCCAAGCAAAACTTCTCCATCCCTCCAATTTATGTGGCACCGTTTGACTTTGACACAAAGTTAAAAAAAATAAAAATGAAGACTCATAAAATTTGTGGTCCAGGTCCAAAACAAACGTGGAACATTTGTGCGATTATTAATCATTTCATTGAGGATAAATGGATAATTTTAAAGTTAAAGTTGTTTGTAAATAGGAACATGACATTCTTTTTGCGCAGGAAAGTGTGGCAAATAAATTGGGACAGAGGGAGTAACATTTTTAGGCTTCATTGAAAACATCAAATGCTACAACTATGTTACAAGTACCTTCGATCCACAGCAAAAAAAGTAGTAATTTGTAAATACGTCCCCGATTCACATAAAAAATTCAATTGCTTTGTGATCGTACTCTGAACTAACTGATAAGGGATTCACAGTGCGATCAAGGAATGAAGAGCATAGTAATAAAACCCTAATTATTGAAGTAAAAATGTATACAGAGAGAGAGGAAAGTGTTACCAGATTGCGAGAGAGTTATTACTGGTCTAGTAGAGTGATGAATCCTATGAACACCCTAGTAGAAACAATAAGATGCTTCTAACTTATACTGTAAAGTTCTTTTAACTACGTCGTGCTATCATCTTATGCGGTGAGATGAACACGTGGCGAAATATTAAAAAATCATTTACCAAATAGATCGCTAAGCAGATAACTTTTTTTTTTGTTCAGTTTATCATTAAATCTATTTCTAGACACCATTAAATTCAGGATCTATTTTGATGATACTTAAAGCTTTAAATTTCTGGAGTGCAGAATGTAGCAATTTTGAATAATATATATCAAAAAAAAGAATTTTAATAAATTTCTGAAGGCTTTTTTACTTTTAAAAGTATCCTACATTCATTTTTTATATTAATTTTTTTCACTGCCAATTGTTTTCTTTTAAACTTGTATGAGTTTAATTAATTTTTTAAGAAAAAATAAGTTAAATAATAAAACGGAAGAATATCTTAAAAAAATTGATCAAAGTATAATAAAATTGATGAAAAAATAGAAAAGAGGAGAGAGAAATGACAAAAAAACGTGAAAGAAAAGTAGGAAGAGCATAAAGTGGTGGAGCCCACAATATGATTATAATAAAATACTCCCTCACACATCATGTCATATTTATGCCTATTCCATTTTAAAGTTTTTCCAAGAATCCTATGAACACCCTAGAAACAGTAAGATGCTTCTAACTTATACTGTAAAGTTCTTTTAAGTACGTCGTACTATGATCTTATGCGGGTGGTACTACGGTGAGATGAACACGTGGCGAAATATTAGAGAGTGCCGTTATAAAATGAGCGACTCAAAAGACGGAAAACCCCATAAATGCTTGAAATGTCAATAATCTATTGGATGAAATGATTGTTTCTTTTGGTCAAGTGACTGTACTTTAACACCTCCTACTTCTGGCGTGGCATCACAATTGCCGCGACTTAATTTTGGGCATGTAGATTTTATTTTTGAAATTCAAACTCCAAGCCCCAGCAATATAGTGCAGAACTCTTTGTTTCCCTCTATTACGAAATAACTGAATTTCTGAGGTGTGGAACACCCATTCAGAAATTTAATTATTGATCATTAGATTAAATTACCCTATGGTCATCAGGAGTATGTCTTTTTTCAAACTTTTCTTAAAAGTTGAAATAATCATTGTTGAGATTTGAAAAAACTTTAATTTTTTTTTTAATTAATGACCTCTTGGACTATAAAAATTCACTTATTTTGGACAAAAAAAAAAGTCTCAAAAAATCGTTTATTTTAATAATACAACTATCAAATAGCTTGTCTAGTAATTATCAAATAGAGTACTAAGCTATGGCTTCCAAAGTGATCCCGGCTTTTCTTTTTATCTTCATGGTGATAGGATTTTATAAGTCTTTTACTTGCTTTGATTTATTAGTACATGAATATCACGCACTTCTATATTATTATTTTTGAGTTCATTTTGTAGAGCTTCTGATACTAGGATGTAAGATTTATTTATCTTTTTATATAACTACGATAATAATAAATAGTGATGTTTAATATGATAGGTGTTTTACTGGAGGCTAAAACAACTCTGAAGGAGATTGGGTGCTTGATTTCTCAAAATCATTAACACACACAACCTCATGGATGTGGAGCTACGAGCCTTACTTCAAGGGTTATGCTTGCAACATCTCGTAACCTTATTTAGCTGCAAATATCAATTGATGCATGCCAAATCATTTCTTTATTGCAAGACCAAACTAATTGTCACTCATCTATTGTGAATGATTGCAGGTCACGGGTGAACAGGTTGGGTGACCCTCAAATCACCCACGACTAGAGGGAACTTAATATGGTAGCGGATAAATTAGCTAGTATGGCAGTTAACAGCGGATCCGGTGATGAAGTTTTGATACTTTAGGAGCCACCATAACCAGTTCAGGATATGTTGATCAGAGATCGCGACGGCCCTCCATATCGTCGTCTGACTACTACAACTACAAGCCAGCATGAAGCACAAGGGATGACTTTATTTAATAATACTACTAATAGTGTTTCTAGTTCCACTAGGTGTTGTGTCCTCCCAACCCATTGAATAGGGTTTCACTGCCACTACGTATAAATAGATAGTGTGATGTAGGGCCAATAAGGCCCAATTCTCCTTTGTAATTGTTTCTTTTGAAGTTTTTGACCCTCATTTTTTCCCATTCATTCTCTTGAATTTCTATATTATTAACAAACTAAATGCTTTATTTTCACTACTGTTTTTATTGCTACCACTATATTATTATCTTTTTTAATATTTTCATCTTCACTATTTTACTATCAACATTACTAGCATTACTTTGTCACAAATTTTAATGGATTGTCATTATCTCATTTTAAGATTTGTACTTGTTAAATTAATTATAAATCAATAATTTATTAAATACCTTATTTTCTACACATTATTTGTTACATCCCGGAAAAATTTCGCGTTACCAAAAACTGTAGACGGCTTAGAATGGGCCAAAGGGCCAATACAGCGCGAACGCGCCTCAACGTGGCGCGAACGCGCTGAACAAAAATCTGAAAATCAATTTCAGAATGAAGGTTGTGTTATAAGAAGGTAATAATAGCATATATATGACATTTGGAGACCATATGGTGTAAATTAGTTCATATGTTAATTGATGAAAAACCCTCGTTGCTGCAAGCTAAGTGGGGCCCACATGTCAAAGTTTTATAAAGGACATATGAAAATACATACGAGTAGTATATGGAAAGTTGAGCAAGTCCTAAGAAGGACCCATAAGCCAAATATATGCATAAGCCCTCCAAAAGGACGATTTAAGGAAACGTTTTCGGATGATCTGACTTGAAAGGGAAAAAACGGCATTATAAGTTTGGAATTTGGGAAAACTCTCATAAATAGAAGTTGTAGATAATTGAATTATCTTTCCAACCATAGGTCGTGGGCCCTCATACGATATCGGGATCAAAAGTTATGACTGTTTTACTGAACGAACATCCAGTCAGAAAATTTAACCCTGCGCGAACGCGCAGAAGGAATTTATTTAACCCTGCGCGATCGCGCCAGAAGGCAGCGCGAACGCGCTGAGCATTTTTCCAGTCGTTTCTGGCAGCTTCTAAACATCATAAAAAGGGGGAAACCCCCTCATTTTCAGATCAACCCACGAAAAACACACCCCAAAACTCTCCAAAAATCTGGAGAGTTCTCCCCAACTCCCCAAACCAAATTTTGCCCAAACCAGGTATAAAATTCCAAATTTCAGTCCAGGTAGCGTATAATTATTGGTGCAGAATCATATAACAGTGTGTGGTGGCCTAAATTTAGCATGGAAAAGTGGAGATTAAGCAATATTAAAGGGAGAAAGGTATGAATCTCTTTCTATTTGTGCTAATACCGGTTTATTTACGAAGAATACGTGATTAAATAATTGTATACTGAGTTAATTAGTTATGAAAGTTGGAAAACAGCGTGTGGGCTGTTTTATGAGATATTTTGGAGTTCGAAACATTATATTTGATGTTGGTATTGTTGTTGTTGTTGTTGGCTGCTGAATTAAAAATTTGGGCTAGGCATATAAACAGGGGAGATGCTGCCCGATTTTCGGCAGAATATAAAATAGTATAATTTGAATTATAGCACAAGTGTACGATGAAAAGGCTAGCATTAGTGTGAATTATCTTAAATGTAGACTTACAAGCTCGGACACATAAGCGTAGCTAATAGGACGTGGAACAGGTATGTTAAGACTCGTCCCTTTTCTTTCAAAGGCATGATCCCGATATTGTGAATTTAAAATTGTCTCCATATCTTACTTGTTTTTAAAAGTTAGATGTCTATGATTCTAAGGTATGATTACTTTCCCGATAACCCGTCAACGTTTTTCAAAATGTTCGTATTTTTCCAAAACAAAGGTTTATGGTATTGTAAGCTTTTATGACAAAAATGATGGATATGTATTACAATGACAACGCTGACGTCAAATATGAGAAAATGTCTATGACAGATATGTTGACGATATGTTCCTACCATGAATATGACAATATGAAAATGTTAAGTTATTTCTTGATTTCTCTAACTCTATTATGGATATTCACTATTTTAAAGGCTCCAAGTATATGAAACGATGTCTTATGATCCTGTTCTATGTTTTTCTTATGATGACACTCTCCATTGATAGCCTCGCCTTATATTAATTGTCCCTTCAAGGTGAGACACGACGCCTACGGCTATTCCATAATATAATCGGAGGTTACCGACCTTACGTCACTCCGATAGATACATGACCTTCTTCGGGCTCTCATGTATGCTGCTTATATGATATATGTATATGACACATGGACATGATATATGTATATGTATATGGGAAAAAGGGCCAAGGCGCTATAGACGCATAACCACCTGATCAGTTGGAGTATGATACATGATATCGTCCCGGACGCGGGATATATGGGCGAGCCGACGTATTTCGGCGCTATGACATGATATGATATGATATGATATGATATGACATGATATGATATGATATGATATGATATGATATGATATGATATGATATGATATGATATGATATGATTGTCATACCCCATTTTAACCGGGTTGAAGCGGAGTACAACATATTGGTGATTCCTAAATTGATTTGTTTTAAAGAGTCGCCACCTAATTAATTTTACGGTGAATTAGGACACCTAATTATTAACTAAGGTAAAGTTAAAACTAAACCTCTGTTAATGGTCTGCTTAACCAATGTGATTCTAGGTAAGGGTTCTATATCATCCTAAAGGGAAGGGGTTAGGCATCCTTTAGAATCCGTTAAACACGGTTATCCGGCCAAACTTAGGTTAATTAATCAATGTTGGATACAGTATCAAATTTTAAGAAAATAGTTTATGCAGATAAGGCTTGTAAAAATATAGCAATTTATGCAAAAGAGGATTTTAAATGTCATTTTATAAAAAAGACTTCAAGTAATAAGGTTGTCAAAATAGAACTAGTAATTCGCATGAGAGGGAATTTTAGAATGCTATTTGAAATAGAAGTTTATAAATGTTGCTAAGATTTAAAATAAAATACTAAATAAAACTTATGAAAAAAGAAGGTAATGATTTGTATAAAAGGAGACTTCAAATGTCATATAATTTGTAAATATTGTTAAGGTTGAAATATAAGAAAAAGTGCGGTATAAAGTGAAATTTTATAGAAAAAAAAATGTAATAATTTGCGTAAAAGAAACTGCAAATGCCATACGAAAATAACTTATAAATGTTGCAAAGATTTTAATTAATGATGCTAATAGAACTCGCATGAAATGTATAAGCAAAAAAAAGAAAACGCGAGTTTGCGTAATGCTTTAACAAATATTTGAAACAAACTAAACGATGATGTATTGATTAACTTTTGCATTTTTGGAAGTTCAAAATGTTCTTTAATTCCTATTTACGTGTTAATGACGTTTCGAAATTCCCGAGATAATAAAGCGTGAATGCTTTGACTAAAAAAAAATATAAAATTAGGCCATTTGTAAATCAGTTATTCTAAATAAGATAAATATTAGATGCTTATAAATAGTTTTGACATAAAAGAGAAGAACACGACTTATGAGATTGATCGTTAGTCTTTTTATCTAACTACCCCTTTACTAAACTATCTACTAATCCTCAATAGTTCAACTAAGCTAAGGAAGAACGGAAAAATACGAAAGTGTTAGTCAAATAATACATACAAGTTAAAAGACATAAAATAAAACAAAGGCATAAATAAAATTAAGTGGGCTCGGCCCATTTTGAGATTACTATTTGCGGTTGGGCTTCGGCCCAGCAAATTTTATTACTGGACTGCTGCTGCTGCTATTAGAATTGGGCTTGGCCCAGAATTTATTTCCTTAAACTGGGCTGCGGACAGAGGTGGGTTGAGAAGAAGTCTTGTTGGGCCTTTAGCCCAACACCAAACGCGGAAGGAGACGAGTCTCTCAGACTCGTATGCGATGGTCATGCAAAGGAACGAGAGAAAAGGATTAGAATATAATCAAACGAATAAAACACATAAGATATACACTCAAAGCAAATTATGTATATGCCATGTATAGTTAATGTATATCTCATACGTACATATGCACAGCCAACCTAACCTGCTTGCAATGTAGCAAAACACATCCCAACATGCTCCATAGGACACATTAGAATGTCAACAGTTTATCCAGATTTGAACAAGTATATATATATATATATATATATATATGAGGTGGTACACTTAGTTGTTTCATATGATTGTATGGGGTTTATCAAATGCAATTCGTGTGCGTATGAACTTGAGCAAACGCAGATGCAAAACTAATATCAGGATTTGGTAGTGGTAGTGCCTAGACAGAGATTTGAACATTTTATTTGACGAGATAGGCATCATATTTTAACCATGCACTGTTAACAAAAGGATCAATCAAATATCAGCCCGTAACTCTTTGAACTGTGACTACAGTCTCCACTGAATAAGCAAATTGTGCTCTTTTGAGTATGATTTTTACACTAACTGCAACACTCACACAGGACAAACTTAATAACTGGGCATGGCTTCATACCCAACTGTGTGCCAGCAAACCAATTTGAATGTTAAATGCAGTTTTTTATCAGTTGCCATAGTAAACAAACAAACTAAAACAGCTGAAGATAGTTTCTTGCCAACAGCAACACCAAGCAAACACTAAGTGGCTAAACACATATCAACAGCTCATGTTTGAGTAGAAAATGAGACTAAAGCAAGCAGGGGAGTAGAAGCAAACCAAGAGAGATACCCAAAGGAATATTTCAGACACGAAGGGAATAAATATCCAATTCAAAACAAACTATATTAGGGCCTTTTATCTGAACTTGGACAAAATTTAGAACAAGCTGTGAGATGAAGTCAACCAGTTCATGTTTGTATTTTTCAGATCTCTTAAAAGAAATGACAGGAAGAGGATAGCAAACAAGGGTCATATCATGAAAGGCTGTATTCAATTTGAAAGAAACATCAAGGATTAGACCTATAAGCAAACTGCCAGATAACAACAAAATAAGGAGACAGCCCGAGAGTATTATAATAACCTGACTCAGAATTACAATAATCTAGTGTCCATTTTGAAAGATAGAAACAGCCATCGATTGTTTATCTACTCCAAAAAGTACCCACTAGTCTTTTAACTATAACAGTTCCAAACTCAAAAATACAGTAGGCATGGAAGGTTGCAACATGATACCAGCAAAACAACTACAGTCCTAGGTATTAGGCAAGAGATTTTGATCAAGTAGGCTACAACATTGCAGATAACTCATCATACAAATTTAACCAAAAAAAAAACAACTTAGAATGATGTATGACAACTGGACTGAATCATGATCCAACTAACAGCAATAACATGGCAATCCCAAGAGATCTCTACACCAAGCAAGATTTACTAACTGTACTAATAATGTGTCAAATCATACTAAATATGTTTTTTGCAAATTATAGATGACTGAAACCAATAAAAAAAAAACAAGGGAACAGAAACAGGTACCAATGAATTTCCAAGGGGTTATGCCAAACTACAAAAGACTCATAAGATATGTTTCCAAGGGGATTATGCTAACTAAATCATCCTTACACATAAATCATATAAGATATGTTTTAACTACATAACTGGAATGACTTAACTAATTTTGCTGACATATCAACATATTTTAAACTGCCAATCTAAGATAAACAGAGCAGGGCTAGCAAATTACAGGAAAACCAAACCAGTTCAAAACGAACACATAGATGGGATACCCAATATCAATACAGAAGGACTAACATATTATACTGCCCTTAACATGAATCATATGTGCACACCAGATTCTTAAGTTAACAAACTTCACATCTAAACTTGTTCAAACATTGTCAACTGGAAAAACATGCTAACCGAAAACTAACAAATGCTTTAAATCAAACAGGGTCCAATTAATCGATAGACAGGCTATTTAAATGAGCATTTAATGAAAGCATTTGATTAAACAGCGTTCTAAGGACTCCCAGTCAAGCTTATTTAGAACATTCTGATAATTTAGTCAAACAAACAATTCTATTAGCATGTCTTTACCCTAATCATGCTCATTACATAACATCTAAACAATAACTCTAGTTAAGCAATGTATGCATAAAATATTTAACCACTAATCCTGCTTACTAACTATAATTATAACTAAACAAACTAATATAACTTAATCCTAATCATGCTTACTACTGTAACTCTAACAAACAACAAAATTATCCCAATCAAATTTACTACTAATATGGGATTAAACACATAGCCTAAATAGTATAAACAACAATTCGAACAAACAGAAATAGTTAAGGAAGGGGGTTTACCTTCTTCGGATGCAGCGAAGTGGAGCGAAGGTTCCGATCTAACCTCGAACACTTCAAATATACTTCAAAATACTAAAATCCCAAATTTTATACACCCCTGAACCCAAACAGATGCCAAGGGAATAACAGAACACAGTGATGTGGACTTCGACTCGATATCGGGTAATACTGCTAAAAAACTAATGTCGTTCGTGGAGGGGATTTCTTAGGGTTTAAACGAATCTAAAACCTAATTTCTAGGGGGATTTTGACGGCTAAAACAAGTTATTCCTGGGGTTTCCCCAATCAAAAGTGAAACTGTTCTTGGGGTTTTCCGTTTTTATCCCTTTTTTTTTTCGTGTTTTTCTCTCTGTCCTCCTCCCTCCTTGTTGTTGTTGTTTACTGTACTTTATAGGTTTTTTTTGTTTTCGTCGTTTTGTACTGAAAAAGGGGAAGGAGGAGCGGGAGAGAGAGAAAAGTGGGGGACAAGGGTGAGTGGGGAGCGGAGAAGAAGGAGGGAACAAGGGAGAGTGGGGGCGGCGGCGAGGGAGGCGGGAAAGGAAGAGAGGAGACGAAGGAATGGGAGAGGAAGAGGAAAGAGATGAAGCGGCGGGGTGCGAAGGAGGGAAAAGAAAATGAAGGGAAACCCTTTTAGGGTTTCCCTTATTTTGCTGAGAAATGCATTGGACCCGGTCCATTTGTGGACCGGGTCAAATTTTAGACTGGGTATTTAAGGGTGGACTAGTGAATTAAAACATGGACTGGTCTAAAAATTGAGATAGAAAATATGGTCTAGTAAAAAAATATTAGGAATTAATCAGACTTTAATTTGGGGTCCGGTAAGTCAAAATACGGACTGAGTGCAAGAAATAGTTTGGCTTCTAAATTTGAATAAGAGACACATTTTGATTAACGATGTACTAAGGGTGCCAGAATATCACCTAATACGGAAATATGTAATTATAAAGACCCGGTAAAAAATTATATGATGTCACAAACGACCGTGCAGTAATATTTAATAACAAATGCTATCATTAAAATGTGCGAAGTAAATGCGATGCGTATGCGGAAGTTGGTAGAAACGTTGAGAAATGCAAGTTTCAATAATACTAAATAATAACAGCAAATAAATAGCGGTAGTGATACTGTTAATAACAATAATGATAATGGTAATAATGATAACGTTGATGATAAATGGTGATAAAAACAATAATAGATATAATAATAATAGTAAATAACAAATATTGATAATTAAAAAATGATAATAATTAATAAAGCTAATAAAGATGATAGTAATTAATAATAAACGATAAATAACAATTATTGCAAATAACAAAATGATAATGAATTAATAATAATAACAATAATAGGGGTAATAATAAAATAATAATGATGATAATAATAAGAGAAATAATGATGATAATAATAATAATAAATAACAATTATTGATAAAACAATGATAATAATTAATAATAAAAATAACGATGATAATCATGATAAATAATTGATAACAAAAAATAACGCTGATAATAATGATTAGTAATTAATAATAATAATAATAATAATAATAATAATAATAAATAAATAACAATAATAATAATAATGAGAATTAGTAATAATAATATTTTAAGGATAATAGTAATAATTAATAATAATAATAAAAACGATAATAATGATAATAATAATAATAACAATAGCTGCAGTGGAATAATACAACGTGGGTGTTAATGAAAGACTAATAATTATAAAAATACATATTTTTTATTTTATTTTATTTATTTATTATTATTATTTTTTTTTTTTTTTTTAACATGCCAGAAGTATAAATAGGTGTTTCGGAGGAGAGGCGGGACAAAATTGGGTGTCAACAATGATATGACCAGATAAGTATGCATGGCATTCGTCCAAAAAGGGCACTCATATGTACAGGTTACTCTCTTATCTACTATATGCTCTATGAGCTCATTATATTATTATTCATACTGTATGTTCTCGTTATGTTACTATTCATGTCTTACATACTCAGTACATTGCTCGTACTGACCCCCTCTTCTTCGGGGGCTGCGTTTCATGCCGCGCAGGTACACCCAGATGAGTTGAAGCTAATATAGAAGATATTCCAGCAGAGTTGGCAAGCTCCACTTGATCCTGGAGTGCTACCGAGTCAGAGTACATGTGCTACGATGTCTGATAAATGTTAGAGACTTTGCAGACAGAGTCGTGGGTATAGGATGTCGGTATTGTGAGCGGCTCCACTAGCCTATGTGTCATTTTATGTGAGGTTATAAAGTCCATATGATCACAGATTATATTGATTGAGTACGATGAAAAAAAAAATTGAAAGCTTTGCTATGTTTTCCACTCCTTATTAATGCAAGAGTCTAAGGAAATTAAGTACGTAATAAAAGTCAGCGGGTTCGCTCGGCTCCGTGTATGGGGTCGGGTGCCCATCACACCCTAGTAGAGTCGGGGTGTGACATTATTAACCAATTGTCATCACATAATATTATATGGTACAAGTTAATTACTTAGAAGCCCAAAGAGAAAGCTTGAGGAAGTAAGACCCATCAATAGCCTTCATTTTAGCTAGAAATAGTCACATCCCAGCCGAGGTGAGGCGTGATTGGCACCCAGCACCTTATTAGGGCAGAGCGAACCAAACTATATCTCACATCATCTATGTCTCGAATGACAAAATAAGGCCAAAAAGGCCAACCATGAACATAATATCATGCATATGTGTACGTACAATGGGCCCACGAGGCCAGTACAACAACTGACGAGACATGAATAAGCTGTATACAAGGAACTGTCTGCAAAGCCTCTAAGAACATAACCGAAGTATATAAGTCGGGACAGGGCCCCTGACGTACCCATAACACAAAAATACACATATATAATCCCTGACTTGGCAATGCTCCAGGAAGAAGTAGAGCTCACTAATCAGAGCTGTTACCTGGGGCAGCCTACCGTGGAGGATCCTCGTCTCATGTGTATATACATGCGGGCATGAATGCAACGTCCACAAATAAAAGGACGTCAGTACGAATAATGTACCGAGTATGTAAGGTGGAAATGCAACATAATAAACATATACTGCAAAGAAGGAGGATAAGAATCAACTTAGCGTTTCTGACTTACCAACGAGAATCTAGCATGTATGTCTCTCTATACTCTTCTATCCTTAACTACATCTATGTATAATACTGTGTCTCTGACCTACTTGTCATCCTGGTGCTATCTGCCCAACTGATCAGTGGTAATTGCCCGACCGACTGTAGCACGGTAGTAACTGCCCATCCGATTATCGCCTGATGGTAGAACGCATCTGCACGACTGATCAGTGGTAACTGTCCAACCAGCCGTAGCATGGTGGTAAATACATTTATCTACCCAATCGGTCGTAGCTTGGTAGTAATAACTGCCCAACCAGCCGTTGCATGGTGGTAAATGCATATCTGCCCAATTGGCTGTAACTCGGTGCTAATAACTGCCCAACCAGCCATAGCATGGTGGTAAATACATATCAACATCATAACTAGACCTCTATGGGTGATTTCTATACACTCCTCATGATCATTACTTATCCGTTAATGCCCACATGATTTCATAAGACTTATAAACACATTTCCTGGTCATTAAGACTTCTTCCTGATTAACTAAACCTTAGTCAATTTCTGGGTACGTCACAAGCCTTCCTTCTAATATTAAGTACCTCATTAGAGAATCTTATAATTAGCGTACTATTCATGTCTTACAACACACTCCTTGAGAACACATTTCTGAATTCATCGAAGTGACGTAAGGTCGTTATACCTCTAATTATCATTATAAACATATCTCACCTTGAAGGAACAATAATTTTAAGATGAGATCAACATCAATGATATCATAAGAGAACATCAAAAACCATAGGCTTCTAGTATTTCTAGGAATAGGGACATTATGGACATCATTTGTGAAACTTCATAACAATAGGATCTTGCCTTAAGAAAGAAAGGGACATCCTTAACATACCTTGCTGCTTACTTAGCCACTCAAAGTTTACCTTCCGAGCCTGCAAATCTACATCCAAGATGATTCATACATCAATCAGGCCATAAGAACACTTACACACTCAAACTTAGCTAGTTAATAAGTTAACGAAATTCGGACAACATTTTCCCTATATTAACTGCTTCCTCCAAATTCCAAAACAACTCCCAACATTATTAACAAGATCAACAATAACATAATCAAGATACTACATGACAAACATATACAAATTCGTCTGAAACTTCTTTCGAAAATCAGCCCATAAGCTAACAACATCAACATATCAAACTACGACTTTTATACTATGTTTTCCTTCACTTTAAACCATTAATTGTTTGACTAAAAGAAAATTTTTAGTACGTGCCTCACACAACTAACATTAGTTGTGTGGGGCTCCTTTTTGTGAGACAAAAAAGTGGACCTAAAATATGTGAACCCATAAGTATAAGATGTGGGTCCACTTTTTTGTCACACAAAAAAAAAAAAAAGACTCACACAACTAATGTCGGTTGTGTGAGGCACATAGTAAAACTTCTCTAACCAGAACATCATAAGAACTTACCCATTTCTATCACTTTTCCCTTGTCTTTCCATAGTAGCAAACTTGCTTCACCATTTTGGTGAAAATAACGGCCATCACCACACCAACAAAGCTACTCTCTTCTTGTCACTATTATGTGCATTTTAGAAGCCCCAACCATGATTCTTCCTACAGAAATTTGAATGTCAAAATATGAGGCACTAAACCTAATTTTCTACCTCTATAAATACTCCTTAAACTCTCACCCGAAAAACACCTTTGACCCTCAAGATTACCATAGTTTCACTATCAAAACTATTGCTTTAAAGAACTTAGCCGCCACTTGACACTTAGAAAATACTCTCATCTCCTCCAAAGCTTTTCTTTCTGTCTTGGCAAGCTTTAGCTATAATAAAATTATTTGGAACTCATTTGTGTCGAGTTTCGAATCTGTTCATAACAAGAGAGTAGATTCGAGGCCCTGACGTCCTAGTTCACTGCATCTACGAGAGGTAAAATCAGATCTTTTTCTTACTTTTCTTTAGTTGAAATTATGTGAACTTAGAAAGATCATGTTTTAAGGTCCTGTTATATTCAAATTTATTGATGATTAAATCATGAGATTAGCTTTGTTTTGAACCTCTAAATGTTTACAGTAATGTTGTGGTTTAAATTTAGTTTTTCTCTTATGCTTACATCTAAATGTTAATTCATCCTAGTATAAGTCAAGCTATAACAAATATGAAGATTAAAAAATGGACTCTGTTTGGTTTTCCTGATGATACAAGTTATATTTCACCATGTGCCTAAACCATGTATTAGGGAAGTTGTTTGTTATGCATATGATAGTGCACTGTACATCTAACTGTGGTCACATCGTTTCTTTACATTTTACTTTGTCCATCTTCCAAGATCATGCCATATGTTAAGTGAAATCTTTCTTTAATAGCAAACTGTGCTTCCAAAAATTATACAAAAATGTTTCTTTTCATATAGTGTAAACATTTAAAGATTTGCTTAAATTTCTCAATTATTGTATCGGATAACATGCTTCTATCCAAGTGCTATATGAATATTTAACTTCTTGTTTGTTTAAGAGTTTGAAGATAATGTGATTTCTCTTCGCAGCTTCATATGTTATTAAGAACCAGATTTCTTCTCTAACTATTTTTCTCTTTTCTATTTTCGCATGTAAACCGGAGCCGAAGAGTTTCACTTTGAGACTCAACGACACCGCTTACAGAGTTCGCACATCCTTCATTGTGTACCCTCTTGGGCGGAAAATTTGCAGAATATCGCTACCCCTTATGAAAGCCAAAAATGGCTTTTATCATTTTATATCACTTTTGCTTGCTCATTAGTGTGTTTAAAATTCCCTGTGAGACTAACCTTTTATTTCCATTTTGTGTCATTGACTGTTAAAACCTGAGTTACTACAATATAATTTATAGCCAATGCTCAACAAATATTGTTAAGGCTGTCCATCCGTTTCTATCTTTTTTTTTTTTTTTTTTTTGCCAAATCAGATTTTAGTTCTCTGAGTTGCAGTTAGACAATGATAAGTTGAAATGTTTTCTTTGGATACTAAATAATCAATCTTCTTTAACATGAACTAGATGCTTTCAGTTTGAATTCTTTCAACACTCGGTCATGAAGGTCTACAATTATTTTAACCAACTTTAACTATTTCTTCAGCTTAATTCTGGACCTACATTTTAGTTTAAAACACGAGACTTTCATTTACTTTGAGATTCTTAAATTAATTAAGTATTTTGACTTACTATAATGTAGCTACCTCAAATCAAATGTAACTGTGTTTTGGAGAGATGAATAAAGTGCTAATCTTTAGTTGAAAAAAAATCTGTTCTTGTTTCTCTGTGTAATAACTTACAACAAGGCCTAGACCAAATAAGAAAGCTTACTGTTTTCTATATCTTGTTCCTCTCCTATGCCTTCCTTTTGACAAATAATTCTTTAATTTATTACCCAGTTAGAAGCATTTGCATGTTGAAAACACATGTTAGCAAAATGTAGCCTTCTTTCCCCTGTTTTAATTAGCCATCTATCTCAACTTAGCCACCTAACTAACTCACATTCGATGTTTACATTATTATCATATTAATTCATAATTAAGTGATAATATTAAAATAGAAAGAATATGTGCATTCTTTACCTATATATTATTATTATTATAACTATATAGAAGCATGGGTTTGAACCCATGCTTCGTCGTCCGCCGTCCATTTAAAAAAAAAAAAAGGTGAGCTCCATACTAAATAACACCAAGCAATATAAAAAAAAAAAAAAAGTGGAACCTACCATCTCCAAACTCATGAGAAAAAAAAAATGGACCCCATATTAACAAAATCAAGCAATAACAAAAAAAAAGTGAACCCCATATTAAAAAAAACAAACAATGTAAAAAAAAAGTGCAGACTTTGTATTCGTAGCAAACACTAATATAATAAAGTTTTAGATACGGAACACAAACTACAATGTTATATTAATCGTGTTTTGAACATAGTATTAATCTCCAAAGTATATATTTTTCTCTATATCCACAAAGTAAGGATGACAAACTATTTATAGTTGAAAAATTCATCCTTGAATTAATTTGATATGAATAGGGTAGTAAAGTAGGTAGATAAATAGAAGAATTATTATTTAGAGGTTACAAGAAGAATGTGCATGAATATTGAGTTAATGGATAAAAGAGTTACAAAAATATTATTGTTACATTCTTCCACTAAATAAATGAGTAATGAAGTACTGGCCAATGGAAATGTTATGGCAAAAAAACCCGTAGGAAATGGAGTAACATTCTGCCTCTTAACATGCAGAAGTTATTAGGACATAATAGGCACTTTATGACACATTTTTTTAATATTAAAATGCTAATAAGTACCATCAATCCTCCACTCATTTTAATATTAATATAAGAGAGTATATCAGTTGAAGGTAGACTATCATGCATAGTGAAGGTGTGCACTGCATTGAACATGCACTTAGTAAAATAATAATCTTCATTCCAGAGTCGTAGTAATCTCAGACTTGAACTATGACTGCTTTAGGGAAATAAAGAATTACTGCTAACACATAATAATCAAAGTGTTGACATGAGCTTTCACAGCCAGCACATTACGGCCTTGTGCTATCCCGGTTTCATGAGTGCTTTTGAGAACGAGCCCAATTCTCGTAGGAGGCGGCCTATTTCCACACTCACATAGGTGAAATCTGTCAAGGATGCTTCTGTAACTTAACATCCCACTCATACGAGCTACATAATTTCATTAACAGTTTATAAACTCAACCTTCACAAACTGTTACAGAATAATGCACCCACACGA
Organism: Lycium barbarum; assembly: GCF_019175385.1. Lineage (NCBI taxonomy): Eukaryota > Viridiplantae > Streptophyta > Magnoliopsida > Solanales > Solanaceae > Lycium > Lycium barbarum. Next base: position 89,458,415 of record NC_083348.1, read on the forward strand.
TAGGGAGGGAATAAATAAAATAGTGCATTTTCTCAATAAGTCATCATATGATTCGTTTTTCCCATTGAACCTAGTTATAGGATCTCTAGTCCCCGGGTTGGGTTTGCTCATATACGACTCATGAATTTATGGGCTTCAATCCCATCCCCCTCGATGTGCTCTAAACCTTTTCTCTTGCCAAGGCCTTGGTTAGTGGATCTGCAAGATTATCACAAGATTTGACATAATCAACTTTAATGGTACCACTTGTCACATATGATTTCACAGTACTGTGTTTTCTCCTTATAGGTCTGTATTTACCGTTGTAATAACGGTTTTGAACTCTTCCAATCACAACAGTGCTATCACAATGAATTAAAATAGGAGGAATTGATTTTTCAAAATAAGGTATTTGAAATAATAAATCTCTTAACCAATTCGCCTCTTCACTAGCTGAAGCTAAAGCAATTAGTTCAGCCTCCATGGTAGAGTTAGCAATAATAGTTTGCTTTTTTTATTTTCAACAAATAGCACCACCTGCCAACGTAAAAATATAACCAGTGGTAGAACAGGAATCACCAGATAACGTGTTCCAATCTGCATCAGAAAAGTCTTCAAGTACAACAGGATATTTTTTATAAAACAAGCCATAAGTTTTTGTACCACTAAATATATCATAACTCTCGTTATGACATGCCAATGTTCACTACCTGGCTTTCTTGTAAGTCTGCTAAGTACTCCAACTACATACGCAATATCAGGCCTAGTGCAATCAGTCACATATCTCAAACTTCCAATTGAGCTAGCATATTCCTTTTGATTTATCACATCATTTTCACTTTGAACAGGAAACAAGTGAACACTTGAATCAAAAGGAGTTACAACATGCTTGAAATCAAGAAAGTTATATTTTAGTTATATTTTTTCAAAATTTTCTCAACATAATGTGACTGGCCAAGGAATATTCCATCACATGTTTTAGTAATTTTTATTCCAAGAATTAAATTTGCCTCACCAAGATCTTTCATGTCAGAATGGCTTCTAAGAATATTTTTAGTTTCACCAATAACATTCATGTTAGAGCCAAAGATCAATAAATCATCAACATAGAGGCAAACAATAACATGTGAACTATTCAAAGACTTATGATAAACACACTTATCACACTCGTTTATTTTAAAACCATTCTCAATCATGCAGGAATAAAATTTCTCATGCCACTGCGTTGGTGCTTGTTTCAAGCCATATAGGGATTTAGTAAGTTTACACACTTTGCTTTCCTGGCCTGCTTCAACAAAACCTTCGGGTTGTTGCATATATATTTCCTCATTTGAGTCCCCATTTAAAAAAGCAGTTTTTACATCCATCTGGTGAATATGCAAATAAAAAATTGCAGCAATAGCAATTAAAAGCCTTATGGATGTAATTCTAGTTACCGGAGAAAAAGTATCAAAAAATTCTAGGCCTTCTAGTTGTTTAAAACCTTTAACAACTAGTCTAGCCTTATATTTATCAACAGAACCATCCAGTTTTAACTTTTTTCTTAGGACCTATTTGCACCCAATGAAATTACAATTACAATTGAAAAATAAAATGAAGAAATAAAAATATCTTCGGCCGAGACGCGGATATCTCGCTCTCTTTAAGGATTCAAGCCTACTGCAGCAAATTTACCGGTCCAGCAGTAATCTTTCTGGCTTGTCCCCTCCAGGATACAACAGCCCGATCACGTCGTACAACTTAACAAACTCTAGACAAAATGTTGAGTCTAAAGCTCCACCAAAAAGAAGAACACCTTCCTTCAACTAATAAACTTTCTTTTACTTTCCTCACTTTTTAAGAACTCTCTAAAGTATATATTTTTCTCTATATCCACAAAGTAAGGATGACAAACTATTTATAGTTGAAAAATTAATCCTTGAATTAATTTGATATGAATAGGATAGTAAAGTGGGTAGATAAATGAAAGAATTATTATTTAGAGGTTACGAGAAGAATGTGCATGAATATTGAATTAATGGAGAAAAGAGTTACAAGAATATTATTACCACATTCTTCCACTAAATAAATGAGTAATGAAGTAGTGGTCAATGAAAATGTTATGGCAAAAAAACCCGTAGGAAATGGAGTAACATTCTGCCTCTTAGCATGCAGAAGTTATTAGGACATAGTAGACACTTTATGACACATTTTTTTAATATTATGCTAATAAGTACCATCAATATATATTTGCATAAAAACAGTGTAAACTAATAATGTCAAAAAAAAAAGTGTATCCCATATTAAAAAATCAAATAATATTCATGTAACTTCCAAAGTATCTCATTAAGTCAATAATGATGGATTCATTGCCACATGCGTATCAATCCATTAGTGGGATCAAATGAAATTATTGTACAGCAAAAAACATGGACTCCATATTATTGCTTTTCTTCAAAAGGTTAAGTAGCCAAACCATACAATTTTCATTCTTTTTTTATATTAGTCTGAGATCTAATCTAGATATTGAACTGTTATATTTACTATTCCGCCGTGTCATTTATTTGTTATGTTTACTAAAATAAATATACTTAAAATATTTATATTTTAAAATAAGATAGAATTTAATTATTTTTTTATTTTTTATTCTTACTTTAATAATTGTGAAAAGAGATTAATATCATAAAAAAAAAATCAAATGGAGATTAAATAATGAAAAAGGTAAATTTGTCAAATTATAATTCTAATCGATGTTTTCTTAAAAAACCATGCAAAAGACAACATGACAAGTAAAATGAGCTAAACCGAGATTATTTACCAAAAATTAAAAAATAGTATTTCTTCGTTTAAATAGAAAATCAATTTCTACTTTGTTTCATTTTAAACATGTAAAATTAATTTAATAATTTGAATTAGAATTATTTAAATCAAAATTTGATAAAAATAATAATAAGTATTTTACACCTTTAAATTAATCGAATTAAAACTGAAAGTATCAACTGATGCTTAAATATTGTTATTGTTTTATCTCAAAGAGAGGAAAATAGTTTCCTTTTAAACAAGTCTTCTTTTTTAAAAAATATTAATAAATTTTTGCCGATTTTGTATTTGTAGCAAACACTAATATAATAAAGTTTTAGATACGGAGCACAAACTACAATGTTATATTAATCGTGTTTTGAATATATATATATTCAAAACACGATCAAAAATGCCCCTCAACTATTGAAAATGGATCAATTTTACCCTCCATTTGCAAATGGGGTTAAATATACCCGGACCGTTAATGAAATGGGTCATATATACCCTTTGAAACTAACAGACATCCATGTCATAATTTACCCATTTTAAATTTATTTATTTGCTGACATGGACTGTCACTTTGCAATAAAACATACTCCACCCTTTTAAAACTTAATTTTTTTCTTCATCTTTATTCTTTGCTGGGTCCTTCAATCTATTCTCACTCTGCTTCCGTCCTCCTTTTTTGTAAGGAAGAAATGAGCATTTATTTAATTGGAATTTCACCTCCAAATTTTTTTACTTCCTGTATTTAGTCGCGGATTCATCGACATCACTCCAACTTGACGAAACATATTATCAAACTGAACTTTTTTTTTTTTGTTTTACCGAGAATCGAATTCAAGCATTCCAAATTTTCATCTCATTCAGAGGAAAAAGAACAAAAAACAAGCATAAAATTATAAACAAATTTAATGAAATTGACAAAACATGAATTATCCATTTTCAACAAAAAAGAACTCTTAGACTCCAAGCTCATCTGGGTCAAGTTGACAACTTTCTCTCTCGAGTATGCTATATTGCTTTGCTTTACTCCTAACACTTACCCACCTCCTTATGTCAGTCACCCTCATTTTCTTTCTAATCTAATGTATATATGCATTTCAATTTCAATACGGAATCAAATGATCCTAAAACAATTTTTCCGCGAAAATCAACATTTTCACACATATTTACACTTCAATATAAAATTGTTTCCTTGAATTTCTCTCTCGCTCTCATCCCGGTATTCTGTTCGATGGATACACTATTCAGAGAAGTTTAGCTTCCGGAGGTAACAAACTAACAATGGATATACGACCAGGTTTCCCAGTAAGGCTGAAATCCAACCATTGAAGTATAAGAATTCTTCAAAGATGAAAAAAAAAGTTTTAAGTTTAGAAAAAAGGTGGGGTATGTTTTATTACATAGTGACAGCCCAAGTCAGCAAATAAATAAATTAAAAATGGGTAAAATTATGACATGGAGGTCTGTTAAGTGTTGGGCCCGTGCTGCATAGGCCGTCTGGTCTTACATATAAATCCAAATATTATGCATTTATTGAGCTAGTTTAAACTAAGAGTATGATTTTTTTCGGTGTGGCCGCCCTTAGCATTGTGTTTGCTTTATTTTATCACTAAAACTCGACCACCTTTTGATAGTTCTAATCTGAAAAGTCACATATTTCATTTTTTTATTTTTATTTAAAGCTGTATATAGTGAATATCAAGTTGAAGAATCTTAATTCTTAAATCTTCTATGGCTTTTCAATGTGCATTAAATATCTAAGGTCCCCCACTATCATTCATTTCCTGGATTAAATATGGTTGAGGCTTAGATAAAAGTGCTTCTAACCCTTTTGAAATTCTAAGGGGCAAGACTTTCATATTCTATCAATTAAGTTTTATCAGTGGGCACTCCATAGCCAGAGGTATCTTTTCCCCATTATTGTTATTTTTATCCTGATACCTGCGTTGATATTAATAAGACTTGCTGTGGGGAAAAAAACATCTACTAACTGGAATATAACGTTGTCGTTTACCATCGAGGCCCTTGTCTGTCTCCTCTTAAAACCAAAAAAATAAAATAACATATGATAGCAAACCCACTAAGGACTCGGATATAATAATTTGACTACTCCTACAAGTACATAGGAGTATTATAATAGAGTCCGGCGCCTAAATGGACTAAAGTTTTCAAAAGGAGTTGTGAAATATATTATAGACCACAGGGGATTAATTGTGCAGCCCTACACGATTTATCGCCAAACTTTAACGCCTCATTATTAGTCTGTTAACTAAAAAAAAAAAAATAGCAAATCGTGTATCATAACATAATTTGCCAAAATTTCATTTTGCAAATCGTATTATGGTACACGATTTGCACCTCTTTTTTTAAAAAAATAAAAATTTGATGTTAACTTATTTTTTATTTTTCATGTGTTGTCACTGTAGATATCGAAATTTTACCGTATTTGAAATAGAACTCTACAAGACGAGTCCAATCCATCTTCAAACTTTAATGTTCATTAGGGCTTCTTGGAGGCTACTCTACCCTAAACCCTAGATTAAACCTATATAAAGGGACACACATTCCCTTGAAAAGACATCTCAAATATCCCATAAACTCTTGGTATTTACAAAGAGATCAAGATCTCAAATATTCCATAAATTCATGGGTATTCAAAAAGAGGTCAATATGTGGTCGGATATTTCTTGACAACCAAATACTTCAAGAAGATCCACAATATCCTTTCATGGAGATCAAATACATCCCAAGAAAGTCCACATATCCAAATCCAAATCATCTTACATTCGAGAAATAAGCTACTAACGACCCTCGAATTACAGAGAAATATTAAGAGAGAAGAATCAAGGGAGTAAACAGATTTTGTACCCGCAATATTTATCGATCACTACAACATAAGACATCTATAGCTACGAAATCTTAGCTATGAATTTAAAAACCGTGGCTAATATCTAATAATAGCCACAAAATTTAAAATTTCGTGGCTATCTACAAATTTGTTAAAAAATTTAGCCACGAAATTAAATTGACAAAGCTAATTTCTCATTTTTGCTATATTTGCTAACAATCGTGGCAATAAACACCTAAATGGCTACAACTTTATTGCTATGAAAAAGTTCTGTAGCTAAATTATCACTTTTTTCCACGAGCTTAAACTACTGTAGCAATAGTTAACCTTTTAGCCACATAAATTATTTGAAACAAAATGTTGTAGCTAAATAAATATTTTAGCTTCAAGATATAAGAAATTGTGGCAATAGTTAAATGATATAGCCGCAAAACTTTAGCTATAATAAAATTTCGTAGCTAATTATTAATTTTTTGCCACGAATTGAAATTTACTGTAGTAATAGTAACTTTTTAGCCACAATAAATTATTTGGAACAAAACATTGTAGATAAATAAGTATTTTTGCTTCAAGTTATAAAAAAATTATGGCAATAGTCCAATGATATAGGCACAAACTTTCTTGTTGTAATAAAACTTCGTAGCTAATTATCAGTTTTTGCCACGAGTTGAAACTTGTTGTAGCAATAATAATTTTTAGCCACAAAAAATTATTTAAAATAAAATATCATAGCTAAATAAATATTTTTGCTTTGAGTACTAATAAATCGTTGAACACTTGAATTAATAGCGCTATAATCATCAGTTCCGAGTTTTGATTCGATGTCTTCAATAGTATCATTAGCTAAGATGACATCAGTTTTGGTAATATCAATATTATAATTAAAAAAACATCAACCTTATCTAATAACGTGTGAATAACTAAATATATATAGAGGTTAAACAACTATAATATTGTATAATTGCACTGTATAACATACTATATTTGTTTAATTTGGACAATAGAAAGTGTTATTAGATTCAAACTACTATGTTCTTGTATATTTGTTTATCACTGTTGTATCTACTTTAAATAAATAAAAGTTGTCAAATTAAGGGGTTAAGGCTATTTTAATAACTTGATAGTTATTCAGGAATCTAATTAAAGCACGAAAAAAATAAGAATTTTAATATAATTGACAAATGAGCATATAACAAACTAGCAATATTATTTAAGATGAAAATAGTTTTTAAAGAAAGATATAATTTAATTATGAAATCTATCGCTAATTTGACGCTAATATTTTAAAAATAAATGTCGTTGCTAACAATATTATATATAATAATTGTTTGTAGACAATATTGTTTTCACCATATAGACTATAATTTTCTAATTATGTAAACTATAAGAATATGTTTTCTTACACCTAGTTACACTAACAATGAAAAATTTAATGTGGTTGAATATGTAAGTCCATTAACAAAACGATTATATTATAATATACTTATTAAATAAGTATTATCTATAAGTTTCAAATATAATTAAATTAACAATAGAATTTTATCAAATTAATAATTTAAGTAACAAATTATAAAGAATTTAAACAACTATGTTTATAATGGTTTGGTGCTTTACTAATTTAATCTAGACATAAAAAAAATTGGTCCATTACTACTTTAATAGTTTATTAATCATATAATACTAAAAGTGGAAAGTCATATAATTGAAAGTTGGATCACTATTCGCTTCTTTTATCTTCCACATTAATAGTAATAATTTTGCACAACGTTTTCACCCCATTTTTATCTTTCTTGGCTTTTCATATCCGTCTACACTATCTACAAATTGCACAGCAAATGACAGATCTAGAGCCTGTTTAGAAAGCCACCAGGTAATTGGAATTGAGTGTAATTATGTGTAATTACACAGTACTTGACATTTTTGTTTGACCAAGTAATTTCATGGTTAGATGGGAATTGAGCGTAATTGAGAGGATGTAACTACACTCTCCAATTCTCGGAGGAGGGGGTGCTCTGTGCTATTATTCTAATTTTTGAAACTACACCTCTTAACATTAGAAGGAATGTTCATTAACAAACTTGGTATATAATGAGTGATGTTATTAAAGCAGAATTTCGTCGTAAATAAAGTTATATACTTATATTTCTCCTTTACGTTAGAACTTACTTATGTTATGTTGAATTTGACTTAAGAGTATTATGTTAAGCTTTTTCTATTGGATTTTGAATTTAGGTTATGTTTTCGATTTTACTTTATTTGCTTTAGTATTATTGACTTGTTATTTCACATTCCATAATGTTTATTTTTCACTTACAGTTGATATATTTTTTTTGGTCAAACATTTGAATAATGTTAAGGAATTATTTTTATAAATATTAATTTTTTTGTCAAACATCCAATCCATGATGTTCTCACAAAAAAGTCTGTTTTTAATTTTTAAAATTAATTAAAATTATAATATTATTAATTTAAAAAGTATATATCAATTATTTGTTACAATATCAGTTACAAATATATGATTATTAATTAATATATTTTCAAGAAACAATGTGTTGTTAAATACCTAAAGAAACAACGTGTTGTTAAAATACCTAATTTAATATCATTTATAAAGGCACATATGTTTCAAATAATTAATTTATTTTGTCCTGCTTAATGTAGTTATGATTCTTTCTGTTTTTTTTATAGGTATACTTAATTGTCATTGTTGTTATCTTATTTACATTATCGTATTTGCATATAAAGAAGTAAAAAAAAAAATAGAAGACATATATAAAACAAGAAAAGAATGGCAATTAACTAAAGCTAAAAATCCAAAACCTAATCCTCGTATTTTTTTACCTCCAGCCGTCACACCCCTCTACGGTTCCTTATTCCCTTTGTCAATTCCACCCCAAATCTTATTCCATATCAAAAAATCATAAGGGGTTTTCTGGTGTTATGTAATGGAGTTGGGTAAATGACTAATCAATTTTTTTTTTTTTAGAATGGAAGGGCAAAAGTATTGCATATATTTTAAGTGATGGTTCCTCTGTATTAAATTTACATCAGCAAGATCTTCATAAATGGTCTATCATAAATTTGAAGCGGGTCTTTTTTCTTTTTGAATATGATTCTTTGTCTATTTTCTTTTCATGCAGATCTATTTATTGGTTACTTTCTCTCATCCTCTTTATTGTTTTTAATGTATACTTCAACTTTCATTTGTAACTTTTGTTGGATTCGGTAGAAGCATTTTTATTCTTCCTCTTAGTTATTAATAGAGAAGAGAAAAGTTTGAAACTTTATGTTCCTTTGTAAGATTGGTATACCAATAATATATTATTTTTTTTGGTTGAAGGTTTTGAAATGCGATTAAGGAGATGCTATTGATCGCTTTTGATAGAATTGTCTTGATCTTTCTCCAAGGTAGGTGGTTATTGATTTTTCTACTTAATATTCGCAATTTATCAAGTGGTAACGATTGAAATGTATTCTGATATCTGGAGTTTTTCTATCAATTTTAAGATTAGTGAGAGTTTCATTATGAAAATACATGAGGAGTTTTCATGAGAAGTTCATTCATGTATTTGTCATAATATATGATCGACTGTTACATATACTTATATAATCATTTAATTTATGTTTCTGATATTAATTTACTTTATCAAAATTAACAGGTACATTTATGGAATTACTATAGCAGAAGCAATGACAAACTAGAGGGTAGATATTGATCAAAGTAAGATTGGAGGCTGCGTGGGAGGAGCGAAATCAGAAGGTTGTGCGGCTTTGAGTCTCAAGCAAGATACTACTATTGTAATTGGTGTCATAGAAGAATTATGTATTGTGAATGTTTGAAATTTTAGATATGTAACTAACTATATGTAAATTGAAACTTACTCTATATGTAAATTGAAACTTACTCTGGAATACAATTTTTTTCATTTGTATAGAGGAATTCTTCTAATTAACATTGCTTGTGGGTTATTCTTTAATTTGTAGCGATGAATTTTTTTAGTTCGTAGCTAATTATTATATATATAATCACCAAAAATAGGGCCACACAGTTTTACTTTTCGTGGCATATGAAGAAAACATTTAGCTATAATTTATACATTTCATGGCCAAAAAAATGGATTTTTAGTTACATTTAAAAATATTTGTGGCAAATACTTCAATTTATAGCTATAGATTCTTGAACTTGTAGCTAAATACAATATTATTGCCACGAGACTAAAGTATCAAAAATAGCCACCAAATTTGTATTTTCATGGCAAATAAACTAAAAATTTTGCCACAAAAGAACACATTGTAGCTACTACATAAATATTGCTACAAGTTTTAATTGTCGTGGCAAAAGGATATAATTATTTGCTATAAATATATTTTCCGTGGCAAGAATATTTTATACTCACAGCTACAACACAAAAAAATATTCGTAGCAATAAGTATTAGTCCTCAGCCACGGATCATGTAAAGTCCGTAGTTAACTTTTAGCTACGCTACATTTTGCTACGGATGCTACGGAAAAAAATATTGTGGCTAAAGTGTTTAGCCACAAATTTTTTCATATTTAGCTACAATGTGTTTCGTAGCCATAGATGCCTTATGTTGTAGTGGATAAAATATATGTTTCTTCATATTTTATTTGTGGTTATAATTTATTTCCGCATATTAAAATTTGTTGCAAACAGTCACATTTGATTCAAAAATATTTTACCTCAAACAAAGTCATACAATAATTAAAAATTTATGAAATAATATGTAAAAATACAAAATACAATTTTTAAAAATACAAAATACAATTATTATTTTTAATAAACGTCTCACATTATCTGAGTAAAACGTCACACAATTAAGACAATAACATATTCGTAGAAAATTACATAAGGAAATAACGACGTACAACCTAGGAAAAAACATAATAACGAAAAAAAACAACAACTACTGATTTCGCAAGGGGCAACGATTCTTGTTTTGACCCGTTTCCTTGCACGTAAGTACTACACTTCCTAACCATGCAAACACTGAATATGAGCGAACTTCAGGAGCGCGGAGTACACGTAGAAATGGATATAGCACATGCTTGCATGGTTAGAAGGTGTAGTACGTGCAAGGAAACGAGTCATAACAAGAATCGTTGCCCATTGCGAAATCAATAGTTGTTGTTGTTTTTTCGTTATTATGTTTTTTTTCCTAAGTTGTAAGTTGTTATTTCCTTATGTAATTTTCTACCAATATGTTGTTGTCTTAATTGAGTGACGTTTTATTCAGCTAACGTGTGATGTTTATTAAACTTTTTTTTTTTTGTATTTTGTATTTTTAATTATTTCATAAATTTTTAATTATTGATGACTTTGTTTGAGGTAAAATATTTTTGAATCAAATGTGACAACAAATGAAAAATAAGTTAACAACAAGATTTTTTTTTTCAAACAAATCGTGTACCATAACATGATCTGCTGTTTAATTTTTTTTTTTAGTTAACAGACGATAACAAGGCGTTAAAGTTTGGGGTAAATCGTGTAGGGCGGCAGGATTAACCCCCTTTGGTCTATAATAAATTTCACAACCCATTTTGAAAACTTCGATCCATTTTTATGCCATTTAGGCGCCGGACTCTATCATAATACTCATACCAAACTAAAAAGAACTACAGTCTAGTGAAAGACCATTAGTAGAGTATTACATACAATATACTAGTATAGCACTTAGAATTTTAGCATTTAATTATGGTTAATTAACACACAAAATTTGCATGTTTGTGTAAGCACAGGTAAATATTTACTTTAATAATGGTAGAGTTAGATTTAAGATTTTACACACCATCCAGTGTGTGAAGACTGCTGATTATCAGTAAACACAATCTTTCATATGCCAATTAAAAAAAAAAATTGCAACCAAAATCTCTTTATGTGATCCATGAGAGCTTTGAGATGTGACAGATCTTTTTTCTTTTTAGTTTCAGTTTTTTCTTTTAGTTTTTTTTTTCCAAGGTTTTAAGGATAAGAATCTTTGTTAGATTCTGAGCATTTTTGCCAGACATCTAAATGTGAAAGTAGTTAACAGCCATGAGGCATCCATAAAAGCAGATTGGAGAGAGGATATTTGTGGAGAGAATAAGAGAACACCAATATTTTTGGAGTTGGGATATACTCTTATCACATTTCTTGGTAATGAACAAATCGGAATTCACACAGCTTGTTTTAGAGTCAAACTAATTATTAATTGCTTAGAGTTGAATTTTTCATCTAGCCATCTAATTTAGGGACCCGTTTGGATATAATTGTCATGTAAGTTATGCAGAGTTTATATACTTGAAACCAAATATTTGTGCTGATAATGTAGAGTTGCATGCGTAATATAAACTTTTCACTACTTTGAATATATTACAATATCTGTTTTTTTCACCTAAATTATGTCAGGAGATTATCCCCAAATCTTTCGCAAAATATACAAGTAGAAGCCACAAATCTTAATTCGTCAAAAGCAAATTAAATCTAAACCAGAATCTAAAGAAACATTTGACTGGTCAGAAATGCACATTCTCTCACCACCACGATTCTTCCTTTCTCTTGCCCGCCACATGCATGACCCAAGCGCTGATGCACAACTGGATCCATCATCCAATGATATTACGCCACGTCATACTACATTCAAAATCGAAATCACGTCCAGGTTCAATGAACCTATAAGGCCGCCCTGTCTTCGGGTTCCCTTTTAATACTTGTCACCATGTTTTCATCTTTGTTCAAACACAGAGCCTTCTTCTTCCCTATATTTTCACAAAGAAATATTTAGTGTTTCTTTGGTTGAAACAAATCTTTCTTTGTATTGTTTGTGTGTTGATATCTCTCTCTCAAAATGGCTTTGGCTTTCACTTCTTCATCTGCTATTCATGCTTCTACTTCATCTTCTTCTTATCAACAGCCAAAAGGTACCCCCTTTACCTTTTTTTCCTTTCTAAGTTTTAATCTTTATCCTACAATGTGATAATTTGTAGCATTTGGGTTTCAAGTTTCTTGAATTATTCTTTCAGATTTTGGCTTATTTTTTACTTCAAATTTCAATTACCCTTTTCTTGTTCCTTTCAAAGTTTTAGTGTTTATCCTAGAATGTCATTATTTGAAGCATTTTACCATCTGGATTCGAATTTTCTTTCAGATTTTTTCTTTAAAGTTTCAATTTTTATCCTTATTGTTGGATCAATTTAGCATCTGGGTTAGAATTCTTATTTCAGATTTGTGCTGTATTTGAATTTCTTATTTGGATAATGCATCTGGGTTGAAAAATTCTTTTGATCTTTTTTCAGATTTTAAAGTTGTTTTTCCCTTCAAAGTTTCAATTTTGAGCTCAATATTTGTGGAAGAATTTTGCATCTGGGTTCATATATTCTTGGGTTCTTAAAAAGTTTTGGCTTTTACTTATTTATTTATTTATTCTTTTTTGTGTTTGCAGTATCACAATTGGGTACCTTTCAGCCATTGGATAGGGCTCAAATCTTGTCGACTGCTTTGAATTCAAGGAGACGATTGGCAATGAAGCCATTGAATGCTGAGCCTAAGAGGAATGATTCAATAGTTCCCTCAGCAGCAACCATTATGGCTCCTGGTATATTGATTTTGTGATTGCATGTGTTTGTTTTGATGATGTTGAAGGATGGAACTAAATGTTTGTTTTTTGGTGAATTTGCAGAGGTAATTGAGAAAGCTGACGAAGAGGACTTTGAGAAATTGGCTAAGGAGCTTCAAAATGCTTCTCCTCTTGAGATTATGGACAAGGCCCTTGAGAAATTTGGGGATGACATTGCTATTGCTTTCAGGTACTTGTTTTTTTTAAATCTAGCTTCAGTATAAGTGAGTTTGTTCACCCAATTATGTTGTTGATGTTTTCTATGATAGTATACGAAAATCCACTTTAATTAATGTGCATAATAAATGTAGAGAAAACAAACAGTGGCTTCTTGTAACGGAGAAGGTTCATGATTTGGGGACAAAGAAAACTTTGATCATCATAGCTATCTTCATGATGCTTATTTCTATTTCTTCGATTTCATATTTTGTATATGTTAACTGAGCATTTCCTTATAGAGATCACATGAGTTTTTGAATGCTTTCAAGCTAGAATACTGATGAATTTTAGTATTTGAAGCGAACGGAAAGTTTTTTATTTTTTAAACGTTACATGTGAATTGCCTGAGAAAGAAAATCATGCTATATCATAAAAGTGGATTGTTATGAACCTTGCTGATCATGTCATGGACTTCTGCTGAATTACTCCTTGATTAATGCCAAGAGGCACTCGTTTTTGCTTTGCGAAGTTTTCTAATTCTTCTTTTTTGCACACTATCTGTATTTTGTTTGAAACTTTGTTATGAATATCGTGGTGAATCCAAAGCCTCTAGAATAGCATTTCATTTGTTAACAAGTATAGCATTATGTTCAGCTTCCTGATATGTGTGACTTCACTTGTCCATCAAAATGTCTTCATTTGAGAGCTCTCTCTCCTTTATTTTCTAGCAAAATGACGACCTTGCAAAGTGATTCTCTTCCTAATGCTGCTCTCTGATGATTTCCTTATTCTGCAGTGGTGCTGAAGATGTTGCTTTGATAGAGTATGCACATTTAACTGGTCGACCATTCAGAGTTTTCAGTCTTGATACTGGGAGGTTGAATCCGGAGACGTACCAATTATTTGACACAGTGGAGAAGCACTATGGTATTCGCATTGAGTACATGTTCCCTGATTCAGTTGAAGTTCAGGCCCTAGTTAGGAGCAAAGGTCTTTTCTCTTTCTATGAGGATGGCCACCAAGAGTGCTGCCGTGTAAGGAAGGTTAGGCCTCTGAGGAGAGCCCTCAAGGGCTTACGCGCATGGATCACAGGGCAACGTAAAGATCAGTCCCCTGGAACTCGATCAGAAATCCCCGTTGTTCAAGTGGACCCTTCTTTTGAGGGATTGGATGGTGGTGCTGGTAGCTTGGTGAAGTGGAACCCCGTGGCTAATGTGGACGGAAGTGATATTTGGAACTTCCTGCGAGCCATGAATGTGCCAGTGAACTCATTACATTCACAAGGTTATGTCTCCATTGGATGCGAACCTTGCACAAGGCCGGTCCTCCCTGGGCAACACGAGAGAGAGGGAAGATGGTGGTGGGAAGATGCCAAGGCCAAGGAGTGTGGCTTGCACAAGGGCAACATCAAGGATGAAAGTGTAAATGGCACTGTCCAAACAAATGGTACTGCTACTGTTGCTGATATTTTTGATACCAAGGACATTGTTACCTTGAGTAAGCCTGGAGTTGAGAATCTACTAAAATTGGAAGACCGAAGAGAGCCTTGGCTCGTCGTTCTTTATGCACCTTGGTGCCAATTTTGCCAGGCAATGGAAGGATCCTATGTTGAATTGGCTGAGAAGTTGGCTGGTTCCGGTGTGAAGGTCGGGAAATTTAGGGCGGATGGTGAGCAGAAAGCATTCGCACAGCAAGAATTGCAACTCGGAAGCTTCCCTACAATACTCTTCTTTCCAAAGCACACTTCAAAGCCCATTAAGTACCCTTCAGAGAAGAGGGATGTAGACTCCTTGCTGGCTTTTGTGAATGCTCTCAGATGAAAGGCAAATGGTGCTTGATCAATCACCATTGTTTTCACAAAGGAGTAATACAAGAGGGAGAGATAGGGTTGGTAGAATATAGTGAAGAATGGTGGCTAAGTGCACATTCCTCTTTGGCCCTTTTTAAGTTTTTCTTGTATAGTGTTGGTATATGGCGGCTCTCCATTCTCCTCTGCATTTTATTTTCCTTAGTTCCTTTCTTAAGACTAATAAATTCGCACTTTCCCATCCTTCTCAAGTAGAGAAGTATATATGTCTGGGGGCTCAATTTTGTGGGTTGAAGAAATGAGTTTTCTCATGTTTACTTTCTCCATATAATAGATTTTGTCCATCTTCTCTCATTCTTGATCTAATTCTCCTGTCTCTATTATTAAGAACAACTCTTACTTTTGATAGTAGATTCTCTATTGTATTTATCCGAATTCATTCACTTTGTTAATTGCGTGTAACCAATTGACGGGGAAAAACTTTCTATGTTTTCAGTATAATAGACTAAGACTAATGCATTCTACTATGGAAAATCCATATACCATGTGTTATGCAACCAACCAAACATTTACAATCTCTTCAATTTTTGGCCCACACAGAACTTCTTGTTAATCTCTGTCTCTGTTAGCAAGCAGGGCGTAAAATTTTGACAACACAAATGTTGTAGCTGCAACCAACTTTAGACTAGACTCTAGAATTATAACACCCCATATTTTCGGGCTAAGGTTTAGCCTGTAATATGGGGATATCACGGAACCAAGATGGGAGGTGTAGAAAGTGTTTGGAAATACCTTTTCATCCATATAAGGATCAGGTCAATCAGAGCTATGTGCAAAAAGTTATGCACGTTTTACTAAAGAGCTATCAGTGGTGCTCGTCCACGGGCATGCAACGCGTGCAGACTGACGACCCAAGGCCATGTCTCGCGCAGGCGGACAACGAAGCGAGGTCCATTGCGTGCCTGTGCGCGTGCCCCTGCGTGCGCTGCTTGGGCACGCAAAATGTCCACCTTGACGTGCGATCCCTGCAACCATTTTAAGTGCGTTTTTCTTGATTTTTATTCCGTTCTTCACTTCTTCAAACCCTAGCACGAATTTTCTCTCCTCTCCTCATCCTCCCACATCAAGGTAAGGTTCTTCCGTGAATACTAAGCGAAATCCTACTCTACAATCCTAAGGTTTTCAAGAAAATCCTTCTCAAGGGTTAAAGTGAAGGAATTGAAGTTCTTCATCAAAAGTTGGATTTTCCTTTGGGTTTGAAGCTAATAAGGTATGTAAGACTTTCCTATCCTAATCGATTATAGATTTGAATTGGTGATTATGGACTGTAAGTTCTTGAGAGATAGTGGGTTAGATAGTAAGAAATATATGAACTATTGTATGGTTTGGATTGTTGACTTAGGATTGTTGTAATCATATGGGTGACGAAGAATGATGTTAATTATATCTATTTGAGATTGTAGAATCACCTAGAAGCAAGAGAATGAGAATTGGGTGGAGAAAACACCATTAGTAAGGGTTATGAAGCTTTATGCCCACGAAGCGTTTGATAAATGCTTAGATGACTAAAGCATGGATATTATTGCTAATATGGAATCCCTTTGACTTGTATTGCTATAGATTAAACTTGAAAGGGTTGACGAACGTTGTACTACGCTCAAAAGCAAGAAAGTTAAGGTATGTGAGGCTAACTCTCTATGTTTGGGATGTTAATGA
Organism: Lycium barbarum; assembly: GCF_019175385.1. Classification (NCBI taxonomy): domain Eukaryota; kingdom Viridiplantae; phylum Streptophyta; class Magnoliopsida; order Solanales; family Solanaceae; genus Lycium; species Lycium barbarum. The sequence goes on from NC_083348.1 coordinate 89,475,325, forward strand.
TTCTCCCCACGCTATGTTTCTTTTACAACATTATGAATTGCCTCAGAAATATAGTTCAGCTTAGTCTCCTTGAATAGTTGCAAAACTTCTATTCCCTAGTTTCGTAGCTTGTTCATGACTTTCATTCCCAACGTTGTGAACCCAGAACGTAATCAAATTACTTGTGTTTTATACCCATGAGTCTCAGTCTAGAAACTCAGCATGTTTATAAACTAGTTAAAGTTTTAGTTCTCATAAACAGTTCATAAATTCATGTCTCAGCTAGTATAGTAATAGTCAGTACTGCATCAGCACCTTGGTATGCTTGAATGTCTCAGTATAAATTCATGCTCAATATCTCATATCAGTATTTCATTATGACTCTCAAAGCCATGTTAGTATGATTTCATGTCTCAGGGTAGTAATGCTCAGATTGCTTACGAACAGTTTGCTTTTAACTCCATAATGAGTTCATGAATACATGTCTCAGTCTAGTTCTATTCAGTATTATGTAGTCCAACATGATTCCATATTTCAGTATTATGCATTATAGTATGACTTTAAGCTCCTTGATATTCAATGAGTCTCAGCTATGAAAAAACAGTATGTTTAAACTCCTTAATCAGTTCAGAAATAGATGTCCCAGTTCAGTGCTGACCAGTAGTTCAACATCATGTATTATAGTATGATTCTCAGTTCTTGATTTTAAATTCCTGAATGTTGAACACATGTATTTGGGCCTGAGGCCGTAGTTTATGTTTTATACATCTTTGGGCCTCGGGCCGCAGTTATGTATACGTATAATTGGGCCAGAGGCAGCAGCTTGTGCACATATATATTGGGCCTGAGGCCGCAGGTTATTTACTCAGATAAACAAATGGTTTCTCATCAAGGTAGGGAGTACTTATGTTCAGTTTCAGTTTCAGTACTTATTACATGTTTATTGATTTGGATTGCCCTTTCCCCGAGCACCCCACTTACAGTTCTTTCTTTCAGTTGCTTTACATACAAGTGCAATTCAAATATACTGACATCCCTTTTGCCTGGAGCCTGCATCTCGCGATGCAGGTAACGATTTACAGGACGACGCATATGCTCGCTAGTATCTCCAGTATCAGCTGATTGGTGAACCCCAATTCTTTCGGGGCCTTATATTACTTTACAGTCTTTTAGTATTTACAGACAGTCAGTGTTTTCAGTACTTCATTAGAGACTTCGTAGACTAGAGTAACAGTTAGACAGAGTCGCAGGCTTTTCATGTTAAGCTATGTTGGCTACAGTTATGCTTCAGACTTATATTAGCATTTCCGCACTTTAATTATGTATCATTCAGACTTTCAGTATATCAGCATCACAGCATGTGTTAGTTTATTTTCCGCATTCAGTATGTTAATGCTACCACTTGTTGATACAGTCAGCCAGTTGATTCGCTCGGTCACATGTAATCAGACATCGAGTGCCGTGTTACGTCTAGGCCCAGGTTCGGGGCGTGACAAGAATTATGCTGATATTAAAATGATTGGTTTTTGTGGTGGATATGATTAGGAAAGGAAAAGGTTAGGAGAAGGTATTTGAATATGTTGATATTTTTTGTGCTCTATTGTTGAATTAATAATTTACAGCAAATAAGCTGCTATTTGATGCAATGAACGCAAAAAAGGAAGAAGAATAATTAATGATAACTCATTAACAATACATTTTGTCTTGTATTTGTTCCTTCTTGCCTCAAGTTCGCATTTTACCAATCTGAGTCTTAATACTATATTAAGGGGCCGTTTGGTTTGAACACAAATTATGATGGGATTAATTATGTTGGAATAAGTTATATTGAGATTATTTATGTTGGATTAGTTATCCTGACATAATTTTTTATTGATTGTTTGGTTTGTTGTATTAAAAATAATATGCATTGCATAACTTTTAAGAAAAAGTTATTTGTTTACAAAAATACCCTCCACCTTATGTAGTAAAAAAAAGGGTTTTGAGAACCTCGAGTCAATTTCACTGTTTTATCCTGGGATAAGTTATCCAGGATTACTATTCCACCCTCTGATGGCTATAAGTTATCCCAGCACTATTTTTAATCCTGGGATAACTTATCCCACGATTAGTAGCCAAACAAAGGATAAGGTTGTACTAAATTTTTATCTCATCACTATTTTTGCTTATCCATCGTACCAAACCATCCCTAAGGGGTCGTTTGGTAGATAGTCGAAATTATCTCGGGATTATAATTCCGGGACTAATTTATCCCATCTATTGGGATTATTTTATACCATCTAAATGTATAAAATAATCCCAGTATAAGTGGGATAAGAAGGTATAAGCTGAAATATTCCAACACTAATTCTTGTACCATGTTTGGTACAAGGTATAAATTTATCCCAGAATAAATTCTTCTACCAAACATGATATAAAAATTAGTGCTGGGATATCCCAGCTTATACCTTCTACCACCGAACGACCCCTAAGAGTTTCGTAAGCTTGAAAAGTATTTCTACTTATATGATGATTTGGAAAAGAATTAAATTCCATTTTCATCTAATAAATTATTTCAGAGACTTAACTATTTATTCTTACCATTAAAGGAAGTATTTATCTCTTCTTAGTTCAAAATCTTAATATTAGCTCATTCCATGTTTAATTTTTTAACATATAGTAATAATTTTATTCATTAAGAATTCTATTTGCAAAGAATAGAAAAATTGATCAGATATTTCACTTTTGAATTTTGTGTTTGTAAATACGTGGGTGATATTTTCTTTTCTTTTTTCTCAGTAGAAAGTACATTGGTGTTTTTAGAATATCTACGATATTCTAAAAACCCATATCTCGATTTGTACTAAGTTTTTACTCTTTTTTTATTTTTTTATTCGAAAAATACAAATTTAATCAAACCTAAACAGAATACAAAATGGTCGACACTTTTCCTAGTACGAATTAAAAGTTTTTGAAATTTATACTCCTATATCTAAATTGAGTTGAAAGTGAAAATTTTATTCTGAAAAAAAAACAAGGAAAAGAAGAACCCTAGGCAACGCAGGGTTTCCCATTAAAGTAGTGCTTGCCAGGGACTTTAGTGTTTTGGTCTGTTTGATTTTGTCTTTACAGGTGCTTGGTGGTTCATTTTTCTTCCTCCCGGATTGCCCCTGAGGTGAAATTTAATTTCCTGTCTTTTCTAAGCTTTCCCTGCTCTGTGCACTATTCTGCAGACAAGTTTGAATTGCCTTCTGTTTTAAAGGGGTTTGGTTTTCTCTGTGATAGCAAGTGGGAATTGGAAAAACTTATTCTAGGAGAGAAGAGTTGGGTTGTTTGGAACAAAGATTGACATCGATATAGTACACGTTTAAAATGAGATAGTGCCTTTTTCTTTAGCTAAATCTATCTAGTCACATATTGAGCTTTCAGTGATATATAGAAGAAAACAGTTGATTTTAGGTGGGCTTCTTAGTTATTTCTCCTACTTGCCCAAGATAAATCTCCTCTTTCTTTCTGTATTTGACATCTGTTTGTCCTCTTTCTTGTTTCATTGGTATTTCATGTATCTCTATTTTCAGTATTCTTGTGGTTTCTGCTTGATTTCACCTTGGTTGTAGCAATAAAGTTTGCATCTTCTGATTCTTTTATCCATGTTCAATTATTGTCAAATGATCTTCTGATTCTTTTATCCTTCACCGTTGACACCCAATTTTGTCACTTCTTTACTTCAATTTATTTCTTTGAGCTTCTAAATTTACTGACGAGCTAAATACTTTAGTTTCACTATTTTATTTTTACTGCTACTACTATTAATATCGCTACTTTTATTTTCAACATTACGAGCATTACTTTATCACAAATTTTAAATGGTTTGTCATCGTTTCATTTTTGGGTTTGGACTTGTTAAATTAATTACAAGACAACACTTTGTAAAATCTTTTTTTTTCTACACATTAATTATTAATTGCCTTCACATAGTATATATTGTACTAGTTGTTAAATTAGAAGTTCAAAAATAATTAAATAGAGGAGGAAAAATCAACAATTTTCAGCCAAATTATCCATTTCAGTACCCAACGGACCAGCCCAATTCCTACATCCGTTACCTCTACCCGATCCAGCCCACTTATTTTTTTTCTTCCTAAAACCTAATCCCTTTCTCTTTACTTCCTCTTTCTCCTTCAGCCGCCTCCCTCACCTCTCTCTGTTTCACTTCCCTTTGTCCCCCGCTCCTTCGTGTCTCTCTCTCTTCAATTTTCCCCATAAAAGGGGACTCCACTATCTTCTCTAGGAGAGATTTCGGAAACGGAAAAACCGCATTTCTTTTTTTTGAGCAAGAAACCTGATCAACTTAGAAAAATCGATACTTTACGATCCTCAACATTTGTATTTTACTCTAAATCCAGGATTTTGTTCAAATCCCATTCTGTTTTCAGCCACTTTAACCACTCCTAATTATTTTGCATTTCTCAATCACTATACTTGAGAACACCCACTTGAAAATTAAGTCGTTTTACTCTTTTGGCTTGTTACCTTAAGATCGAGTGTAGATTGGGACTCGAAGCCCCACTTCGCTGCACCCGCGAGAGGTAAACCCAATACCTTTATTCGCTCTGTCTTCCGTTTGAGATGGTGGCAATGAAATATGACTACTGTTTTTTTAGTTTGGTTAATTTGGGATTCTGTTTTCTTTTGTGTTGCGTTTGAATCATGCTGTTGAAGTATTATGAGGAAGCTCTGCTTATGTGATTCGTATTCTCGGATATTGTAAAAATCATATTCGTTTGTTTAAATTCGAGGTCATATTTTCTGGCTGCATGTCGTCTAAAGTATGAGTTCGTGAGTGTTCCAGAATTTTTGCCTTATGCATTAAGAGATTAATTCACATTCCCTTCGTGTATTTACTGGTCAAAAACTTATTCTGTGTTATGTGGTAGAATAGTCTAAACTCGTGTTGGAAGTCTCCCATGAGTTGGAAATTCTGTTAAGGTTAAGTTTTCTGTCAATCTGCTTCTCTAAGTCTTTTAATGTGTCTTGTTTGATATGCCTAACTATCCATGTATGTTTGATAGTAGCTAAGCAATAATATCACCTTGGTTAACTCAGCTTAGCTCCTTCCCTTCATTGTGTGATCAGGCAGCTTGGTTTATTGTCGAAAATATATGGTCTGGCTTTAGTCATTGATGTTAGTTAGATGATGTTTTTTTGGGAATTGAAATCTGAAGTTTGAGAGGGATGTGGTAAAGAAGTGCTACCTGTTAAAAAGAAAAACAAAAAAGGTAGAGAAAATTTTCTAGTGTTATATATCATAAGGTGTTGGTTAATCAGTTAACAACATATAGTATTGTCACGTTTGTAGATGTAGCAACTCCTGGCAAGAAAAAGCTTTAAATTGAATAGTTCACACTTAATGGAGAATATAGGATATTGAGAAGTTAGCAATCCTATATGATCCAATCAGACGTGATTCGACCTTCATGACACTACTCTGTTATGCCATGTTTTCATATTCTCTCTAGGTTCAAGTGGTGATAGTACCAGCCTTTGTTGTGTGTTCTTTGAATTAAGCTCAGTAGTGTTGTTGTAGAATGGGTGTAGATTGAGGAATGCTTAGGTTCTAATTACCCGACGATATATGACATCCTAGATCTTAAATTCTTTTCAACCCCAGTACTGAAACTGTCTTTTGCCCCTTTCTTTGCTTTGCCTATGATCCTCTATTTTTTACAAACCAACAGCCCCCTTGAAAAAGGATACGGGCAGAACATATTTCAGTTTCTGGTTTTGTTCTTTTTGCGTTTTGACCCTGCACAATCCACTGGTCTGCTTTAAATTTTTACATCATATATGGCTTGCCTCTCTCTATGTTCTGTTATTGGACTGGGATTTATTCCGTTAGTCATTTAAATTTATCTAGGCTGCCATTATTTATGTGATGCTTTTTTTTATCTAAGTTTCGGTTGTTGCTTTTTCTTTTTATATATACTTGAAGTATAGGTCTCATAAATCCTCACCGTACTAATCCTTTTCTTTTTCATTTTATGCATGACATCTCGCATACGAGTTCGAGGACTCGTCATCTCCCGCATTCGGTGTTGGGCTAAAAGCCCAATGGAATTTCCCTCGAGTCAGCCCCCATCAGCCCATTCGCAGCAATCTGTTAAAAATTCTGCTGGGCCGAAGCCCAACAGTAGCGGACAGCAACAGCCCTATAATGGGCTGAGCCTATTTAAATCATTCTCACTCTTCTATTTATTTTTTGTGCCTTTAATTTGTATTGCGCAACTAGTACTTTACTTGATTTGTTTGCTCTATTTGTTTGTGTGGTATTTGGTGAACAATAAGACTAATAACCGATTTTATTTAGTCATGCTAAATTTATCTACAACTAGTAAATTAAGGGAGTATTTTTATCACAGGTGGTAGTGTACTTCCTCAAGGGCAGTAGCTAAGATATTTTGGTTATTATATAGAATGTGATTTAAGTTTAGAGATTAAAATCAACAACCCAACTGCTTGAGTAAAGGAATTAATTATCGGACGAATAAAATATCCAAGAAATATTGATAAGTAGTAATAATCAAGAGTCCATAAAGAGGATACATACAACAATGCTGTTTATTGGGGATGAGTTAAGTGACACTTTGACCATAGATTTTATGCAATTCAGTTAACACAAAACAGAGAGACCCAAGTTGGAGATTTTAAGAGATTTAAGATATAGAGTTGCATCCACATTTTTAGCCTTAACTAATTAATCTAAGTCCGGTCGGTTAACCATTATTGATGGAATTTAAAGGATGCCTAATACCTTCCCTTTAGATTAGTTGAACCCGTATCTAGAATCTTTTTTGGTTTCGTAGACTTTATAATAATATCAACTTTAGATAATTACTTTAATTGACCTTAGGTGCCCTAATTCACCGTAAATAATTAGGTGGCGACTCCCAACTTTAATTAACCCCGGAATTACCGGGATGTTGTAAACTATTTTGACTCCGGTTAAAACGGGGTATGACAGTTACTACATATGCTTTAAGTGTTATCTTTCAGTTAGATAAGCTTTGTCAGTATTTTGATTAGTGCAAGCCTCCTAATACAAGGAGTACTCTTAAGAAGATAGTCACTGCAGACATGTATTTAAATTTATTGTGATGTTCAATACAAGATACAGTTTTCCATCACTTTTTCAAGTTTTTATAGACCTCCAGAAGGCAATTAAGAAAGTTGTTTTAGCGAATTGACCCTTCTCATTCATTCATTTTTCTGCATTCCTTGTTAGGTGATGGATGATAAAGTTGTACCAGAGCTTCCTGTGGATGATAAAACTGTAGCAGAGCTTACTATCCCGGAAAATGTTGCCAAATCATTTTTACTTGTGTCAAACTCATCTTCTTTAGAAAATGCACTAGAGAAGCTGATAGAAGTTGCCAAAGAGGCGGGTGGACGGTTAGATCTGTCATCCAAAAGTTTTGTCACCACTGTTCTCCGTCTCTGCCAGTCTCTGTCATCTATCTCTTACCGCTACCTCCTTTTATTGTCTCTTAAGTTACTTAGGAACCTGTGTGCTGGGGAGATAAAAAATCAGTATGAGTTTCTTCAACAAAGAGGTGTTGAAATTGTCATGGATGTTATTACATCTGTAGGACTTACTCCTGATCCTGATTGTGCGATTATTCGAGTTGGGCTGCAACTTCTGGGGAACTACTCTGTGGGTGGGGGAGAACGTCAATGTGATGTATGGTACCAATTGTTTCCTCATAAGTTCTTGAAATTTGCTGGAGTTAGAAGCAGAGAAATATGTGATCCTTTATGTATGGTCATTTACACTTGCTGTGATGGTACTGATGCACTGCTAAAAGGTTTATGTTCGGAGCAAGGGTTGCCCATTCTGATAGAAATTTTACGTACTGCATCAGCCGGTAAAGACCAGTGGTTTTTGTAACTGTGATATATTCAGAACTTTTGTTAATTGATTATTGTGGTAAGCTTATGCTTTCATACTCTTTTGCAGTTGGTTTTAAAGAAGATTGGTTAACGCTGTTGCTCTCAAAAATTTGCATTGAAGGCTCCTACATTTCGTCAATTTTCTTCAAATTACATTCATATCCTTCCATTGAGAACAATGGTGTTGTTACACATGTAGCTGATCAATTTGTTATTGAGCAACCTTATCTGTTGAGTGTACTTTCAGAGATCTTGAATGAGGGAATAGAGCATATTGTTGTTTCTGATGATTTTGCTTTAAGTATCTTTGGGATATTGAAGAGTGCTGCTGTGGTTGTTGACTTTTCAATAAGAGGGAAAGGTGGTCTTCCGACGGGGTCTGCTCCTATTGATGTTCTAGGATACTCTGTCACCATCTTGAGAGATATTTGCGCTTGTGATCACTTGACAAGCTCTAAGGAAAAAAGTTCAAAGGATGTCGTGGACGAACTTGTTTCCTCTGGGCGTATTGAATATCTTTTGGACTTGCTTCGAGATCTTGAACCGCCAACGACAATCAGGAAAGCAATGAAGCAGGATCAGATCAAGGAGGAGACAGTATCTTCTTCATTTAGGTGTTGTCCGTACCAAGGTTTCCGGAGAGATATCGTTGCCATCCTTGGAAATTGTGCTTATAGGAGAAGGCACGTCCAAGATGAGATTAGAGATAAAAATGGGATCCTTCTACTGCTACAACAGTGTGTTGTAGATGAAGATAATCCTTTCTTAAGGGAGTGGGGAATCTGGTGTGTGCGAAACCTATTGGAAGGAAATGCAGAAAACCAACGAGCTATTGCTGATTTGGAGCTTCAAGGAACTGTTGATGTTCCAGAACTTGTTGGACTTGGGCTTCGAGTAGAAGTTGATCCCGCAACTCGACGTACAAAGCTTGTAAATGTTCCATGATATGTTAAGAGATGAAAGTAAAAGTTGTCGCTCCTGGAATTGACAAACTGATTGTTCAGGAGACTTGTTTCTGGTTTGGCTTAAGAGTGATTGACAGGTTTAGGGATGGCCCATAAGAGGTAACATGCAGGACTTCATCTTACTACAATTTTAGTAATAACTTGTTTTTTTTTTTCCTTTCTGAAACTGAAATAACTTGCATTTTACCTCCTACGAGCTAGACTCAACAGCCTCCTAGGTCGAACTTGAAATTCACTTAGAGGAGAGCTTGAGCTTGATTCTTAACTATGTACTTGGAAAACACATAGTTTTGAGAGTATAGAAAATCTTCTCTTGTAATTAGGTTGTGACAAAAGCATGCAAATTGGGAGGCCATATTCTTGAACTTATTCATGCTTGTGTTTCCTGAATCTCTTTTGTTGACCTCAATAGAACACATTCATTTTGGTAGGTGGTAGGGAGGGGACTCTTTTGATTTACTCGTATTACTTCCGTCCGTTTCGTGGAAGGATCTATTTTTCTTTTCTTATTTCTGTTGCTCTCTTTGCTTTGTTTTTTGCCTTTCAAAGGGGTTTTAAATCTCTCTATGGAGAATCAGTGGGAGCTAGTGATGGTCATGTATCTTAGTGCTCGTAGAAAGAAGTAAACCATGTTGTATTTGTGTATTGTTAACTTTTTTGTTTTGTTTCAGAGTACATAACAAGGAATAAAGGAGGTGGGTATCACACCAAGGTATGAAGATTATGTTGAAGTTGTGGAGGTAAAGATGCAAAGAATATGGCAAAATGGACACGATGATTCTAGTTCTCCTCCAGACCAACCTTTATGTAGTATGTGAATGTTTTCTTTAATGTTTAAAACATCTTCTATCTCATTTGTAAAAAGGATAATTTAGCTAAGAGAAAAGGCTCGGAGTGACCCTAGCAAGAAACATTTCGGATGGGGATATTCCTAGCTGATTGTAAAGTCAATATCCTCTACATAAATTAGCTATGAGTTTAGTAATCCAAGCTAACATTTGCAAATGTTGCCTTGCAAAACGTCATAGCTAAATTAGCTATAACCAATATCTTTAGCTAAAATCAACTATGGATGTCCGGCAAGGGTCATTTAGCTAGAACAGCATTAGCAGGATTCTACAAGTTAGCGATTTCGTCTCTAGTTAATTCCATGTAAATTTTAATATTGTTAGACTTGTACCGTTCGAATTCCGTGTGCATAGTGGAGTATATCGTTACTAAACTCATATTTCTTCTTTAACGCGTCACTTTAATTTCTACTAATCATCTTCTAACTTATCACAAACGTAAACGGATCTAATTTCACATGTTAAGAGTAGAAGCTTGTATTTGTAAACAATATACAAATCTTTTATGTTGGCGTCTTTTTTCTTCCATGAAATTGAGTAGTATTTTTTTTTTCCTTCCAACTCCCTAATTTAGGTAGGTTAGTTTTATAATCTCTCTTTTAAGTTCCTTTCCCTTTTTCCCCTTAGTATAACTAGTATTTCCCATCTTTATATGTTTCTTTCGGAAATCTTTAATACCAGAAAAGCTCTCCAGTACTTGTCTTAGGGTTCTTTCTGTGTCAGCCAAGCATGCGTCTCCCTCCACATGTTTTATTTTCAACCTTTTTACTTTTTCCTTCTATTTTCACCTTTTCTTTACACAGAGGCAAAGCCAGCCTGGAATTTGAGAAGCATCCCAAAGAATTCCAAGAGGAGCCTAGAGTTCAGTTAAAATCTTGTCTTTACTTCTAAGTTCAAGCATTTTATCTTCCACAAAAGTCCCAATTATTTCACTCATTAAGGAATTGTTTGGTTAGAATATTAATCATGTAGAGATTATATAAAAATGTGGTCATATATAGTAAGTACTACTCTCTCTTTTTCAATTTTTTTGACTAGTTTTGACTTACACAAAATTTAAAAATGTAAAAGAAGATTTTTGAATCTTGTGTTCTTAAGTTAAAGATATATGTAATGTATCAAAATACCCTTTAATCTTGTAATTTTAAATTTGCCATGTAGAAAGTTGAAGTTAAAAGGTTATGAAAAAAATATTTTTTCTAAACGGACTAAAAACAAAGTATAACCAACAAAATTGAGTAAGGGGAACAGTAAAAAAAAGAAGAAAAAGTCCCAGTTATTTTACTTATGCTGTTCCAATTTTTGTACCAAACCATCATAGAAACAAAGAAAGTGCCCTCCAGAATTGTCACTTCTTTTCTCCAACTTTCTTGTCGGTTCACGAGGTCATTATTGTCATTTTAATCCCACAGGAACAGCATATAATGTAGCACTGCAGTAAGATAATGCACCAAAGCTTTCTTAAAGTCCATTTTTCTTTCAAGAAGTATTACGAATATATGGTTTCTTCTTATGCGTTGCTCCAAATTTAGCAAAAAATATCCAAAGATAATGCAATCCCTACCTGACCCTGAAACAGAAGATGATACAAGAAAACCACAAGCTTCTCTTTAATGGCAAATACTAAAAAGTTCCCTCCTTTCTTCTTCTTTGTTCTCTTCTGCTGCATCTTCTCCACATCAAGTTCCAAGTTTTTACCAGGTAACACATTTGAATCAATCTTCTGTTAAAAAACCATGTCTTTTTTTTTTTTTTTTTTTTTTTTTGTGGGGTTTCTTGATTTTGTGTTTTTTTTCCTTATGAAAATTGTTTTGCAGAGATAAAAGTGCAGCAAGACAAAGATGAGCCATATGTGGGAGTGAACATAGGTACAGATGTTTCCAATTTGCTTTCACCTGCAGACTTGGTTGCTTTTCTGCAATTACAGAAGATAACACACATAAGGCTTTATGATGCTGACCCTGATATACTCAAAGCTCTAGCCAAGACTAAAATCAGAGTGATTATCAGTGTACCTAATAACCAAATTATTGCAATTGGTTCCTCCAATACTACTGCAGCTGCCTGGATTGGGCGCAATGTGGCAGCTTATTACCCTCAAACTCTTATCACAGCTATTGCAGTTGGGGATGAAATATTGACCACTGTGCCAACTTCATCTCCTTTGCTCATGCCAGCAATTGAGTCACTTTATAGTGCTTTAGTGGCTGCAAATTTGCATACCCAAATCAAGATTTCAACCCCAAATGCTGCTTCCATTATTCTTGACCCTTTTCCACCTTCCCAGGCTTTTTTCAATCAGTCTATGAGCTCAGTTATTTCTAAATTATTGCAGTTTTTGTCAAGGACACAGTCACCTTTGATGATGAATTTGTACCCTTACTATGTGTTTATGCAGAATAAAGGGGTTGTTCCAATAGACAACTCTCTTTTCAAGCCCTTGACACCTTCTAAAGAGATGGTGGATCCTAATACTTTGCTTCATTACACCAATGTGTTTGATGCAATGATTGATTCAGTCTATTTTTCCATGAAAAATCTCAATGTTACAGATGTAGCAGTTCTTGTTACTGAGTCAGGATGGCCTTCAAAGGGTGATTCTAAAGAGCCTTATGCTACAATTGACAATGCTGATACTTATAACTCCAATTTAATAAAGCATACAATTGATCGTAGTGGTACACCATTGCATCCGGAAATTACTTCTAGTGTGTACATATATGAGTTATTCAATGAGGATTTGAGGTCACCCCCTGTGTCTGAAGCGCATTGGGGGCTGTTCCATGGGAATTCAACGCCCGTTTACTTGCTTCATGTGTCTGGAAGTGGTACATTCTTGGCTAATGATACTACTAACCAAACATATTGCATAGCTATGGATGGGATTGATAAGAAGACTTTGCAGGCTGCTTTAGATTGGGCTTGTGGACCGGGGAGGGCAAATTGCTCCGAAATTCAGCCAGGGGAGAGTTGTTATCTGCCTAATGATGTGAAGAACCATGCTTCATATGCATTTGATAGCTATTATCAGAAGGAAGGGTCATCTCCTCCTTCTTGTGACTTCAAGGGAGTGGCCATGATCACCACAACTGATCCAAGTAAGTCTATCATAACCTCAGTCTCTATATAAGTCTATTATAACCTCAGTCTCTATATATTTCAAGAAAGATTAGTTCAATGCACTAAAAATGAAGTCTTGAAGTTCTAGTTGTGGATTTATGAGTTACAATTAGTTATTCATTGCCAGGGGATTTAAATTTGGTCACCAACAATGTTATGTTCAACATTTTGGTGTAAAATATTTTATGAACCATCAAAAACAGAATGTTTAATAGCCTTTTTAGGTTGATGCAATGATACATTGACACTGTAATTATAAATGTCGCATTCTGCAAAATAATTCATGAGCTAGTGTTTTCCAGGCCCACAATGGAGCTTTAGAGCCCACTTATGGAACCAAAAGTTGCTGATTTTACGTGAATGGTGGGAAAAATGTTGGAAATAGGATTTTAGTTTTCTCATAGTTTATGTTCCATTTTAGTGGTGAACAAGTAGAAGGGTACTTGATATTCATTAATATAAAATAAAATACTTGAACGGTTGAACCCAAGGGTATGATTTAACGGCCAATGAAGTAAATGAAAACAATGAAGTGAATGAAAACCATGAAAGATCAAGGTTCAACAACTTTACGTGATTTCTTTGAATTTGCTTAAGCCTTGGTGGAATAGTTGATGTGCACATAAGTTGGACCGGACAATGTTAGAAAAAAGAAACATATTAATAATAGAATGGAACCATGGTGCCCACTTAGAATAGAACCACAAGAATGCATTTGTTGTTTTGTAGATTTTTGAACTTAACCAGCCTATGTTGTGGCTTCTAATTAAACTTTTTTACTTAGAATTGAGAACTTACATATTCGTATGTTCTGCTAGCAAGTGTAGGCCTCCATTTGTTTCTTTTTTCTAGTGAAGTCTATTCTAAATTATTTAGCTGAAACTCTGAACTTGTGTCTTTCCTTTTGTGGGGAATTTTTGCAGGTCACGGGAGTTGTACATTTCCAGGAAGGTGAGCATAATTTTTGTCCTTTTTTTTCCCATTCCATTTGTCCTTGTCTTTCTCATTTCCCTATGCTATGTAGCTGTAAAATCAGAGTAGTTTTCCTATTTCTTTTGGTGATTGTCTTGGATTAGAACTTGTACTTACAATCGATATATTACTAAAATTGCAGTAAGAAGGTAAACAATAAAACAAGTCAAGTAGAGAACGCGACACAAGCAAGTGGAGCAAACACAATAAGATATATTGGAGCACAGGCGGGAACAGTTGACAGGAATTTGCATGTTTTATTTAGTGTTGCCTTGTGTTTGTTTTATTATTCATTGATTCAGGTAAAATTAACTTAGTTCTTTAGCAGAAATCTTTTTCTTTGTTTAATAAAAAAAGTAGTACTAGTTCATTGTGGAGGGCAGTAATGTTTTGCAGAGGAGTGCTTATTCTGTGGATGAATATTTTTTGGGGGAGGATCACATGTAAGGGATTCTTTGGTGGACCTTTTTGTAAAAAAGTTGTATCTAATGAGATTCTTGGAAGCTCTGTTTCCTTATAAATTCAGGCAGGAGAAGAAGTGGAAATCTTGATTTGGTTCATTTTTGTTTTGGAAGACCATTTGTGTATGGATTTAGTTTTGAAAAACAGTTAGTACTCCATTTGTCCCAATTTATGTGACACATTTCAGATTTCGAGAGTCAAACATTTTTATTTTGACGTGAATCCGGATATATAATTTTTTAAGTTATTTTAAAAAATAATTTACGTATTTAGAAACTACATAAAAATTACTATAAGTTATATTTTGACGTGAATCTGGATATACAATCTTTTAAGTTATTTTGAAAAATAATTTACATATTTAGAAACTATACAAAAATTACTATAAGTTACAATAAATAACTATTTAAGGGCATATAAATAGATCATGGTAAAGATTTCTCTTGTTCGACTTTTGAAAGTAAAAAAAAATGTCACACAAATTAGGACAGAGAGTGTAGAACAAAATCAATGAAATATCTTTATTTGCTATAAGTATATTTTTGGATAGTCGAAAATTGGAAAATAAGATTAAGAAAAGAAAAACGGGATTAAGAATAAAGAAATTTTTATCTTTGAAAAAGCAGTCCTCTGGAGATCTCTTTTGTTTATTGGAAGCCAAAACAGAAAAAACAGTTCTTTTGTCTCAAAAGTAGGATATTTATTTTTAGTATAAAGCACCTACTTTAGTTCTGAAACTAAATAGGGCCACTTCTAGCTCTTTATTTGTTTATATTTTCTTTTCTGTGGAGAAGTTTTGCCATGAATCATGAGTATGGTTTCATTAATTCTAGATTCAAGTTATGATAGGGGAAATAATGGAAGAGCCCACATATTGGTAGTGAGGCTGCTTCATCATTATAGTCTTGTGGTCACTCTCAATTACTACTTATTGAATGGAGATTCGGATTTATTGTATATTGGCAGTTTATTAAATATTGGTCTTGTTGGTTGGCCTATCAATTAATCAAATTTTCTAACTCTGCTGGAGTTTTAGTAGGCGTTTGGACATGCGATTTCATCTCTGATTTCATCTCATGAGATGAAATTCCAAATCATCCAAAAAAACATGATTTGGGATTTGAAATCATGATTTAAAAAAATATAAATGTAAAATTTGACCCATACGTTTATATTTTGTAAAAAAAGACCCATAAGTTGGTAGATATATTTAACAATCATGTTTACTAATCGGGAAATGCATGCTCGGCGTGAAGATATTGTTCGTACCTTGTGGGAGGATTATATTAAAGAGTAGTTACATTACTATTCATGTTAAATTTTTCTTTTGATTAAACTAAAGTTTGATCAATTGATGTTGTATTTTTTAGAAAGACCTTCTAGTAGCGTATTAATTTTATTATGAATTATGATTTACTCATTTCGTAAGATTGTATAAGAATTGAGAAAATTTTGATGGTTTTCACAATTTGTGGAGTTTTATGTTTATAAAAAAAACTACAACTTAAGAAATCCAAACTGCATGTTCAAACATGATTTCATCTCATGAGATGAAATCACGTCCAAACGGCTCCTTAGTTCATTTGTGGAGGGTAGGTGGGATGCTTTTGGTGAATACCCATCGTCACTTAAAAATAAAGGAGAAAGAAATAAAGCAAGAATCATGCTTACTCCTTGTGATAATTTTGCACTATCCTATTGCTGTTCCTTGATGTAAAAATAAAAATAAAATAAAAAAAATGGTTTGGGTTGGTTTTGTTTGGGGTGGGGGGGGGGGGGGGTGTGGAAGGAATGGATTGGGTAGGGAAGTGATGCTCAAGTGACCTTTTTCCTTTGACTAGATTCAATTAGCAGTAAGCTGCATTAATTTTATTCTGCATACTAACATTGGCTGAAGGGGAAAAAAGAAAAAAAACTTTGGTAAATGGTTAAACTACAGTTTACAAAGTTGTTAAGAATGTTACTTGCCTACTTCTAAGAGAACTATTCTTTTTACATATCACAGTTCACAGCCACAACAACTAATGCTAATAGGAACAATTATTTATTCCAAACTTTTACTAGACAAAATCATTTGAAGTGTGAGTCTCCCCAAACAATTAAGAGAAAAAACATGGAAAAGAAGACATAAGAATATACGAATAATAAGTTAATGTGACAGTTTAATGAGTTGTTCGAAGCTATTGCAAATTCTAAAAGCTATCAGACATAAGGAATGTCAAAGATACCAAAAATGAGATAGTGCTGAGTACACAGTAGTGCTGAGTACACAGTTTTGCCAACCCAAAGTAGACACGTAAAGGATAAGTTCCAGCATGGTCAATTTCTGAAAATGCAAAGAGCTTTTCCACTTATCATATTTTGTATTTTATGTCTTGTCCTTATTTTTTTTCTCCTAAAATTTTCACGAACCATAATACAACAATCAAATATGATTTGTCAAGAGAAAAGTAAAAGAGATTTTGATGCAATTAACAAGAAAGACGACTTCTAAATTAAGCCATGTGTCAATTGTATTGTGACCTTAAATATTTAGCATGCAATTGAGGGATAGTGGTTGTCTATCATTTTTGTAATGACAAAATATTGTTTGAAGAAAATTCTTTGCGAGATCCTTTTCCAGTTTATTATATAGACTCCTCTAATTACTGAGTTGAGGTTAAACTTGATTTTCCATGTCGACGGAATATATTTTTCTGCTCCTCTCCTGTTTAAGAGTAATTATGTCTTTTCAGGGTAATGTTTACTCTACATAGAATTGTCATCATTAGGAAAGAAACTTGTAGAAATCAAATGATCAAAGAAACCAAAGGAGCAATCATATTCCTTAAGGTTAGGCTAGGATAGGGAGAAAATGCATAGAAATACCTATATACATGTGCAAAAGAATCAGTCTTTCTTAGGATCACTGATGCCTCTTCGGAAAACCTAGTCAGAAATGGAATATGTGTGTTGAAGTGTGACCATCTCATCTAAATGATTAAGCTGTTTGAGAGAGCACAATTTATTTATATAATTATATCTCAATAGCATGTCAGTATCTGAAAGCGGATGCGAGAAAAATGTCAAAAGTCTCTTATCCCGTAGTCCACTCTATGGAACAGTTTCATCTTGCACTTGGCTGTGGGACGGTGAAGAGCATAAAAATAGAGAACACTCAATTTTACGTTCAAGGTGTAAAAATCACGAACTACACGTATGTTTGGATTTCAACTAACTCTTCTACTAAAACAATGACTCAAGTACACTTTTCAACTTGGTTCAGCACATGATCCAACACAGACTACCAATACGAATCCTATTTGGCTCAGTGAGTAGTATTTAAGATAAAAACCATTTTCTCAAATCCACTTAACAAGTATGCTTTTGAGTAAAGCCTCTAAAATCTAGGCTTTAAGCCCCTCATTTTTGGGGCCCCATTTTTCATCAATATAGATTATTTTTGAAAAATTATAAAGTATTTTAAGTACATTTTTTACATTAAAAGAAAATAGTTAATTAATTTATAAAAATTAGGCCCCCAAATCAATAATTACTGTATAGTATACAAATACTCAATCTATATTTACTATATTGACAAAAAAAAAAAAAGGACCTCGATTGGTTGTTCTACAATGCTCAATTTACTTTTAATCTTTCTCTAAATTCTAGTATACTTCTATGCTTTCACATTCTTCTTTGTTTCTCCAAGAGAGTCTTTGACTATATTGCTATGAAGGACGAGCCACAGTGTATGAATTTGCTATTTTTGTTTTTCTCGGAAAACAAATATTGCAAGAGGTATATTGAAGCATCAAATAAGTATTCTGAAATCAAATTATCAACTTCGTAAATCAAGTTTTATTATTTCAAATTTTCATTTTTTTTTCATCTAAAACTTGCATGTTTTTGATATTTTACTACGTAATATATATTATCTCTTTAACTATTTATTAGAATATAAAATATGTCAACTAGAAAATATGAATCCGGTTGTTTAAAACTCAAAAAGGAAGAATTGAATCTTTGATACAATCTCAAAAAAGAGCTCTTGAGAAAGTAAGCAACATATCTGACATAGATCCTCGAAAAGTAGACTTCAAATGAAAAATAATTATGAATTCTTTTTTCTATTCTCGTTTTTGTGATAAAAAAAGTTTAAGGCCCTTCATTGAAATTTGGCTTTAAGCCCCTAACAGTATTGAGCCGCCCCTGTATACAAGCTTTGTTTGTTAATCATCAAAACATCACATGAATCAACACTCCTCCCCTATCTGAATTTACGCCAACAATTTCCCCCCTGCTTGTGGCAGAAGGGAAACAAATCCAGTTTACCTGAGGAGATGGTTACAAGCTCCTCATCATAGAGTGACATTGCCATATGTAGCGCAGTGAAGCAAACCGTCTTTGTAAACAAAATGGAAGAATTTATAAGCCGGTTTTTGTGTCTGCCAAGATCGATCCATTTGTTGTGGCAATTGATAGACCAACCTCGGCAAACTTAGCAGATATTAGGGATCCGGAAGAGTATTTTTAAACAGGAACATATTTGAACTGCTCCAATATTTTATTGAATGCTATATTAATTACATTAAGTCTTGGACAAATAGTCGTTCGGATAATAGGGTGAGGAAACAAATCAAAAACACATGATGACTTCTTCAAACAGCTTCTAGATGATCATATGATCTGACCAAGTAAAATAAATTAGGAGGTAATGACATGCATTAAGAGATCTATTCAAAGGAACCTTCTTAAAAATCAGATGAAAATAGAGTACTTGCTATTTGGCATCTATCCATAAATTGTAAGCTTTTGACTTTTGAGATATGTGTGTTTGTAATCTATGGACTAAAATGAGCAAATGTATCAATCCCCAGATTTGCCTCAGGCATTGACCTTACCCTTTGCTTGTCATCCGTGATTGCTACATAACGAAACCTACTCAAGTTTACTACTGTCCATAGTGTCACTTTGAATTGCTAGATACTTACAGGCTTCTCCATTCTTTTACTTTTGGAGAGATCAATGGCGAATCCCCTGCAGGTAGATTGCACAGCAATAGAAACCTGAAATTACACCTGAATGAGACTTCATTTCTTTGGTAACCACATTATATATGTGGCCCTCCCAGCCCAATTACAGAAGGTTAAACACTTCATTAGTCCTAGGAATATGTAAAAACAAAGGTTGAAAATTTTCAAACACACAATTGATATCTGTCCTGGTCTCCTGGAAAGCTCCAATTAATGGACGTCCCAACACCCCTGGTAAGCAGGGATTTTGAAGTTTTTTTGGACCATACAATTTCTTTAAAAAATAAGTTTAAATGATCATTGTAAACTACTGAAACAATTCTGTTTCACCAGACTTGAGGTCCAGAAAATTGTCTACTAACTCCAAACTTTATGCTTACCAACAAATCTGTGATTTTGATATAGGAAGTCTCACAAGCCCATTGCCCAGAATAACCCCTACATAACATCCTCAATAATCAGAGAGCAAGCAGAAAAAAAGATCATTAATAGGGGTAGAAATAAGATTGAAGAAAGAATCACAAACACAGAGGGAGTGCCTTGTGTGATCAAATTCAAGATTTCTTTACCATTGTAAAGGGTATCACTTGTTTTTCTTGTAATGATTACAGGATGTGCTGTAGGAAAATATCAATTTTCAGAAATTCAAAATATTGTCTTTAACTTAAAAAGAGTTGCACTTCAAATTATAATTTGGATAATTTGTAATATGCAAGTGCTTAATTACTACTACTAAAAAAAGGTGCACAACTTTATGAAATTATCATGTTATATCAATGAGAACATTTTTAGCACTTTCGAGAGAAAGAATAAGGTCAGACAAAAGCCACGACTGTCACTTAAAGAACTATGGTAACAAGCCTGCTGTATCCTCGAACATTGTTGTTTGCTGCCTAATATTTTCTTCTGTTGATTTTTATACATCGATAGTGCGAAAATAAGGTGCCGTTTGGCCATAAATATCAAAAACAAATTTACTTTTTTTGGAATTTTTGAAGTTCGAGCTGGAGTTGGAGTTGTGTTTGGTCATAGTTTTTGAAATTGTAGTTTTTGGTGAAATGTAGTCGTAAAAAAGTGAAAAAAGTGATTTTTTTTAAAAAAATAAGTTTTTCTTGTTTTTGGTATAGTTGTATTCCGAATATTTATGGCCAAACGCCCAAAAGTAAAAAAAGTGAAAAAAAATTCCAGAAAAAAGTGAATAATTTTTATGGCCAAACGGCTACTAAGTTTAGCCCCGCAGTGTTAAAAAATTAAGAATCAATTGTAGTTAACTTTTTATAGGAATTATTAATTGATAATCTAAAAATATGATATTTTTACAACGGAAAAGGGTCAAATATACCCCTGTACTATCAGAAAAGAGTTAAATATATCCCTCGTTATATTTTAGGTCTAAACATACCTTTTTTGTTATACTTTAGGTTCAAATATACCCCTCTGTTATACTTTAGTCCATATATATACCCTCTTCCGTTAAAATTATCCATGGTGGATATGAAATATGACGTGGCAACTGACAACTCGGTGAGGTGGACACCACATAACATGCCACCTCACCACCCCAACCCATTTACCCCTCTCTTCCCTTCTTCTTCCACCACTATCATCTTCTTCCCTCCGCAACCTTTGTTTCCATTAGCACCACCACACCACCATCAAGCCGTGATGCTACTGACTTCATTTTCTTCCCCATTTGAATTATCTCTTTTAATAATATAACTTATTTATCCTTTTCAATGGTTTCGATTATCTCAGGCGATTACTATCGGGTAGATTTCGACGAGTTAAGCGGTGAATATTATTGTATAGTATTTTGTAACCAAAATGTTTGGGTGTGGAAACAGTTGTTAATTGCCATTGGATTAATGAAAACTTTTGGGTTTTCATTTGTTAGTTTTGCCGTTTAGAATATTAACGTTTCAAATTCTTCCAAATAAGTTTGGATTGGTTGGTTTTTTTAAATTCAATTTTGAATTAATGGTTTAGTTACTTCAAATTTGTAGGCAATTTAAAGTTACAATTTTGAATTAGGAGTGTTTTTTTAAGCAATAATTAGGAGTGTTTTTTAAGGAGATATTGGTGTGGTGGTGCTAATGGAGACAAAGGTTGTGAGAGAAGGAGATGATAGCGGTGGAAGAAGAAGGGGAAGAGAGGGGTAAATGGTTTGGGTGGGCGAGGTGACATGCCATGTGGTGTCCACCTCACCGAGTTGTCAGTTGCCACGTCATATCTCATGTCCACGATGGATATTTAACGGAGAAGGGATATATTTGAACTAATGTAGAATAGAAGGGTATATTTGAACCTAAAGTATAACGAAAAGGGTATGTTTAGACCTAACATATAACGAGGGTATATTTAACCCTTTTCTGATAGTACAGGGGTATATTTGACCCTTTTCCAATTTTACAATTGGTTAAAAATCAATTGTAGCTTAATTCCAAATCTAGACTCTGATTCATTGATTCACGTCTGAACCCCTCAGTTTTCAGCAAAAATACAAATTGGTCTGACTCAAATTGCAGAACCTTGTGACTTTCTAAAATTTGATAAACTTTGTACCAAAAAGACAAAGCTGTAACTGTTGTCGACAATTTTTCTTCTTTTCTTTTATCACCCTCTCCTGAATCCAATTGAATTTGTAACAGTTGGCCCTAACGACGAAGCATATTAGAATTTGACCACACCATGATCCTTTTGGCTCACAAGAATGATTAGGCTTTGAAGAAAAACTTAAAGATTGAACATTATATTCTCTTTTATGCATATAGTCAAGACAAAAATAAATAATATTTACATGAATATAAATTAAAAAATTTATATGGATTAATAAGCACAAATATAAATATCAATATTAGAATAGAGCATAGATAAACTACATCTTCGATTACCGGATTCTCTTTAAAAACGAAATAAAAAAATCAAGGAGATTTTCACTTTTAAATAAATGTGTGTATATGTGTTTATAGATAATCCATTTACTAATCCCTTAGTCATAAAATATGTATTTAATATATATGTAATTCATTTACTTTTTCATTACACAATACAAAATTAGATTTTTCTAATATTCTTAAATCAAATAAAAGAAATGAAGGGGAATGCAATTACATTTTCTACTCGATGAATTAACTTATTTTCCTACTGCTTTTCCTTTTTTTAATTCTTAATCCCTTCAACTCATCCTTTAATAGGCATTCTTATTCAACAAAAAACATTATTTCCCTTCAATCATCTAATATTTTGTTCTTCTCTCTTTTTTCTATTCTTTTTTTTTTTTTTTAACTTCTTATTCATTCCCTTTTCTCCCTCCGCAGTGTTACTTCAAAAAGTAGAAATTTTACTTCCCCCTTCGTGCCTACACATCTCCATTTATTTCATCCCTAATTCTCTGCACTACTATTCAAAATCTTTCTTTCTTAGGACCCGTTTGGCCATCAGAATTATTTACTTTTTTCTATTTTTTTTTTGCACTTTATTGAAAATTAATGTTTGGTGATAAAAATTCAAATACAAATTCCAAATACAACTTAAAGTTTTATTTGAAATTTGGAGAATACTTAAAACCATGTTTTCACCTTTTTCAGTTTCGATATATTCAAACAATCAAATATTATTTGTAAAAACTATAATCAAACGCCATTCCAATTTCAAAAGTTCCTAATAACGTGAAAAATATTTTGTTTCTATGACCAAACGCCTACTTAATCTTTCAACATTCACATTATGAATTGTAAAAATCATATCTATAAAAATCTATCTAAGTACGACATAGCAAGAGATCCCAAAAATTAGGGGAGAAGGTCATAAAACCTATTGCGAAAAAAGGAAAGTTTCAAACCCGTTTTTATCTGCAGTCGCGTCAAGTAATTTTCTCCGCTCCTTCGATTCTTGATAAGAAAATCTTCTAAAAAGAACATCACAACTATGACCTGTATGTTTTGTTTTCCGGATTACTTCTTTCACTCTTCATTTTCCTCCGGTAACAGAGAAGTCACCTGTTTATTTTTGCCATCAATTTCAAAGCTCATCAGATGAGCAGACTAATTAAAGAAAAGAAATAAATCAAAAATGAGAGGTAAAATAGTTGACACCTTATTTTTCTTGCTTGTCTCTTTTCCTTCTGCTGTCAAGAAATGTTTAACTCAAATTAACATTCATTGTTCTTTAACTGAGTCGACCAATCAAAGAGAATATAATCAAAATTGTTAAGAAGTTTTTGGGCAAGATGAGAGGAAAAATAAGATTAAAGATAAAACTAAATGAGTATTCTAATTTAAAGGAAATAACCTATTATTTTCCTCCACGACTCTTTCTTCTTATGTTGCAGAGAAGTGGTAAAACAACCATGGTTAATAATTTAAAAGATCAAATAAAATGAAGAACATAGTAAGATGAACAACCTGAGCATTATCACATATTAATATATATAGTAATTGTTTGATTTGTTATATGGGAGGGGAAAAGGTAGGAGTGATAGAGTAGGTCGGAGAAATTTGCAATGACATTTACTTTTATCATAACCGACGCAATCGCATCATTTTTTTATCATAACGGACATTTACTTTGTAAATGTTTGTTTCCAAATTAAGAAATAAGTTATTTATTTTGACACAGACTAAAAAGAAAATAAGTTTAAACAAATTAAAACAAAGGAAGTATGATTCATGACCATAGAGATGTGTCACATCACTCTTCTCTTGTCTAGCTTATATATATATATATATAGATAGATAGATTTAATACAATGTAATTACAATAATTATAAGGGAAATAATGAAAAATAATACTATTAAATGGTGAGTGAATCTTTATTATATGTGGGGAATGAACCTTTAGTATTTTATTTTATTTAGTAAAATAGAGAATGAAGAGAAAAAATGTCAAAAAATTGAAAAAAAAAGATAAATGCTAATGGAGGGCATAGAGAGGTGTTACATCACCTTATTGATGCCTAACTCTATATTATATATAGATTGGATCTCTTTTGTTAAAACATTATATTGTGCATAGGTGAAATTATTTGTTTATTGGTTATCGAATTCCATTTACATTTTACTCAAGAAAACTTCCAACACAATGGTAAAAAGAGATTAAAAAAATCTTTTAGATTCTGAATTTGGTTTCCATTTGTGACATTTTAACTTTTTCTTTTTTGAATTTCCTCTGTCCAAGATTTACCTATACCATATAAATAAAATGGATATTTAACAAATAGGAACTGAAGCATTAGATCTCACAGCCACTTTAATGATTGACAACATGTTCCAACCAATTGTTACTTAGTTGTTAGCATCAAATATTTAATATGGGAATTCTTTAATTTGGCAATGAACAGAACAGAAATTCTAGGAAGCCCACAAGAACATGATTTTGAATTCTTGGCACTAGCAATTGAACATGCATGTGCCTTATAAGTGCCTTATAATTGATGCTTGATCAAACTTGGGGTTTTGTGATGCCAAGTATAACAATTTCTTATCTTTACATCTTGTCGGGGAACAACTTTTAAGTGCAAACTCAAAGTAAAACCTTTATTAATATCCGCTGACTACATGCATTAAGTATTGCATCCAAGAACACAAATAAAGTACTAACTTTTTGCATTTTTGCCTATACAAGGCTGCTAGAATTTCTTCCTCGACTTTTGAGTCTAACTTGTTTTTAGTATGGCTTTGAAAGGGATGTTGAAAATTCTTTTTTTTTTTTTTCATTATAAGTGTACTTTTACTATTTGGAGAGCCAAATAGTGTTATCTTAGAAAGATTCTCTTCAATATCTTTTACCGGTGAAGAAAGAACGTCGATGCCCTTGAAAATAAAATAATTATCCCCTCATACGTTCTTTACTTTCATACCTCTAAAGCTATTTAACCAAAATGTCTCCAAAATTGTGATACCAACATGATATTACTCTGCCTTTTATATACCATGATGATATAACATATGACTTTTTTTATTTCTTCAAAAATACTTATCAGCTCTCTATGAAGCCCATATGGTATATGGGCAAATGTTACAATTAGGGTAAATGTAATTTTTTGGGTGTTTTCATTTTTTACTGTATTTTCAATTTTGGGCCTGACCCATTTTTGGGTTGGGCTCAATGAACCTCGTTTCTTTCTGGCATATTAATAAAAAGCCCGGATGGGCATAATTGTTAAAAAAAAAAAAAAACCATATGGTATATATAATATACTGACATGGTATCATAGATAATCATGTTCATTTATTCAAAAAATACACTTTCTTTAAAAAAACAAAAAATCCTCTATGACATCATCATCTTATATACATATAGTCAGTGGCGGAGCCAGGATTTCTGCCGAGGGGGTTCAAAATATAAAAATGTAAACATACGAAGAAGTCTAAGGGGGTTCAACATCTACTATATATACATACAAAATAATTTTAACCTTGTAAAAATAGTATTTTTTTCCGCTGAGGGGTTTCAGATGAACACCCTCAGCTCTATGTGACTCTGCCACTGCATATAGTGAGATGATATAATGGAGGACTGCTTCAATACTTCAATGAGACACTCCTTAGTCTTCCATGATACCATCATGATATATTCCTTATATTGAGATGGTATCATGGAGGGTTACTTCAGTCTTTCAATGAAACACTTTTTTAGTCCTCCATGATACCATCGTGGTACATAGATATATTGAGATAATATCATGGAGGAAGAGTTTTGTGCGAGAGGGTACTCGGGTAAATATTTTCGGCTGGCTGGGTAAAAACGAATTAATTATGGATGCATAAATATTTTACTTTTTTAGAGGTATTTTGTGTTGTTTTCTCTTTATTTTTCTTACCATTCTTAAGATTTTCGTATTATGAAAGTTGAACCACTTTCAGCCGACCTTTCTCCGTAATCACCACCTTTAGTGATGGACCCACTATTTTCACCAATAATGAATCAAAATATAAAAAAAATAACTACATAAAGAATTCATGGGGTTCAACCTATATATTTTTCACCATCTAAACAGTGTAGTTTTCAAGATATAAAAAAAATAACTACATAAAGAATTCATGGCTCCGCTACTGAATACTGTTCACCTTGTAATTACTACCAAGATAGAAACTGATTGTTTCACTTCATAAATTTGTAACTCTTTTTATTTTTCTTGCTTTAAGTACTTGACAGTTGGACAATCCATATTTACTGATTTGACCAATCAAGATGTCGTCTAGGAAGACCCCAAAGGGGTTAAAATTCCTCTACTAAATATTAATCTCTATATTTTCAACTCAAAACCTCTCATCAAAGATGCCTAATTTGCTGGTACATCGTGATGAAAAGATGCCTAATTTGCTGTCTTCGAGACTTCAGTTAATTTGTTAATGTGGATGCAATCTTTCCTTTTTATCATTTTTAAAATCAGGAATTCCTAGTTGCATGTGAAAGGGGGTCACAGGGGCTTAGTCCTTCTCACTTCACAATATATTTTGTCCACTCTCACTGACAATTCACAAGCCTTTTGATAACTCTCTCCTTTCTCTTTCTCCAATTCTTTTCCCTCCCAACTTTTTTTCCATTTTGGAGAAGAAGAGAAAGGAGAAAAAAGTTCATTTTCTTTTCAAGAAAAACAAAAAGAAACAACACAATGAGGGAGAAGAGCATTGTTCATTATTCTACCATTCTCACTCTTATTCTTGTGTGTGTTAGTACTTTACAAAGTGCATATGGTGGCAACCCTTATCGGTACTACACTTGGAAAATCACTTATGGAAATATTTACCCTCTCGGTGTCAAACAACAGGTATATGTATAGTTCTTCATAATCTTGAAGTTTCTTGGATTTTCACTGAGTTGATTTAACTAACACTCTGTTTATGTAATGGTTGTGGCAGGGGATCTTGATAAATGGGCAGTTTCCAGGTCCACAAATTGACTGTGTAACCAATGACAATTTGATTATCAGTGTCTACAACTACTTGAATGAGCCTTTTCTCATTTCTTGGTAAGATTTTAATCAAAGTGTATTCTTTTTTCCTTTTTTCTTTCTCATTCCCCTGTTAATGTTATTCAGATTAAAAAAAGAAAAAAAAAAGGTACGATCTTTTGGCTGTTATGCAATGGAATTGACATTTTTTAATAGAAAGAACTACTTTTTGATGCAGATCTATTTGATATTTTGCCTCCTAATTTACGTTCATGAACAGTGAAATGTCTATGATAAAATCATTTTGTCTCATTTCTTCTTTTACTTACTAACGATTTGTAATGAAAGATATGGGTATGGAGGAATGTGGTTGGTGCACCACTAGAAAGGAGAAAGAAAAGTATTAAGTAGGAATCAAGGAGTCCTTAGTTCTCTAGCTAAATAGTTCAGCATTCAACTAAGTGCACTATTTGATTTTTTTGTATTATGGGTATTAAGTGCGAACCTATTATATTAGATCAAAATTCTAGGAAATATGTGAGTTCGCGTACATATTAGTGTTATTTTCATAGTAAATCCGGATCTGGATTAGTTATGATTATGAAGAAAGATGGGTAGGGATTTGTCAACAGAGAGTAATGTGCTTTTGGTCTAGTTTACAACTGAGATATGAGCTGTAGGCATTAGACTTGTCTAATCATTTTGTATGCTGGTCCACGTGAGTAGGTCCTAGTCCTGTTATCTCCTTTCATTTTTACCACTGTAGTTTTATACTTCTCAAACTTACCTTTCATGTCTTCTCTTGCAACTTAATCCGCAGGATACTTTACTGTGAGACATGGAATTAATATGGTATGGGGTTACAAATCCTTGGTACATCAAAGAAACCCACTGCCCACGTGCTAGATCTCTAGATCTCTGACATGAACTATTACTATATTTTATATGTGGAGTACAATGAGGCACACTCCTAGAAAACAGAGAGAAAGTGGCATGTTTTTCTGTAGGGCCAAAATGATGGAGCACTAGCATTATGAAGGGTGAATAATGAAGGCTACTGAAGTCTAATCCCACCAAATTGTACCAAGTGAATCTTTCAAGGATAAGTTGTAGACCTTAAAACAGTATTAGTAATAACTAAAAAGCCCTTTTTTGATATTTTAAACCGTTTGATGAGGTTGTTCATGTCATTCAATATAGTATCAAAGCAGGTAGAGATTTTAGGTGCCAGTTTCGCCGATAACCGCCAGTAAAAGATTGACACATACTTGGTCGAAGGAAAAAAGAAACATGCCTGCAATAGTTTAAACTTTTAGATAATGTAAACGCAATTCAATCTGATATAATCTCGTGCATAGGTGACCATGCATACACATTGAATTGGGGAGGAAGTAGAAGCAATTCAACGAAAAATCAAAGTTTTATCACAGAAATAGCTGAATTAATAAAATATAAGCAGATAGATTTCATCTTAGCTCTTTTCATTTACTCTATACTTCTTGCAGCATAGGTTAGTCTTGTTGTATGCCATCGATTACATTGGTCTAACAAATTAAAACGGTCTATGCTAATAGCATCTCTTAATCACATAACAACCTTTTACTCTTATGTTTTCTATAAAGTATTAGTTAGCAGTAATTTAATGAGTTCATTGGTATAGACTAACTAAAGAATTATTCAGCTGGCAATATTTTTTGCTTCCTGACAATTCAAATTTGCTGAAAATTGTTTCAGGAATGGTATACAACAAAGGAGAAACTCATGGCAAGATGGAACTTTTGGTACCACTTGTCCAATTCCACCTGGGAAAAGCTTCACTTACACTCTCCAAGCAAAAGACCAGATAGGTAGTTTTTTCTACTTCCCATCACTTGGAATGCAGAAAGCAGCAGGGGGATATGGTGCCATCAGAGTTTATAGCCGTCCTCGAATTCCAGTACCTTTTGCTCAACCTGCTCATGACTTTACTGTACTAGCTGGAGACTTGTACAAGAGAAGTCACAGGGTGGGTGCCATCTGTTTGGATCAATTATCATTTTTTTGTTATCTTTACAATTTTTTACGGAATGATCTTGGTGCTAAATTTACGCGGGGGTTTGATTCTTGCAGCAACTGAAGTACATTTTAGATAGTGGTCATAATCTTCCATTACCTGATGGTCTTATTATCAACGGTCGGGGATGGAATGGATACACATTTACAGTTGATCAAGGTAAATTGCTTACTTGTCTGATTACAATAATACTGTTTTCTCTGTGCCTTAGTTCTCCACTCAATGTGCAGGTAAGACATATAGGTTCAGGATATCTAATGTGGGGATTGCAACATCAATAAATTTCAGAATTCAAGGGCACACGATGAAACTAGTTGAAGTTGAGGGATCACATACACTCCAAACAACCTACACTTCACTTGACATCCATCTAGGACAGTCTTATTCAGTTTTAGTGACTGCTAATCAGGCTCCAAAGGACTACTATGTCGTGGTCTCTTCACGCTTCACCAGACGAGTGCTAACCACCACAGCTGTGCTTCACTACAGCAACTCATGGACAAAAGTCTCTGGACCTCTCCCTGGTGGGCCTACTACTCAAATTACTTGGTCAATTTACCAGGCCAAATCTATTCGGTAGTAGCATCATCTTTTGTCTAATTCTCTTTACTTATCACAAAAATGAAAAGATAAGTCATTACTTCAGAAGGTTAGTTACCTATTCTGAAACTGAAAACTCTTCATTTGTTGATTGTTAAATCAGATGGAATCTAACTGCAAGCGGACCAAGGCCTAATCCTCAAGGTTCCTATCATTATGGGTTGATCAAGCCTACACGCACGATCATGCTTGCCAATTCTGCTCCATATATAAACGGCAAACAGAGATATGCTGTCAACAGTGTCTCGTATGTTGATCCAGACACCCCATTAAAGCTGGCTGATCACTTCAACATTGGAGGGGTGTTCAACCTTGGTAGCATTTCTGACCAGCCCTACAACGGAAATGCGTATATTGGAACCCCTGTTATGACTGCTAACTTCAGATCTTACGTTGAGATCATTTTCCAAAACTGGGAGAATAGTGTCCAGTCATGGCATATAGATGGCTATTCTTTCTTTGTTGTTGGGTAAATCATCTCTTACTTCATCGAAAAAGCTGATTTACACATTTAGTCCTCTTGATTATTAATTTATCTTTGTGAACGAACAGCATGAGTGGTGGACAATGGACTCCAGCAAGTAGATTGCACTACAACTTAAGGGACACGGTTGCACGTTGCACCACTCAGGTCTGTCAAAACTTCTAGTATAATAGTGCACATGATCTCAACTTTGTTCAATGCTAAAGCATCCTTAAACTTATGTTTCCAACGTATTTGTTTGATGTAATTTAGGTGTATCCCAAGTCATGGACTGCAATATACATGGCATTGGATAATGTAGGAATGTGGAACATAAGGTCTGAGGATTGGTCAAGGAGGTACTTGGGTCAGCAATTCTACTTAAGAGTTTACTCCCCAGCAAATTCTTGGAGAGATGAACTTCCAATACCAAAGAATGCTCTTCTTTGTGGTAAAGCTAGACATCACCACACTAGGCCTCTTTGAAACAGTAATAGTTCTTAGTTTTCTGTCACGACAGGGTGACCGGGAAAGATTTAATCTGGGAAGAGTTAAGATGCTGAGATTGAGCTATGATTTAGAGTCGCTTCTTTTCTTTCTATATGATGTGTATCCTGCTTTCTATTGTTGGAATTGTTGGAATGTATCATTTCACTACATTTCATTTTTTGTTCAAACTTTTGGTTGGATGCCAAATAGATAAGCAGGGAATAACTTCTTTATTTCAAGGCAAAAGTATCTTTATTTGGTGGTTCTTTCATTTATCACATTGTTCCTCGAGAAATGACTATGAACAAGTCTTGTGGTGGAGCCAAACTAATTCGGGTTAGCTTGCATAATTCTTAATTTATTGAGTACCTGCAACCTCCCATCATCACAATTTTATCTGGTGACTTTGTCTATAAAAACTTAGACTAAAAAAGAAATCACCAAAGTCCCAAATTTATATAACCTTTTCACGACGAGTCATTAACCGAAATTGTTGAAGTCTTTGAGTTAGCAGGAGTTACTCTACTAAGTTTATCATTATGCATTACGAAATCCATGGATGGGGACTTAGAGTAATTGGAGTAAAACAAAATTCGGTATTCTAAACAAAAAATTTATACACTAATAATACAAGGTTGCCTATTAGTGTTTTTTTTTTTTTAATTTTTTTTTTTGCCTATTGGATACTATTAGGTGGTATCTACAACAAGTAGGCATTTGGACATGTGATTTCATCTCATGAGATGAAATCAGCATTTGGACATGCGATTTCATCTCTCATTTCATCTTATGAGATTAAATCCCAAATCATCCAAAAAGGCATGATTTGGGATATGAAATCATGATTTCAAAAAATATAGATGTAAAATTTGACTCATAAGTTTATATTTTATAAAAAAAGACTCATAAGTTGGTAGATATATTTACCAATCATGTTTACCAACCATATGTTGGTAGATATATTGTATGTACCATGTGGGAGGATTATATTAACGAGTAGTACATTACTATTCATGTTAAATTTTCTTTTTTATTGAGCTAAAGTTTAATCAATTGATGTTGTATTTTTTAAAAAGGCCTTCTAGTAGCGTATTAATTTTATTATGAACTATGATTTACTTATTTCGTAAGATTGTATAAGAATTGAGAAAATTTTGATGGTTTTCACAATTTGTGGGGTTTTTATGTTTATAAAAAAACCTGCAACTTAAGAAATTGAAATTGCATGTCCAAACATGATTTCATCTCATGTCCAAACGGCGCCCAAAAGAAAAAATTTCTCAAGTGGTTGGGCTTTGGTTTGTACTTGATTGTTAATGGCAACTCAGCCCAATATTGTCTAAATATAATACTACTTTGTGTCCAGTAATCCAATTACATAATATTTCAGCTTTAGTCATGTAAATTAAACAAGTCAAGTTCGAACTTAGTTCAAAACGATCTAGTTGAGTTGAATATTCTCCTCCTCCTTTCTTCTTTAATTTTTTTAGAAACTAAGTCGCCCTTGAATGTTTGGAGGATAAATAACTAAATAAGTTTGAAATAGAACTCTATCTTGTCTTGAAAAATTAAGAAAACCTTGATTTGACTCGATAAAGTCTCCTCCAAGTGCAAATTAAATACTGATTGAAAGTGATTATAACATTTAATTTTGCTAACTTCACATTTTAGAATTAAAAGAGAGAATATATACTAATTACTAAGTATATTTTTACGTACAAATATCTAAGAAACATATGTTTGATCTGTAAAAAAAGAAAAAAAAAGAAATAGATAAGAAAACAATAGGCTTAAGCCCCCTGAACTTGTCCCTTTTTTCCATTTTGACACCTAAATTAAGTGTTGTTCCTATTGAACCCTTGAACTCATCCTCAAGTAATGTCTATTAAACACAATCTGGCTTACACAGTATTCAATCTTCAATGTAAGAACATGCTAATATATATTCAAATATAATTATGTCATCTTTTAGCTAAGATTAGCAGCAATTGAGAGGGGGAAAAAGAGTAGCTCTTAATTAAGCTCGCAGTGAAAAAGTAGAACCAGAAGAAACCGACACATCCATGCCTAAAGAATAGCTTACCACATGTTTAAAATATTACTCCACCTTCATTTCCCTAATTTAATTATTGTTTCTAATAAAAATCAGATTTAGGGGGTTTGATAGACATACTTGGGACGAGTTCAAGGATTCAATAGGAACAACACTTAGTTGAGGTGCCAAAACGAAAAAAAAAGGACAAATTTTGAAGGCTGCATATGCATTAAGCCAAAAATATAAAAAGCAATGCATGACATGTCGACCCCAAGTCACCTCTCATTCACTCTTACGAAAGGGAAAAAAATGTTCTCACTCGTGGTTACCAAGCCAATAAATGCATAATATGTGTATTTGCACGTAGTTTCATCACTTAACTATGGTTAATTAATATGTATTCTCACCTCTTAAATCACTTAACTATAGTAAATTTATATGATTTGGTGTAAATATCCAGTGCGGATAAATATTTGGGCATTCTTACCAAACTATCTGAATGAAATTCTCAACTTTCTTGAGTGTTCAACTGTTCATTATTCACGCTTACGACTTCCCCTAAACATTTGTCCATGCTTCTCCAGAGAATATTCTTGAACATTTGCTAAAATAGCTCCTTCCCTTTTTCATCCAATTTTTTGTCCATTTACGTACCATAATTTGGTTACATTCCCAAATTCCATCCTTCAACTAATACAGACGTAAGACAATTAGAAATTTGCACTCACCCAAAAATTATATACAGTACTCTAACTATCTTAGGAGAGCCAGGACAATGATGACGTCGAAAGTTTGACATGCTATCCTTTGAGAAAAATAAACATGAGTTGGTATTTCGAGGTCTTACTAATTAATGACCGATCGACTAGTTTATTAGAAGAAGGATATCAAAAATTAACCTCATATATGTAACGAAGCTTTAAGATGTATCTTTTCGCATCGCTATTTTACTAGCTGCATTTAGCCAGACTCATGGCTAAACTAGTGGCATACACTGAATTTTTTGAGGCGATGTCAATATTTGAGGAAGTGAATGAACAGATTAATATAATAACATTATATATCAAATTATGTTTGGGCAGGGGCGGATACATGGTGTCATTAATGAATTGTTCATAACTGAATTGTGAAGGGCTTCATCAAATGCCAAAAGAGGTTTTCTCACACTTGTCTTTTAGCTATTCTTAAGATTGTTGATCATTTTTAATTTAAACAACCGGTGACGAATTGTCTTTACTTAATTAATGTCATCTCTTTGAGCCATTTAAGTGGGAAAGTATATCTTCAGTTCCAAATATCAGTCATTTTGATAAATTAAATTTGTTTTAAAATATTTGATACTCGAAAGAAAACAAGAAATTGTTTACTATATCTTTTTGTCATATCTATCCTTATCGTCCCAATAAGTGAGACGTTCAGAGTGATATGATGTGAATAATTTCAACAAATACTTTTATAATTAAATCTATAAAACGGCGTATCTTTTTCAGAGATGTGTAAAAATCTTGCAAGACACAGTAGAATTATGGATGGTGAAGTGGGGTGGGTTGAGGTCCCTAATGGTAGATATATCTCATGTTATTCTCATGTATGAGGGGCATACGAATGTTGGATACCGACTTCAAACAAAGTATATGTCCTAAAAAGTAAGACTATCATAGCCCTTTTCAGCAGAATAATTTTTTGTTTCCTTTTTCAGTTCTCCCTTTCACAATTTTCATCCAATAATGAATTCTAGGTTGAAACTTATCCCAAGAGCTAGCTTCTAATTAAAACCCCGTCAGATTTTTTCAGCTTCATAATCAAAATTCAAAAGACTTAAAAATAACCTCTTCAACATGAACTCAAGTTATTGCAAGAAATTCCTTTTTCCAAAAGCATGCACAAGGACACAAAACATGACAACACCCACTGGTATTATTTGTTCTCTTTTTGTTGTATAGCATAGAACTTAAATCCTTTAATTTTCCCCTCCATCTTCCAACCTCTCATCTTTTAAGCATGACGAAGGGACTAGATTTCTCTGAAAGTAATCTTTAATTTTATATAATTTAAATAGTAATTGTTGGTGAAATTACAACTGAAAGTATAATTACAATGAAAAATAAATGAAGAAATAAAAGTATCTTTGGCTGAGGCGCGGATATCTCGCTCTCTTTAAGGAGATTCAAGCCCATTGTAGCAAATCTTTACCCCTCCAACAGTAATTTTTTTGACTTGTCCCCGCCAAGATACAACAACCCGATCACGTCATGTAACTCAACAAACTCTGGACAAGATGTTGAGTCCAAAGCTCCACTAAAAAGAACACCTTCCTTCAACTAAATAAAACTCTCTTTTTTACTCACTCACTTTTCATACACTCTATATTTTTATCTCTACTCTCACAAAGTAAGGATGACTAGTTATTTATAGCTAGAAAATCGTCCTTGAATTGAATAGGGTATGAATCGGGTAGTAAAGTAGGTAGATAATGAAAGAATTATTACTTGGAGGTTACATGAGTTACAACACTAAAGAAGATGAATAAGGGTGAGTAATGAGTAGGAGGTTACAAAGGAAATAAGACCACATTCATCCATAACTCATATGAATTATGAGATAGTGAAAGAATAGAAAGTAATGGCCTATTAAGGCTCCAAAACGTAAGAGCAAAAGATATCATTTCTCTGCCTCTTAATGGCCAAAAAAAAATGGTAAATGCTCTTGAACAGCAACTTTAATATAATAATAATAATAATAATAATAATAATAATAAAAAAAAAGGGTCAAAATATCCTTCAATTATATGCAACTCAAATCAATATCATAATTGGCTATCCTATAATAAATGGTAAGTAATTTTTTGTAACTGCAGGTTAAGTACAAATATGACATAAAAAATTCATTACACTCTTATTAACGTATATACATTTTAAATCCTTATTATTTATTTGTGATGTTTATGAGCAACCCCAAAGATGGTGTTACAATTGATGGACGTACGTGCTACAATTTAAATCCTTATTATTTATTTATCCGTTTTGCATATTTGTGTATATGTTGCATTTGTTCATGAATTGCACCAAAATAACTTAATTTAATTTTTCGTTTCTTTTAAAATTCTTCCTACCCTTTATACCGTAGAATGTGCGTATTGACTGAATTGGGACTTGACATTTTTATCTATTTTAACAGTGTTTATTGAGAACTGTATATGATTTTTAAATTATTGAGACATTTACAGTAGTTAGTAAATGTGTGCAATGATGCAATCAAGAAAAGATAGAGAAATACCCTTCTTCAAGAATCTTTTTATGTTATATTTGACCTTTCGTGTTTTTGCCGACTCCATATTCCAATGGATAACCTGAGCATAGAATATGTGAATGTGAACGGAAGTTCTTTCCCGAGGTATAAATAAAGTGTGTATTTACTGTTATTCTGGAATTCGTTGAGCTTGACGACAGAGGCAACTAGCGTACAATTTCGTAAGGTTCTCTGACTTTAAGTAACTGAAAAGTTTGACACTAAGGATTGGCTAAGTTGGTCAAACCAATTTAATAAGTTATTTTTAACTTATTTGAGTATTTAGTAAAATAGAAAAATAATTTAAATTAAGTTAAAAAGTGCTTAAAATAAGTCAAAATTAAGAAGTTGCTCAACTCTAATTTTTTTTTTTTTGGCTTAAAAGTTATTTTGGTTTGACCAACAACTTTACCCTTTTATGCGTTATATTTTCTATTAATTCCAATACTACCCTTACTTCTAAAAACCCTTTAAACACTTTTATCCAAATATGTAATTACTTATTTATAAAATAACTTCCAGCACTTAAAAAGTACTTTAAGCACTTATGCTTAAAAACTACTTTTTTTTCAGCTAATCCAAACGGACTCTAGAATTGCTAGGATTCGCTAGCAAGATCTTATGATGATGCTTTCATCAATTTAATTAATGAAATTATGATCTGTACTTTTTGTACGTGTATTTACCATATAAGCTACGAGTTCACGTGAATTCAGTAGCTTTTATTGAGACCTTATACACGTAGTTCACAGATTTTTCCAGTTAACTTTAGCTACATTAATCTCTTGGCGGGATTGACCCACTAGGCCAGTCTAGCCACTGATTTGATAGGGTTAGACAAAGATTCTTAGAGCCCATTTAAGAATGCAGGTTTTTAGCCTGATCCAAGTAAGTTCGTTCGCACGTAAGAATTGAATAAGGTTGGGCTAAACTAGCCAACCTTAAAAAATATATAAATAAATACAAAGTTATATTGATAGAAACTACAATCAAATCTTTACCTGAATTTAAATTTAAATTGAAAACAATCAAACTTGTACTAGGACCGACAAATCAATAAAAGACAACATATGCTACTAAAATTTTATTGAAACAACAAACCAATACGAAAATCCCCTACATAATGGTATCACTTACAAATTGATAGCATATTGAGATAACTTAATTATACTTTGGGACTTTGTTAGAAACACTATGTAAGATTATCTGATAAATATTAATTTTAACATTTTAGGTTAAAATTTGGATTAAAAAAGGGTAACTTACATAAATAATTACCTTTTAATGCTTGCTTTCAATTCGTTGCTACCTTTTTGCTATTTACAATTCGCAACTTCATTTAGACACTTTCGCTGTATTTGATGTATTTCAGTGTATTTGAATACACTATTTAGTTGTATCCAAACTTATCTGAGGTTACATGTATTTGGCTGTATTTGGATACATGCAACCTCAATTTTTCTGAATAGATGTATATTCAAAATGATGTATTTAAGTGCATTTAAATACACGATGGGGCTGTGTATTTTATTGAATTTATGAATCCTTTTGTTTTGGTTGTATTTGGTTGTCTATAAATCATTCAAACAACACATACAGTCAAATACACCTAGTTTTCCCAAAAGTACAAGTTATTTATCAATATAATTTCTCTGAGTACATGTGTATTCAAAATGATTGTATTCCAGTGCATTTAAATACACGACGGAGCTGTGTATTTTATTGTTTATATATATTGATGTATCCTTTTATTTTGGTTGTATTTGGTTGTATATAGATCATTCAAACAACACATATAGTCAAATACACCTAGTTTTCCCAAAAATACAATTAGCCAAATACATTAAACTTATATTTACACTTAAAAAATGACGAAAATACACTCAAATTCTGAGATACAAGAAGAAGAAGAAGAAGCCATGGATTCCAGTCAAATACAAAAAAAAAAATACACTAAAAAAATGAAGAATACACTCAGATCTGATGTACAAGAAGGAGAAGAAGCCATGGATTCGAGCCAAATATTTGATCAAATAAAAAAAACACACTAAAAAAAATGACGAAGACTATATTTAATCGGAAGAAAATTGGTTAAGTGACCAAAAGGGGTTTGGGTTCATCACTAGTGATGATGGTAGTGAAGATCCGTTCGTTCACCAGCCTCGTATCCAATTTGAGGGTTTCCGTAACCTAGCTGAAGCTGAGGCGTTTGAGTTTGAGGTTGAATCCGGTGGTGACGGTCGTACTAAGGCTGTTGACGTCACTGGCCCAACGGTTGTTTCAGGTGGTTCACGTAGCGGCGGCGGCGTCCTTAGTGGTGGTGGTGACCAAATCTGGCCAGAGAGGCACCAGAGAGAGGAAAAGAGAGAGAGAGGGAACGAGAGAGAGGTGAGGGAGGAGAGAGAGAGGGGTGAGGGAGAAATATCCCATAGAACCTAATGTATTTGATATAGCTACGAATGGTAATTTACCAAATCACTGTAGCTACTAAATATAAATAAATTAAAAGGTAGTTATATCAAGTAAATTTTCCTTTGAAAAATGTTTTCTAAAAAAAGTGGGCTGGCCCGGCCAGGTTTGTGGCCCATGTAAAGCTGCTTTGGGCTGGCCATCACGATGAGTCGGCTCAGCCTGACCCATCAAATTCCAAAGCCGCGTGGGTCGGATCACGCTGGCCCAGCCCATATTTCCTGCTCTTACCTGAAATTACGGCTAAGTTGGCTTTCCTCATTCTCTGCATTCTTTCTTTCAAAATGCAGTACTGTGTTCACATTTTCCGCCCTGCCTGACGTCTATATCTAATCACCCCTTTAAATACCATTTGAAGATAACTCTCAAGTCGCTTGAGTACTTTCCATATCATTCATATGCTTATGAATTATCCTCAAGTTCTTCCAGAGAATATTCCGGCCATTTTCTAAAACCATTCCCTTCCCATTTTCATCCTGAATTTTTGTCCACTTACGCACCATATTTTGGCGACATTCGGCCGTGAATGGAATTTTTGAATGGATATTTCCCAAATTCCACCATTCCAACGTAAGACGTTTAGAATTTGTGCACACAGCCCACTAGGTTATAAGTATCACACCGAAGTCCGGACAACAATGACGTGAAAAATATAACATTTCGTCATTCAAGAATATCATAATGGACATATATACTTCGGTATGTTGAGAGCTCATTTAATGATCTATCTTAATTTATTCGCAGAACTTATCACGAATGAGCCATGTGTCAAGAAACTTTAAAACGTGTCATTGCGCGTCACTATTTCATTGGCTCCATCTAGTCAGGGGTAACGTTATTAAGGTTCAAAGGGAAAAAAGAAGTATAAAGCTACTTTATGGATGAGAGGATAGGGAGTTATGGTTTCCGGAAAGAGGAAACGGAGAATTGTGGTGGGATTTGGTATGTTTCCTTGAGGACATACATTTGCATATGTCACCCTCATCTTTTCCTTATTTGTTTTCCTTTGATCACGGCCCATCATTCTCGTTCCTAAAATAAAAAATAAACTACTTAACTTAATTAGCTCTGCCAACTGCATGCCCCCACAAAGAAGGTTATTATTGTACTTTTCGCTTAGTTAATACTAATAGTATAAGATATAGGAGGTTCAAATCTCATTTTACAAGTGTAACCGTACGTCAACTTCTTTAATTTAAGATAATCACACCATAAATAACAAGTTATGTCTCTTCCATACCAAAATAAATGTCACCTTAGAAAAAAATTACTTATGAAATCCATAAATATAATGTTGAGTTTACTAAACTACACCCGTTTATTAGATGTTTTTTAAAAATTGAGCAATATTAAAATGGACTACTTCATTAATGCTAAGGGCAAAATTATAAATAAATGTCAATTTTTTTCTTGAATTCCTAAGATGATATTTATTTTGGGATAAATTTTTTTTGTTGCTAAGGTGACCTTTATTTTGGGATGAAGGGGGTATAATTCTGGGGAAATAATGGACATAGAAACCTTAGATACAAATACTTGTATAACTCATCCTGCACAGTACACGCTTGCAGTCTTAGTTGTTCGTAACCGACTTCCAAAAGTTTCAGCAAATGCCAAAAGAGGTTTCCCCCACACTTGTCTTTTAGCTAATCTTAAGGTTGTCGATTATTTCTAAGTTCAGTCACCACTGGATGTCCATTAGTGCCATCACTTTAGGCCATTTTGGAGGTGTATTTTAAGGTTAAAAGCTATCTTGTGGGGGGTGAGGGGTTGGAAGGGGGGGGGGGGCGTTGAGGTGGCCCTACTGGTAGATATATCTCATATGAGGGCATACAAGAATGTTTTGAAACTGACTTCAAAGAAAGAATGTCCTGTAAAGTAACATTATCATCAATCAGAATCTTTTCTATGGAATTATTTTCTTCCGTATTCCTTTTAAAGAAAATTTCATCTAATATAATGAGTGAAAAGTTGAACATATCTCTAGAGTTAAATTAAACTCTTCAAGATGAACTCGATTTTATGTAAGAAAAATCCTAGTTGTAAAAGCCTGCAGAAGTAGACAAAACATGACAACAGACTCACTAATATTTATTCTCTTTTTGTTGTATGTATACCTCAACATAGACCATAACTCCTTTAATATCCTCCTTCATCCCAGCCTACCTCCATCTTCCCAACCTCTCATCTTTTAACATGATAAAGGGGTTAGAGCTAGACTTGTCTGAAAATTCTTCAAAAAATTCTCCTTGTTTATCGATGGGAATTGGGGAGCAGCCAATAATATTAGAAAATAGCAATAACAATAAATCATCAGCAGGGGTAAGACCATATCTTAGATCCAAAATGCCGAGGCTGAGATGGACACATGATCTTCACCGTAGCTTTGTACATGCTGTTGAAAGACTTGGTGGAGAAGATCGTAAGCTTGTTCTCCATTCCCTTCTCTTGCATGAATACTACATGTTTTTTGAATGGGTTTTATATATAGTAGTGCATGAAAAGGGGGCCTTTTCCTTAATTCTTAATTATAGATTTTCATTCCTTTTGGTTCTCTTAAAAAAGTGGAGTGGACCTATGATGACCTAATTATTAGCTATTGTTTATATGTTGAATTGTTGTGGTACTAATTAATTAGGAGCAACTCCGAAGATGGTGCTACAATTGATGGATGTGAAGGGCCTCACCATATCTCACGTTAAGAGTCACCTTCAGGTAATTATTTGAGACAAAGCTTTCTCTGGCCAGGGTTAATTGAAAATTCAAATTCTTTTTGCTTCTATTTTTATTTTGTATCAACAGCAGCTTTAAGATGTATTTTGTTATGAACAGATGTACAGAAGCATGAAGCATGAACAGATGATGCAAGGTATCCATCTACTTTTTTTAAATCAAACTCCATTTTTCTATGTTATATGCTTTTATGTGTACTATTTATATATCAAGGAGTTCATGAACACATCTTTTCATTCGGAGTTCTTTTCTTTATTTAATTTTTTTCAAGTCTTTATAGCGAGGAGCTTGTAGCTTGATTTTATTATCTAAAGAAGCTCAGTCGATATAAAGTTTATGTCAATTTTTGAGAAAATTGTAAGCAAATGAGTGAGCGGTGATGCAATCAAGAAAATATAGAGATATTCCATTTGAGGAATATTTTTATGTTTCATTTGACCCTTTAATTTGTGTTTTGCTGATTCCATATGATAGCACCTTTTGGTTACT
Organism: Lycium barbarum; assembly: GCF_019175385.1. Classification (NCBI taxonomy): domain Eukaryota; kingdom Viridiplantae; phylum Streptophyta; class Magnoliopsida; order Solanales; family Solanaceae; genus Lycium; species Lycium barbarum. The sequence continues at coordinate 89,517,125 of NC_083348.1, forward strand.
AAAGTCTAAAATTGAAAAGGTTCTTAGAACTACTGATCTAGCCTTATTGCTAGCAAGGCCAAAATTGTTAATACACTTTCATCCTTTATTTTATTTTGGGTAGAATATATTTGGAAGAGCTAAAAATATTTGTGAGAAATTGCCAAGTGGTGGTGGTGGTTGCATTCCACTATCCAAACAAATTAAGAGTCTTTAATACAAGGAAAATGTTCATAAAATAGAATCCGGATTCAAAATTTAAAATTAGTGCTTGGGTGGGTGAATCTTATACATGCGTTTCTACTTTTTTTCTTCTTAATTTAATTTTCTCAGACATCGATATAACTCATATAAGTTGCAAGTTAATTAAGTTTACTACAAATATGATCATTTGACTTTTTCTTTTTGTTGGTTACAGCTGAAGTAGAAGCAGCAAATGGGAGTAAGAGGAATAGAATGGATGGTCCAGATCAAATGAATTATACCCATGAAAACTTTCTTAAATACTATAATAATGGCAAAGCCTTCTTTGATGGACATCCTAATTCGACAGTAACGACTAACTATTCGGACCTTGCCTCCAGGCCTACTATTTTTCCTCCTTCATGGTTCGTCTCAATTTTTAATTTAGTACTTTAACATGTTATAATTAATAAGTTGCATGTTTTATTTTTGGAGGCTACTAATTCTACTAAATTTATGAGCTGCATTATATAAGTTTGACTCTTTCTTAATTAACTCATTAACAAGTGAAATTAGTAACATGAAAATAAGTGATAAGAGTAAAAATTCTCTACGCTGATGGTACATATAAGTGCCAGCTAATTCTTGCTTAAAGCTCCCCTTGATTATGCATAGACACTTGAAAGGAACGGTTAGTACTAACTCACCCTTCCCACTTGTCTTAATTGAACAGGAAACATTTGCAAGAGATGAGGGAAAATAAGATCATGGGATTCGAAGGAACATCCGATCCTAACACTATGTTCAAGGATTTTTTCAATGGTTGCAATGTTCAAGTAATTAACGAAATCCTTAGCTTTTTTAAGTTAACTTCCTTAATACAATTACAGTAGTTTAATAGATTGGTTTGACTACTTAACTAATTAGATTTATATTCTTTTGCTTTTTGCAGGATGGCACTAGGAACAAAATGGTACGACAATATGGTAGCAGTACTTTGTCAAATAAGAGTGCATTTTCAATTATTGAAACAGCTGAAGAGGAAGACTCTGGTAGCACTCTGACGTTGTCCTTAGGAGCATCTGCCAGTTTAGATATGACTAATATCTCTCTTGAGCTCACCCTTGGTTAAATTCCTCATTATTTGACTCTCTTTTTGTGGGCTAGTCCAACGAAGTAATCTTCTTCTTGTTCAAACTAGCTAGGTTAGAACTTTGTAACTTAATCAGTTTTTCTAATCTATAGACTGACCAATATCTGTCCTATAATCATGATATAGTACATAATGTACGGCTTTTAACTTTATGCGATATTGTTGAAATATTTAATCATCTTATCTAAAATTTAAAGTCGTTAAAAATACATTTTTATGTTTTTAGTCATATTTTATAACATGTCCCTTCACGTTTGGGTTTGATTTTTTTTTAATGAGCCAAACATGTGAATTTTTTTTGTTTGATAATGGATGGTGGTGAGACTTCAACTTAGGACCTTGTCCGCTCTGATCTATGCCACGTTAAAGAGTGAGATTATTTCATCTAAAAATTTAAGTTATTAAAAAGATCATAATTTTATATTCTTAATTATATCTTCAACAATGGACAAAACGGTAAGTAGAAATGTTTTGGGTGATTGAGGACTTATACGCGCACGAAAACAGTATGAAGTTGTTAACACTAAATAGGATAAGACCTTCAACGAGAAGTAATGGAAAAATATTGAACGTTATAAGTTTTAGTAATTGATTTGTTTGCTATGTGTTAAGACTTAGGTTGATCATGAAGTCGAGAAGGTGTTAAATAAAGTACATCTCTATAGAAGGATGTAGTTGGCTTTTTCTTCCCCTCTCTAATACATGATTATATTACACGCAACATGCATGAGTTAGTGATATTCCTACCTTCAAATTCTACATTATTGTAGCAATATCTGGACACCTATATAACTTGAGCTTGCAAACCCAAAGTTTCTCACACTCAAAATTACATCCTTTAACTCTCTAGTACTTCTACTAGTTAAAATGGCAACAAAGATTCTCGTTATTGTTCTTATTATCACCAGTGTTGTTGCTTACCCTACAAGCGCGAGGAGCCTAATGGCAATGAAGGCAAAAGCAGCAGCTGATGAGCAGAAGGAATATTTTCGACACCCTTTACCACCTTTTTTTGGCGGTTTTGGTGGTATGAGAGGTGGAATTAGGCCTCCATTTGGTTTAGGAGCAGGTATTGGTGGACTTGGTGGTGGTATTGGAGGTACATTTGGAAGTGGTTTTGGCCCTTTTATTGGAGGTGGTGGAACAAGTAGTGTTGCAGGTGGAGCTGGAACTGGAACAGGATTTGGTTCTAGTATTAATGAAGGTTTTGGTGACAATGGTGGCGATAATCCTAATAATGAAAATGGTGCACTTGGTGCAGGTGACCTAGTTGAAGGAGGTGATGCAGCAATTGGACATGACCTGCCTTGAACTTTTCTATGAACTAGAACAAATAATATAACAGTAGTAACTTCAAATTGCACCTAGGAGAACTAATTAATTATGTTCTTTTTTTCCCAATATTTCTAAGTTATTCGAATGCTGGCTGTAGCACGAAATTTCGCAAGTCAGATCTCTAGTTATTTTCTGATCAGTGTGCAAGTTCAATGATCCTTCCGTTCAATTCTTGGTTGCTCGATAAGCGAAACTCGGTATCTTTTCTTTCTTTTTTTGATTTTCCTCTTCTTTTTTAACTCCAAGTAAATCAGAAATGTCTCTAGCTTCAAGATAACTATATGAATCGTATCACACAAATGTCACAAATCTAAATAGAAATTTGAGGAGACGGAGAGGAGCTACTTCCATAAGCTATAGACTTTTGTTAAGGTGAGCAAGACGAAAACAGTGACCCTCCAAATTGTGTCAATTGCACTTATGTCCTTATTTTGTGCTGGTCTTTAATGTTTGGCCCTCATAACAAATAACTTTATCTCAGGTCATAAGTTTATATTTTCACATCATAATATCCGAAAGTTATGCCTTGCATGACTAAAGAAGTTCGATTGCTAAAGGGAAAAAAATTAAAGACTAGCTCAGGCAAAAGTTAAAGACCAGCGCATTGGAAGGACAATTCATGCAATTTCTCCCTCCATATTCCAGTACTTGGTAGTTAAAACTTGCCCTTGGTAGATTCATGTTCCAAATGGGCCTTACGTATCCTGAACGGGCTAACATGTGAGAATGAAACCCAATTAATCCCCTCGCTTGTTCTGATTGGTACCTGGAACAATTCCTCTAATCTCCCACATTTCCAAAATCTCAACCAATTTTATGATCTCTTCAAATCAATCAGCTGTATAAAGGGAAGAATTAACTCGCTTGAAAATCATCTAGAGATAGGTAAGTATTTACAAGATGGTAATCAAGAAAAAACGGTGCCTAATTTTTAAAAATCGGTCAAATTTCGCGTGCAAAAGTTCTCTAGCATGCCAGTGAATGAATTTTAAATTCTCTTGGTTTTGGCGGTCCAACAACTTGCCTGCCTTTCTAAGGAAAAATCCTTTCAAATATAGTGTCAAAGACAATAATTGAAAGCCAGGTATGCATAATCTATACACAATCAGCAGGTTTAATCACGGAAATTTCTTTGATTAGATTACTGATTTGCTAATCCACTACAAATAATCTATTTTTTTTTTCTAAGAAACAATGATTAAGAAAAACAAAGAGGTACATTTATTTAAGGGAAAAGGGTCAAAAATACCCCTGCTGTTATAGCCCGTATTTTGTACGTTTGGATAATTCGAGATAATTGCGAGAAGTTAAGGGCAAGGCCATTTTCCAAAATTATTTTAATGTACAAGTTGCTTATGAAAATTATTGGTGTGGAAATATTAAGAAAGGCTAGGGGTAGAAAGGGAAATTCACAAGGTGGCCCATGGAAATATTAAGGAAAATTTGGGGTTAAAAGTTGATTTTGGAAAACTTAAAATTCTTGAAAATAAGGCCATGTGGCCGTCCATGAAGGTATGGGCCTTGGCCCACATGAATAAATTATATATGTGAATATAGATGATTAATTCATCACATTTCTCATTCTCATCCTTAGAAATTTCAAGAAGCATGAAGAGACAAAACCAAGAGGGCCATTCGGCCATAGCTAACTAAAGAAGAACCTTGGAAAATCTTGATCAAAAAATATTTTCTTCTAGCTAATCAACTAATTGGGAGGTCCTCTTTAACATGGAGTGGTTGTTGGAACAAGCAAAGTATTCATGGTGCAAGATAGAATCTCTAGCCGAATAGAGGAGTCAAAGAATAAAGGTAAGGTTTAACCCCTTCTTTCATGTGTTATGGATGATTTGTGAGTGTTGAAGTATGTGGAAATGGATGAAGTTCATGAAATGTGCATGTGTGTGGTATGGCCGAATGTAGTTGTATTGTGTAGAACAAATGAATTGATTTTATTTAGTAATTTGATTGTTGTGGTTGTGAATTCCATGATGTAAAATAAGGATTTAATGGGTTGAAATGAAGTTGTAATCGTTTGTGGATTATGGAAGAAGTTAATGTGATATTAGTATGGTTTCTTATGATTATAAGAATGAATGATATTGCTAAAGTATAGATTGTTGGTGTAGTTTATGAATTTGGAAGAAAGGAAATGTGTTGTTAGTGTTCTTGTGGAATTTGGAAGGTTGCGGGTAGTATGGTGGTTGGGCCGTTTGCAATGTCATGCGGATTGTTGAAGTGTTCTTGAATATTGTTTGAATGGTTTCGGGTTAGTACTTGAATATGTGAGCAATTATGAATTGAATATAAGTGAAACGCCATTGAAGTTTGTAGAAAGAAGTTGCTAATGTTAGTATGCGTTTTGAATCAATTGTGGATATTGTTAGAATAATTGTTGGTATTGTTGTTGATATTTTGGCCGAGTTAAATTCTCGGATTGTTGTTAAAACTGGCCGAGTTAGAATCTCGGGAATAGTGTATTTACAGGGGAAATGCTGCCGAAATTTCGGTAGAATATAAGTGAATTCATTTGAAAGACTAAGGCAAGTGAATGACAATGAATCTAATGATTATGTGAATTCTTTTGTATGTAGACTAGCAATCTTGGACAATTAAGCGTAGCTAATAGGACGTGGAGCAGGTATGTAAGGCTTACCCTTTCTTTCTTTTGGCATGTCCTAGAACTCAGTAAGGTATGACATGACACGCACTTTGGGGTAACTCTACTCTTTGATTCCGAGCTTGGTTATGATGCTTATTCTCTTTGGTCATGAGCATGTTTCATATGGTTGAGTCTATTGTATGATTAATAAATGAATAAGCTACTTCATATGGTTTGGATATGTATCCATGATTCCGAAGCTCCGTTTGATATGTTTCCGAGTTTGTCTATGATTCTTATTCACTTTTGATATGAGTACGCTCGATATAGTTGAGCTTATTATATGATTGAATAACGAGACGAGCATAAAGAATTCTGTTTCTAAATGAGTTTTGTAAGTTTTAATGCCCCTAACTTTCGTAAAAGATCTTGGATTTGCTTTGAAACGTTCGTAAAAGTTCTGTGGTAAAAATGTCCGTAACTTTCTCATACTAACTCGGATTGACCCGAAACATGTTTATGATCCTTCAAATGTCGGTAAGTGTGCGTATCTATCGAGTCTTGATTTATCTGCATATGGTTTCGCACTACTCTGTTCGTGCAAGTCTTAGTATGTCCTTCACTGCGTCCCGAGCCAGGGTATGTTCTCGTGCGTACTTCTCTGCATTGTTCACCGCGTCCCTCTCACTTGCGGGCCGGGGCATGTTATATATTGTCACGACCCAACCCCGTAGGCCGTGACTAGTGCCCGAATTGGGCACCCGAACATACTTATCCAATCCGAATCACATACAAATAGCATATACTGACACAATTGTCACACGCTGCCTTAAATTATATCAAACTGTCTCAAACGCATTTCAACACAACCATAGACATATATATATATATATATCAAAAGCCGACAAGGCTATCAAATGACTCAACGGCCCCAAAACATATACGAATGCACGCCGACAAGGATGCCATAGCGAATAGGATCATACAAACACATCTGAACAGAAGTAGGCACACACACCCACAAATACGTCTACAGACCTCTAAACAGACCAATCGAAACATATGGCGGGACAGGGCCCCGCCGTACCCCTGAACAAATATATACATATGTAACAAACGAACATATATACCAAAATGTAGGCTCTGGAATGAGAAGAGCACTCCAAATAGCAAAAGAGGGTGTCCTAAACTGGTGGATCACCAAACTGTGCGTCTGTACCTGCGGGCATGAAACGCAGCCCCCGAAGAAAGGGGGTCAGTACGAAATATGTACTGAGTATGCAAAGCAGAAGATACAGAAACAAATCTGAGGCATAAACGAAATAGTAGTACAGAAAATAAGTACAAATCCAATATATCAAAATGTTTAATTTTCAAAATATAAGTCATGCATAGGGTACAGAAGAATATGGTCGCCCGCCCGTCAATTGCGCCATAACACAGCATAACACCAGAAAGGTTTCGAATCTACGTATCCCCGTCACATATCATAACACAGCATAACGCCATACACAGCATAACCCCAAATATACGTGGAACCTGGCCATCTAACGAATGGCTCGGTAAATCATAAACACAGCATAACTCCGGAGTACATCAAAGCGCGCACGACAACAGAACCGGCCCGGGACTCGGCGAAAGATGTAACAGAATGCACGAGTAGAGTCGTGAGTAGTCATATGCATAAAATCATTATCATGAACTCAAACATAGATAAAATGATCATACTTGAAAATCAAAATAATAGTCATACCAAATTCTTCCAAAAATTCTCCGAATTACATAAAGGAAAGTCGCGGGACCCACGGACGGGTATTGCCCGAGTCGGGCCCGCCTATGGAAAACATACTCATTATACATCATGCAAACTCCTATAAAAATATTGGAGCAATCCGAGCCTTTATGCAAAAGATATGGCATTCAAAAATTACGAAATTCTTTAAAGTGAAACCTTTCTATGCAAAGTTCGGAAAACGATTATTTCAAAGACATAATGGTTCATATTTCATCAAATCATACATAAGAGTGCCAAGGAGTATATATAAGGATCATAACATGCTCGAATTTCGAATCTTAGGATTTTCCTCAAGGCTTATAATCTAGCCTATTGAAAACTAAGGCATGCCAAAAGAAAGAAGGATTGAGATTTACATACCTCGTACGCACTCCAAGTTAGCCAATCTAAAATTAATCCCAATCTACGCCTCGGGCTCCCCAAGGTCTACAAATATGCCAATGAATATCACACATTAGTTATAGGCACTTAAGCAATTTATTCCAAACCAACACGAAAATTCTACAGGAAATTCGGCAGCATTTCCCCTGTAAATAGGCCAACCCGAGAATTTAACTCGTCTAAAATCAACAACAACAACAACAACAATAACCAACCTAGCAACTCCAACAACCAATCCGAAAGGCCATATTACATTAATAACTCTCTTTTACACCATTCGACAACATTCATAATATTCAATTCAACGGCTTACATTCAAGCCACAATATCGCTCATACATTCAATTTCCAACCCGAATCCTTACCAACAATATTCAAGAACATCCTACACAATTCACATATTTCCAACAATCCAATAATTTTTCCCACTTTGGCCGAAAACAGTCCCCAACCGAGAACATCCCCTTTTTAACACATTCCTCATTTTCAATTCATGATTTGTATCGACAATTCACAATATAACGATATCATTTTCATGGATATACAAATTACGTCAAACGCACAATAAGCCTCAAATCAGCCTGCAACAATTCACCATATCATTTTGGGACATTAAACCCTCATTTCCAAAATAGAAGTCATCACAACAACCATTAAAACGCTAAGCGACATTAGTGTGTTCTTTGGCATATAGCATGACCCATATTCATCTATCACTACACATATACATATATTGATGATTCTTAGCCATCCTACACACTACAACAATTTAACATGCTACAAGGAATTTATTCAACAACCCAATCACAATACCCATTTACACGGCTAGCACACCCATCACACAAACCACTTCCAACATACTATATTTCATGATTTTCATCCATATTAGCATACTACAATACGCATAAAACATTTATAACCCATAAAACAATACCAAAACTCACCTTTCTTCTTTACTCCACAAGAAGGCTAGGGTTTGCGATTCACAAAACAGATGACTTGATCGCTCCAAAGACACTTCCACGCTACTTAGGGACCTCCAATTAGTGGGTTAACACCAAGAAATTATTTTTGGGAAGGCTAGAAATGGGGTTGGATTTTTTCTCCCCTTGGCCGAGAGCTTGAGGGAGTTGAGGCTCTCCAAGTCTTGATATTTTTCTAAGTGGTGAAATGAAGAAAGATGAATACTTGGTCATCTTTTAAGTCTATATGTATTGTACAAGTGATCATGGCCCACACATGTGGTGGACTAAATAAAATTGACCACAAAAATTGTGTGGGCCATTTAAGGACCTACACGGCCAAGGGCCTTATTTTGTGCAAGATTTTTAAATCTCCAATTCATGAATTTTTTTGTCCCAATTTTTTCCTAAGTTTTTCATGCCAACAATTTTATGCACAACTTATGTCTCAAAATAAAAATCAAAGATCAAAAGTCCCGACTTCAAATCCCAGAATAGTCTTGGCCCTAAATTATCATAATTAATCCGGGTTGTCCCAATGTATAAAAATACGGGACATAACATATATGATATGATGACATTATGATATGATGACGGGGTGGTGGCCAGGATGGCATATGATGACTCTATTCACCGCGTCCCGCAAAAGAGGGCCGTGGCACGTTACATGCATATGTGATACATGACATTGGCATACATGATTCCATTCACCGCGTCCCTCACTAGAGGGCCGGGGCACGTTATATGCATACATGATATATGATTCACCGCGTCCCTCACTAGAGGGCCGGGACACGTTATATGCATATATGATATATGACTTACCGCGTCCCTCACTGGAGGGCCGGGGCACGTTATATGAATATGTGATATATGATTCTGACATGCATGATCCGTGTTTGAAAAGTAAGCTCTTTTGGCACTCTGGATGATTCACTTATTTTCTGTATTTCTTCTGACATACGACATCGGTATACATGATTTGTGTCTGGAAGGTAAACATTTTGGTATTCGGGATAGTGTACTTACTCTGGTACTGGTTGTTTCGGTTATGGTTCTTCCTTCTGTATTTCATGCTGTCACACCCCGATTTTACTAGGGTGTGATGGGCACCCGACCCCATATCTGGAGCCGAGCGAACCCGCTGACTCTTGTTACATATAGAAACTCTTGAATCAATTAAGAAAGAAATACATAGTGAGCTCTCCAATATTTTTTTTTCTTTTCATAAGTAAACTCTGACATCATGTAAGACTCGTGACATGAAACATAATAACATATCGGCTGCTGGAGCAGCTTACAGACTGACAACCCAATACCCATGACTCTGTCTGCAAAGTCTCTAACATCAAACAAACATCATGGCTCAGATACTCTAACTCGGCAGTACTCCAGAACAAGTGGAGCCTGCCAACTCCGCTGGAACATCTTCTATGATAGGTGCGGCTCATCTGGTGTACCTGCGCGGCATGAACGCAGCCCTCGAAGAAGAGGGGTCAGTACGAGTAATGTACTGAGTATGTAAGGCATGAATAGTGACATAATAAAGGAATATATAGTATGAATAATAACGGAATAGACATATGGAGCTTATCTTGGGACAGAAGTAACCTGTACATATGGATGCCTTTCAGGCAGATGCCATGCATGCTTAGTCCCTTTTTCAGAAAAACAGTACTTCTTATTTACATGTACAGAAAACAGAACATTTCAGAAAACGGTATCCTTTATTCACATTTACAGACGCCGAGTACATCGGCTCTCCCACCCCCCTCCCTAACAGTGTCCCAACATATTATATATAAATATATATCACATATACAGACGCCGTATTCGGCTCTCCTATATCCCGCGTCCGGGCATCCCGCGTCCGGGACGAAATCCAGCTGAATCAGGTGGTGATATAACAGTGGCCCTTCCCCTTTTCCCCATATACATATACATATACATATACATATTCACATTCATATACATATGTCATACCATTGGCATGCATGAGAGCCCAAGGAAAGTCATGTGTCCATCGGAGTGACGTAAGGTCGGTGACCTCCGATTACATTATGGAATAATCATGGTCACTTTGTCTCACGTTGAAGGAATGAGTATTTTAAGGCGAGACTACCAACGGAAAATAGCCTTAGAGAGAGCATAGAATGAAATCATGGACATTATAACCGCCAATTCATATGCTTTGAAGTCTTTTAGAAACTAGTGTCATAGCTAAGGAATAGAATTGAGGTTCAAGAACTAGTATAACACTTTCACATTCACATTAAATTCTTAGCTCAAGACTCTTAATCATGGAATCATTCTTATCGTACTTATCATAGGCATATTCTCTTTCTTAACATCATCATTATCATTATCATCATAGGAGTATCCTCGTTAGCATAGTTACAGTACTTGTCATTCGATGAACGGAATAAGGATCAAAAGTTTTCTTTGGATTCTGCTTCAAAATAGATCGAACGGAACAATAAGGAAAATTCGGGGACAATGCGCCCACCTCGGGTCAAATGAGGCGGCGTACCAAATTTACGTACATTACATCTCATGATATCATTTGTAAGGGTTTTAACGTAGTTGGATCTCATTGGTGCAATTTCTAGCTGTTTAGGAAATTTTCCAACATTTGATAACATTTTCAATTCAGTCTTACTGAAGGAAAAAGGGCCAAATTCAGTTTCGGATTTCTAGGGATAGGGTCATCCCCGAGGCTCGTATCCAATCCTATTACATCTAAGACATGCCAAAAAAGGAAGAGTGAAGCCTTACATACCTTTTCTGCTTCTTATGCGACTCCAAATTCACGTTTCAAATCCGCCAAAATCTACAAATTGGTCATGTTTACCAAAACTTAATTAGGGCATTTAGAAGTTGATTCTTTAAAGTAACACTTTGTCTGCCGAAATTTCGGCAGCATTTCCCCTGTAAATACACCATCCCCAACAATTCAACTTGGCAAATTTCAATCAACAATAATCCGAGAATGGAACTCGGCCAAACCAACAGCAATATTTCCCATCATAATAGCAATATCGGCAAGTAATTCAAAATGTCCAAACCAACACCCAACCTTACCCGAAACCTTTCAACTTAATGAATACAACAACAATGCTTTTCTTTCTTTCCAATTCATAAACTATGTCAACAATTCCATACATTACCACATTATCTTCATAAATATGGGAAAACATATTAGAATCATATTAACTTTCAAAACAGCCCACAACACTTACCACTTCGACATGAGTCCCTAAACTTTCATTTTTCACCATAGGGTTCACAATACGACGACCAATTCATACCAAATAAAATCAGTCCATTTCCTTCACACAAGCAGCCATCATTCGGCCAACACATCAACACACACAATTTCATGCATCTCATCCATTTCGACATGTTACAACACGTCTAAAACATCCACAAAACACAATCCAAACATGCTAAATAAATTAGTTCTTCATTCTTATACATTCCTAGCATACACACGACCACACACACACAACTCACCACACTTCATGAACTTCATTTATCTCTACACTCCACAACACCTACAAACCATGCATAACATATGAAAACAAGGATTAAACCTTACCTCTGTTATACCCCGTTTTAACCGGGTTAGAGCGGAGTACAACATGTTGGAGATTCCTATATTGCTTTGTTTTAAGGAGTCGCCACCTAATTGATTTTACGGTGAATTAGGACACCTAATCATTAACTAAGGTAAAGTTAAAACTAAACCTCCGTTAATGGTCTGCTTAATCAATGTGATTCTAGGTAAGGGTTCTATATCATCCTAAAGGGAAGGGGTTAGGCATCCTTTAAAATCCGTTAAATACGGTTATCCGGCCAAACTTAGGTTAATTAATTAGATTGAATAAGATGCTTGAAACTAAAAGGCTAGAAAATGTTGCTAAGGTTTATAAAATATAAGAGTGTTGCTTAAAATAAGATTTAAATAAAATATAATAATTTACATGAAAGAAAGATTTTAAATGCTATTAAAAAAAAACTTATAGAAGTTGATGCGGCTTTAAATAAAAATGCTGTTTAGATTGAGATTTGTAAAAAAATATACAATAAAAAGGAAGCTTCAAATGCCATTTAAGATAAACTTGTAAATGTTGCTAAGGCTTTAAATAATAATGCTATTTAAAATAAGATTTGCATAAAATAATAAATAGAAGAAAACGCAGGTTTGTGCAGTGTTTTAATAAATACTTGAAACAAACTACACGATGAGGTACTAATTGACTTTGCATTTTTAGAAGTATAAACAAAATTATGTTTTATTAACAACATTCGGCTAAACATATGCATAATTTAGATAATCTTAAAAAAAAGTGTTTTTCAAAACATTCTTTAATTCCTTTTCCTTAAACTAACTACCCATTCCTAAACTAAACCTACTAATTCATCTAAACTAAAAAAAAGTTAGTTGCATAATACAAATTAATGTGCAAAAAATAAAATGAAAGGGTAAATAATATCAAATGGGCCAGCCTATTTTGAGACTGCTGGACCTATTTGCTATTGGGCTTTGGCCCAGCAAATTTCTTTATATATTGCTGCGGATTGGACTGCTACTGCTACTGTCTATTGGGCCTCGGCCCAGCAGAACCTTTTATTTTGACTGCGGATTGGGCTGACCCGATAGAAGGATTTTGTTGGGCTTTTAGCTCAACACCGAATGCGGAGGAGGACGAGTCCTCAGACTCGTATGCGGAGGTTCATGCATAAAAACAAAGAAAAGAAATTAGTATCTAATCAATGAATGTGATTAAGCATGTAAGATATAAGTTCAAAACAAATCTGTAGATTATGTATTTTGAGTGAAACTAGTGAAGATACTTAAGAAAGTATGGGACACTGTCATACATTTCTATCAACAACGTCTTAGTAAGTCAAAGTGTTTTGCAAACTGTAAAGTGGTCAATCGTACCATATACGACAACCAAGCAGTTCCAATACCAATGCAGGGAGGGCAAGCCCATGTTAACATATAAATGATGGATGGACGGAAAGACAAGTAGCAGCAAAGAAGGAATAATCAACTCTAAATAAAGCACAGCCTAAGCGGCAAACTGAATGTGACAGTAGGGATGCGTCAGGGTCAACTAGCACATTCAATAGAAAGGAAATAGCCAAGACAAGTAGTATAGCAATCACCGTATAAAACAGATAAATTCAGAGACAATCCCGGAAACAGATGTAGGTGTGAGCAGCAGGCAATGCACGAATAGACATGTGTGAGATTCATATTATAAGACCTTAATGACGCAAAATAATGATAACAAATCCCAACACATACTCCTTTAAAAGGGGAAATACAAGCAGTAACAGCAGCTGCGAGCAATCAAAACATTGCTACTAGGTTCATGTTCAACATGGCACATACAAATGTCTGACGACCGTAAAATGCAGCAAGGAAAACAAAGAGAGAGGTGCAACAAGATTAAACTGATCCATACAGATTCGAACCAACAAGATTCATGACTATCAAGGTTAAACCCAATCAACTGTAAATGAGGATTAAAACAGATTCGACCTCAGCTACAGAATAATAGACCGCATAGCTAGACTGATCGATATAAGACTTAAGCATGCAAAAGTGGTTGATATATTTCTATTTGTATTGCACATACAACCGGCCACATAATCAAGCAGGACACATAAGTAAGGCCTGCCACTAACTTAACACTGTGTAGAGAAAAAGGAATAACAATACTGATTAGGATAGAACCAGAAACAAATAAACCATATTGTGAATTCAGGCTAGTTTATTGACATGTAGAATTTATGCTTAAACTAATAGATAGCATTTGGACATTTAAGCACAAAAACAGACAGGGGCTGAGCTAACATATACTGAAAACCAAACTCAGAAATCAACAATGTACTGAACCCATCAATAAGCATACTTGACCCCTTTAAATTTTGTAGACTATCCAACCTATATGATTTGCAACCAACATTTTAAACTCATCTCAGAGAACCACGGCAGCAGCAGTTTGATCCAACTTAATTCATGAAAATCCTTTTAAAGTACTGGAAATGACATGTCCCCTGGTTTCAGTTAGAGATTATGAGGGCACCCATAGCAGTCGAAATTTATGCACATTAAGGGCAGGCTTGTAATTAAGGAAGACCTGATGATGCTGATGAGAACAGGAATGGGTAAAGATGCTAAACTAATGCAGATGGATGAGATTCAGAACATAGGTTTATGGCTTAATCCAACATGTTAGAGCTCATTTTTTCCTTAATTATCAGCTGACCTTAACAACATAATTTAGTCAAATAAGGAAGTCAACTGCCATATTTTAAATGAGGTTATAATGACACAAATGACAACAGGCTCAAATTAAATCAACAACTACAGAGGTCCAAAGGTAGATATGCTTGTACTAAGCAAACATGAAAAAAGATACTAGACTGAAACAACATTCATTTTATAGTGAACTACTAAAACCTCTAAATAAACATATACAATGGTATCAACAGTAATGCTGCTAAACCAGTAGGTGGAATAGGAATAAACCTAAACTAATGTGTGATACCATATAAGGGCATAACCAGGCAAAACCACAGGTTAACTGATGCACAACCAGTCAAAGCTGGACATGTATGGCACAGCTAAGCAGTTGAATTATTTCTATGATCAATCATCATTTGAGCAGACAAACCATGCTTAAGCTACTATAAGCTAAATGACATATGGATAACCAAGACAAAGAATAAAATGAGCCACTGCAGAACAACTAAAAGGCAAGCACATACACATGATTAGCAGACTACAAACTGATGTATAGAACTAATCAAATAAAGAAATAAATAAGCAATGTAAACCTACTAGCACATGACTATCCCAAGTTGATACCTAATGTGGAACTGAATAACTACAGAGCTATAAACAAGATTAATCTAAGCTTAAACATGCATAATGCCACCTAAACAACTACAAACAGGGAACTGAAACATAACTAATCAAGCAAAACACATAAGTAGTTTAAAGCACTCAAACGATTACTAAAAGTTTACTAAGGGGAAGTGAATTGCATACCAAGGGAGAGAACACTTAACTGACTTCATACAAACACAGGAAAGTAACATCATACATGAAAACAAAGGTAAGTAAGTTTCATTCAAGACAGGGGAATGCCAAAATCATAGCAAGGAAACAGCAACCTCAAACAAATTGAAACTTCCTTCGTTTAAATATAGAGTCCAACAAAAGGGACAGAGTTGGGTTTAAATATTTGCATTCTTTTAAAAAAGATTATTTAGCTGATTCATATTAGATTGACTGGGTCATACTGGGTTAGGTTTAACTTAATTAAACTAACCCGAACAACTATAAACAACAAATGGTTATGTATGCTTAGACTGGTCATTAATCAGATTATCTAGGAACGAGGCCCCAAATAAATCTATACAATTTACTAGGTTGAATTATCAGCATGCAAACAAACGACATTCAGACTAAACCAAACATCTTAAACTAAATAACAACGGCAACATCCGACAAGATTTCAACTAAGCCCAAGCGTAATAATGACTTATTTAATCACAATAACTAAGCTAACATCAAACTCAACCATATAAGCACACAAACATATGAAATTTGAAATAAAAGGAAATAAATGGGATTTACTGACCTTCTTCAAGTGCAGCGAAGTGGGTGCGAAGCCTTCGATACACACTCAAACACTTCAAAACTCAATTCCCAGAAATAAAAGAGATTGATAGAATTGAAATTTTTACTTGGGGGATTTTTAGCGACAAAAAAAAAACGAAGGCTTTCAGTTTCTATGGAATTTTTCAGGCTAAAAGACTCAAATTTTTCAAGGGGTTTTGTGCGGCTGAGAACTTAGTTCCTTGGGGGGGTTTTCCAATCCAAAAAAAATCCTCCGGTTCTTGGGGGGTTTCTTGAATCGGAAAAATCCCTTTTCTGCCTTTTTCCACTCAGTTCTTAGGGATCTTCTTTCTTTGCGAGGCAATTTTTTTTGGGGGTTCTCGAACCTGTCCTCAACGATTCAACCCGTCGCCCCTTTTATAGTGTTTTCCATTCGAGTTTTTTTTTTAAAGAAAAGGGAAGGGAAGTGCGGTGGGTGAAAAGGAGAGAGAAACGGGGAACAGGGGAAAGTGGGGAGCGGAGAAGAAGGAAGAAAAGGGGGGAAGTGGGAGCGGCGGCGAGGGAGGCGGGAAAGGAGGAGGGAGAAAGGGAAAGGAGAAGAGAGGGGTGCGGCGGTGGGCATGGAGGAAAAATGAAGGGGAAACCCTAAAAGGGTTTCCCTTATTTGGCTGAAGAATGAATTGGACCCGGTCCATTTGTGGACCGGGTCAAATTTTAGACTGGGTATTAAAAGAACGGACTATTAAATTAAACATGGACTGATCTAAAAAAATTGAGATAAAACATATGGTCTAGTCCAAAAAATATTAGGAATTAATCGGACTTTGATTTGTGGTCCGGTAAGTCAAAATACGGACTGAGTGCAAGAAATAGTTTGGCTTCTAAATTTGAATAAGAGACACATTTTGATTGACGATGTACTAAGGGCGCCAGAATATCACCTAATACGGAAATATGTAATTATAAAAAAAGATCCGGGTAAAAATTATATGATGTCGCAAATGACCGTGCTATAATATTTAATGACAAACGCTATCATTTAAATGTGCGAAATAAATGCGATGTGTGTGCGGAAGTTGGTAGAAACGTCGAGAAATGCAAGTTTCAATAATACTAAATAATAGTAGCAAATAAATAGCGGTAGTAATACTGCTAATAATGATAACAATAATGATAATGGTAATAATGATAATGCTGATGATAATGGTGATAAAAAATAATAATAGATATAATAATAATAGTACATAACAAATATTGATAATTAATAACAAATAACAATAAGAATAATGATAATAATTAATAATAATAATAAATATGGTAGTAATTAATAATAAAAAAAAATGACAATTATTGATAATAACAAAAATGATAATAAATTAATAATAATAACAGTAATAGTGGTAATAATAAAATAATAATGATAATAATAATAAGAAATAATAATGATGATAATAATAATAATAAATAACAATTATTGATAAAGCAAATGATAATAATTAATAATAAAAATAACTATGATAATGATGATTAATAATTAATAACAAAAATAACGCTGATAATAATGATTAGTAATTAATAATAATAATAACAATAATAATAATAATAATAATAATAATAATAATGGAAATAACAAGAATAATAATAATTAATGATAATTAGTAATAAATGATAATTTAAGAATAATAATAATAATAATAATAATAATAATAATAATAATAATAATGATAATAATAACTGCAGTAGAATAAAAACGTGGGTGTTAATAAAAGACTAATAATTATAGTAAAATTTAAATGCATATTTTTTAATTTCTCAAAATACCAGAAGTATAAATAGGTATTTCGGAGGAGAGGTGGGACAAAATTGGGTGTCAACAACCTCTTTCACCAAATACCTTCCTCGGCTAAGTTTGTTCTTTGCAAAGCGAATGGTTTCCTTGTTCCAACAATTACTCCACGCCGAAGAGGACCTTCCAATTAGTATGAAAGCATGAAGAAGGCAATTTTCCATGATCAAATCCATGGGGCTGGTTCGGCCAGCCCCTCTTTGGCCGGTTCCCCTTCTCTTTTTTTTCTCCACCTTTCTTGAATTTTCTAGAGTTCAATTGATGAATTTGTCTTACCATTTCATCACTTATACATATATATATATATATAAGTAGTGGCACATGACCATGCACATGCCTTTTGGACGTTTTTCTCCCTTCTTTTCCCTTCCAATTTTTCTCAAATTTTCTAGAAATTTCTCTAAGTCATAAAAGATGACTTGGTTGGCTTCTCTTGCAAGCTTTGTCCACACATGTACATAATTAACCCCCATTAAACAAAAATGTGGACATATAGGGGCATGCCACACGGCCAAGGGCCCTTCAAGAACATTCTTGATATTTTTTTGCGAAATTCCCATTTTGCCCCTATTCTTTCCGCAATATTACCATGAACCCTTTTGCGAATTTTCCTTCTTACCCTTGGCCTTTCTCAACATTTCCATTCTAGTAATGTCCATAATTGATATTTATAACCAACTTGTACATTAACATAATTTTTGAAAATAGCCTTACCCTTAACTTGCCACGACTACCTTGGAATATCCGAACGTATGAAATACGGGATATAGCCATATTCAGTGACTGTTGTATGGTTGATTGGCTGGAATGCTATCAATATACTTATAAGTGTTTTAATTTTTGTTAAGGCAGTGAGGTCGTATAGCTATGTATTGTTGAAGTATATTCATGAAAATACATTAATAGGGAGATTAGTTGATCATTATGGAATAAGCTTGAACCCTCCCGGATGTTAGCCATGCCTGGGATTCCTAGAAATCCCTTGGAACTTGTGCAACGTCGGGAAGACGGGTGCAAAAGCTTTCCGATATTAACCCTTTAAACCTCCTTATGAATGTATATACAGAATATACTCAAATATACATAGCATGTATACAAGTCGCTGATCTGTTTGTTTTGAATTTACATTATATATGTTTAGCCTTATTTAGTGATTACGTACTAATCCTTTTTCTTTCATTTTTATGCATGACCATCGCGTACAAGTCCGAGGGACTCGTCTTCTTCTGCATTCGGTGTTGGGCTAAAGCCCAACATGATTTCTCTCTTGAGTCAGCCCCCCTGTCCGTAGCAAAAAAAAAAAAAAAACATTCTGGGTCAAAGCCCAATAGCAAGCACAGATCGCAACAACATTAAAATGGGCCGAGCCCATTTAAACATTTTATTTCCGTTGCTCTGTTTTTCTTGTATATTTGATTGCTTGACTAACATTTACCTTCTCTTTGTTTTCTTAGTTTAGATGAATTCTAGTAAAATTAGTGGGGATAGTTTAGTGACAATGGGTGGTTAGAGTTTGAATTTTCTTTCGAAATAACGTATTTAAACGTTTAATAATTTAGTCTATTTCGTCGGTTCAAAATTTCTGTTAATTATTCTTTTACAAGTCTAAAATGAGTTGAGTAATCCGATTAAGAATTAAGTCCGATTTCAAATTATTCATCTACTTCAAATTATAGCCTAAACGTTATTTTATAAGTTTTTTTTTTATGTTCTAAGTTTTATGGTTAATTTTATATAATGGCATTAAATGATCATTTCTAGTAATGGCTATAGATGAATCGTTTTCCTCAAATTTAATTTAAATACTTATTTTTCAAACAAAGCCTAATTTTCACAAAAGAGAATAGTTATATTTTTAAACTACTTTCCATATAACAATAAGGAGCTAATTGCCTTCTTGACCTTATTTGATCACTTAATAATTTTGAGCAATTTAAATCAATTGACACTTAATCATTGAATTATTTCAAAGGCATATTAGTATATTGACTAATCCAGCACATTTTCTAGTATAACATGGCTAAAGTCTTTTTCTATAAATTACTTCCTCATTTAATTTAAATAGCAGCCTTATGTTCTCTATTTTTGAAACCTTGATAATATTTACAAACTATTTTCTAAATTATTTACAATGTTATATTTGCATTTTTAGGCCTTAATTAATTAACATAAGTTTGGACGGTAACCGTGTTTAAGGGATCTTAATGGATGTCTAAGACCTTCCCATTAGGATGTCTAGAACCCTTACCTAGAATCACACTAATTAAGTAGATCATTAACGGAGGTTTAGTTAGGCTTTACCTTAGTTAATAAATTAGGTGTCCTAATTCACCGTTAAATTAATTAGGTGGCGACTCCTTAAGTTTAATAATTTGGGAATCACCAATATGTTGTACTCCGATTTGACCCGTTTAAATGGGTATAACAATATGTTAGAACTATATTGATAGTGCGAAAGAATTTACGTTGTCGATATCTTTTTTTTTTTTTAAGGGTACATCATTCGGGCACATAATGCCATTTGATTGTAAATTTCCTAACGTATATTAACTACATATTATAATTTTAAGTTAGGCACAATTTGACAGCCTATGATTGCAAAATTTCTGTCACTGTGGTAATTAGACACTTGGATTATCATGGGTCATAATTACTTAGGATCACAAACATGCCTAGTTGATTAGAAAAGAAAAGATCTAGAATATACAACTCGGGAGATTTTCAAGTCACAGAAGAGGGTACTGGAGAGTGGAGGGCACTATAAATATAAAACTTAAAATTGAAGTTAAAGATATACTATACCTATATATAGTAGCTCTAGTGGGAGTAGTTTGTACAATTGTTTTCCATTTAGAAGATTTAAGAAGAAGCTTGAAATATTTGGTGCATAGAAAAAGACAAAATAGAGCATTCTCAAATCTCAAAATTAAATGGGCTAGAAAATGATGAACAGGAAAATGGAATAATATTGTGGTACTTTCCAAAATGTTTTTTCCCTACACTGCTTTATCGCATTCCATCTTTATGAGTTCATGATGGAAAAAGAAGATGCACAAACACAGACACTCCATTTGGGATGTTATTTGGTGATACATATAATTTTTAACAAACCAAATATTTGTAATTTTGATATTTTATGTTGTCCAACGGAAATAAGCAAATCCAAAAGGAAGAAATGTTTTTACATCATGTTGAAAATCAATTTTACAGTACAAACTCTAATGACCTCCCCCTCTATGCTTTGAGGTATTAATGATTCCTCTAATATTACAAACTTTACCACATTTATACTTTTTTCTGTTAGTTCTTGACTTAGAACCATAATTCCAACAATTGCTATCAATGTTGACATAATAGAAGTAAGTGGAATGATCAAGTATCCAAAATCTGAAAAAAAAAAAAAAACTATTATTGAATATTCAAAATCATACATATTGATTGAAAAAAAAATGTTATTTATTTGCTGAATGGATAGGCAAATTGACTGCTTCTGCTTGAACATAAGATTGCCTTTTTTGATGAAAAAGATCCGAATCAATAATTTTGATTTTCAATATGGACAATTCCTCAATATCTTGTTCATTCGCAACAAAATATTTTCTTTACATGAAAGTAAAAATAACATCCTTTTTAGGGAAGAGATACTATCTATTCATCAAGGTATTATTTTGAGTTATAAGTTCCAAAAGCAAATTATAATATAGTGACTAATCACATATGATAAAAACTTATATCCGCACCATATGTTTACGTGACCAAAATAATAGATGCATTCTTTCTCTTAATCACGACTATATATATATATATATATATATATATATTAATTAATTATTACTTCATTAAATCATTTAATTATAAGTATTTATCAAATAATTTGACGTAAATATCCGTAAATAAATTTTACCAAATCACATATTGCATCAAGCAGCCCAAGTTGGGGGCATCAAAATTGCTACATGAGCCAGGGCCCCTTGTATCATTAATCTGATAACCAAAAGTAATAACTGTTCCCATGTCGCCAGTCAGCGACCGTACCTGATGAAGATTATTGGTTGAGTAAAACTGTAAAAGTATAGTGATACAAATGATACTCGAATGATTAGATGCTTAGACATAGTAAATTAAATTATTTTAAGAGGTAAATAATGCAAGAACCACTAACTATAGTTTTCGATATATAACTATTACGTACCCTTTGTTGTTTAGCTCGCTCTTTTTATCCTGTTTTCACGTTCCCATCTGACTATTGGAGCTTTGATTATTTATGCAACTTAAATGAAGTCTCCAATAATCACAATAAAGTGTTCAACGCAAAGGAAAAAGCATCATAAAATTAGGAGAATTTTAAGGAGATAACAACTTCCCCTCTTTGTTGTGTTTTAGGTGGATTCAGCCAAGAGTTATTTCTTAGATCATTAAATACAATTTACGTAAAATTATATGATAATCTAGAAGATAAAGTAATAGTTATAATATAACAACGCAAATTGTGCGTATAATATTTTTTCACATCTCTAATATTTATAACTTAAATCCTTTGGACGTACCTGGATGCTGATTGAAGTAGTATGTCTAGTTGGATGAAATTAGTCACAAATGTGTTCGCTTATTGATCAAAAGTTAAATTAGAAACTTTATGTAAAGTGACCCTTAGGATTAAAAACTCGAAGTAAACGGAAGGATTGTTGACTTTCAGATAGTGTCTGGACCATGAGTGACAATTTGGGTGCCATTATCGGCTGGATTTTGTTCCTTTCTACGAGTACAATTCAAGGAGTCCCGAGCCTAAAGGGTATAAAAATACACGATATTTATCAAAAGGGGTTGCCCAAAAATTTATATACTAAAAGGGGTATATCGTGGGCTGATCCACGATATACCCCAAAGTTTTTTTTCGGCTGTCAGAGCCAATCAACGAAATTTTTTTTTAAAAAAAACTTTGAACGTATAACGTGGATCAGTCCACGTTATACAATATATTTTGTATAACGTGGACTGAAATATATTTTGTAAAACGTGGACTGATCCACGTTTTACCTCTAAAGTTTTTTTTTTTTTTTTTTTTTTTTTTTTTTTTTTTTTTTTTGCGCGAGCACTAAAAAAAAAAAATTGGTAAACTTTTTTTTTTTGTGCAACACTTAGTGTGTTTTTTCATACTTTGACCAATGATTAATCGTGTGTGAAAACTCCGAAACGTCAATATTTTATATAGAACCTGATATTTTTTTCTGCGTACAATAATGTAGGTTCAATACATCAAGGATACGTAGACGTTCGGATCGTCATTTTAGGGGTTGAAAAGGTGCCCGAAGTAAGTTTTGTTTGAAAAAACTTAGTGTTTTTTCATACTTTGACCAATGATTAGTCGTGTGTGAAGACTCCGAAACGTCAATATTTTATATAGAACTTGATATTTTTTCTGCGTACAATAATGTAGGCTCAATACATCAAGGATACGTAGACGTTCGGATAGTCATTTTAGGGGTTGAAAAGGTACCCGAAGTAAGTTTTGTTTAAGGTTTAAGTGTTTTGTTTTTTAAGGTTTTGATTTAAGTGTGATATTTTTTAATCACGACAAAACATTAGTTTGAATATAAATATAATTCTACAAGATATAGGGAGAAAAACTAGTTGTAAAGTGGTCAAACTTTAGATGGTCATAACTTTGCGCTCGGACGTCCGTTTTACGCGTTTTTTTTTTGAACTTGCGTATTTTTTCGAGATCTACGCAGACAAACTGCCGGAAGGCGGTTTGGCCGAGCCGATTTAAAAAAAAAAACTCCTTTTATCCCATTCAATTTCGATTTTTCCCCAAATTGGCGTGAAATTTTCAGTTTTATTTACTTATAAGATGATACGCAATAGATTTCAACGTAAAAATCGCGGGGTAATGTATCTGTGAATGTCAATTTCACTTCTGCGGTTTCAATTTTTGAAAATAAAGCTGATTAATTTTCTCGACATATAAAGTTGACTAAAATAACCTTACAGTCAAACACTAAGTTTTTTCAAACAAAACTTACTTCGGGCACCTTTTCAACCCCTAAAATGACGATCCGAACGTCTACGTATCCTTGATGTATTGAGCCTACATTATTGTACGCAGAAAAAAAAATATCAAGTTCTATATGATCTGATCGGATCCCGGACACGCGAGAGCTCAGCCCGGGAGGAATGCATGGTTCCTTGGCGCTTCATGGAAAAGTGGTTGGCTGATTAGTTAGGTCTTAAAAACGTCATAGAATTCATGATCGGTCATTCCATTTTTGAAAAACGCAACAAAAGAGAGAAAGGAAGAAATCAAAAAGGAGAAAAAGAATCATACTTCTTCTTCGTCCAAAATATTGACGTTTCGGAGTCTTCACACACGATTAATCATTGGTCAAAGTATGAAAAAACACACTAAGTGTTGCACAAAAAAAAAAGTTTACCAATTTTTTTTTTGTAGTGCTCGCGCAAAAAAAAAAAAAAAAAAAAAAAAAAAACTTTAGAGGTAAAACGTGGATCAGTCCACGTTTTACAAAATATATTTGTAAAACGTGGACTGATCCACGTTATAAAAAATATATTGTATAACGTGGATCAGTCCACGTTATACGTTCAAATTTTTTTTTTTTTAAATTTTTCGTTGATTGGCTCTGACAGCCGAAAAAAAACTTTGGGGTATATCGTGGATCAGCCCACGATATACCCCTTTTGGTATATAAATTTTTGGGCATCCCCTTTTGATAAATACCGTGTATTTTTATACCCTTTAGGCTCCGGACTCACAATTCAAGTATCCAATGGAATGCCACTATACCTATAATATTACCAAACAACTTCTTCCTGCTTCTTTTTTATTCATTTGTTTCTTTATTCTTTTGGTTTGCCAATAATTATTTTCCAATTATAACTCATACACTCACATGGGCTGCACAAACAGATATTTCTCAACGTTGAAACCCTTAATCAAACGGGCAATTTGCACGATTGTTCTTCAAAGGCGCTGGTATTTAATTTTTGTCCCTCAAATTGGTGGTCTTTAATTTTTGGTCTTTGCTTAAAAATGTGGTCGAGAATATTCGAGGTTTTGGGTTCGAATTCCCGTTCAGTTAAAAAAAAAAAAATCGCAAGGCATAAGTTCATATGAAACTATGCCTATTCGCTATGTAGTTATATAGGAACTATGCCAGACACAGCAAAAGTTTCTACGAAACTACATAGAATCTGTGCCTATAGGCACAATTGCGAAATTAAGGCAAAACTTTATTTCCGCGAATCTTTGTCGGACAAGACATAGGTTTTATGTAACTTCGCTCGAATAGGCGTAGTTTGCGAAATTATTATTATTTTCGACTCTGCTGGGGATCGAACCCAGAATCTCTGGTGCAAAAAGGGTACTTTAGCCCACAATTTGTCATTAAATGAGAAGTAGGGACAAAAATTAAAGACCAGTCTGTATGAAGGGAAATCCACGCAATTTTTTGTAATCAAACATCTTGGATTCGAGCCCACTCTTAATGAAACATCTCGGATTTGACACCTAAGAATACATTTTTGCGCGGATTGCCCTTCTTTTGGGGTAGTCTTTAAATTTTTCCCCTCAAATTGCTGGTCTTTAATTTTTGCCCTTCACTTAAAAAGGTGGCCCAAAATACCCCGAGGTTTTGGGTTCGCATCCCCGCTCAGTAAAATAAAATAAAAATCGCAATGCCTTAAGGCATAACTAAAAGTCTGTCGGAGACGACAGACTTTGCGATAAGGCATAACTAAAAGTCCGCCTTATAAGGCAAAGTTTGCCTTACAAGGCAAAGTCTGCCGTCTCCGGCATAGGTTCTATATAACTTCGCTTGAATAAGCATAGGTTCATAGAAACCTATGCCTTGCGAAATTATTATTATTTTCGACTTTGCTGAGTTTCGAACCCAGAACCTCGGGATATTTTCGGCCACCTTTTTAAGCGAAAGAAAAAATTAAAGACCAGCGAATTGAGGGACAAAAATTAAAGACCAGTCCGTATCAAGGACAATCGTGCAAATTGGCCAAAAATATCCAAGTAGAGAGCTATTTTTTTTTTTTTTTTTTTTTTTAATAATGAACTTCCAAAATTATTCGGATCCGATACGTGAGAAACCAAAGGAAAGAAATGCTACTACTTGCCCTTTCCCTTTCTCTATGCCGGCCAATAGAAATACAATCTTTCAACTCTATAATCTTTGGTATAATTCGAAAATGGAATGTGGAACTATAAATAAAATAGAATGACAGCTGGAGCTCATGATCAAACAAATCCAAAATCTTTGTTAAGAATACCTTAATTTACTGAAGATATAGGCACCAACTCCACTATTTCATTGTCGATTATCATAATATACGACACTAACATGTGTTAGCCATAGGCTTAATCACATGCAGTCCCATTAATGTCGATACCACGTTAAAATTTTCATAGATATCTCAATTTGGTTTGCCACTTTTGATATTTTTCTTGTCGTTAAAAATAATTGGAATTGGACCGAACCAAGATCCTTTTGTTGGGGGGAATTTCTAGTACTGGCAGATGCAGAAACTAATGACAATACCAGTGATATTCTTTAACAATTAAATATCGAAGTTTTTAAGTGTCTGGCTAGCTAGTTAGTGGCCTGTCAATTCAATGTTGACCTTTTTTCTTTTTAAAATTCCAAGACATGCATCTTTCAACTTAGTTGTGGTATGACCAAATGATTGCATGAATAATATGCCTATAAATAGAGGAGGCATTTTGCACAAAGAAGAACCAAGAAGTGGGAGCTCAAGCTAGTCCATAGACTGACTACTCAATACTGAGCTTACACTTATTGTTATTTGATCAAGAGCATGGCTAATTTTAGTCGTTCGTTGTGTGTGGCTCTTCTTGTACTAAGCATTGTTATGGCATGCATGGAGGAGGGACGTGGGGAGGATGGAGATGATTATTGCAACTATGGTGGTTGGCGTGGCTGCAAAAGCTTTTATAATCGTGTAGGAGGAGGAGGTGGTGGTGGAGGAGGAGGAAGTGGCAATGGAGGTCCGGGACACGGAGAAGGTCATGGTGCAGGGGCAGGTGTTGGTGTGGGAGGTGGTGGAGGTGGAGGAGGCCATGGTGGTGGTGGTGGGAATGGAGCTGGTGGTTCTGGTCATGGTGAAGGATTTGGAGCTGGAGTTGGTACAGAAGGTGGTGGTGGAGGTGGTGGAGGGTCTGGAGGTGGAGGTGTTAGTGGTGTAGATGGAGGGTATGGTCATGGTAGTGGTTTTGGAGCAGGTGCAGGTTTTGGAACTTTTGGTGGACGTAAAGGTGGTGGCGGTTTTGCAGGGGGAGGTGGAGGAGGTGGTGGTGGTGGTGGTGGAGGTGGTGAGGGTGGTTCTGCAGGAGGATCAGGTCATGGTAGTGGCTTTGGTGCTGGAGTTGGTGGGGGAGTCAGTGGGGCAGGTGGAGGTGGTGGTGGTGGTGGTGGCGGCGGCGGTGGCACCAACGGTGGGTATGGTCATGGAAGTGGTTTCGGAATGGGTGTAGGTTTTGGTGGAAATGGAGGTGGTGGTGGTGGAGGGGGAGGTGGAGGTGGAGGTGGAGGTGGTGGCAGCAATGGCGCTGGTGTAGGTTCTAGCCACGGAAGTGGTTTTGGGGCAGGTGGTGGATTTGGTGGTGCTGGTGGTGGCAGTGGTGGAGGAGGTGGAGAAGGAGGAGGAGGAGGAGGTAGAAACACTACTGATGACAATGGTCTGGGTGAAGGATATGGGCATGGAGAAGGCAGTGGCTATGGTAGCAATAGTAATAATGGTGGTATTGGAATGGGATTTGGTATGGGCATGGGATTTGGCTTTGGCATTGGAACAGCTACAAGTGCAAATTCTAGTCCTGTTGATGAAGCTAGCAAGATTGGTGACAAACAACCCTAAAGTCTCAGTACCAACTTTGCTCAAAAGTTAAATGGTCAACCAATCATTTTCCATGCAAATTGTACTTGTTTTTCCCTGTACTAGCATAAAGAGAATAATTCGGATAAGGTCACTGAAAGAGAGAGAGAGAGAGAGATTCATGAGTGACATTTGTATTGTACGATGCCACAGTGAGCAGAAGTGATATATTTGTATTATTTGTTTGCCATTTCGATTCGATTAAAGGAATTTTTTTTTCCGTTTTTGGTTGCATGATTGAATCATTTATGTCATTCTCCCACTGGCGTAATATAGATACTATCTTTGTTTGTCTAAACATATACGTTCAAGTCAGAGTCAAAATACTATTGTATGAAAAAGGCATGAGATAATAGTAGATACCAGTTTGTCTATGAAATTATGAACGTGTTACGATGGAAAAAAGTGATTAGTGCAATCGTTTTCTAATTTCATAGGAGCATATGATATTAAAAGGAGTTAAATAGCTATAAAAAATGCTTTAATTTTTAGCAAATTGGAACCAAATTCAGGAAAACGTTTTCCTTCCATCAAAATTGGATGAAAGGAATAACATGACATGTCCAAATTTGATCAAACTTGATTTCCAGCAAAGTGGAACAAGATTCGGGCAAACTTGATTTTCAGTGAAGTGTTTTTAATCAGGCAAACATTTTCAATGGGGTGTGTTTTTATGGAACTTTGACTACTAAAGATTAGTAATAATACTAAAACATTATTTGAAGCAAATAATATGAAGTTAAAAGTTAAGATAGTCATTAGTCACCTACAAACATTAGACAACTGAAAACCTCTTCCACTCTTTAGATAAAACCTCTTCCACTCTTTAGATATGCAGAGCATACCTTGACTCAAGCTGTGTATAAGTATAAAGGAAATTCAAAGACAGGTTTTGAAGATATGCATATCCACACAGTGATCAAATTCAAAGAACATGTTAAATCCTAGATCCTCTTTTCTGCTGAGATAAGCGATCGAATTTGACTTGGGAATTTACTCAAATTTTTACTTGGAAATACTGTTCCAATTTTGATTTTAAGGTGTCTTGCCCCCTTCGATTACTGAGCTGCCCCTGTTGACTAGCCTATCTTGATCAGCATCACAATTCAGAATAACATTCAGTTATATGGTTTTTGATCTTATATGCTCTGAGTCACTGTGAAAGTATAGCAATATCAACATGCTTAAGCAAGTGTTAACAGTGAGCAAGCTCAAAGCAGCAGACTAGCTTTACTCAATTTATCCTTTTGAATTCTTTGCCCTCTGAAGTTATACTGAAAGTTTGCATGTCAAACATACATTTACATAGCAGAATATTCATGTTAACAGAGCTATGGACAAAGAAAAGAAATGTAGATATATCTTGTTGAACTATGTTTCTTATTTGTGAAGTCCAATTCTGGATCTACTGCTTCATACTTTAGGCCATTGTGGACTCACAACCTAAAAGATCAAGGGAAAAAGATACTTGGTAAATAACAAGAAAGACCATGTTATGAACAAAAAACCAACAATTCAAGTTTTTTCTTTTCTTGGTCTACTAAAAAACCATAAAATTTTGAAACCGACAGCTACTTGTATTTATGTTAGTAGAAGTTATTTTTAGTTTCATTGTAAATATAACTTTTGACATCTTGTTATGTAGAAGATACCCAAGAATAATCTCCATCTATTGCTAAGTCTTCGATCAGTTCGGATATAATTTATATCTAAAGTAGACTTTCTTTGAGGTTAAAGAAATTAGTTTCTATGTTTATATTAGTGGTCATATGTTTTTGTTAATATGTAATATTTTGATCATAAACAAGAGAAGATCTTTATATTCGCTACCTTTTTCTTAATGATATGCCATTGCTATGTTCATTTGTTTCTTTTTTATTATTATTGTCTAAGTTATTTCAAGATCCATTTTTTAACAGAAGGGAGAAAACGTTTCTAAACCTCGTCAAATCAAATCAACCCGAGCTAAACCTGGAAACCTCGTTGGCTTTTAATAGTCCTTGTTTTAGTTTTAGTTTTAAAAAATTTAAGACTGTTTGGTTCGGGTTTGAGGCAAAAAGTGGACCATTTGAACCATGAACACTGGGAGTTCTGTCATGTTTAGGAAATTTAAGATTGTTGTATCATGTCTGTTGTATCATGTTTCTGATGGCGGATTTAGAACTTAAGACATTGTGAGTTATGAGGTGAGATATAAGTCTACCTATAATTGTTTTTCACATGCCTAAACACCGAGTTTTGTAAACCGCCGAATCTATCTTTGAACCATCCACTGCATATTTCTATTGGCGTTGTTTTTGAAAGATTATTGGAAGTAGAAAGTTGTCAATTGAACTTACCTCTAGTGCGGTAAAAACTAATCTCATCCGGCTAGCAACAACTGATGGCTCTTCTGCATGACCCACAACTGCCATCTGCTCTAGTTGGAGAGTCTTCACTGGTAGCCTTCAGGAGAACAGCATGTTAATACACATGAAACCTACTCTCTTATTGAACTGAATGGAAGTATATGAGCCAATTAACTACACTCAGTTCATGAACTATAACGAAATATTGAAATAAACTTCTAATAAGTTCCTCAAAAGTAAACTGGTTGATGACAGGTATTTTCTTTTTACGGAAAAATATCTATTTTAGGGTGCCCTTACCATGCCATTCCTCTCACAAAGTACGCATTTGCTATGATTGCACAGAAGCCTTTCCACTGGACTATCATTTCATCAGAAACTGGCGGTGTGGATGACCATCGAACTATTGTTGGTTGAGGTGTACATAGGATGGTGATGAATATAATGCTCAACCACATAATACACTCATCAACCTGCACCATAACCAGGTAGTGTAAAATAGTTGTCACCACAGATATTTAGTAGTTATGGTGGTTCTAATAACAATAGCAAGACTTGCATAAAATAGATGTAATCAAGTGATTTACGAATGTTGTAGATGAGGAAACTCAGAAAACTTGAGAGAAACTTTAACACCTACGGAACAATTCTGGCAACAGAGCTCTATGCAGTAGCATGAATGAATTGTAACAAGTTATTAGCAAGCCTGTTCTTTTTCAGACACCTTTTCCCATCCCAAAATTTGGGAGGAATCCCTGGAAAAATCAGCCAAAATTTTCAGAACAAGAGTTGATATTCAGAGTTCCCAAGGAAAACTCTCAAGAAACTAGTCTCCCTTAAAGCAAACAGCAATAAAACATTATATTTTGGTGTATGCTGGTGTTCCTTTAAGAAAAAAGACAGTCTAGTAAGAACCTTCGAGATATTCTACCTTGGTCCCTATAGAAGTGAACTTTTCACAGTCAGTGGAAATGAAGTTAACAATTTGGCAATTGAACAGCAAAGATATGGCGATACTTCATGTTTGAATAGATCTGGCTAATTGAATCATCAGAAAACACAAATCAAAAGCAGGGTTCTCACTTTATTCGACTCCGCAATGATTAGGTTGAAAAACATCACTAGTTGAAAACACTGATTCTGAAAACCTCTTTTCTTGTTTTGACCCTAGAACCTACTTACTTAGACAGATATAAACACTACAGTTACTTCTTTAGTTACAATGTCATTATTCTCTTGAGAAGTAACCAAAGAACAGTATGCTCCTCCTTATCACATTCCAGGGGTGAATTTATGCATAAATTTTGGGTCACGTGAACACATGGTTACTCGATTAAATTAGATATATTATGTGTATAATTCTAAAAATATATGTAATATTAACTAAAGGAACGCATGATTAAAATAGGCTGAGTGGAGCACTGGGTGGAGACTATGTTTACATCCTCAAGGTCATGGGTTCAATCCCTTGCTCCTGCATGTTTTTGCTATTATTTAGCTGCCTATTGACCTTCCTTTTTATATTATTAACCAAGTAAAAAACGTGTTTTTATTTTATATTGCATCATATGACTTTTCTTTCCTTTATTTCTAATTATACCAAGTCCCAAAAAGTAAAAAAAAAAAAAAAAAAAAAAAAGTCCATGGGATAATGTACAACGAGAAATGGATGTCACTATAAAATTTTATATCTTATCTTAAAGCAATGGTGAACCCATCCTCGTGAAATTCTAGATTCGGCTCTGTCACATTCCACCATATTATCTCAGTGAAACTAATTGGTTAACACAGTCTCAGTAAAACAAATTGGTTAACACAGTCTTTTATCTTATTTAATCGATAATTCTCTCAAGAAAATAAAACCATCTTGTATCAAATCAATGTATATCGTTAAAAACATAATCTAGGATTTCCTAATGCATCTTTGTCAAATTTACAGGTGATAAAACATATTGTTCTACAACAGCAACCTAGAACCTTTTGGAGCTGTCTCGATTCTGGATCTAAACAGTTAGTGTGGCGGTCAACTATTGATAATTCCGGCAACAACAAATTTGAGGCTTCAGGAGCAGCTATGTATTTTTCATCCCCATACTGGTTGATCATGCTATGTAGATTATACATACAACAACACTTTGTAGATGAGTTTCTAGCGTTTATTGCGCATAAACTTTTACTTTCTCTGTTTTTCCCTTTTGGGTTGCCAGCATATCCTTAATGCTGAGGAAAACAACATTACCAGTATTAACCAAAAAAAAAAAAAAAAGAGACACAATGCCGGTAACTAATCTGGATACTTTCTCTATCTTTTCATGAATGGTAACAACTGTAACCCTTAAGCGGTTAAGCCTAGTTACGTACTTCAGTTTTTATAAAAGCTGATTAATCAATGGAATGTTGACAGTGGTGCCATCAGTTGTTGACAATGATCTGAAGATGAGACAGAACAGAAACGAAGCATAGAATTTATACAAGAGTAATACATATTCACCTATATTAGGTTGGCCATCCAGCCAACTGTAGAATAATAACATCCCAAACAAAAAGGATAGAAGAATCAAATCTTGCTTCATAACCTCATGATGAAAAAACTTAATCTGCTTGGAGTATTTTACGAGTATCTCTACTGAAAAATCTTCATTCAATTTCCTGCGTATCATATAATGGAATATGTACATGTTGCAAAATCCTAGAAGCATAGGTAGTAACTTCCAGAAGGTGCCAATCATATGATAAAATATGTGCCACCTGACCTGGTTGTGTATTAAAAAGTGACTCACCTCCTCAGATAAAATCATAGACTTGAGGCTGGTACTTCCTCCATATGTTTCCATGGCTTCAATTTCAGCACCAGACTCCTTCAAAGCAATCAGTTCTTTCCTCAATCCTTCATCAGTACATCCCAAAGCATATGCATTTACACCAGCACTGATGAACTCCTGAAAGATCAGAATCATAACAATGCACAAAGGAAACAACAACCAGACGTTACAGAGGAAGGACAAAATGAATTGAGAATACTTTTAAGTTGTCACCTCCTCCACGCTCAAGAAAATTCTTGTATCGCTTGAACAGGCTGATAGCTATATTTCGGGAGGAGCGATACTCATTTTCAGGTGAAGTAGCATCTTGTGACCGGCACTAAAGCAACCACGAAATGAGAATTGCATAAAGATAAGGTATATGTCAAGAGAGCTAAAAGGTTCTAATAAGCACTTACCAGCAATCTATATGAAGTGACATGATGAGAGAGTTTACAAGATTTCAGTTGACAGCCCCGATTCCAAGAGAAAGAAAAATTGCTGACTCCTTTAGCAGTATAACTCACAAGGCTAGCATAACTACGGCTACTAATCAAAGGATTGACATATATACTCTTGCAAGGTATGAGTTCACTAGTATCTGGAAATGAATGACAGCTGCTACAGGCTTGTGGATTCTGAAGCCTTAGCATGGCTGAACCATGAAACGCTCACCTTGAAGCAACAACCAAATAGAAAAGAATAAATTCAAAGTAATTTTGTTTCCTACTTACCATCTTCAGAAGCATTATCAGAAATATACAGAAATCCAAAATCTATAACTGCTGTGCAAATTCATACTTTATCAAGTTAGTACAAATCCAAAGGATGACTGTGTAATTTCTAAGCTTTTAAGAACCGTTCTGCGTTTGAAACTGGGATGCTAAAAAGAAAACAAATGTTGACTTCAATTTATTTGTTTCTTCTTGACAATGCAACATCAAATGACTCGGCTTTCACTCATAATCTACTATTTCTTCTGAATAAAACCTTAATTTAATGATTAGTAACTAAGAAAGTGCAATCTACTGAAATTGACACATGGAACTAGTTCACTTACATTATGATCATATCTACTATTTGCTTTCACCCTTCATGGATAATCCTCAAGGAGGGTTTTGTCTACTAACAAGCATCATCTACAAATCTACACACAACAACAGAAAGGTGCTAGCATGGACAACTAGACCTTAAGCTTAAACTAAGTTGGCATCGGCTATACAGATTCTCTAAAACCATTCAGCTCTGTTCGGATGCATTTCATTCTTATACTGGAAAATAAATTTGTGCTGAAAATTTGTTAATCCAAGAATGAAGTTGCACTTATGAGGTAATAGAATATTTAAGATTTTGATGAATCCATAGTACTAAAGAGACCACACCAACAAAGAAATGAAGAGGAAGTGGGAAGAGGAGATACAGTTCAAAATCAAGAATCAATCAATCACTAAGCTTCAATCCAATTAAACCCAAAAAGTTCAGTATTCATCCAGCTTTTCAGGTCCAATGAATTCATATATACAGAGTTCATTGTAACTAAACTCAAAATCAGGAGATCATTTTGACACACGAAAAGATGATGCACAGTGGTTATACAAGAGTATGAATTAATCTAAACTTTACAGTAACATATACACAGTAGTAAAGTGGTAATTTTCACAATTTACTTGAGTTTTTTGTTGGAGCGAAAAAATGAAAACCAGGTGTAGGGACAAAGAAAGGTCAACGTAAAAGAATCAGCAGCCACTAAAAGAAGCAATTGAAGTTTTTTGGTGGAAAATAAAAGGAATAGAGATGAAGAAAACTAGTAGTAATGTAACGAGGAAATGAGAATTCAGTTTAACAACAACTGAAATATCAAGAAGATATACTGCCACGTATTTGCACGCACACACCTATAAATATGCAAAAACAAAAAGGATACTTGGATTTTGTGAAGATATATGCAGTGGAGAATTTGCTGGGGCCACGAATTTCATGAATGGTTCTTAAGTTTTCTTCATCTCTATTCCTTTTATTTTCCACCAAAAAACTTCAATTACTTCTTTTAGTGGCTGCTGATTCTTCTACGTTGACCTTTCTTTGTCCCTACACCTGGTTTTCATTTTTTCGCTCCAACAAAAAACTCAAGTAAATTAAATTACTCAACTTTACTACCATATGTTACTATAAAGTTTAGATTAATTCACACTCTTGTAAATTCGACGTGTTAAAATATTTCGAGAGTAAACAGCTAATTTTATTCCTAAACGTTTTGCTATGATTTAAAATTAAACTCAGATTGAGGCAGGGTCAAGGGCGAAAATAAAACTATTTTATAATGGTGAGATAAAATTAATCTCAAAGTATAATTGATGACAAAATTGCTTAATAAATGAATTTCATTTGTCAAAATACTTGGAGAAAGATGTTCATTTCCTAAAATTTTAGAGTCCCGTCCAATAATTAGCAGTATCGTGTTATATAGGAGCAGTTTCATTGCTCTAAATGGTGGTCCTATTTCTTTTCGGAGATCATATGAGATGTTTCCAATTAAGATTTTTAGACTTCTGTCAATTTTCTTAATATAGGAATAACAGTCCTCTACTAATATTTGGGTAACTTTCAAATATGTAAATGTCATTTACAAAAATCTAATTGATTATTCACCTACTTTAAACTCAATTAATTCTTGATAGTAACATTAGAAATAGAGACTAATTTGAAAAAGAGTGACAATGAGATTACTTCTGTCCAAAATTTGCACTATCTCAATAAGAATTTGTTAGCCTGATATTATAGATATTTGAGGGGCCACTTTGGTGCTCCCCCTCTCCCCTCCCCCAAAACCAACACACACCTTCTCAAGAAAAACTATTAATTTGATTAAAATTCCGTTCTTATCTACTACAAGTAAATACTTGCCTGCATTGAGTTTTAACATCAAACTAATAAATGCATGACACGTATTTTCATATAGTAAGCACTACAAGTCTATGCAAATACATTCATACATTTATTGAACTGGTATAAGCACCCAGCGCAGATGAGTTTTTAGTGAACAGAGGTATCATCAACATTTTGCTCAACAAGAAGATACTGATGAAATAATACACACTAAAAAGAAATGTGTCAGTAATCAATAAAATCTTTAAATCTCATATTACAAGGATCATCTATATCGTAAAAGGTCTAATCAGTTATCACCAACGTCTAAAACTCATAATCTTTGATACAACATGATTCAAACCTATGCACATCTGAGCTCTCCACTTAAGACCAGGGAGAGAACTAAATATGGCTCCTTCCCAAAACATGGTGGGAATGGGAGAAAAAATAATTTATTTGAACCAAACAGGATCTCTTACTCAGGGTACATGAATGTATGGTGCTGCACACTAACAAGTTGGCTTCAAAAGTTAGCAACTCATATGTGGTTGGAAGGACAGCTTCCTCAATGTTCAAACTTGGCACCTTATCTGGGAGAATTCCTTACTCTTAGCTGCAAATGTCTCAGCTACTAATATGGGAAATGCAATTGTGGCATCACAATGCACCTACATTAAACAAATCAAAAACAGTAACAGAAATTAGAATCACACACCCTTTGAAGCCTATAGTCTGATACTTATCAGGGGTGGAAAGGCCAGTGAAAGAACCTTATTCGTGTATCGATTTCTGTTACCCTAAATTCAATCCCAGCCAGAAAAACATAAAAAATTTAACAAATAAATTATTTGTCAGGTTGAGCAAAGTGCATATTCTCTCTGAAACTTTTGCCACTTTTAGCACTTCCCTCTCCTCAAGAATTTTGTGATATTTCCTCTTGAAACTTCACCTCCTCTTAATCTCGTGGACAAACCTTTTTCCCTATCACCAATCACCACCTGTCAGACAAACCTTTTTCCCCTCTCTATTTAATCGCATGACAACAAATCCAAAAGACAGCACCCAAAAGGAGATGCTTGCACAAACTGTATTAGAGGTAAGTTGTTAACCTTAACGGTCTTGGCACCACCCCGTATCTTTCCCCATGATACAGCTTCATCAGGACGGGCACCGGAGTCACTACCATCAAACTCTTGTGCAGTGTTAATGTAGACAGCAAAATCTGCTCCATTGCGCATCATATTGGCATTGCAAACATGGTGCTTAGGCAGCCCTCCACCCAGGATAATCATTCCCGTCTTCCTCGAACCAGCATGGACAGCTTCACTATTCACGGCCCTGATATCTGGTTATAGAACTTAATTATGTTAGTTCGTTTGTCAAACAAATTCTTGATGAGAGAAAAGAATCACTTATACCTCCTACAATGTCTATGACTAGACCAGGATTAAGATCTGGATTATCTGGATCTCCCTTTTTGAAAGAATGGAAGTATAGCATGTCACCCAGTGATCCATCGGTTAAGCCAGGGCAGAAGACAGGAATCCGGTTCTGAGAATGATAAATACGAGAGTAACATTAAATTAAAAGCTCAAAGAAAATGCATGTCTTTCCTTTTATTTTCTGGACTGAAATAACCACTAAACCATCCATTCTTCTCAATAGAATGATTATGACTTTTTGAAAAACTGCCCAAGTAAAAATTAGGAAAATTTCAATGATGAAACTTCTGATCATCCACAAATTATCATAACATGTTGATAACTGGGCTCAAATCAGTATACTGGAATGGGTAATAATGGGATCACGCCTAAGTTCATTCTGTTGTCTATTATTCAGGTATTAAACCCGAACGTGCAACTAGAAGAAATTCTGGATTGAAGGGGGAAAAAAGTTTTAGGGACAAACTTTAGTAACTTCACGGAAACGAGATTTGTTCTATTGGGAATTAAGTCATAATATTTCAGCAGGCAGTCTTATGCTTGTGACAAAATTTCACTTTGAATGTCTAGGGTGAGCTCGCTCACATTGCCGGTCCCAAGCCCGGATAAAGGAGGAGGGGTGCCGAGGGTCAATCGGAAATAGCCTCCCTACCCAGGTAGGGGTAAGGCTGCGTACATCTTACCCTCCCCAAACCCCGCTATTGTGGGATTACACTGGGTTTGTTGTTGTTGTAATGTCTAGAGATAAAACGGGTACTTCTAGAACCTTCTTTTTTTGAGAAGGTAAAAGGATTTTCAGCTTGTCAAAACAGCACTAGGTAAGATTGCGCCCAAAAGAAGAAATAAGAAAAAAAAATAAACTAGGCTGACTAGTTTCCTACCAAAATATAAGGTGTAATTATTATATGTTGGACGAAAATCATTTGGCATTCTAACTTCACTAATATAATTTCATCAAATATGTAATGAAAGGGAAGTGATGAGAAATGTACCTTGTAAGCCCAATACAAGTATGAGGTCTCATCATTAATTTCTTTACCCAGGCGAGCAATGACCTTGGATGGTGTCCACAGAACCTTCTGTATTACAAAAAGAAGCTAAAAATGTCAGATGTCAAATTATCACAAGCCAAAGCTGAGATGGCTGATAAAATGAATAGTAAGCATCATCCTTAAATGACAAGTCTATCATATTCAAAAGAATATCACAAACGCAATAACCCAAGCCAAAATCCATTTGTATTTGAAAGTAATTCCAAAATACAGGTTAAATGCTAAAGCTTCAGCCAATATTAACAAGTCGGGAATATCCAACACTGGACCAGACAAGAGTTGATACCTCATTAATCTGCTCCTCATACATTTGGTCGAAAATTGGGATGATCCAATTCTCAAATTTGCAGTAGTTGTCATTAGGAACCAATAAGTTACCAATACGGTTCAATCCTTTCGAGCGTAGAACAGCTCCAGGTAAAGAAAAGTCCCCCTTGTAGGTTGGTGCGAGGCATTTTATGAGATCTTCCTCAATACCACCAGCTGTAGTAACAACAACATCAACCTGCAGGGACGGAAGAAAATTTGCTAAGGTCCAAGAAGCAATAAATAATAGAAAATTCTTCCATACGGTAACAATGATTTCATTTCACAAATGCTAAGCATGACAGCTATAACCTAAAACTCAAAAATAGTACTCCCTCCGGATCAAAAAAAGAGTCCACTTAGCCATTTGCACACCCCTTAAGAAAATACTAACTCCTAGACAAAAATAGGTAATTTGACTAAACTACTCCTAATTAAATAGGCATTGAGATTTGATCATATAACACTTAATAGGGGCAAATATGGAAAAACAAGGTTAATTCTTTCTTGATTTGCTAAGTGGACTCTTTTTTTTATCCAAGAAAAAAAGGCTAAGTGGACTCTTTTTTTGATCTGGAGGGAGTAGTATTTGTCTACCATTTAGTACTTGTGTGGCAGAGAAAGGGGTTCGCATAACCAATAAATCAGAGAGACGAAAAAGAGGGGAACATGGTAATGTAAAAATCCTTAATCTTCAACTAATACAAACCAAGCCTTGCAGCGATTCAGTGCTTGACATAATAAATCATAAGAAAGAGTTTGGAGGTTTCGATTGAAAGGATGTGCTAGTATTATTGTGGTAAGTACAGCTTTAGAGTTTAGAAGGGAGTGGACACAAAAAAAGTTGGAGAGTATATATTAAGATGCTCTCATAAGAAAGTAGCCCTCAAGCTTCAAACTTGACAGTACAACACAGTACAGACATAAAAGTTAATAGAACAGAAACGATTGAAACGGTCCCTTAAATGCTACTACTCACCATACGGTGCTGAACAAGGTAGCGGACAGTGTCTCTAACTCCAGAAGAAACAAGGTTTGAAGTGAAACCCAAAAAGATTTTGCAGGTCACCGACTCTCTGTATACAACATCTCTTTCTTCTTCACTGCAATCCTCCGTGGGTAGCTCATGTGAAAGCCTCCAATCTAGCTTCAAACACATCACAACCCCAATCAGATACACAAATTTCAAACTTCAGGAATCAATTTCAAAAACTTTAAAACTAGTTCAAAAACTTCAAGAGTTCGAAAGAAGAAGGTAACCTGTTAATAAAAAATCAAAACTTTTTTTAAGAAGCACATCATCAGCTATAAAATGAACGGCGAGGTCAGTGTATGAGGGTGACATATTTCCCAATGTAAATTCAGATATTAATTCTATAAAGATAAATTTTTACATACTTTCAATATACATCAATGTACAATGAATCATAATATCTATACCCACCCAATTCCAATTTAATTAGCATTTTTTTTTCTATTTTAACATGAATTCTTTTACCATATTTTGCCTACATAAAAGTTCTGCTAAATGTTTAAACTTTCTCCATTCCAATTAATACGATACTCTTATACTTTATGACTTCCAGAAAATGTTTGAATCTATTTCTATATTAGAATCAAAATTAATTAATGGTATTAAAATTATAAACTTTAATGTAATGCTTTCTCAACCAATACTTTTTTCCACTGTGACTAATAATGTAATACATAAGTCAAGTTAACATTCCAAACCTTGTTTCCAGTCAAATACCAGTCATATAAAATGGAAAGGTCAGAGTAGCTAAAAAAAAAAAAATTATAAGTGATTTGAAAAAAAGAAATTGAAACCCACATACCAAAATACAAAAATTTGTGTAAAGCAATTTAATTTTTTCCTAAGCTCAAGAAATAAGTGACTCGGACTATTCAGCGAACAAATTCTATAGCATACAATCTAAATTAATTAACTGAAAATAAGATAATTAGCATAAAGAAATAAGGTTTTCAAGAAAAAACTGACCATTTGATTAACAATTTGAATGGCGTCACCAAGATTAGAAGCTTGGAAACCAGTGGAAACCATAGACTTGAAAAGCTGAGCATAGTTAACTCCTTTATTGAAATCATAGCCTTCGATTTTTTGGCAAGAACCTTCAAGATTTTCTGATTCTTTGAAAACAACTGATCTTACTGACTCCATTATGTTCTCTTTCAAGGCTTCTCCCATTATTGTTGCAGATTACTGCGCGGCGACTTTCTGCGGTTTTTGAAACGCCAGTTTTTATGTATTAATCGCTCTCTTCGAGATGGGCCGGTTAGTGTTCATTTATTGTTAGATTTGCACAAATAGGATTTTGTGAAACTTACATAAACAGCCATCTTTTAGAGCCCATTTGAATTAGCTTATAAGTCTTTTTTTGAGTGTTTAACTGACCAGCTTATAAGTTATTTTATGCTTAAAATAAGCTCAAAAAAATAATTGGGCCCGTTTGAATTAGTTTATCTAAAGCAGCTTATTCTTTTGGGGTGGTCTTTAAATTTTGCCCCTCATATTTGTGGTCTTTAAATTATGCCCTCATATTGCTGGTCTTTAATTTTTGTTCTTCGCATTGTAACTCTGAGCGTTCACGTAGAAATCATGAGGTTCTGAGTTCGAACCCCCGCTCAAGCATAAATTAAAAAAAATTACAAGGCAAGATTTGGGTCGCGTGTATGCCGGACCCGACATACTCTTGTTAAGGAATTACTAAACTTATGTCGGACCCAGCATACTCATGCCTTATGGGCAGACTTGGCATAAGTATGCCGGGTCCGACATAACTTTGGTAATTCCTTAACAAGTTTATGTCGGTGGGGGCATACTTTTAATGGGCAAACTTTTATGCCTAACCCGGCATAACTTGGGTAATTCCTTCACAAGTGTATGCCGGTGGGGGCATAGCGAAATTTAAACTCTGCCTTGCGAATTATTTTTAAAATTTTGACTGTGTGGGGGTTCGAACCTGGAACCCATAGATTTTAGCCGAATGATAAAATTTAAAGATTTCAAATATGAGGGGCAAAATTTAAAGACCACCTCAAAAGAAGGGCAA
The DNA here is from genome assembly GCF_019175385.1 of Lycium barbarum. Taxonomy (NCBI): domain Eukaryota; kingdom Viridiplantae; phylum Streptophyta; class Magnoliopsida; order Solanales; family Solanaceae; genus Lycium; species Lycium barbarum. The sequence continues at coordinate 89,558,805 of NC_083348.1, forward strand.
TTTTGTGAATTGCCCGCTTATAAACTGAAAACAGCTTATAAGCCAAAAAAAATAAGCTGGGCTATCCCAACTTATTTTCTTTGGGCTTATAAGCTGCTTTTTTTAAGCCCATCCAAATAGGCTCTAATAGCTTCTAACAATTTATAGCTATTTTTTCTATATTCACAAACCGTAGCTAGTTTTTGTTGTATTAGCGTTTTTGAAATACAAAATCCGGCATTGCGTTTTTGAAATACACAGAAATACAAAATCTAGCAAAGTAAAAATAGGTTGTATTTATGGAACAAATTCTTTTCTTTCATTTTAAATGGTAAGTCAAATTAAATCAACTATGTATCACGCATAACGGCTGAAGCTCCATAATAGCTCACGTTTCTCTCTCCAAATTACTCCATTCCAAACTTTTTGAATTCAAAAAAACTCAGCACATAATTCCAAAAATACAGAAGTCTCCCAGAATACATCGTTTTGCTGGATTCGGTTGTATTTCAATTCTTTTAAATACACGTAAAATACAACAGTTGTTGTATTTCGTCGTTTTGAAATACAGCGAAATACAAACGTCCCAGCAGCTTTATATCATTGTTTACAAATGTCCCATCGAAGCATTCACTATATTTACACCAAAAAAAGATGAAGACATTAAAATACAGCGAAATATAAAAATCGTGAAAATGAAGTGGAGTAAAAACATGCTTTATATTTGGAACATTCACTATATTTACACCAAAAAAAAAAGATGAATACATTGAAATACAACAAAATATAAAAATCGTGCAAACGACATTTAGTTGCTCGAATCTTCATAACGATTTACTGGAAAAGCTTAGCAAAGGCGTTGATCTTCACAGAAAATAGTGGCGAGTAAGGCCTCTTTTGATTGCTCCGGAGATTAGATAAGTAATAACTAAATCCTTCTTTGAGGCAAAATTTCAAACAGGTGGTAGGCAGGAAGGAATTTTAGTTGAAGTGAACAAATGGGAGTGTCAATTCTCCCCCTTACTAGATTTCAGTCACAAATTGAGTCTCAATTCATATATCAACTGCAGGTGTTGTTTCCCAAGAGGCTTCAACTATTTTCAGGAATTTGATAACATGTGGAGCTGTGGATACTAATGAATCTGGAATTGTTCCACTTAGAAAAAATAAGACTTCTTTAACTGCTTCTGGTGAAAAAATAGTGAGTTTTTCTTCAGAGATTTGTAAATCAGAGAAACTTGGAGGGTCTCAAAGGATTTTTGGTACTGCTTGGAATCATCAAACTAATGGAAGGAAAAGTTGTGATGGGGCATTCAGTTTGTCGAAGAATAAAAGTGAATTTGGTATTGTGGTGGTGGTGGTGCTGACGGCGGTATTGGTAGTGGAGATGGAGGAGAGAGGGAGGGGTAAGGGGAAACGAGCAAGGGTGGCGTTCGAAGGGTCCATGCAAAGGAAGTAGATCTCACAGATCTGGGAGTAGGAGAGGGAACAGAGAGAGAGAAAGAGAAGGGTGAGGGAGAAGATAGATTTGAGAAATGAGAGAAAATCAATTTAAAAGAGAAACTTGTGAAATACAGGGCACTAGTTATGATGTGTAATTTAAGAAAATGTTTTAGCTACAAAAAATAAATAAAATAAAAGGCAATTATTATTCATAAATAAGCCTTAGAGGTAGCTATGACAAGTAAATTTTCTTAGGATCTTTCGGTCGATGCAAGTATTTAAAATTGGGAAATCTACATGGTGTGGCAAACACTAGTAGGTAATTATATTTAGTAGCTACATTTTATTTTAATTACATCTCATAGCTAAATTTTGTATATCAATTACACAATGCAACTATTCTCTTTTTATTGCATTGTATCAATATTTTTCCCTCAACACCCCCCACCCCACCCCACCCTCTCTCTCCTCCCTCAATTCTAATTTGATGAGACACCAAATATGCTCTGATGATGTGGACCGTTGTTCCCATTCAAAACAAATACTTGTCCATAGCTTCTTTGAAAAGACAGTAACGCAAATGGCGATTAGACGATCTATTTTGATTGTTGCTATTACTGCTTTGCTATCTATATTATTACCAGCTACAGTACTCTGCATCCAAGATAAATGTGTTGCTTGCTCCGCCGGCGCATCCCTCAGATCTGGTTGCTAGCAACGACGGTATGCCTCTCGTTGCCGCCATAGCTCCGTCGTGACCACTGCCTGCGCATCCTCCAGATTTGGTTGGTGGTGTTATTGTTGTGGTTCGCCGGAGAAGTAAGCTCCGGCGATGGCTGCTGTTGTTGCTGTTGGTTGTGGTTTTCTCTCTCTCTCTTGTTGTTGTTATTGTGAAATTTCTGGCAGATCTGGCCGGAGCTAGTGGTTGGTATTGTTGTATTTACGAATATGCCGATTATATTCACTTTTTTGAGCTTTTTTTTCGTTAAATGTTTAGAATGTATTATTTTTTTAGAGTGTATTTGTTAATTTTTGGTGTATCTATATTTTTATGTATTCAGTTTTTACTTATTGTATTCATCAATACAGCGAGCCCGTTTATGAATACAGATAGTTATTTCATGAATACAGTAAAAAAGTAGCTACAAATGAATACAGTTGAGTTGAATATATTTGATTTGAATACAATTTTATTAACAAAAAAAAAATGAATACAACTTAGTTGAATTCATCTGACTTGAATACATTGAAATCTGACTTGAATACAGCGAAATCTGAACTTGAATACAGTGAAATCTAATTCAATCGAATTTTGAATACAATTCGCTGTAGCGCGTATCTACTGTAGCTACGAAATGTAATTAGCTAAAGTGTAGCTATGTCAAATTTTTAACCCTCAAAATGTAGTCATTTTTGTAAGTTTCCCTTTAAAATTTGACCTCCTTAATGGAAACTGTGCAAATATAACCATAAGCAGGAGAAAAATTCCCCCCCCCCCCCCTCCCCCCGGCCTTTTTTTATTTTTTTATTTTTAATTTGGTATTGGATAGACTTCCATAATGACAAGTTAAGGTGGTCGTCTGACGAATCACTATGATTTTAATTGTACAAGACTTACCTTAAACAACAAATTATGGTGATCGCCAGGATTTTAGCTATACAATCCTGAAAAATCGCCAATATTTTTTAAGCTTTTGTAATTGAAATCTTGACGATAACTAATATCTTGTTGTGTAGAAATCTTAGCAACATGTTTTTGCTTCAAAATTGATTCAAATTGTTCAAAATCAAGTCCAATTAAATTCGATGTCCAGGCTTGTAATGCCAAGCGCAATAATTTGCAATTGTTAGATTTAACTCTAAGCCTTCACAATAAATCTACTTTGTTTTATTTAACAAACAAGCTCAATAAAATTCAAAACAATAATGTTCTTCAAGTTTCTGCAACCAAAATTAATCCAAGATGATCACAAATAAGCAACGAGTCTCCAATTTTCTACTGTGCATATCAAGAAAATGGAGGAGGAAGAGGAGGAGGAATCCTGACGGAAGTGTATATATTTGTACAACTTATATTGATGGAATCAAATATCAAATTGGTATCCTTACAAAGAATACCAAAGGTAAAATCATTCCATTTGAGGACCTTCAATTTGAAAGGGTTTGCAATAATATAAAATAAAATAATAAAAATAAAAAAACTAAGGCCATATATGTGCTTTACACCTTCCATTATGTTTGCCTCTTCAAAATTGCAGTCCCACAGTAGGAGAGTTTCATCTGATACTAAAATTATAAATGCCAAGATTTGCATAATGAGTAGAGACCAACTTCAATGGAGGCAGGCCACACTAACTTTATAATTCATGTACACACTATATAGTGAGATCATGAAACACCGCTAACCTTAAAAGACCAAGTCCGAGGAAAGTGAAAGGGAAATACAAATATCATGCAAGAAAGAAAGAAATTTGCCCATGTTGCATTGAGAGGAACTCATAAGCAAAAGAAGAAACATGTAGATTGAAGTACTGTATTCCCAGTTTCACTTTCACCAAAAACATTAAGAACAAAGTAGTAATTAGAGGAATCAAGTTTTAAGAGGCAACAACGAGTTATTATGGCTTGTAGTACTTGGTGGGTACAAAAGGCATCTTGGTAACCGCCCCATCATAAGACTTTCCTCGAATCACAATCTTCACATTGGTCCCTGCCTTGTGGTTACCCGATTTTACGTATCCCATTGCTATGTTCTTCTTAAGACAAGGGCTGAAACCACCACTGGTGATTTCCCCGATATTTTGTCCATTCGAATCTTGAATCTCACTGTGACTTCTAGGGGGTGGGCCTGAAGAGAAAAAGCCAGCCCTCCTGATTTTAGGACCTTCTTCAATTTGCTTTAGTATTACCTCAGCACCAAGGAAGCCTCCTTCTGCCCTTCTTCTTTTGCCTATGGCCCATGTCAGCCCAGCCTCTACAGGTGTTATGTGCTGCTCCATGTCATTACCGTATAAGCACAAACCAGCCTCAAGCCGAAGACTGTCACGAGCTCCTAAACCTGTTAACCGAATCTTCCCTTCTGATTTCTCCAGAATAGCTTTTGCAAGGTCAACAGCATTTTCTGAAGGTACTGAAATTTCAAATCCATCTTCACCAGTATACCTGAAAACCTCTCAAAATACAGATTATTATGTCAGAGGCTGTCAATCAACTGTGAATCGTACATCGGAAGTACGAAATGATTGCATGGAGAAAAAAGCACACTGAACAACAAGAAACATAGAGAAGTTGCCTTATGGATATAGATGGAGCTATTTTACACATTAGTGTGCAATAAGAAAGGCGCTTTTCATTTTATCTGAAATGATTCTGATTTGAGCTTTGAAAATTTAAAAAAGGTTTAAAACTAAAGGATTAATTTTTTTGATCTTTTTTCTGGGGCACAGACTCAGCACTCAATTTGAAGAGGAAAGCAAGAGAAGAAACATACCCTGTCCTTGTGAGGAAGCATGGTGCCCCATTGATATCCAATACCCTAAACTCCCCAAAGTACATCTTGCTCAAATCATCTTTTGTCAGATATTGAAGAACTGGAGCAGCAAGGGGTCCCTGAATGAAAGAGTCAAGAAAAAATTTCTGTAAATATCGAGACAATAATAAAACTCGAACTTATAACCATGAAAGGGAGCTTCTCTTTGTTTCATAAGATAGGTGAAGTGATTTCATCAAGAACTTGAAAAGCAAACAAAAAGAACAAATGCTGAAATCTTCAGTTCCTCTGCAAGTAGGGTATCAATACAAGTACAAAATACAGTGTAAGTATGTAACTGCATTCTGTCCATCTAAACTCGGGGGAAGGAACAATTTATTCAAGGAACAAAACTAGCACGGAAGGTAAAACTGAATTATGGAAGCATTTACCCCTTCCAATGTTGGACATCAACTGATACTAAACAATCCCTTTCCTTGTCTAAATCTGCTAATTTTCCCTCCTTAATACTCCCATTCCTTGTTTTTCCCCTCTCAAACTAGAGAAGGAGAAAGTTCTTTTTTCCTCGAGGAGTAAGACATCCAGTATGATACGATGACAAAACACCAAAAAATTCACTAAACAACTTAATGAAGAAGTGAAATTCAAAAAATTCCTTTCCTGAAATGCAGAAGGAGGAGGATATTCTTTAATGAACTTGTCAAAGACATAAACTAAAAATCTAGAGATTATTGAGAGATAATAAGATTCACTAATTGGAGGAATGATGAAGATGATTTGGTAATATCTCACATGCTGCAGGCACATTCTTTTGGTCAGTTGAAGGAGGGATTAATATGCATGGATTCGGCAATATTTGCAGAAAGGGAAAGAAAATAACTTAGTAATAGAATGAGAAAAAGGTCATCTGGAAAGTATATTCATTTGGATCTATATATTATCACCAGATATGATCATGGAAAATTACCTTAAGCTAGACAAATCCTACATTTCTACATATAATCTAATACTTAATAATTAGCTGGATCTCAGTTTTTTTGACATTCTGTTGGACATCACTTTCTCTTATCCTTGTCTACTAAGTCAAACTCTTAATCAGTTCTTAGTGGCTGTGATTAACATTACTTATAATTCATGATAAGAGAATATTTATATAAAGCACATTAATTAGCATGCTCAGAGCAAGCTAACCTGAAGGGCTAAAAGTGACCTCTCATCATGGATGTGCCATGAAACATCACCACCTTTGGACTTGAATGATTTCATATGCTCCTCAATGTGTGCAAGATCCTTGTCCCTGCAACCCGCATTTACAACAAGGTATATGTGATCATTTGTCACCTTTGTGACCACTGAATCGTCAATTGCACCTCCCTTCTCATTTGTGAAGACTGTGAGAGTACCAGTCCCAGGAGCAAGCCCAGCAACATCACCGATTACAAGCTTTTCCAGGAAAGGGATAGTATCCTTCCCCTTGAGGCTTAGCCCACACATATGAGAAACATCAAAGAGGCTACCATTCTCCCTACAATTTACTGTAGAGTCCATAATTGAGTCCTTATACTGGATAGGCATACTCCAACCAGCAAAAGGCACCATCTTTCCCCCATTCACAACATGGAAGTCATATAAAACTGTCTTCTTGAGATCAGCATCCGAAGCAAAGCATCTGCGACCAATAGTCTTCTTATCAGCCTGACCTAGACGCCTGGTGATCGATTGCCCTAGTTGCCACAATCCTCCTCTCATCTTTCCAAATAATCTGAACACAAATCATCAAAATTCAGACAATGACACTGATCATTTGAATCCATGTAGTTCAAAATATCAAAATCAGACCGGGAAACTACCAAAAACATCCGAGAATAAACCGAAAGTCAGAACATGTAAATAATAGTAACCAACTTATAAATCTTATAGGAATGTAAAATATCTGTGTTAATTTTTTTTTTTTCCAATAAGTATGATGATTTAACTTTTCATGAGATACTTTGTGTGAAAATCGTTTAAATGGCAACGGCTAAAGTAAAAGAAGAATTTAAAGAGCATTTGAACTTTAACAGATGCATTAATCCGTTTGATTCAATAACCTTCAACAACACTCTTTCTTTCTTAATACTAATGATCCTTAACTGCTTTATCCATCCTAAATCACATTATAACTTCTAAATGTTGAACTCCCTGAACCAACCACTTTATAATTGCTCTCATTTCTTGATGTAATGTAGCCTATCCTGGGATTATAACAACATTAAATCTATTTTTTAAGGGCCAATTGCTTTTATATACACAATTGGATGAACAATTAATCAATTAGGACATCATTCACCAGTTCAGATCCAAATACAATGATCTATAAGGTCATACAATGACAGATCTCTAGCGCTGCTGAAAGAGAATAAAATGAAGGACAAAAAGATACAATCTTGTGTTTCAAGAAGAAAAGGAATGCTAATTACATGATAAGAGTTGATGAAAAGAGAAAAGAATATTTACCACCTTTGCAAAAAGATTGAATCTTTATATTCTTGAAAAGATAAATCTGAGAGCTTAACAGAGCTTACTCATAGCAAGTGATATATGGGCAGAGAAAAAAGACACTGCCTTTTCTATCGATAAATACCAATCTTGGAGTTGGTGGTAGGCAACAAGGATAATTATTTACTATTTTTTTAAAAACTATATATATGTAAAAACTATAAATATAGATATATTATAAAAAGGAAATAAAGATTTTGTTGGTGGGAAAGAGTGGGTGGAGGAGGCTTTCTATTCCAAATCAAGAACCCATCTTTAGTGAGTGGTAGAAATTTGGATAGTCCCTCTCTTCTTGTCCTATAGGATTTGGGGTTGTCTTCTCTTTGGTTGGTATTTCATGGTAGAGGGTTAACAAACTTGCAATTTCTCATTTAGTTGAGATGCCCTTTTCAAAAGTGCTCTAACTCTATTCTTTGGTTTGAGGTATAAGTTAATTTAATCTTGATATATATTGGTATTATTGTATATCATGTTTGGTTTTTAAGATTAAAATTTGTATAAGTTATGCAGATTCAGAAATCAAATTTGTATAATTAATGTGGGTATAAGTTATATGGAATTTTATGTGATTATTTTATACGGTATCAAATGTGGAAGAAATATTATGCATATTAGCAATACATGGATAAGAATATCTAAAAACAAAAGTGCCCTTACAATAGTAATCCCTAAAAAAAATTCATGTTTTTTTTTTTTTTTTTTTTGCTAATTCGAAGAACTTTGATATATAGAAAATTAAGAAAAAGTAAATTGTATTATTTGGTTCTCCCCATAACAATCCATGTATTACAATCCCCTTTACAAATAATCCATGTATTACTAAGGGGTTGTTTGGTTTAGATAAAATTTATGAAAGGATTAGCAATGCGTAACTTAGTTACGCAGAAATTAGTTCTATAAGGATTAATTATGTAGAAGTAACAATGGATAAATTATTTCTTGCTGGTGCTTGATTTTTTGCTTTAGAATTAGTATACATTGTACATAATTTAAAGTTTTCATGTTTTATTTCTTTCTAATAATAGAATTAGTTTATAGTTAGACCCTTGACCCTCTTTAGATTTGTATTTTTTTTTTTTGCTTAGCCTTAGTTATTCCCTTTTTTTTTTCCTCAAAAGTTTATCCTAAGGGAAAAAGCAAAAGCCTTGGCCAGTCTTTGTAAAATCAAAAGCGAGATTGCAGTCTGAAGAGTATTTGGGACTAAAGCCTTATTCTTATAACATATATTCAGAAAGTTCCAACTTAAGACTTGTCTCTTCTATTTATGATCTTATGTTCAAGGTTTTACATAACGAAACTTTCTATAAATAAAAAAGGTCAAGCATGATTAGACGTCCTTAGACTTTTTGTTTCATGGCAGTCACAGTGTCCTAAACAGAGGTTTAGATTTGTGAAGGGGAAATAACACCTTGTGGATTGGTTGATTTCGTGATAACTTAGCGCGTTATCCAAATGGGCACTGATGAAATTAAATCATACAAAGCATATCAGTAGAGATCAAACATGAAATTGAATGAAGAAGTACCCAATGATGAATTCAAATCACATTCACTAGTAGGAATTATGTCTTCCATAGATTCCAACATTGCAAATTAAAAGCGTAAGCATATATATTATAACCACGTACATGTAACGCAATATATTCACCTAGAGCATGTCAACAACTTTTAGGACCTGCTTCTTTACTGCTGTAAGTTACAAGATGAAACATTGAGCAAAAGTGAGTCTAAACTAATACGTAAAGTGACATTATTTGTCATTTTCTGGCAAGGTCCTGCGACAGATAGGACATTGATTGTTTATCTCTAGCCATTTGACGATACAATGTAAGTGAAAAAAATGCCAGCACGGCAAGACTGAAATAATCTGTCCAAGTGAAGGCTCATCCATACAGATGGAACACATAGGAGGTATGGGATGACCATGTTTTAGAGTCCATCTGTACAATACTTGAAAGTATGATGGATTTACACCTTTGGTTGTAGGATTAGGAGGAGGAACAATGGGAGGAAGTGGTGGACATGTCACATTGGTATTGACACGAGCACGAGCATCATTAATATCTTCACCATCATGTTGGAAATAAAAAATAGTAAACCACATTACCATAGGCACTACTTTACAGCCAGTGTTTTGAGGATCATTTAGTTGTGATCTGGCAAAAGTTGAAACCTGTTCAGCTACAACAGAGGCAGAGTCTTCAGAGATGCCTAATATATGGCAAACTACTTGTGCCATTATTCTGCAATGTTTTAGAATCCAGTCAAATTTCAACAACCAAGGTACCGCGACGGACTCAAGCAGTTCAGGAGAATGACCATCTTCTTCATCATCAATTCTTCTGTTTAATTTTTCTAGCATATAATCAATTCTATATTCGATGCAGAAAACTTCCTCCTTTTCACCATAGCTAGGCCAATCCCAAAAATTCATGATATTGTCCTCCTGAAATATGCTAAGCTCATAACGGTCGCAAAAGTTACAGTTTTCTACCGGCAGAGGCATATCTTTTGTTGAGCTCTAGAACTTGTGGAATTATGATGATATTTGTCAAAATTATAAAGAGCAAGAAGGAAATAAACTAATACGAGAACAAATAGTAAGTTCAACAAGACGAAACTAAGAGAGGCCTCAGTGGTTGCCTATATACCTAAGGTTGACAGAGGTTTTGTTGGACTACAAGTTGGACTCATTACTTCAATTCCTACACAGTGTAGGATTTGTTTAGACTACTAACTTAGATTTTTTTTTTTTTTTTAAAAGATCAAAGTTGACCCTGTATGATGGAAAATTTAGTAGTTTTGTCCTTCATTAAACTTTTGATTTAGTGTCACTCTGATCATTAGGAAAATATTTCATCTTTGCTGTTGACCTCTAATGGATTTCCAACTCGAGGGTAATTTTACGCTATAGATAACAGTCCACAGGTTAATTTATATTTATTTTTTCTCAAAGAATTTGGACACGTGAAGTCCACGCATTTCATGATGGAACTCTGTTAATACCAAAAGCAAATACGAGACGATTTTTGTCGCAAAGATATAAATAAAGCAAATATCGGGCAAAATTGAGGAATTTCCAATGGTATAATAACAATTTTGACATTTTTCCTTAAACATGAAGATCCCACCGAAGGAATGTTTATTCAATCTAAATAAATTAAAGAAAAATAATATAATTTGAAGTAGAACAATAAATAAGAAAACTAAAATAAATGTGAAATTTTTATGCTACGATTGCTCATGTCGGTCCTTCTGAGACATTCAGAAGCTTAGATCATTTTCGTTGACCAGCAATTAGTTGATATTGTACAAGGAGCACTGAACCTTCTCTCCGATCCCAAAACAAAACCCCTTCTAGTATTAATCCCTGATCCTGAAACCCTCCTCCTGCTGCTAATTCTAACATTGATAAATATGTAACTCTTCTGGGAAGTGGTAATAATGATTTTGCTAAAAGGTGGCCATCAAGTGAATTTGACTCTATTAGTGTTAAGTGTACTTCTGGGACAATATTCAGCCTAAAGGAGTTGTTTACAGTAAGGTGGCCATCAAGTGAATTTGACCCTATTAGTTTTAAATATACTTCTGGGACAGTATTCAGCCTAAAGGAGTTGTTTACAGTCACAGAGGTGCATATCTCAATGCTATTGCTGCTTCTTTTATTCACGGGATGAGCTCAATGCCTACATATGTTTGGACTGTTGATCCAATGTTTCCTTGTAATGGTTGGTGCCTTTCCTTGGTTTGGCTCCACTTGGTGGTGCTAATGGCCTAAGAAGTGTCCCTCCAAAAGACATTCGATAATACATCCATCAACAAGGTCACATATATGAGTGGAGCACCAACAGACTTGGATATGATTGTATGAGGACATGTAATGAAACTTTCTGTGAATAAAAAAGCTCAAGCATGATTAGATGTCCTCGGACATTTTGTTTCTTCTGGCAGCCAAGAGGTTTAGATTTGTGAAGGGGAATAACACCTTATGGATTGGTTGGTTTCTTGATTTTTCTTCACATTCACCACTTTGCGCAGTTAAGGAGGGTTTCATTAAAAAAAGTTCCTTTGTAAATCCTGCAATATCAGTGTGTACATTTGATTAACTCGACAAGCACGTGTAGACCAGCTCTCGTCATCCAGAGTTTTCGACTAAATAGCAGTGGAATAATAACATGTGCAGACAAGAAGAGTCAGCAATTACAAGATACGAAGTAGGCAGAAACTCAGATATCATGTGTAGTATTGAACTAGTAGCATAGATCAATTTAAATTTATATAAAGCATATCACTCGAGAGTCGAGTCCAAACACGAAATTGAATGAGGAAGAATCCAATGATGAATCAGAATCACAGTTACTGGAAGGAATTATGTCTCTCGGAAACAGTCATCCTACCTTGGTAGGAGTAAGGTCTGCGTACATTATACCCTCCCCAGACCTCAAGATGTGGGATTTCACTGGGCTGTTGTTGTTGTTGTAGTATCCATAGATTCAAATATTGCAAATTAAAGGATAAGCATATATAAGACCACATGTAACGCAATATATTCACTGAACTAATACTTAAAGGAGCATTATTAGTACTATTTGCCATTTTTTGGAAAGGCCCATCGACAAACAGGGCATCGGTTATTTATTTCCAGCCATTTGATGATACAGTGTAAGTGAAAATAATGCCAGCACGGCAAGATTGCAATAGTCTCTCCAATTGAAGGCTCATCCATATAGACGGAACACATGGGAAGTATTGGATCACCATGTTTTAAAGTCCATCTGTACACTGCTACTTGAATGTCTGATGGATTTACACTTCTGGTTGTCGGATTAGGAGGAGGAACAATAGGAGGAAGTTGTCGAAATGGGAAGATGGCATTGACCCGAGCACGAGCATCATTATGACCTTCGCCATCATGTTGGACATAAAAAATAGTAAACCACATAACTATAGGCACAACTTTACAACCAGTGTTTTGAGGATCATTTAGCTGTTGTATGGCAAAAGTTGAAACCTGTTCAGCTACAGCAGAGGCAGAGTCTTCGCATATGCCTAACATATTGCAAACTACTTTTGCCATTATTCTGCATTCTTTTAGGCAGTTAAATTTCAACTCCCAAGGTGTCACGACAGACTCGAGCAGTTCAGGAGAATGACCATCTTCATCATCATCAACTCTGTTTAATTTTTCGAGCATATAATCAATTTTACATTCAACGTAGAAGACGTCCTCCCTTTCACCATAACTGGACCAATCCCAGTAATTCATGATATTGTCCTCCCTATCTATGCTTAGCTCATCACGGTCACAAAAGTTACAGTTTTGTACCGACTGAGGCATATCTTTTGTTGCGCTTTAGAACTAATACAAGAACGAATAGTAAGTTCAACAAGAAGAAAAAAAAAACACAGGTTCTGAATGGTTTGGTTGCATACAGGGGTGTACATAGACCGGATTGGTTCGGATTTTTTAAACAACAAACCAAACCAATTGAGTCGGGTTTTTAAATTTATACACCAAACCAAACCAATAAAATTCGGGTTTTTCAACCTCGGATTTTCTCGGGTTATTTGGTTTTATCGGGTTTTTTTGGTTTTATTTTTTCCGGAATAGTCTTGATACAAAACATATACACTTTTACTTTAAATATTTCTTTAGTCCTAGTAAGATACAATTATATAATTAAGGTGTTTCTTAAGGAAATAACACAAAATGTGAGAAAGAATGATGACATTGTATAAAATATTCAACAAAAGATAATAAAATTGGTTAAAATAAATGTTGCTAATTAATAAGCCATAAAGAAAATGACCATAATCTAAAAATATTAAGTCATGTTAAAATAGTACCCCTAATGAGTATTGTTTCATGATAAAGAAAAAAAAACTTAAGGTTATGTATTTTCACTCTCCAAACCAATTATGCAAAACTAAAGAATAGATATCTAACATTATTGTCATTCCTAGTGGTAAATTGAATTTCTTTTGTTAGCATTAGTGTTGAGTTGATTTTGGTTTGGACTTTATTTGAGTTACTAACATCCTCAAAATTCTAAGTCAATCTTGAATAATATGATAATAGATAAAAAATTTAAGAAATATTTATAAATTACATTACGATTAAAAATTGAATACATGTAATGTAGGGTTGGTTTGGTTTGATTTTATTTTTTTTTAGCTAAAACCAAACCAAACCATTATGGTCAGTTTTTTTTTTTTTCCAACACCAAACCAAGTTTAACCAAACTACTAGTCGGATTGTTTTCTCGGTTTGACTCGATTTATCGATTTGGTGCGATTTGTCGGTTTACTTTGTATATCCCCAGTTGCATATATGCAATTTATAGAAGACGGAGTTGGAGGTAAACTACTTACTCAAGGTTAACAAAAGTTTTGTTGGACTACAAGTTGGACTCGTTACTACAATTCCGACATGGTTAAGAATTTGCTTAGACTATCTTACATAAAAAAAAAAAAAAAAAAAAAAAAAAAAGGAATATGGTCAGATTTGGCCCTGATTAGAAATTTAGTAACATTGTCCTGGGTTAATTTTTTTGATTTAATATCACTACGGTAAATGTTTTAATCTTTGCCTTGATTTCTAATGGAGCTCCAGCCAAAGGGTTACACCGTAGTTAAAGCTGAGGGGTAAATTCAATTTTTGTCCTCGAAGATTTTGGAGACATGAGTCTGCCTATATCATGCTGGAATTCTCTTAATGAGAAAGACAAATACCAGACGATTTTTATCGCAAGGATGTGAATAAACCAAAAATGAGCAATTTCGAATTCTTTATGGACAACTTTGACATTTCTCCTCAAATCATTGACATCCTATATAAAAATAAATGTTTATTTAATCTAAGTAAATTTAAGATAATTTGAAGTGGAACAATAAATAAGCAAACTAAAATAATTGACAAATTTTATGTAACAAAGTATTAAATAGCTTACATGTTTAAAGTGTAATAAAGTAATTATTAATTTATAGTCACAGCCATATTTTATTAATTAAGGGTGTGTTCGGTATGGAGGAAAATATGTTCTTGGAAAAACTATTTATTTTTTCATGTTCGTTTGGGAAGTGGAAAATAAGTGAATTTCTTACTTATTTTCTCATGTTCATTTAGTTGGTAGAAAACATTTTCCGAAAAATATCCACCCAAGCCCCGCCAACTCCACGCCAACCCCACCTCCCCATAGCACACCAACCCCCCCCCCCCCGGCCATGGACCCATACCACACCAACCCCAACACCCCCCCCCCCAATTTTTTTTTTTAAGTTTTTAATTTTCTTTTCTCGGTTTTCTACACCACCACAACCCCTCACCCCCACCCCTCGCACAGACCCCCCCCCCCCCCCCCAAAAAAAAAAAAATCTTAAAAAAAGTTTTAAAAGTTACTTTTTTTTGGGATTTTTACACCACCCACCTCCCCCACCACCCCCTCCAAAAATCATAATTTTTAACCACGTAGACTTTTAATTTTTATAATTTTTTAATAAAGATAAAATTAAATAGGAAGTAGAAAATTCGGGAGGGGGTAGGGGGTACGTGCGGGGATGGGTGTAGAGAATCAAATCAAAACTTTAAAAAAAATTGATTTTTTTGGAGGGGGTGGTGGGGTGTCGGGAGGGGGGGGGGGGGGGGGGCGATCGTGGGAGTGGGTTGGGTGAAATTTTTTTTTTAAAAAAAGAAACTTTTAAAATCTTTTTTTAATAAAAAAGAAAAATAAATTAAGGGGATGGCAGGTGTCCATAGAGGGGTGGGGGGTGCATGGGTTGCAGGAGTGGTTGGGGTTTGGTAGTTGGGGGTTATGAGGTGGTGCATGAGTTGTGGAAGTGGTTGGTGAGTGGGTTGCATGGGGGGTGGTGGTGAATGGGTTGCAGGAATGTTTGGGGTTTTGTAGTTGGGTGGGGGTGGGTGGTGCATGGGTTGCAGGTGTTACACCTCAGATTTTCGCACGTTAAAGTCGCATCACGAGTTAGTCGATGCAAGTTCAAAAAGAAATTATCTTGAAGTTAAAAGGGATTGATCTTATTAATATAAATGGTTATAAGAGTCTATAAATAATATTAGTAAGTGGCGGAAGATTTGGAGGGTGAATGAATCAAAGAAGCATGAGTTTCGTCAAAAGTCGGCAAGTTGGGAATATGATAACTTGTACTTTTGGGTGAGATTAGGAGTTCTTCACATGCTAAGAAAATAATAATATGAAGTCTTTAATTGTATAATGGTCGTTTGTTAAGTTTGGAAGTCAAACGAGTTGTAATACAAAAGTCGACAAAGGGCGTCGTAAGTTAAGTTTGTAAATTTCATTAAAATTTGGGTCAGATGTCTCGGAGATTTTCTCTCAATATACTTGGAGTTACGGGGTGATCCACCTATCAAATCAAAGGTCTATAAGTCTAGTCTCCAGCAGATTTTACCGTTCATCGATACGATATTGGAGTAGAGAGATATTCGCATTTCCGTCCAGGGACATAAACTGTTGCGGGAACAGTGCTCTAGGTCGGTGACAGGTTATTCCTTTTTATATTAAAGACCTACAAATCAGATTGGAACCTCATTTCTCTTCAAAGAACAAACCCTAGACACTCCCTATACTCTCTCAAACATTTCTCCATCAATCATAAGCAAATCCAAAGGCTAATCAAGTAACTTTAACGTAAGGAATCACGTGGTAATCGTAGAATCGTCGTTTCTTTGTTGTTTTGCTTTTTGAAAGAAATCTTCAACTTGAAGAAATCTCTGTTTTGGATTGATTCTGGGAATCTAAGGTATGTTTTATCCTCTTAATCATCTCCTTATGATTCTCCAAGTATTTAATCTAAGAAATTTGGAGGAAATCCCATGTATATGAACCATATGAACTAGTATGGATGAAATTGATTGGTTGAGCTGATTTATGTGGTTTAAACGTATTTTCTTGGAGCTGTGAAGGTATGGATGGATTGATAAGGAAGAGTAGGAGTAAAGGAGAAGAAATATGGTAGTCTTGAATGAAGAAATTGAACTACAAATGACCCTACGAATTTATGCCCGCAAGTTGTTCGACGAAATGTCTCATTGAGTATTTCCATAAGCTATGAACTTGGAATTGATCCCATATTGGTCGTATGATGTAGGAAATCATTCGTAAGACGTTCGAGGACTCGGGAAAATGTATATAACTCCATCGAGGTATGTAGGGCTTTCTATTCTCTTTGTGGCATGGCTAGATTTCAAATGACCTTTCATTGAAAAGTTGTTCCGCTAACTTGGATCGATCGCGCTCCATGATAATTGAGCTGACACATAATCATCTATGGCTTGTACCAAATTATGGTCCACATCTCTTTTTGGCTATCGATTAAAAGACTTTCCGTTCAACTTGTGTCGATTATGTCCCAAAATGGTTAAGCTTACCCTTTTCTCATGAATAACTTGTATTGAAGTATCTTTCACATTTCGTATCCCTCTTGTTTATCGAATGAAGAATGATATTAGTTATGGAACTCTTCACATCAAAGTTGAGTTGATTGTACTTCCCTTAATTGAGTTAATCCTTATCTTCTTGTCTATTGCTCCAACGTGACGAACCTCTCGTTAGCACACTCTTTCCGATAAAAATTGTGTCGATCATATTTCATAAGAGTTTGGCTAACTTTGGCTTCGTGAATAATTCATAACTAGATGTTTCCTTGTACTTTTACTTCTTTGGCCTAATGATCAAATAATGATAAATGTAGCGACAATAATGATAGTCGGAAGATAATGACGATAAGTCACCCCGACTCAACGACGATAGGCCACCCCAACTCTTTCCATGATATTTCTTTTGAGGTCAATCTTTCATTGCACTTATATATATATATGTATTTATTTTCATTGCCGAGCCGCGCTATAGTCGGCCGGGTAGGCACTTATATGTGCACCTAGACATGTTTCTTTCTTTACCGAACCGTGTTATAGGCGGCCGGGTAGGCACATAGCTGTGCACCTAGATGTATTTCTTTCTTTACCGAGCCGTGTTGTAGGCGGCCGGGTAGGCACGTAGCTGTGCATTGCCACTGATCAGTTGGTCAGAGATGATGTTATGATGATGAGCTCACCCCACAGAGGGATGTATTATTGTTATATGATATGATATATGCCTCCACAGTGAGGAATAATTTTACGGGCATGCATTTACATTTATGTCATGATTATGGTCGCCCTCAGTGGCCTCGTTCAGAGTTTCAGGTTGTCTCTACATCTTTTCCCAATTTATTTGTATCTCTTATGCTTATGTTATGCTTATGCTTATCGCCTTACATACTCAGTACATATTTCGTACTGACGCATTTTGTGCGCTGTGATCATGTCCACAGGTACATGTAGATAGATTGGTGTACCTTTCTCAGTAAGATACCAGAGTTCAGCAGCGATGTTCGCACTCCATTCTCCGGAATTGCTGGTCAGAGTCATCAAATAGGATGCATATATATATATATATATATATATATATATATATATATTATGAGTATGGCTATGGCTACGTCGCGGCCACTGTCCCGACCAGTTGATGCATATTAGTGCTCTTAGAGGCTTACAGACTATCAGTCAGTGTACAGGTATTGTGTTTGGCCTTGCCGACCTTCTGACTGGTTGTCTTTCTTGGTTGTAGGGGTGGGCGTTCGGTTTTTCGGTTCGGTTTTCTCATACTTCGGTTTAGCTATTTCGGTCTCGGTGTTTTGAAAGTGAACACCAAACACCGAACCGAACTAATTCGGTTCGGTTCTTTTGGTTTCGGTTTTTTGAAGTTTGGTTCGGTTCGGTTTCGATTTTTTTAATTCGGTGTTTTCAATTCAGGCTTTCAGCGGCAGCAGCAGTTGCGCAATTTCAGCAGGAGTAGCAGTTCAGCAGCAGGAGTAGCAGTTTCATACTTATGATTTATGAAACAACACTGTTTATTACCATCAGATCAAAGAAAATGTAATAGTATTCAACTTTAGTTCATATTCCCTTTCTAATATAAACTAGGACCTAAATAGCTTTGGACCAGTGCAAAAAAACTTCAAATGATTCAAATTTTCATCACATAAAACAACCCTGTACCCCTAGGCTAGGCCATGGACAATTGGACATCATATAAAAATTGCTTATTACCACCAGACTACAGAGAATGTATCAGCCATGAACCTCAGTTCATATTCCCTTTGTAATAACTTCCAGGACCTATATATATAGCTTGAGACTAGGTATATAACCAGACCAAAAAGGAATCCATTGCATAAAAAAGAGTTGATATGGATAAGGAAAAATTGAGGCACCAATACCCCCGTACTATTGGACAAGCCAGTAGTTTCTATTTAGATTGTGATTTAACAAGAGTGTGAATCAACTAGTATGCAATTTAGTGAGTCTCACCAGAGCATGGCACCTGAAGAAAAAGAAAGCTTAATAATAGGCCATAGATCTTTAAAGGCCAAAGAAGTAAATCCCTTCCATGTTTCTTTACATCCTCCACAAGTAACATATATTAATTGACCAATATTAGGAAGCCAATATGCCAATAGCGTTGATATCATGGCACCAGTCATTCCATACTTGAACTTCACGGTTAAAAGCCACGATAGGAAGATATGTCTCACATAACAATCATAATTAAGTCCGAAATTTACCAAATTCAAAACATAAGCTTAAAGTTGAAGGTGAATCCGCCTATCTTCAAGACATCTCTTAATATGCTTCATTAAGCTAGATGTGTCATTTGCTCTATTACAATTAAGTATCGCACCGCATGTTAAGCACCTAGCTTTACGCCCTTCTTCATTGTCTTGAACCATCATAAAATGTTCCCAAACTTGTGAGCGAGCTCTAGAAGGCATGGTTGAACTTGAAAATAACAAAAAATAGATAAAACCAAAAGTTAGAGAATAACTTTCAAGATAAAAGAACAAAACTACAAAATAAAGTATTGAACTTACCACTAGTAACAAAGAAGCAAATTGCAATCATACATCAACAATGCAAGGATCTCTTCCACTATTTGCCATGTCTAAAGATAATTTAATCAAATATGTCATACAACATAAAAAAGTATATTATTTTTTCACTAAAATACATAAAAAAATACAAAATCTTACCAAGTTCAAGTTCCTCAAGATGATCCAAACTTTCTTCCACACTAATAGATTTAGTCTCTTTCCTAAGCCAATCTTGAACACAAATAAGAGATTGCACACATTTAGGAGTCAACGAACTTCTAAACGAATCAAGTACACGACCACCGGTACTAAATGCACATTCCGATGCCACACTAGAAATCGGAATAGCTAACACATCACGAGCCAACTCTGAAAGAACAGGAAATCTAGGAGCATTAACTTTCCACCAACCTAAGATACTAAATTCAACGGCGGTTTCACTTTCATCTATTGGCTCTTGTTCTTCACCAATGTATTTATCCAACTCGGATTTAGCACACCCACTTCCAGAATCTTCCTTTTGTTTCTTCAAGTGAAGTTTAGTTCTCAAAGCATTTGATTTCACACTTGAGGAGGACCCGGAACTACAAGTTACATCAGATGTATCATGAGATGAAGTAGATAGAGAAGGAGACGATTGATGATAAGATGCTCTTGAATAATTCTTAAGATACTCTCCAAACAAAGATTTCATATAATCGTACACTCCTTCGCTTACTTTATTTCCAACTTCCTCCCCAAATAGCTCTTCAAGTGCAAAGCTAACATACACAAACTTATTGCGAGGATCCAATACGGAAGAAATAAAAATCATTTTGTTCATCTTTTCAGGATCACCCCAATACTTCCTAAACTTTTCTCTCATCCGCTCAGCCATTCTACTCAAACTAAGATCTTCACTTGCTACACACGCTTTCAAATATGCATCAAGCTCACATATATCCTCAAAATGAACATTAGAAGTAACATAATGTGAACCTGAAGCCTTTACGGTGAGCTCGTAAAATCTTTCAAGAAACAGTATCACATTCCTTACATTCACCCAATCATCACATTCAAGCGTACCTGCGACACTTCCATCTTCACAAACATGAGTAGCAAGATAAGTTTTAAAATTCTCATCAAAAAAATCAAACCTATCAAATGCCTTCTCAAAATTTTGTGCCGTGTTCAACATCGCATAGGTGGAATTCCACCTAGTAGGCACATCTAGAATTAATGTTTTAGCACATCCCACCTTTTGAACTTCACAACATTTCTTAAAGCTTCTTGTTCTTGCCGAAGATCCTCTAACATACCTTACCATTTGCCTAACACGTTTAACAGAAGCATCAATTTCCTTCAAACCTTCTTGCACAATTAGATTAAGTATGTGAGCCATACACCTCACATGAAGATGCTTACCATCCATTATATTAGTTCCCCACATATTTAACTGTTTAGACAATTCTCTAACTGTAACATCGTTTGAAGAAGCATTATCAACAGTAATAGTAAATACCTTGTCCAAGTTCCAATGAAGCAGGCAATTACTAATAGTCTCTGCCATGTGCTCACCCTTATGACTAGTGACGGGGCAAAAATTCAGTATTCTTTTATGCAACTTCCAATCTTTATCAATAAAGTGAGCAGTCAAACACATATAATTAATTTTTTGCAATGATGTCCATGTGTCTGTGGTAAGGCAAACTTTTGAACATGCTTCTCTAAAAGACTTCTTCAAATTTTGTCTCAGTTCATTGTAACGTTCATAACAATCCCTTGTTATTGTTCTACGGGAAGGAATTTGAAACAGAGGTTGTGCTACACTCATAAACTTATTGAAGCCTTCCTTTTCTACAAAGCTAAATGGTAGTTCATCAATAATTATCATCTCAACTAAAGCCCTCCTAATTAATTGTTGATCAAATTCCCAATGGTCCTCTATCTCATTCTTATCCTTAGATGGAAAATGTATTTTTTTCTGAGTGGGAGGTTTAATAAGGGATTTATATGCGTTGCACCTCAATAAATGTTGTCTCAAACCCGTTGTCCCATTTACAGTTGCAGCAGCAAGATCTTTTTTACAATACTTACACTTCGCTCTATCAATTCCCCGTACAACAATCTTCTCAAAATGACCCCAAACAATAGATCTAGATTGCATTTCTTTTCTTTTCTTTGTTACCTGGGTGTCAAGTGAGTTATCATTGCTATCAGTATCATCTGTATTAGGTATGCTACCAGTTGAATCGACAACACTTAATTTAGTTTCATCCGCCATCTACGAAAATTAAAGAGAAAATATAAGGCATTGTATTTGTAGGCCAGCACGTTAAAAACCAAAACCTCAACGAAAAATAAGTAAATAACATCACAACCACCAGCCACCAGGTATGATAAAAGTCTTTTTCTTTTTTCCATATACATAGAGATCTAAAAAACTACTCATTTAATTACAATCTCGGAAACTAACCATAAGCTTTAGAATAACATGTTGAATATAGGCATTTCACCGAACATAGGCCTGTAAACCCAAAATAAATAGGTAATTGCCTTAAACCCAAAATTTTCTTTATTGGTACAGACATTTCTTTATAATTAACCCTTTTATTTCGCGAGAATATTACTGCATTAAGATGCATAAAGACACAAACTTTCCTTACTAAACATGCTTAAGAAACCAAAATCAAGGCATTTAATTAAGGAAAAAACATCCTTTTACTCACCAGCAAACCAAAAACCCAACAAGCAAAATAGTTTTAAAATTAAAAAAACAAAAAAAAAAAAACTTCATGCATTAACAGAAGAACAAAAATGGCAGAACCCCATATGAATAAAACACTAAACAATGAATCAAAAAGCTTAAAAAATGCTAATACTTAAAGATTATTGAGGAAATCAGGCAGATGAATAAAGACAGGAACTTTCCTTAATTAACATGCTTAAGAAGCAAAAATCAAGGCTTTTAATTGAGAAAAGAACATTTCTTTTACTCACCAGCAAAGTAAACAAAGACCCAACAAGTTTTTTTTTTTTTTTAAATGTTAAAAAAAGCTTAATGCATTAGCAGAGGAACAAAAATGGAAGAACCCCAAATGAATAAAACACTAAAGAATGAATAAAAAATGCTAATACTTACAGATTATTGAGTAAATTAATTAGGCAGATGAAAAGAACATGTTTTTTTATGTTCTAGAAAATGAAGAACAATATTAGGCCACTGAAACTGAAAGTTCTTGAGAGAGAGAGAGAGAGAGAGAGAAATAGTGATGGGAAAATTAAATGAGATGTTTGAAGAAGAAGAACTGAAGATGGAAGAATGGAAGATGGAATGGTGGATGTGGATACGTTAGGTACTTAGGTTTGATACAAAAGTAACAAAACAATGAAATGAAATTATGAAAGTGGGCTTTTTTTTATTTTTGTACTTATCTAAAATCTGATAATGAAAGTGGGCTTGAGTTTTATTTATTTTGGACTTAAATTTAGTGGGCATGGGCCTAACTATTTAATATTTTTGGGCTAACACATAATATTTCGGTTTAAACCGAAAACCCGAAAACCCGAATACTAAACCCCGAACACCGAACCGAATCCCGAAATTTTTGAAAATTGAAACCGAACCCGAACCGAAAACCCGAAAAACCGAACACCGAAAAACCGAATTAATTCGGTTCGGTCCGGTTTTTCGGTTTTCGGTAATTATGCCCACCCCTACTTGGTTGTGGCTTTGTCGACCCTAGTTATGCATATATGTGTTGTTGGGCCTTTTCTGCTTGCAGGTTGTTATGATATACTTCTTACTATTGTTCTTCAGCGGCCTCGTCGGCCTATGATTCACGTTATAGAGTTTAGATATCACAGTTGGTTCGCTCGGCCCCATCGGGTGCCGGGTGCCGGCCACACCCCCAAGGTTGGGGTGTGACAGCAGGAGTGATTGGAGTTTGGTAGTTGGGGGGTGGGTGGTGCAAAAAAACCCAAAAAAAAAAATCAAAACTTTTTTTCCAAACAAAATTAATTATTTTTTGGGGGGGAGAGGGGGTGGTGGGTGTAGTGGGGTTGGGGCGGTGGGAGTGGTTGGGGGTGGGTTGGGTGGTGGTAGGGTGGTTTGGAATGCACTTGTAGACTGGTTTCCCTACTTTTATTAGGGAAGTCATTTTCTCCATTTTTGAGGAGCTTCGTCTTCCTAAAGAAAATATTTTTCAAAATTTTCTTTAGGAAATTCAATTGTCCTCGAAGATTTTGGAGACATGAGTCCGCCTATATCATGCTGGAATTCCCTTAATGAGAAAGACAAATACGAGACGGTTTTTATCGCAAGGATGTGAATAAACCAAAAATGAGCAATTTCGAATTGTTTATGGACAACTTTGACATTTCTCCTCAAATCATTGACATCCTATATAAAAATAAATGTTTATTTAATCTAAGTAAATTTAAGATAATTTGAAGTGGAACAATAAATAAGCAAACTAAAATAATTGAAAAAATTTAGGAAAAAAAGTATTAAATAGCTTACATGTTTAAAGAGTAACAAAGTAATTATTAATTTATAGTCACAGCCATATTTTATTAATTCAGGGTGTGTTCGGTATGGAGGAAAATGTGTTCTTGGAAAAGCTATTTATTTTTTCATGTTCGTTTGGGAAGTGGAAAATAAGTGAATTTCTTACTTATTTTCTCATGTTCATTTGGTTGATAGAAAACATTTTTCGAAAAATATCCACCCAAGCCCCGCCAACTCCACGCCAACCCCACCTCCCCATAGCACACCAACCCCCCCCGGCGTGGACCCATACCACACCAACCCCTCTACCCCCATCCCCCCCCCCCAATTTTTTTTTAAAGTTTTTAATTTTCTTTTCTGGGTTTTCTACACCACCACAACCCCTCACCCCCCGCGCGGACCCCCTCCCCCCCCAAAAAAAAAAAAAAAATCTTAAAAAAAGTTTTAAAAGTTACTTTTTTGGGGATTTTTACACCACCCACCTCCCCCCACCACCCCCTCCAAAAATCTTAATTTTTAACCATACAGACTTTTAATTTTTATAATTTTTTAATCAAGATAAAATTAATAGGAAGTAGAAAATTCGGGAGGGGGTAGGGGGTGCGTGCGGGGGGTGGGTGTAGAGAATCAAATCAAAACTTTAAAAGAAAAATTGATTTTTTTGGAGGGGGTGGTGTGGTGTCGGGAGGGGGGCGGTCGTGGGAGTGGGTTGGGTGAAAAAATAAAAAAAAAGAAACTTTTAAAAACTTTTTTTAATAAAAAAGAAAAATAAATTAAGGGGATGGCGGGTGTCCATGCAGGGGTGGGGGGTGCATGGGTTGCAGGAGTGGTTGAGGTTTGGTAGTTGTGGGGTATGGGGTGGTGCAAGAGTTGCGGAAGTGGTTGGGGAGTGGGTTGCATGGGAGGTGGGTGGTGAATGGGTTGCAGGAATGGTTGGGGTTTTGTAGTTGGGGGGTGCGTGGTGCATGGGTTGCAGGAGTGATTGGAGTTTGGTAGTTGGGGGTGGGTGGTGCAAAAAACCCCCCCAAAAAAAATCAAAACTTTTTTTTCAAACAATTTTTTTTTGAGGGGGAGAAGGGGTGGTGGGTGGGGTGGGGTTGGGGTGGTGGGAGTGGTTGGGGGTGGGTTGCGTGGTGGTAGGGTAATTGGTGGAATGCACTTGTAGACTGGTTTCTCTACTTTTATTAGGGAAGTCATTTTCTCCATTTTTGAGGAGCTTTGTTTTCCTAAAAAAAATATTTTTCAAAATTTTTTACTAAACGAACATGAGAAAATTAAAAAATATTTTTCCTCCCTGCCAAACACACCCTAAGACTGTGTACATCACTTCGGATCAATTTAATTTAGTGAGGCATCCACGGATGATTCGTAGTTAAGAAAACAAATTATGGAAAGGGTAAACTTACACTACAACACCCGCCACCCCCGGCCCCTTGTAATATGATTGAGTTGTTGATAAGCTTCTTGTATTTTAAAAACAAACACTTGCACACTTTATATTATGAAAATCTTACAGAAAATATAGTGACTCAGTTACAGACACCCTTATTTATAAAATCAAACAATTTACTCCCTTATACAAAGTAAATTTCTGGATGATGACGACCCTATCTCTATTTGTGGGTTGCAAGAAAATCCTCACCTTCTTGTTTATGAAGTTTGAACTGCCGGATTTTGTTTGAGATTGAGGCGAAGCATGTATGGAGACTTTACAGAACCAATGTACAAATGATCACCTATCTTAGTGGCGCTTGACACCATCGTCAAGTCCCTGTCATAATAGTGTTCGACCGGATTTCCTTGTAAATCAACAGATAAAACACCGCCATTGTTTTCTGCATGAGGTTGCCCCACATACTTCACCAATATAGCCATTATCTTCCTGATGAATGGGTAGCTTTGTGCCAAGTCCCATGCATATGTCTTTTCCTGCCAAGTTATCAGAAAAAAAATGAATAACAACAACATATTCAGTGTGATCCCACAAGTGAGGTTTGGAGAGGGTAGGATGTACACATACCTTACCTCTGCCGTTGTGGGGGAAGAGAGACTGTTTCCGAAAAACTCTCAGTTCAAAGAAAGGAAAAGAGAAGGAAAGAAGACAAAAGAAGTGAAAGAAACATAAAAATACTTCGAAGTAGATACAAAAAGTATAGCAGTAAAATAGCAGGATGCCACGCAAATATTTCAAAAAAATTGAATATGGTCATAAATAAAATATGAGATAGCCATATGGAAACCATGGTTGAACATATCAAATTTACATGTCAGAAAGAAACTTACCGAGGCGAATGCAATCCAATAATGGCCTTCACCATCGTACCGAATGTTGTCAGGAAATCCAGGCAAATTCTCAACAAAAATATCCACAGAGCCTTTTCGTTCACCTTTTATGTAATACTTCTTGCATTTCCTCCTATATATTAAACCAAAAAATGGATATCACGAGAAGCAAGCTAAGTACCCACTAAATTAAGACACACTATGAAGAGTACTTACAAAGGGGTTTCACAGAAAATAACAGAATTTTGATCTGGAGAAACGGCAACACCATTAGCGAAATACAGGTCGCTAAGTAGCATTTTGGTCTGTTTAGTTGATGGATCATAACTTAACAATCTGCCGTAGGGCCTGGCTTCAAGAAAATCATAAATGTAGTCTTTGAATTTATATTTGTAAGAAGCATCCGAGAAGTATATAATGCCATCCTCTGCAACGTCTACAGCGTCAACCAATTTGAATTTCAGGCCTTCAGCTTCCTCTATTAGCACTTTAATTTCACCCTCTGAGGTGACGTTCAGTAGTAAGCCCTGTCCCATTTAACATTTCATTCTAAAGAATTACATGAGGTTCTACTGATATTAACAAATTATGTAGTTATTACACTTGACAAACTGTTCTTATGCTTCTAATCAGTACAAAAGGCAGCCAATGCTGCACATGTTATCTAAATGGGCGTTAAAGAACTAAAATAACAATTATTTTCCTCTTCCTTAGCAGCGTGCTTAATCAAAATTAGATTACCAGATTCAGGATTGAAGGAATACTGGAGTATGACATAAATTTATACAGGGATCTATATTTAATCTAGTTAATATTATGTTTTCAATTCTTGTAAAAGGAAAACAAAGTAACATATAATGTCTTGTGTTTGGTCGATCGTGTAAAAACTGAAAAGAACTTTATTCATCCATTTCATATGACGCTATTTCATTCTCCATTTGTTTTTCTTTACTTCAAAATGTCTGAATATATATCATGACTACATATATGATTTTCAAAAGATTCTCTAAATCTAAATACAGTACCACATACTTAATATTACTTATTTTATGAATGTATATATAGAATTTAGTATCTTTTATTACAAAGCCAATGAACATAAAAATCAAATAAAAATAAATTTTAAATAGTACATCCACAAATATATTAAAGAAAATCCTAATTTACATGTTATTATAGAATTTTTTTGTTTGATCAAATACACTCTAATAACATGGTGATGGTTCGTGGTAATGGTTCTGAGGTAGTGGTGGCGGTGCGGCAATGTAATTGTTCAATCAACAATGGTGGCGGTCAACCGTGATGTGACTTGGCCGAAAGCGGACAATATCACATCATGTTAAGAGTATCTTTGGGCCGTTTTAGCCCAACAACTGGTATCAGAGCCAATGGTTTGGCGGGACGAGTATGAAGATGACGGAATGTGGCGTGGGGCCCGGTTTAATGCCTTTGTCTATCTATGGGCCGGTTTACAACCTTTACCCGTAGCTTTGAAGACGCATACACAGCCTTTGTGCTTCGGTGACCGTAAATACTCTGACAGTGTGGGTAGCACACAGACGTGTTGAATCTCTGACCCGTGGTATGATAATGAGCCACGTGGAACTTAGTTCGAGGGAGAGATTATTGGGTGTGCGAACAAAGTACCACATTGGTAGCTGAAAAGAAAAAGAAACTACTTATAAGGAGTTGAATACTTTTATGTGAGGCCTTTTGGAGAAAACCGTGCGGGCTTGGCCCAAAGCGGACAATATTACATCATGTTAATAGTATCTTTAGACCGTTTTAGCCCAACAACTGGTATCAGAGCCAATGGTTTGGCGAGGAGAGTATGAAGATGGCGGAGTGTGGTGTGGGGCCCGGCTTAGTGCCTTTGCCCGTCTATGGGCCGGTTTACAACCTTTACCCATAGCTTTGAAGACGCATACACAGCCTTTGGGCTTCGGTGACCGTAAATACTCTGACGATGTGGGTGGCACATTGACACGTTGAATCTCTGACCCGTAATGAGTCATGTGGAACTTAGTTCGAGGGGGAGATTGTTGGGTATGCGAACAAAGTACCACATTGGTAGCTGGAAAGAAAAAGAGCTACTTATAAGGAGTTGGATACTCTTAATGATGTGAGGCCTTTTGGGAAAAAGCGTGAGGGCTTGGCCCAAAGCAGACAATATCACATCGTGTTAAGAGTATCTTTGGGCCGTTTAGCCAACAATGTGGTGATGGTTGTACAGTAATAAGCTAGTTGTAAAGATGGTTGATGGTTAAAGTGGTTATGGTTGGTGGTAGTGGATTTGCTGAAGAGGTTTAGGATAGTGATTATCCGATGTTAATAGATAGAGTCGTAGAATTTTTTTGCATTCACATGAATTTTTCATTGTTTAACACTAAACTTTGTACAAGATTTAAACGAGTTAGATTCATTTAGTGCAAATAAATTATAAATAGTTGTAAAACTAAAAACTCATACAATCAATAGCTAGAAATTGAAAAAAGAAGAATCAGATTTCCGCTGAGCAGTGAGTACAAACAAATAGGACCTTGGTATAATTACTCCTCTAAAATGGGAGAATTTCAATATTTTCCTCAGTAATCATGCCAATTAGCAAAACAAAATATTGATTCCATTTGTCATCCTTTCAGTTAGGTAGTTGTGAGTAGTTTCCAATCTTTAATTTGCCAAGGGGCCATCATTTTGCACAACATGTGACCGAGTCTTTTAATTGACTTATTTTATAGTCCGATCCGTTTTTGTATAGCTAGCGCCTAGCATACACTAAAACAAAATTTTCCCGAAAAAGAAGGAAGCTGACAAGAGACAACTGACCTTGTCGGCATCAGCAACGATAACTTCACCATGATGTCCTAAAGCAAGTCCAAGTGGTCTGCCACCGGTGAAAACCCAGTTTTCCACCTTTGAATCCGCCACTGATTTATTCACCTTCACTTTTTTGACCCACCCGTCAACACAGCCCGTGTAAATAACTCCCGTATTTGAATCATAAGCTACGTCTTCGGGTGATAACAACTGGCCAACTCCGATTTTTTCCGACCCATAGAGCATCTTGTTATTGCGCTTTGGGAAAACCATGGCCGGCTCGTTACTGAGCACATGGGTCGGGTAAGAAGCCGGGTCGAAGGACTCGAGTTGGTAGAGAACTGTTGCTAGAATAACGGGTATTATTAGTACTGATATAAAAAGAGGTAAGCTAGATACAGTTCTTGTAGAAGACGATGAAGTTGGGTTTGACTGGGGCATGGCTATAGTGCTGCTTTAGCTGATACAAGAGTTTGATCAGTTATATCCAAGCAGATAATGTTCAGATTAACATTCAGAAATTAACAATATACAAATCGTCAGCAAAAGAGAGAGGATCTGAGAGTATTTTGTTGACTCTTTTTCCTCGTTGTTTGCTTTCTTACACTTATCTACTAGTGTAGTTTGACCCGTGTGCTAAGCCCGAGTCGAAGCTATATTAAAATTTAAATTTGTAATTCTTTTTTTTTTGTTTTTTTCCTACTCTTGCTTTTTGTGTTTTTTTGTATCATCATATCAATTTTAAAGGTAGGTTGACAATTTTTCAATGTTTCTAAGATTTTTAATTATATAAAAAAAATTGTAAGTTAAAAAACAACATTTTTTAGAATGTATTTAGATTTCCTTTTTATTTTCATACAAATTAATGCATGCATCAAAGTTTTTCTCCCTTTTATTTTACTACATTTTTTGAGAAATATTTATTGATCCAAATTGAGTTTTAACTTACGTTAGATTTCAACTTAATTTTTTTCATTAAACCTATATTGACTAACCCATTTTCTGGAAAAAATAATAATTACGATATTCAAGTATTATATATAAAAAAAATTATGGTACAAATTGTTGTATAATGACATCAATGAATTTAACTTATAAATAAAGATAGCATTTAAAATTAAATAATTAAAAGTCTTGATACAGTGAAATACTTTAGATGTTTCTTCAGATTAAACCATACAAAAAGAACTGAAAAGTTAATGAAATCATTTGTTTTTCTTACTTTAATCTTTCCTTTTCTTTAAAACTATTGTAGTTTGTTTTTCTTAATGAACTGTTATAATTTCTTAAACGTGTATGCAGTTTTAGTGTTTCATGTTTATATAACTAATTTTCCTTAATTATATAAAACATTGATTATCTCATATTTTGTAAAACATTTCAATATAAACAAATGTGAAAATGATTACTCTCATTTTCAATTATTTATTATTATTATTATTATTATTATTATTATTATATTATAATAATTTGGAGAGCTACAATATTTCTTTAATTAATTTTTTCAATTTTTTTTAGCTATATATGAAAAATAATTTTAAATTGATAATTAAGCGTATATTAAGGTATATAACTTTTTTATTACTTGTCCATAATAAATTTTATAGAATTTTTTTTTAATCATTTCCATATAAAAGAAAGACAATAAACTTTTGAATCAATTTTTAATTTGGTTGAATTAGTAATATTTTGTGGTGTCACTATCATCCTTCCACATCATCCCTCCTAGAATTTAATTAGCCCACATAATTATTCAAATTTACTAAAATAGGTGAGAGCTTACAAGGTAATTAAACCTTCAATTGGGGGTAAAATGAACAAAAACAATTATGTGACGACTACAAAATTTTGAGATCCTCCCTTATATATAATAGTAATATAGTAATATTTATTATTAAAAAGAGGATAGTTTGCAATAGAATTGTGACAAGTGGCGTCATAGGAGTATGACAAGTGATAGTTTTAGGACCAAAATTAGTTAATTAGTTAATAATTTGTTATTGCTTTTGAATTTAAAAATAATTAAATATCTATTTTCTAAAGGTAACATATACATCTATATATTGATTTAATTTAAATTAAAAGATAGAGAATTTAGGTTAGAACATAAATTATCTGGAATTGTTTTGAAAAATAAACACATTTTTTTATGAATTAGAATTACTTCCCTATTTTATCTTTACACTTACTTTTATTTTTATCTTTAAAAAATAAAAAGTAAAACAACAAAGATAAGAAAACAAAATGATAATAAGACACCCCCCCCCCCCTCCCCACGCCCGGCCGCAACAAATAAAACAAAAAAAGGAAGAAGAAGAAGAATAAACTAAGTAAAAACTAATCCAAGTGCACGTCACTTGCCCCATTTACCCAACTACCTCACAAACACACACATGCACGGTTAAAACTTCTAAAAATTTCAAAAAAATGAAAATAAGTTTTTTGGATCTTTTTATTGCAAACTTTATTTTCAGAAAAATATGAGCAATAAACTAACACGTTCCTTACTTCTATTACCCCACTAACTCACAAACACATTTATACGACCCGGGGGGGGGGGGGGGGGGAATGTGCTCCTTATAAATTTGAATTTGATTTGAAAAATAACACATTTATTAAAGACTAAGAATTACTACACTATTTTATTTTATTTCTATCTTAAAAAAAATAAGATACAAAAACATATAAAAAGTCTATATACTATTATTAAATTGAGAGGAAAAAGCTCTCTCCTTAGTAAAAATTTACAAATTTCTAATCAACTATGGTGCTTCTTTTCCATTTTATCTCACGTTCCAATACATTCTAAATTAGTAAAAATATAAGATAATTTCGGGGGGGGGGGGGGGGGGAGGGGGGGAACTACCGAGAATTACTACACTATTTTATCCTTGCAATTTTATTTTATTTTTATATTTAAAAAATAAAAACAAAAAGACAGAAAAATAGATAAAAAGATTATTTTTAAAAAAGACTAAACTAATTAAAACCTATGCACGTTCCTTACCTCAATTCCCCCACTAACTCACAAACACATTTATAAGGGGGGGGGGGGGGGGGGGGGATGTGCTCCTTATTTGTAGCAACTCAACACAAGATTTCGTCTCATTTTTTTTACTTTATTTTTAAAAGTTGTATTTATCTAAATCAATATACTAATCAGTTTAAGTTTTTGAATTTTACATATAATTGTTCTTCACAGTTAAAATTTATCATTATAGTAATCGTCCGTCTTAACCGCATCATAACGTTTCCTTCTCTGCCTCTTCTTTTTTTGCCCGTGTAAATCTTTATTTCTTCCTTCTCTTTTTCCCAATTGCCCAAGTAAATCAGTTTTCCTTTGTTTCAGGTTTCTTCTCTCTTTCCTGTTTTGTCTACGCTTTTTTTTTCTCTCGAATATGTATCTCATGGCAATTCTGTAATGGTAATAGCACAGATTCTGCTACCCAAGGTGATGGATTATGAGATTGCCCCCTTCAAATTAAGCAGGATTCTCACTCAGAAGAGAATCAAACAAAAGGGGCTTGCTCTGGGATGATTTTATTTATCTCTTTCATGTTTGGTTCCTGTTTACGTTTAGTATTCTTCTTTGCTACTTGAATTCTATTTCTCTTTCACTTTTGGGATTTGTTTGTTCTATTTTAAAGATGTCACAGCGGGAACAAGCACAAACAGAGTCCTAATAAGAATAAAGGTAGAACTATCTTCTTAATTCACAGAGCTTCGTCCTATTGACTTTCAACTCTTTTTTTTTTTTTTTTGTCTTTTTTTAAACTGTGTTACGCTGTTCGCGGCGTATGATGTTTGTTGCGTGTGAGCAATTTTTTCATACTCTATAGGTAGACCTTATGCCGTTTTACTTTTTTTTTTTTCCGGAGAAATTGAAAATCATGGCCAAAGAGTTCTAATTGAAGTCATATTGTTGTCTTATCCTATCTATAGTAAATTATATACGTTTTGAGTTTCAAATAAACTGGGGAAAAGGGCCTGATTTGCCCCTCTACTTTAAGAAATGGTTCATATTTACCCCTCGTTATACTATCAGTCCACTTATACCCCTACCGTTAGAATAGTTGCAATATTTACCCCTATATTTAACCCTTGTCCACTGTGGCCAATGTCGTGGGCCAGGCCTGTCCACTGTGTCCCATTACATTGCCACGTAAGAGGCCATGTCAGCAATCCCAATTAAATGAGTCTTAAAATTAAAAGACCAAATGATGCCTTCTTCTTCACCATTAAAATGCCTTCTTCTTATTATTAAAATGCCATTAAAATGCCTGCTTGATTCCGGCAGCTTTGCACCTTCTCCGGCGCCGCCAACAGAAATAGTTACCGGTTTTAATGCCAGTGTTCTTTATTTCACTGTTGAAGATTAAAGATCCCCGCCACTTTGCTGGAACAAATTTCACTGTTGAAGATTGACGAATTAAATATCGTCTTTGTTCTTTATCTTTCTAGACTCCATTATCACCCCATAAAAATGAAAAAGAAACTAATTTGACGATGATAATTAAGTTGTTCCCTTTCACCCCAATTAACTCTTTATCTCAAAATCTAGCTGATAAATGCACACATTAACTAACATATCAAGATTCAGATCATAAACAACAAAATTCAATACAATAATATCATTCAATTTACGTCATCGTCTTTTGTACACACCAGAAAAAAAGTAAGCACCAAAACAATAAATTCGTGTCAAAAAGTAGCATCACAAGTTCACAACAAATTAAAAGTAAAAAAGAAAAAGAAAAATCACGCTTTGAAGCACCAAGGGTTGTAACTATGGTGGCCGTGGTTGTGGTGGTGTGTTGTGGTTTCCTTATCAATCAATTCTTGAACATGTCAAAGACAGCATTTTAATGGTGAAGAAGAAGGCATCATTTGGTCTTTTAATTTTAAGACTCATTTAATTGGGATTGCTGACATGGCCTCTTACGTGGCAATGTAATGGGACACAGTGGACAGGCCTGGCCCACGACATTGGCCACAGTGGACAAGGGTTAAATATTGAACCTATTCTAACAGTAGGGGTATAAGTGGACTGATAGTATAACGAGAGGTAAATATGAACCATTTCTCAATGTAGAGGGGCAAATCAGGCCCTTTTCCCAATAAACTGCAACATCATTCTGTTATATCTTATCCTAACATAATTGACTCTGATTAATTTAAGGTTGGGAGCATAATGCAGTTAAATATAAAAGCTTGCAGGTCTTTTTAAAGGTGGACACTCGCCATTTGGAAGTCTCCGTATATCTTTCTTTTGGATTTAAAAGCTTTTTTACCGATCATTTTCCTCAAAGTCAATCTTTCTTGAAAATTCAACAAGGCTCACGCAATACCAAAATGCACGCAACATGTACGATGTTCTATATTTTGTCTCACAATCATTTAGTCACATTATATGCAGCTGCAATAAATATAAATACTTTATAGAATAAATCAAGATTGTAAGTTAAAAAAGAAAGTAAAAATGGTAAGCTTTATTCCAAAAATCATTGGCATGTGGGCTGACCATAGATTTCTTTGATGTTTGAGTATCTCTTCAGTCTAAATTTTTTATTACACTTTGTCAATAGAAATCACACATTTGACAGAGTAATGTAATTATTGCAGAGAATTTTGTCGCCTTATTATTTCAACAATAATTTGGGGATGCATATTGAAAGACCTCTACATTTAGTATGATTGATAAAATATGAACATCAGTTTATACTTAACCAAGGTTTATAGGTGATTGTTTCTTATTTCTTCATATTTTGAGTTGTATTAATAGTTTGGTTTATCTTTTTGTATTTTCATGTGCTATTGGAAATTCTCTGATATTGGAACGCCTATTATCCAAACAATTCAAATATAGTGTACTATTATATCACTATATTGTGGCCTACGAATGTAAAAGTCTTCCCTATTTTGGTGATTCTTTTAGCTGTTACTAAAAAATTTCATCGATAAATTGTGTATGTCCCTTGCTCAATAATTTTTAGCAATTAATTGTTTGCTTGATATATTTCCAATTCTATAATGAGTTTGTAGAATTATGTCCAACAGAGTATCAGGAATTGAAGTGAAGACACAAGTAGCTCAGATTTTCAAAATAATATATGTGAGATGTATGTATTCAATATGAATTGAAAAGAATGAAAGAGTATTAATTTGAGCAGAAGAGCATGAGTGTGGGAAAAATAGCAAAGAAGACAGCCTACATATGTAATGTTAGAGCTTCACAACTTATTAGAACTTCCCTTCAAAATCAAAGATTCTAAGCATAAAATATATCTTAGAGCGCTAGATATATGGTAATGTATTATGTAAGACTGACTTAAGATGTGTTAGCTTAGCTAAATTTTTTTGAAGATTCTATTGGTAATTATTAAAAAGTTGGTTACCAAAAAAACTGAATTTTGAAGATGAGTATATATAAAATTTTCTACTTATAGTCCACGAGACTACTGGTATTGACTATTCTATTTTTATCTTTTTTTTTTTTTTTGCAGATACATAAAGCTGCAATAAAGCAATCGATGGAACTTATGAAAACTGATTTTGTAACGACCCGTTTGGTCGTTATAGTCTCCTTGGCATTTTTTCCCGTTCCCCAGCATTGATTAGCTCACTTTGGACCCAAGGGGACCGTTGACATGCTTCCCGAGGTGTCTACGCCGGATGCAGACAACTTTTGTGAAAATATATGTTTAAAGTGAAAAATGGTTGACCCAAAGTTGACTTTTGGGCAAACGAACCTTTTTCCAAATTCCGTTGATTCCGAGAGGTCCGGATGGTCGTTTAGAACTTGTGTGTGTGTTTGGCTCGGTTCCCAATGCACTTGGGTGCATTTCAGGACTTGGGATGGAAATTTGCAATTAAGGCACCGGGAGTTGACTCAGTCAACGAGACCTCCGTTGGGAATTCCGAGGCCACAGGCGTGTTCGTAGCGTGTTTTTATGTGAGATTAGGTGTTTTGTATGTGAGCAGATGACCTCGGGAATTAGTCAGAAAATCGGATCGAAAGATGAAACTTGGGTTATGTTTCTGGTGCCTGCTTTGGCGGCACCAGCACCGCAGCAGCGGCACCGCTAGAGCGGTCGATGACTTTTAGTCATTACCGCTGAAGCGGCCAGGTGGCCGCTGGGGCAGTACAGGTACCGCTACAGCGGGTGACGGGCAGTTAATTACTATATAATATAAGAGGGAATGTGAGGACTTTTGTAGTCCTCACAAGAGTTTCCCAAATTTTTAAAAAAAATTTAATTAATTACTTTTATGTCCTAATTTTATTTATTTAAGTAAATTTTTTGACTTTTTATTTTTAAGGTCTACTTTTCAAAAGCTATCGAACCTGGGGACTTTTGTAGTCCTCACAATAATTTCTAATTCTTTTAAAAAAAAATTAATTAATTACTTTTAGGTCCTAATCTTATTTATTTAAGTCAATTTTTTTATTTTTTATTTTTAAGGTCTACTTTTCAAAAGCTATCGAACCTTCTACCTCATTTTTCATGTTCTTTAATTTTCTGGTTCGTGCTCGATATCCGCATTTAAGCCCAATTAATCTAGATAATTAGCACTGTATCGCGCCTATTCGGAGGGAACGCTTCCTCCAAAGATTTTTTCCATATCTATGTTCGAACCCCTAATCCCTAATTAAGAGAGGAGCAGCTCCATCCGCTGCACAAGTTAAATTATGTATTTGTCTTAAAAGTTCATTAACTATGTATAGATTATTTATTTAGAACTAAATAACTTCAGAAAATTAGGATACATAAGTTATAAATGTCAAATTCTGGCTCCGCATTTGATTTGAAGTAAATAATTTTATCAAAATGGAAGTTAAAATATTAAAGCAGTGGAAGAGGGTTTGGAAGAACATTGTTCCTAGGATTATTAATGTATAATTTGGTGATGTTTTGTTAGATGTTGACTAATCTAGGTTCATTAATCATAGATCTCCCACTTTTAACGTTGAATTTCGGATTTGGAGATTTAGGCTTTATACCCAATTTTGGGGTTTTGCATGAAATCAGAATCTAAGCTAATTATTGAGCTAAATCAACAATTAATGGTTGGATTATGATTGCCTAGTACTTAATTTGGTATTTTGCCTGCGAATTTTCTGTTTTGCCCTTGTGGGCCCATTTTCCCAAATTCTAGGGTTAGAATTAACCTAATTGAAATCATAGCAATATTAGTATCATTCTTCATGATTTCTAATATAGAATTCGATCATGCTTAGACTACTTTAGTTTTGAGCTTCAGCGGAAGGGCAAGGCAAACGAGTGAGTTGTTGGTATTGCAGTTCGGCAGTCTAGGTAGGTTATGGTTTACCTTTAGTGAGACTTCGTATAGTGAATCACATATTTAGATTATAATGTCGGAGACAGCAGGTGAACCTTCGAGTATGAAGTTGGGATGGATATTGCCTTAGGTTGGGCCCAGATGTGTGTTGGGACTAGCCACCCCGTTATGTGTACTTGATTGTTCAATTGCGTTGGCTTGATGCCATATGTAGTTGGTAAATATCGACTTTTGTCTTGTCATCTTGATTTGGATAGAATTGACATACCCGTGGGTGGTATTTGTACTTGGATATATTGTTGGCGTACCCACTGTTGGTACTTGACTTATTGATATATGTTGGCATACCCACTGTTGGTATTGTGATGTGATACTTGTTGGCGTACCCCGTTATGGTACTTGTGATATTGAACTTGGTCGATTTACATATGCATTGCACGCATTCTCTCATATTCATGCATAGCCGATACCCGGTGATGATCTAGTATCGTTGATTGAGCGAAACTGATATTTGATAAACTCTTTTACTTGAGTGATTGTAAAAAAGCCGATGTCCGAAGATCCATTTTGGAATCGTTGATTATATGAAACTGATATTTTGATGAACTCTTTTACTTGAGTGATTGTGAGAAGGCAGATGTCTGAGGTTCAATTCCGGAATCGTTGATTGTGTGAAACTGATATTTGACAGACTCTTTTACTTGAGTGACTGTGAGATGGCCGATGTCCGATGAGATATTCCGGCATCGTTGTTGCATGGCCGATTCCGATGTTATCCCTGAATCGTTGTTAGTGCATAGACTCCGCGGGTCCCCCAGGGTGGTGCTGGTGAGACTCCCCCTGTGAGCAATTATCCAGGGTCCCGTCTGTTTGTTGGGCAAAGATCCGGGACGGGTGGCACTTAGGCTTCGCGAGTCACGCTGGGTTGTGCTACTGAGACGTCGATATTTCCGTTCGGAGTACATGTGTACACCTCATTTGCATGACATTACATTTCATTCATTCCATCATTGCACTGCATTGCATTATGACTTAATGGAGATGTTTGGTGATTGGATTGTGATGATTTGATTTGATCGGATATACTCAGACTTGACATATTCGGGTTTTAGATGCGTACATAGGTGATGACGGATACTCAGTTGTGATTAAATTGTCTCATGCTTGGTTGGTTTATTTGCTTATCTGTTTTATTATCTGAATTGTGTTAACTATGCTTAGTCGGCCAATGATGCCTACCTGTACTGTTATTTGTACTGACCTGCACTTGCTGCATTTTTTTATAAATGCAGAGTACCAGGTCGGATCTACTTCTCTGACCCGTGGCTGATCGACTCTTCAACTCCACTCGAGTTCCCAGGGTGAGCATGGCTTCCGCTGACCTTGAAGACTTTCTTATTATATGTCTATCTTTTATTCCAGAGACATAGATATTATGTATTAGTAATTCCAGATTGTATTATTCTCCTTAGATGCTCTTGTATTCAGACTAGACCCTGGGGGGTATTTACTGTCTTCCGCACCTTTTACTACTATCTATCTATATATATCGTGAGGCTTTACATATTTATTGATTTTCGCTACTTAATTTTCTTCAATTTATATATTGGGAGTTGTTGGGATGAGGGTTCGCTTACCGAGGTGGGAAGGTAAATACCCGCACGGCCTAACCAAAATGGGTCGTGACATATTTTGAATGAAAAATTCAGGTGGTGATCCATACTGTTGGTGAATTTTCATAATTTGTTCATTTGTAAGGCTCTAATGGTTATTTGACTAATGTTGGCTGAGTAGTATTTCAATAAACAAAAATAATGTTCACTTTCGTTTTTCTTTACACTTCTTTAATCTACTAAGTATTATCTAATTTAGGGTGCAAACCAATTTTTTTCAGTAATACATAGAACAGTCGTAGACTGTTTTGCAGATATGACAAGCATCGGACGTTATATTCTTAGAATGTTAGAATACAAAATTGAACAGTCCTTTTAGATAAACATTGTTTCTCTATCGATCTTTAATGGGAAAAAGGAAATTCGAGGAAGAGAGTTCTTAAGTGATCGAAAAATTCTCTGTGCTCTATGAATTTTCATGATAGGTTAATTATGTTTAGTTTTTGATCTTATATATCGTTTGGTGGTTATTTCATTTGCTTTTAATTTTTTTAATATTGTCTTTTTAATTTTCTTATTTGGTTTATTATGTATTAAAAAAAGTATTTAGTTTTGTGCTATTAAAAGGAAATTGGCGACCCATACGATTTCCTCACTAAATGTTACATTAAAAGAAGATATAGTTGTGATTTACTTTTCAAGTTTAAAATGAGACTTGGTTGTCCCAGGCTTCCAAAAACATAGTGAAGGTTCTCCTGACCTTAACGTACAAACTAAAATCTAAATTTATCATATAAAAATTAGAATCTCTAAAAGCATGACACAACTTCAACAAAAATAACAATTTCTAGAACCTTAATAATAAAACACTGTGAGATATTGGTGAAGTATAAAGTATGATCATATGCACTTCTTTTTTTGTCTACTATTTATAGATTAAACACTAAATGAAAAAATTAAATAAAATATCATAGTTCGGTAAATAATATAGAAAGAGGGGGATAGAGATAATGGAACAGAGGGAAAATTTATTTGCTTAACATATAATACAAAAATAAAATAAAAAATTGAAGATTCTAGATCTTCTAACAAAAATAATAGAAGGCTTATCTCTTCGTAATTTTTATGGATTTAAAATAACAATTTAGTAATGAATTTTACATTTTTTTAATTATAAGTAAACTAATAATAAAATAAAGTAAGTAAAGCCCCTTAAAAATATTAATGATAGGTTTTAAAAATTCAAGAATTTTGAATAATAGAACACAAGTTTAAGAATAAAAAACTATTTTAGAAGTAATAAAATATATAAGGTTATATTAAAGGGAAAGTAATGCCTAAGTTAGTAGCAAGTTAATAAGAACAATCATATTAGCAATGTAAAAATAATTTAATTTAATAAAGAAAAATATGAGCAAACAAGCTAGCGATGACTATATGATAGCATCCTGTAATTTCATAAAACAATTGTTGTTGGGCGTGTTGCATTAAAAAAATAAGATAGCAATTGAAATTTGTCAAAATAAAATATGATTTAACGGGCTCAAACAAATTGTATCATATATTGATAAGATTAATATTTTTAATAATATCGCGCATCGTGCGGGTACATATATTAGTATTATTAAAAGAAGGATATTTTGTAGGGGCGGATCCACACCATTGGGTGTGCGTTCGTGGGAACCCACAACTTTTATCCAGACCTTATATTTATAATGTGAAACCCTTCAAATATATAAGAAATTTGAGGTGAGAATCCAGTAACAACAGACACTACTAGCCGGGAACTCACAAGCTTCAAATTCTGGATCCGCCTCTGATAGTTTGACATAAGATTGTGACAAGTGGCAGCGTAGGATTATGACAAGTGGTAGTTTTAGGACAAAAAATAGTTAATTAGTTAATAATTAGTTGCCTTAGTTATTATTTTTGAATTTGAATTTAAAAATAAATAATTATATACATTGGGAAGTTACCAATTTAAATTTGAAAAAAAAAAAACGTACACGATTAAGTTTCTGCAGCTAATATAGATTAGACAATCTGTAATTATTTTACAAGAAGTAAAAACAATATTACAGTAGTTTTTTATTAGAACTGCTATAAACTTACCCAAAAATTACGGTAGTTACTATTTTTAAATTTGAATTTAAAAATATTTAATTATATACATCTACATATAATATTGAAAATTGGGAAGCTACCATGAGAAAGCAACATATTTGCGGTAAAAAGAAAAAAAAACCTAAGGATTCTATTTTAAATCGTGTCCGCGGTATAAAGAAACTAAGGATTTGGAGAAGTTACCAACCTGCACGTGTTTGTCGTAACTAGCTTCTTAAGATTGCTAAACGCAGACCACGATCCCGCAACCGCCAGATTCCCAGTAATATGATTTCACATCTTTTTGAAATCAGTTTCCCACTTTCTGAAAATGTTTGCTATTGGTTTCAACACTTAAACTAATTTTGATAAAAATTGACAGGCGCAGTTGTAAGCAATATTAGAGCTACGCTTGCTTTCGATAGGATTTCAAAGGAGCACCTTGAAGGAAGGTAACAATATAAAATTTTTCTTTGAACAATGTGCAAGGTAAGCAGCAATTGTTATCTATAATTGCTGCTGTGACGTATGTTGGTTTTACTAGCTCCTACAATCTGTTTTCAAGGCCCATAGATACCAACATTTCTTCTATACAGGAGATGAAACTGGTATAATGAGTGCTCATCAGATTGATGCATTTACAAAGGCCACAACAATGGAGGGCCAAGAGACCACCTTATTACATATTATGTTTTACAATTATGCAGATCGTCGAAATCACCAGAATTACTCTATTATTCAGGTACTGCCAATGTTTATCATTCAATGTGTTTGATTTTTTTTTCTTCGCCTGGATTTGTACATTAGGAATTGTTATACTGTAGGCCTGCGGTGTTGTACCATATAATTTTATTTTACGATTCTACAATATTGTATATTTGTGCTCTGAATTTTATTGTGTTCCATGATTTTGTGGTACATTAATTATGTTTCTTGATTAAGTAAAACATTAACCATATTGTATATTCAGATGTGCCTCTGAAAGTTTCTTGCTTTTGATCCAGGCATTCTATTGATCGCGAGGTTGCTATAATGATAATCATCGCTTATCTATCAACATGGTTGCTGAAGTAAGTAGTTCTAACATAGGAATATTGCTAAATTTTTGCTCTCTCTGACGACATGGAATGGAATCACTATGACGGTGACAATGACATTAGTTATTTGGTTGCAGTTGTTCTGTTTAAGTGCGATTCTTGTTTACCCCGAATTCAGATAATCAATTAAATTTGTAAGTAGGTATAAGATATGTGCTTTGGGTCTTGATGTATGGTAGATAGAGAGAATATGCATATGAGAGTTCTTTAATAAAACGGCTACTGATGACAATTTGCTATGAGTGTAAACGTTTATGAACAATGTGAAACACTTGATGGAAGAAACACAATAATAATGGAAACAAACAGCATTGGCCGAATGAAATATTGAGAGAGAGATTGTATATATGAATTCTTCTATTATAAGTGTTCTTGGAAAGCAAAAGGAACCAACCCCTACAAAGGAGGGGGATGTGCTCTATTTATAGTGTGACCCCCATTGGTCTCATACAATGTGAACTAATAAAATAATAATAACAAGGACAGCTCTGCACGGATTTGGTGGGATTAGACTGACGGCGCCGTCTGACACACACATGGTGGGTAGTTGACCATGACTGGACGTTACTGGCGCGTGGCCTGCCTACAACAGCCACACGGACCAACGGCTACTCGGACAAATGGCTACACGGACCAACGGCCATGAATGCTCGAGTCACCGGGCTTGGCCATTTCAACGATGCAGAAGGCAGATCAGTCGGTGCCCTCACTCAGCTCCGGCCTAGGCACTACTCCGGTCAAGGGCGAATAGTATCCGGCACATTCTCATTCCTTCCTCCGGTTCCTCGTTCCACCGGTTTGATTTATATCAGGTTTTTACCGTATACAGATAGCCCCCACACTTCCCGGATCTCCGGTCTACCGGAGTAACGGGAGGTGGATAATTTCTGAAACCGGTGATTTTGTCAGCTCGTCGTTATCTTCTTATTTTGGCGGGAACGACTGCGTAATGCCTCCCCTTTTATCGGCCACGTGTCCCGCCCCGGATGGCCCGCCTCTGCCAACCGCCTTTTGCACGTCATTTTGAGTCACTTCGAATTAATGACGGGACACGTGGCGCCCCTTGATTGGCCGTCCTCGGTAACCATTCCTCTTCTTCGCCTATATAAGGCTCTTTACCTCCTCATTTTTTCACTTTCACTCTTTTGTTCTTCTCCAACTTCACTCCTTTTCTGCGCTCTTCCATCTACACTACATACAATCAACTTCCCATTTGATCTGCAGTTGGTTCATTGCTTCACACAATCGTGCAAAAGAACCAATTCTGTCTCCCTTTCTCTCAGTCATCACCAGTTCCTTCATTTTTCTTAAGTCCCTCTCTTGAACCTCCCTTCTTTCCTATTCCCAAGATGTCTGAATCCACTTCCCATGATGCTCCACTGGTATCGTCCCCGGGGGCCGAGCCTGCGTCTCCAGCTAAATTCGAGCCCACGGCTTCAGATATCATACCAGCTAAATTCAATTTCAAAAAAGACCTTGAGGTCGAAAAGCCTTCCTCCGTTTCAGACAGGGATTCGACGTGAGGCGGTATCCCTCATCTATCACCGAGGAGAAGCTCGACACAGTCCGGGCCGATTGCGGGTGGGACACCCGTCCGGTTCGGGTGTTCGCCCCCGGACCAGACGAATTCGTTACCGACCATCGTGAAGGGTTTCTGTATGTTTACACATACCCCTTCACTCTCAAACTCGACCCTCCGGTGGATCCGGTCATTCTCGACATGTGCCGGATTTATGGCGTTACGCTGGCTCAGATCGGCCCAAATGTTTGGAGGGTCGTAGCGTGTCTCCGGTTGTTGGCAAACAACGCCGAGAAGGAGTTCTCACTGGCCCACATGATACGCCTATACTCCCCGAGGCTGTTCCGGGGTGGCGTAATAAAACTGGCCAAGCGCAGCCGGAATCCATTCTTCTCGAAAATGGATGAAGACAGAGACCGGGGATGGTTGGAGCGATACGTCCGGGTGAAGACCGAGGACATTATTCCAGCCGACCACATGCCTTTCCCGGAGAAGTGGAACAACAAGCGTAAGTCCGAAGTCTCGAATAATTGCTTTAGCATTGCTTCGTCAAATTTTGATTCTGCTTTCTCACTGTTTCTTCCTTACTTTTGTCAGCCAATGGGTACGTTCCTCCGGTCATCCGGAATCTGAGTGACTGGGTCACCGTACTCCTCGCCCAGCATCCCCATGACGACCGGACATGGGCCCACCTGTCTCGTGGCCGATGGATAGCCCAAAATCACGGTAGCCTTCTACTTCTATTCTGCTGCATTCTCCTTTATTCGTTCTGTCCTTTGACCTTTGCTAACATCTTGTCTTTTCAGGTTTGCCTAAGGGCTCGGTAGCCCCCAGATCGGAGTCGGGAACGCTCCCCCAGCGCCGGCATCCGAGTTTGACACAGCGGGTTCTTCCCGCGTTCTTACCGATGCCGCAAAAAGAAATCGGCCCTCCGAAAAGGGGCAGACGCCAAAAAGGAAGAAATCAAGAAGCGTTGCTCGGTCTTCAAGGGAAGAGACGGAGCCCGACATCATTGTTCGGAGAGTCAGCTCCGTTCCCTCCGTGGCTCCAATACCGGAGGAGGCGGTCTCCGTTTCACCCCTTCCTTCTATCGGCGAAGGTCTGTTGGTTCCCGCTCCACATTCAGGTGCGGAAGGAATACTTTCACCGGCTCCTCTTCGGTCGATTGACTTTGTCGACATTTCAGGTGAAACTTCTTCGGAAGACACTCCCCTGCAAAGGAAAAGGTCCGGGGAAGCGGCTGCTGCTGAGACCGACAAAAGGACCGCCCCAGTACCGAAGAGCGAGGCCCCCACA
This sequence comes from Lycium barbarum, assembly GCF_019175385.1. Lineage (NCBI taxonomy): Eukaryota > Viridiplantae > Streptophyta > Magnoliopsida > Solanales > Solanaceae > Lycium > Lycium barbarum. Next base: position 89,603,718 of record NC_083348.1, read on the forward strand.
GGCGCTCGTCCGTCTCCCGAGCATGAGCCTGCTGCGACTACGGAGCCCCCGGCCTTTGCCAAAAATATTGAGGCTGCTCCAAGTTCATCTATCCCGGCTCTGCGGGTGGATGATTTTGACGATATGTTCTCGAGCACCCCCCCTGCTACCGGCGAAGCAGCGGGCTTTGGTCACCTCCCTATTCCTCGAGCCACGAGGCCGGCCAACCGGATCTCCGAATCATGCGCCAGGGACAGCTTGGTAAATATCTTCCCGGCCCCGAGCGTGGAGCCAAGGAGAACCAGATCGGTTGTAGTCACCGTCCCCGATGACTGCAGCTTTCTATCTCGTCCGGTGGGCGTAGTGAGCTATTTGCGACCTCTTATTTCTGACTCGGACAAGCACAAAATGACCGGGCTCACTTGGCAGTGCCTCATTAACGAGGGTATGCACACAAGCAACCAGGTAAGCTCTTCTGTCATCCTTGTATAGTTTATCTGTGGATTTGATCCTTACTTCGCCTAAGCCTTCTGACTTGTTTCACCTGCAGAGTGTGGTGCTGGTTAATGAAGCTTTCATCCGTGCCCAACATGAGATAGATGATCTTCAAGGCCAACTGGATGCCCAGGGCCGAGAAACGAAGAAATACCGGCATCTTCTTCAGGAGAAGGAGGAAGAGTTGGATCGGGCGGCCGTGCTGACCAACCTTCGTCCTGAGCTCGATGCGGCTAAGGACGAAAACCGTCGTCTGAAGAGTGAACTGGCCGCTATGACCGACTATAACCGGAGCCTTGAGGTTGAAAAAATCGGCCTTAGCCGGGATAAAGCCCAGTTTTCCTCGTGGATAGATGAGCTCGAGACCACGGTTTCCCGACTCCGGGGGGAGCTGGACTCAGTAAAGGCTGATGCAACGGACCTAACCGAGAGGAACCGGCAGCTCGAGTCCAAGGCAGCTTTGTCCAACGAGCGCAGGAGGGTGTTCGAGGAGAAAGCGGAGAAGCGGTCTCGGATATGTGAAGGCCTAAGGGTCGAGCTCGAAGAGGCAGTTATCGCCAACGACGGCCTTAAGGCCGAGCTGGAGGCAGCCACTGGTAGGATAAGTGTCCTTGAGGAGGACCGGGCTGATCTGGAAGCAAAACTGGCCAAGGCTGATGTCACGACCCAACCTCGTAAGCCGTGACTAGTGCCCGAGCTGGACACTCGTATACACCTGTTAACTACGATCATCTACAGCTAGCATAACAAGGATTTATATATATAAAGGCGAGACGTTGCCTTAACACTGTCGCATATATGCATATCATGGCCACCTGTCTCCTGAGGAGTTACAACTTTCACACACATATATATATATATATATATATATATATATATATATATATATATATATATATATATATATATATATATATATATATATATATATATGTCTACGCAAGCCGACAAGGCTGCCACTACGCACAACATCCCAAAACATATGTATATATACGCAAGTCGACAAGGCTGCCACTACGAATGGGTACGCCCCAAAAACATAAGTCATGTCTACATAGCAAAACAACAACTATATACAGACCCACACAGATGTCTACAAACCTCTAAGAGTAACAACAATACCATATGACGGGACAGGGCCCCGCCGTACCCCGAACAACACATATATATAACAAAAGGGGTCTGTACCACAAAGTTAGGCTCCGAAACAAAGGAGCGCTCCAAAATAGCTGAATAGATATCCTAAGCTGGCGGATCTCCAAAGCGAGCGTCTGTACCTGCGGGCATGAAACACAGCCCCCCGAAGAAAGGGGGGTCAGTACGGAGTATGTACTGAGCATGTAAAGCATGAAATATAGTAAGTAGGATTATACTGAGACAAAGAGTGTAGGACCCAGTGTAACAACCAGAAAACCATAGGACTTACCTTTGAACATATATCATAAGTGTCAACATCATATCCATGTCATTATAGAGTTTAATAGTCATAGTTAGATAATCATTCTGTATATAACATGTATAACGTGTCCCGGCCCTCTAGCGAGGGACTCGGTGAATAATGATCATATGGTATCCTGGCCACCATCCCCATATCATCATGTCATCACATATATATATATATATATATATATATATATATATATATATATATATATATATATATATATATATATATAATGTGTCCCGGCCCTCTAGTGAGGGACTCGGTGAGTAATGCAGTGAATATGCGCACGAAAACATGTCCTGGCCCGGGACTCAGTGAAGGATGTAACGGTAAGCACGAGCAGAGTAATAAGCAACCACATACATACAAACCATCTTTTGAGACTCAATAGATGAGTAAGCTAATCAATTCTTAAGCATCAGGATAATAATCGTATTAAGTTCTTCCTAAATGCCATTACAAACTATGTCAAGGAACGTTTCAGGATTTATATACATGTATCAATTTAACATGATATAGATTATGAAAGTCAAGTATGCTTCTAATTATACAGTTCTTTAAGAGTAGGAATTTTTGTACATCATTTATTAGTCAATCATATAATAGCTTGACTATCCTAAAAGTTCTAGCATCAAGAACGAATAAAAATCATAAGTCATGTTTGGAATTAGAGAGTAGAATTTCCCCAAGGCTTATATCATATCTTACTTACTTCTAGGACATGCCAAAATAAAGAAGGGATAGGCTTTACATACCTGTCGACGACTATCCGTGAATCCTTTTTGCCTCGTCGCTCTTTTCGCCTATTTATATAAAAGTGACGCTATCGTTAGTAACTATATTTTCTAGTTCGCCACTCTATAGTTCGTTCTCCTATAGGATCTACATTCCAGTCTATATATATTCTCTTTTAAGTTTTATATTATCTAACATTTTGGCGAAAATTCGGCAGCACTTCCCCTTATAGGTTCACCTATCCAAATTTCCAATTGTGCTCCTGTAGACACAGAAATACCAGCAACAATATATGGGCACACTTATACTTTCAATTCCTTCAATCCAATAAAAACGACAATATGGTTGTGTCAACACAATTTCAACTTTAACTTTCCAATCTTTTCGCCATATAGTTCGGGACAACAACAACTATAATTCTACTTAAAATTAACTATCATGCTTGATAAAAAACAGCTCCTACTTACGGCCCAAAACAGCAACATAACATTACCATTTACAATTTCTTGTGATCAACACATATCTATCAATTTTACAAGAACCACAACAACTTGCAATTGTCCAACTCCAACCAAAACAACAACAACACGTTTAGCATATTGTTTTCATAATCGTAAGAAACTATATTAACAACATACTAATTTCTACAAACAGCCCATAACGACTTCGCTCCAATTTTTAACCATCAATATCCTCATTCTTATTTTAGAACCCATGACAACAACAATCAACATTCCAAATAAATTGGCCCTTCCTTTTTACATAAAACAGTCCACGGTTGGACTATTTTTCCTACTTCAACATATATCATTTCTTTTACATCTTAGCTCACATATTTACAATGCAAACAATACACCACAATGTCCATAACAATCAACAACTAAAGCATCACATAAAACAGTCCATTAACTCTCCTAAATCAGCTCCTACACGGCTTCAATGCCAAACATACAAACTTCCAAAATTATCATTCCTTTCATACACATTACCACATTCAAACCATTCTTAATACATGTACAAGAAGTTTGAGCACTACTCCATATAAACCTATCACCCACGGCTCACTTCAACTTCAACAACAACAATCCAATACCAACATGCAAATTATATACATTCAATTCATCATCTATACATGTTCATAATGCATCCAAACTCATTCTAAATGTAAAATAAATAACCAATTCTTACCTTGAATACTTGGCTCCAATTTGTGTCTTAAATTCTTATACTTATTCTTGCTTCTCCACCTCCCTCTCCTTGTCTTCTCCTTAGAATTTTATTAAACCACAAAACTGAAAAAAAAAATCTTTGTTTTCTCCAATCTGGCCGTGACCTCCTTCTCTTTCAACTCTTCTTTTTCTTGGTTTGTTTAGTTCTTGAAAGCTGATTTTCAACAAATGGAATTGGAAAGTGTCATTTGCACTATGCCTTATTTTATATATGGTTTCCCATCATGTTACATGTACTCCCCACTTGATGACTCAACATTGCACTTGTTTTGTTAACTTTTCAGATTTTGATTCTTTCATTATATTTTGTATTTTTTTTTATTTTTTTATATTCGGGTGGGGCCCACATGTCCCCTTAGGCTTAATTAATGAAGTGATCAAGTTTTAATCCCACTTAATAATATTTTCATACCAATAAAATTTATAGGCAACTTGTGACTTGAAACAAAATCGGGAGTTAAAGTCTCTACCTCGCGCCTTAAAATAGTCTTATCTTAACTTGTCGCGTTTAGCTTAAAATATCCCAATGTATAAAACTACGGGATATAATAGCTGAGGCCGACTTGGAAGAAACCTGGAGAAGTGTTGAGGCGGCCGAGGCTCATACTGCTATTGTTGCGAAGTATGAGAAGTGGAAGTCTCGGCGGATCACCCTCGAGCAAGCCGAGCATGGTCTCTCGGATCTTCCGGCCCTGATACTCGAGGCCAAGAGGATGGAGGAGGAAGCCAATCGTGCCCTCGGGTCTGAGTCAGACGACTCCGAGTGGACCGAGTTCGAGCACTCATCCACCTCTAGTCATGCCGGATAGCATAGGGCTTGTGCCTTGCTTTCTGTTTTTGTTTTTTGCCTTTGTAGGATTTTGTTTTTCTTTTGATGTAAGAAACATCCGTTGTATAAATGAAAAGTGCATCTTTCTTGCTTCTTCGTTTGAATGTTTGTTTGCTGCTTTTGCCATAGTTGTTGGTCCGTTCTAGGACAAGTCGACTCGTAGTCGTTAATTCATCGTGCCCGTAGGTCTTATCCGATATTTTGGGGCCGGTGGCTTATCAAATTTTGGCTTGGATCATTGTGATCTCGTTGCCTTTATCGAATTTCGACCATGGTACCCGGCGTAGGGTATGCGAATGAGGCAGTATCAAAATACGGTGGTTATCAACTGGGCCAAGTATATTTAACAGGAAGCTGTTATCCCAACTTTTGATAACTTTGTGTTTGCAAAATGTTTGTACATATGAGAATTTTAACTCTTTCTTCCTTAGCCGTAGCAAATGTAAAATGGGACACGATTCATTATGATCGTTTGGTCCTTAGATCGGAGGCTATGGCCGGTGGCCGGGCCTTAGTTTTGCCGTAGCAAAATGCTAAATGGGACACGATTCATTATGATCGTTTGGTCCTTACATCGGAGGCTATGGCCGGTGGCCGGGCCTTAGTTTTGCTATAGCAAATGTTTAGCTTCTCCGTCTGCTTTAATCGGGGTCATCTTCGGTGTGGCATAGTATTCCCCTAGCACTTATTCGATCTTCGAGGTCGGGTGAGTGCTATTTTGTCCCCAATCGGAGGATGCGACACCGGGTATCCGGGTACTTGCCCTTCATATATGTTAAGTAACACGTTGTACTCGTTGCCTCATTAAAAACCTTGTCGGAAAACCCATTTTGAGACAAAACCGTACTAAGGAAAAGAGTACAATACGTGTTTTCAAATCTAGATTCTAATTTTGTCCCGCTCTTGACTTCCTGCAAAAGAGAAAAGTTAATAAGAGAATACGGGGAGACCATACCTTAGCAGTAGTATCTCTTTAGATGGGCCACGTTCCAGGTATTAAGCAGATGCTGGCCGCCCATGGACTCCAATTGATACGATCCTTTGCCCGTTATACCGGTTACCTTGTACGGGCCTTCCCAGTTCGGACCCAGCTTTCCCTCGTTGGGGTTCTTGGTGTGCAAGGTAAATTTTCGAAGCACTAAATCCCCAACTTGGAAATGCCGAAAGTTGGCTCTTCGGTTGTAGTATCTTTCCATCCTCTGTTTTTGGGCCACTATGCGGACCGATGCGCTTTCGCGTGGTTCATCTGCGAGGTCGAGCTTCACGGCCATGGCCTCCCCGTTTGGCTCTTCAGTGGTATACCTGAAACGGAGGGTCGGTTCACCGACTTCCACGGGGATAAGGGCTTCGGCTCCGTAAACCAATGAGAACGGGGTTTCCCCCGTGCTCGATCTGGATGTGGTTCTGTAAGCCCACAACACCTCCGGCAGTATCTCCCTCCAATGGTGCTTCGATGCTTCAAGCCTTTTCCTCAGATTTTGGATTATCGTTTTGTTCGTGGATTCTGCCTGTCCGTTCACGCATGGGTGATACGGGGTTGACACGATTTTCTTGATCTTCAATCCCTCGAGGAATTTGTTGACCTTGCCACCCATGAACTGAGGACCATTATCACAAGTTATCTCGGAGGGGATGCCGAAACGGCAGATGATGTGATCCCATATGAAGTCGATGACTTCCTTCTCTCTTATCTTTTCGAAGGCCTGTGCTTCAACCCATTTAAAAAAATAGTCAGTCATAAACAAAATGAAACAGGCCTTACCAGGTGCCTGAGGTAACGGACCCACAATGTCCATTCTCCACTTCATGAAAGGCCAAGGAGAGATCAATGAATGCAACAACTCCCCGGGCTGGTGAATCATCGGAGCATGTTTCTGACATCCGTCGCATTTTCGGACAAAACTTTTAGCGTCTTCGTCCATCCAATTCTAGTAATAACCGGCCCTGATGATTTTTCGAACCAGAGCTTCTGCACCGGAGTGGTTGCCACAGGTTCTTTCGTGTACCTCTCTCATCACGTATTCCGTATCTCCGGGGCCCAAACACTTAGCCAGGGGACCGAGGAAAGAGCGTCGATACAATTGGCCGTCCACTAAGAAAAAACGGGCGACCTTGGTCCGTAGTAACCGTGATTCCTTCGGGTCACTCGGGAGCTTTCCGTCACGCAGGTACTCGATGTACTTATTGCGCCAATCCCAAGTTAAGCCCATTGTGTATATTTCGGCTTGCCCGGCTTCTATGGCCGTGTTTGATAAGTGCACCGTTTCCCCGTGGTTGATTTCCTCCCCCTCGACCGACGATCCCAAATTTGCTAATGCATCGGCTTCGCTGTTCTGCTCCCTCGGTATGTGTTGCATGGTCCATTCTTTAAATTGATGAAGTACCACTTGGGTTTTCTCGAGGTACCTCTGCATCCGTTCTTGCTTTACCTCGAACACGCCGTTCACCTGGTTTGCGACCAAAAGCGAGTCGCATTTTGCCTCGATTATTTCGGCTCCCATGCTTTGAGCCAATTCCAAACCTGCAATCATATCCTCATATTCGGCTTTATTGTTAGTCAATTTAGCAGTTCTAATGGATTGCCGAATGACATCCCCGGCCGGAGTCCTAAGGACAATCCCTAGTCCGGACCCTCTAAGGTTCGAGGCCCCGTTTGTGTGTAGAGACCAAATGCCCGTGGTCTTTCCCGAGGTCAGCAAAAGTTCCTTTTCGACCTCGGGGACCATAGCCGGGGTAAAGTCTGCCACAAAATCGGCCAAGATTTGGGATTTGATGGCCGTTCGAGGTTTATACTCGATATCGTAACCGCTAATTTCTACAGCCCATTTTGTTAATCTACCTGACAACTCCGGTTTATGCATGATATGTTTTAAAGGGTAAGTGATTACTACACATATGGGGTGGCATTGGAAATAAGGTTTGAGCTTTCTGGAAGCGCTTACCAGTGCTAATGCCAACTTTTCCAAATGGGGGTAACGGGCCTCCGCATCCCCCAAAGTTCTACTTACATAATAGATAGGGAATTGCGTACCTCATTCTTCTCGGACCAAAACGCCACTTACCGCCATTTCGGAGACAGCTAGGTAGAGGAAAAGTGGCTCATCGGCCTTTGGTGTGTGCAGCAACGGGGGGCTAGACAAGTACCTCTTCAACTCTCGTAAGGCTTCTTGGCACTCCGGTGTCCAAACGAAGTCGTTCTTCTTCCTGAGCAAAGAGAAGAAACGATGACTCTTGTCCGAGGACCTCGATATGAAGCGACTCAGCGCCGCTATCCTCCCGGTGAGCTTCTGTACCCCCTTAATGTTGTTCACGACCTCGATATCCTCGATGGCCTTGATCTTGTCCGGGTTGATTTCAATTCCCCGGTTTGACACCATGAACCCCAGAAATTTACCAAACCTTACGCCGAAGGCACATTTCTCCGAGTTGAGTTTCATGTTGTATCTGCGGAGTACATCGAAGGTTTCCTGCAAATGCTTTAAATGGTCCTCTATTTCCAGGGACTTAACAACCATATCGTCAATATAAACTTCCATTGTTTTCCCTATTTGTTCTTCGAACATTCCATTAACTAGGCGTTGGTAAGTTGCACCGCGCAACCGGCATTTTTTAGTCCGAAAGGCATGACGTTATAACAGTAAGTCCCATAACGGGTGATAAAGGATGTTTTCTCTTGATCCTCCGGGTGCATCCGGATTTGGTTGTACCCGGAGTAAGCATCGAGAAAACTTAACATTTCATGTCCGGCCGTCGCATCGATCATTCTATCGATGTGAGGCAATGGAAATGAATCCTTCGGGCATGCCTTGTTTAAATCCTTATAATCTACACACATTCGAAATTTGTTACCTTTTATGGGCACCACCACCACATTAGCAAGCCAATCCGGGTATTTCACCTCCCAGATGGAACCTATTTTTAAAAGCTTTGTTACCTCGTCTTTCACGAAGGCGTGTTTTGGTTCCGCCATGGGCCTTCTTTTTTGTTTCACCGGGGGAAACTTCCTGTCCAAGCTGAGTTTGTGTGATGCTAGTTCTGGTGATATACCTGTCATATCTATATGCGACCATGCAAAGCAATCGGCGTTAGCCCGAAGAAACTCAATTAATTTGCGCCTGAGCTCCGGGGTCAGACCCGTGCCCAGGTATACCTTTCTGTCCGGTAAGAACTCGAACAGGATGATCTGCTCCAGCTCCTCTACGGTTGATTTGGTCGCGTCCGAGTCATCCGGCATGACAAAGGATCTGGGTATCCCGAACTCATCTTCTTCATGCACTGGATCTGGCCCGGTATACTTTGGTTGCTATTGGGGGACCTCCCCTCCGGTTACACCCTCCTTTTCCTGAGCCGGCTCCTTGGGCCGGGGCGCCGCCTCCTCTACTGCGAACATTTCCTTTGCTGCGGGTTGCTCACCTCGGATGGTCTTCACCCCCTCCGGGGTGGGGAATTTCAGCAACTGATGCAGTGTTGAGGGAACTGCCCTCATGCTATGTATCCAAGGTGTGCCCAATAACGCATTATACTTCATGTCGCCTTCGATCACGTAGAACACCGCTTGTTGAATGGTTCCATCCGCGTTCACGGGCAACGAGATCTCTCCCTTCGTAGTTTCTCTAGCCATATTGAACCCACTGAGTACCCGAGCCACCGATACGATCCGATCTAGCAGCCCTAGCTGTTCGACCACTCTCCATCGGATGATGTTGGCCGAGCTACCTGGGTCAACCAAAATACGTTTAATTTTAGTTTTAAAGATGGGTATAGAAATTACCAGTGCATCATTGTGCGGTTGGATGATGCCTTCCGCGTCTTCGTCATCGAAGGAAATAGAGCCCCCGGTTGAATGATCTCGGATGCGTTTTTCACGAACAATAGAGACCTTGGTCCGTTTCATTATCGGCCCCCGAGGGATGTCAATACCCTCAACTATCATGTTGATTGTATGCTGGTGTTGAACCGGTTCGACCCTCCGATGAGCTTCCCTTTCCTTGTAGTAATTTTTGGCTCGCTCGCTCAATAGATCTCGGAGGTGGCCGTTTTTCAATAACCGGGCTACCTCCTCTCTCAACTGGCGGCAATCCTCAGTTTTGTGACCATGGGTTCCGTGATATTCACACACCATGCTCAGATCCTGTTGTCCCGGATCTGACCTTAGTGGTTTCGGCCATCGCACATCCGGGACGCGGCCGATGGCCGAGACAAGATCCGAAGTACTGACGTTGAAGTTGTACTCCGAAATCTTCGGTGGACCCTTATTGCCGGCAGAACTTCCGACATCACTCCTGAACGAGAGCCCCCGGCTGTTTGACGGGCGCTCGACCCGCTTGCTACCTCGACCTGAGAAGTGGCTCGGGCTTTCCCTTGACTTTTCCGACCTAAAATTTGGTCTCTCCGAGTGGGAGTATGGCCAAAACCTTTCTCTTGATGATTCGGAATTTGTTTCATAACCCTTCTTCGGTTTCTCGAAACTTCTATTCACTTTTAACTTTACCGAAGAGAGCTCGAACTGATCAACCTCCACCCGAATCTTCGACTCATACCGATTGTGGACATCGACCCATGTCACGGCCTCGTATTCCAGCAAATTCTCTTTCAATTTGGCCGAAGCAGCCGAACTTATCATGTTGAGCCCCTTTGTGAATGCTTGTGCGATCCATTTTTCTGGCACCGGGGGGAGTTCCATCCGTTCCCTCTAGAACCGATTGACGAACTCCCGCAGTAGCTCATCGTCCCTTTGGGTTATTCGGAAGATATCGGCCTTACGGGCCTGCACCTTTATGGCACCGACATGTGCCTTCACGAAGGCATCGGCGAGCATTTCGAAAGAAGTGATCGAATGCTCGGGTAGGTGGTCATACCACGTCAACGCTCCCTTCGACAGAGTTTCCCCAAATTTTTTCAGCAACACCGACTCGATCTCATCTTCCTCCATATCATTACCCTTTATGGCACAGGTATATGAGGTCACGTGCTCGTGCGAGTCCGTTGTGCCGTCATGCTTCTGTATATCGGGCATTTTGAACTTCTTCGGGATCAGTTTCGGGGCCGCACTCGGTGGAAAAGGCCTTTGAATGTACCTTTTCGAATTCGGCCCCTTCAGTAAAGGTGGAGCCCCCAGTATCTGGTCCACCCGAGAATTGTATGTCTCGACCCTCTTTTCGGTTGAATCTACCCATTTTGCCAAAGTTTCGAGCATCTTTAGAACCTCGGTAGAGGAGCCGGCCCCGGAGCCGTTGCTCTCGACCATTCGTGCCTCATTTCTTCCGGTTTCAGCAGTACCCTTTGCCTTTTCCGGCCCTGCTTCACCCTTTCCGTTCTGCAGCTGGGCAATCGTCATTCCTTGCTCGGCGATTTCCGCTCTTTGTTCCTGCAACATTTCGAAAATTAAACGTAAGTTAACACCGTCATTTAGTGCGTCCGGTTCTCTTCGGCCCCGATCTCGGGACAATGTAACGGAATGGTGAGTATTTAGAGGATCAGTGGCCGGTAGGGCGGCATTCTCTTGATCCACGGTATTTTTCCGGTTGAGTCCCTCCCTTGAATCGATGGGGTTCGGGTCAGCGGGGATCGACAGTGCCTGTAGTCCGCTTCCTTCATTTTCCGCCACTATCTCGGTGTTATTGACATTAGGGGTGGGCGTTCGGTTCTTCGGTTCGGTTTTTTCAAACTTCGGTTCGGCTATTTCGGTTTCGGTGTTTTGAAGGTGGACACCAAACACCGAACCAAACTAGTTCGGTTCGGTTCTTTCGGTTTCGGTTTTTTGAAGTTTGGTTCGGTTCGGTTTCGGTTTTTTCAATTCGGTTTTTTTGATATGCATGACGGATCCTCAAGGTCTGCCCGGTCTTAGCTTAGTTCAGTGGATGAACATGCAAAAAAACCAATTTTATGTTTTTCCCTTTCCTATGAACATTGAATCATAAACAAAAATTCAATGGTAAACCAGTAGCCATTTTTATGCTTGGTAGCACCAAACCAGTAGCCAAAAATTACATAAACCAGTAGCCATCCCTGGCCATTTTACAGGCTCTCATGTATATTTTGTGTGTGTGTAAAAGTAAAATTCAAGGGGTAACACCAATAATGGTGATAACAACCAGTGACCCAACATCATGGATAGGAAATTCTGTTGAGTGTCTCGTCACAATAAGCAATTGACAACACACTACATGGAAGTAATGATTTGTCAATTCTTTCTTGTTTTTTCTTTCTTTTACGCTAATAATTTTTCCAGGTAAAATGTGTAATTATTGAGTAGACAAATAGCTGCAAATTAAATAACTATGACTACTCAGATAGTTATGGGAAATAATCAGATGACCTTTTTTTCTCTTGTTTGGTTCAGGGCCTAATCTTTGATAAAGAAATGAGAGATACTCTGCAAGTGATAAAAGTTTGCTCGAATATTTATCTTAGTAAATTACTTATCACTTAAGCATGACAAAAAATTGATATAATTAGTTGTAATATTAGGTGCGACTAAATTTTTACCTTCTGCAAATAGTATGCTTATGTATTTCCTTGTTGTCTATGGATATCTCTCTTCTAAAATTCTCTCGGCTAAAACGACTCTGTTAAAAAGCAAGAACTTCAGGAAATGAGCTGGAATCGAAACAAGAACTTCAGGAGCTGTGGTGCAGATGAATTGACCGAGGTGAAACTCAAACAACAACAAAAATCGAAAATAAGCAAGAGCAGAAAAGAGCAATTATGAGCAGCTTAACAGTCATACAAGAAGAAGAAAGGACTAAGGAGGAGCAGAAGATTACCGATCTAGAGGAAGAAGAGGTTGGAGCCGGAGAGCAGCCATGGACAATGGTGGAACTTTTCAGGTCTATGACATCAAAGAGGAAGAGACGGCACATTTTTAGGGATTTAGGATCAACTTTCTAAATCATACATATATTAGTTTACTTTTTGCACTTATGTACTTTTGTTTTGCTTTTTGTTACATTGGACCCTTTGCTTTTTAATTATAATAAAATCTGCCCCCTTGGGTCTTTAATTAAAAAAATAAATTGGCTGATATATAAAATTTCGGTTTAAACCGAAAACCCGAAAAACCGATCTCTAAACACCGAACACCGAACCGAACACCGAAATTTCTAAAAACCGAAACCGAAACCGAACCGAAAACCCGAAAAACCGAACACCGAAAAACCAAATTAATTCGGTTCGGTCCGGTTTTTCGGTTTTCGGTATTTATGCCCAGCCCTAATTGACATGACCGGATTGTTCGATGTCAGCCATTTAGTCCGTTTTCGCAGAGACGGGCAGGGGCGTTTTTTATTTTGATGAATATAATAGAAATCAAGGCTAAAGACCACTATTATCCTAGCCCCACGGTGGGCGCCAAACTGTTTACCCCGAATTCGGATAATTAATTAAATTTGTAAGTAGGTATAGGATATGTACTTTGGGTCTTGATGTATGGTAGATAGAGAGAATATGTATATGATAGTTCTTTAATAAAACGGCTACTGATGACAATTTGCTATGAGTGTAAACGTTTATGAACAATGTGAAACACTTGATGGAAGAAACACAATAATAATGGAAACAAACGGATTTGGCCGAATCAAATATTGAGAGAGAGATTGTATATATGAATTCTTCTATTATAAGTGTTCTTGGAAAGCAAAAGGAACCAACCCCTACAAAGGAGGGGGATGTGCTCTATTTATAGTGTGACCCCTATGGGTCTCATACAATGTGAACTAATAAAATAATAATAACAAGGACAGCTCTGCACGGATTTGGTGGGATTAGACTGAGGGAGCCGTCTGACACACGCATGGTGGGTAGTGGACCACGACTGGACGTTACTGTTATATCCCGTATTTTTTTTTACGTCGGATTATTTGTAAGCTGAGGTGGGGCCCACACATCGAGATATTTTTTGGACATCTGAAAAGTCATATGAATCACATATGTGAAGTTAAACACAACTCAAGAAGGACCCTTGGGCCAAATCAAAGTGGAAGTCCTCAAAACGAATATTTTTAAGAAAACGTTTTCGGGTGATCTGACTTTTAGGGGCAAAAACGGTATTATAAGTTTGGAATTTGGAAAAATACCAAGAAATAGAAGTTGTAGATAATTGAATTAGCTTTCCAACCATAAGTCGTGGGTTCTTAGGTGACGTCGGTGCAAGGAGATATGAACGTTTTAAGGTCGAAAGGTCAGTGGGCTAGGCCCAACTCGGGATCAACCGAGTTGGCCCAAAAAAAAATGAATGAAATTAAGGCCCAACCCATAGGGTGGCCGGCCATGGCTAGAAAAATAAGGGGAAAAAAAAGATCCAAGCCCACGTAGAATTAATCATGTGATAAATGGATAAAATGCCACTTAATTATCCAAAAATCCCATAGAATCTTCAAGAAAAATTGAGAAGGAGAAAAACAAAGAAACAAGAGCAAGAACATAAGGGCCATACGGCCATGCTCTTAAAATTTTGTCCCTTTGAATCTTTCTCCAAAAATTATTTTCTTGTGGTATTTCTACTAATTCAAGGGTTCTTTACAACTTGGTGTAATTATTTTGGAAGAAAGAGCACTTGTTTCTTCAAGTTGACAACTTGGTCAAGTGAAGAAGATTGTAGAAAAAGGTAAGAATTAATCCCTTTTTATTATGTTATGAAGGTTGGTTTATGTTGTAGTATGTAGAAATGAGTAGAATTTATGGAAATATGAAAGTTTACAAAGTGAGTGTGCATATATGTAAGTGGACATATATGTATATTGTTGTATAAATAATATGAGTTGAATTTTATGTTGTATTCTAGTTGTGGTTATGGTGAAATTTATATTGGAAATGGAAGAAAATGGTTCAAGTTGGCATGAAAAATTATTGGAAATAGTTATAGGAAATTATGTGATTTTAATGAAGTTTTTATGTAATTATGGAAGTGGAGTTTTAAATGTGAATTATTATGTTAGTTGGTGAATTTGGAAGGATAATAGTCCATATTGGCATGAAAGATTGGTTGTTAAGTGGTTATGAGAAGTTTTGTGATTTTATGGTAGATTTATGTAATTATGAAAATGAAATTATTAAGGTGCAAATTATGATTATGGTTGATGAAATTGGAAGATGGAAATATGTTATGAATATGTAGATTGAAGATTAGAAGTTTTGGATGGATTATGGTTTTGGTGGAAAGTTTGTATATTTTGTATATCTTGTGAATATTTGGTAGAAATGATATGAAATGCTTCCGAATTATATTGTAATGATCTTGATTAGTAATGAATGTAAAAACATTGAGATTGGTTTTGGAAATGTGAAGTTGGAATGAAAGCTATTGCATTATGTTGGAAAGAAGACTAGTTGTGTTATATTGTGTTTTGTAGTCATGGTTGTTGTCACTGTGTTGATAGTTTGGCCGGGTTGAATTCCCGGATTGTTGTTGATAAAAAAATTTGGCTAAGTTGAATTTTGGGGATGGTGTATTTATAGGGGAGATGTTGCCCAAATTTTTGTAGACAAGTATTTGTTAAGATTGAAATCTTAAAGCCTTACAATTAACATTTGGTAATTGTGACCAAATTGTAGATTTTGGCGAACTTGAAACTTGATTTTGGAGACGTGTATGAAGCGGAAAAGGTATGTAAGGCTTCACCCTTCCTTCTATGGCATGTCTTAAACGTAATAAGTTGGGTACGAGCCTCGGGGACAACTCTATTTCCCGGAATCCGCACTTAAAGTTTCCCCTTTTTCATTCAGTAGAATTGAATTAGAAATTGTGTAAAATATTGGAGAAACTTCCTAAACATCTAGAACTGGCATAAATATGACCCGACTACCTTAAAACCCTCACAAGTGACGTCATGAAATATAATGTACGTAAATTTGGTACGCCGCCTCATTTGACCCGAGGTGGGCCCATTGTGCCCGGATTTTCCCTATTGCTCCGTTTGACTTATTTTGGAGTAGAATCCAAAGGAAACTTTTGATCCTCGTTCCGATTATCAAACGATAAGTACTGTACCATTCTAATGGAAATATGTATATGTTTATAAAATATGTACATGATACACGTATATGTATATGATAAAAGATCCAGAGCGCTATAGTCGCTGATATACGTACATGATACCAGTATATGTATATGATAAAAGATTCAGAGCGCTATAGACGCTGATATATGTACATGATGTATGCATATGTATACGGGGAAGATGGGAATAAGGGCAGAGCGTTATACACGCATATCCACCTGATCAGTTGGCATTACATGACATGATATCGTCCCGGACGCGGGATGCCCGGATGCGGGATGTGTATTTATGGCTAAATGGATCGGCTGCCAACGCCTCGGCAATATGACATGTTCTATTTTTATATATATATGAACAAGAAAAGATTTTCAACGGAAAGCTAAGCTATGATATGATACGCTATGATACGCTATGCCATGATATGATACGCTACGACAAGCTATGCTATGATATGATAAGCTATGCTATGATATGACAAGTTACGCTATGGCATGATACACTATGACACACTATACTATGACATTGACATGATATAACACGACACGACATGCTGTAGTAAGACATGACATTACACGATATAATATGCCATGATAAGACACGATAGGATACGACCTGATATGCCACGATAGGATACGACCCGATATGCCACGATAGGATACGATAGGGCACGATAGGACACGATACGACAAGATACGACATAATATAAGTTCTATTTTCTACGTTCATGGAGGGGAAACATTTTTAAAAGGGAAAGACAAGCCATGCATGATAGCCGCCCAAAAAGGGGCCTTCCTATGTACAGGTTACTTTCTTGCCTCGTTATATGTCCTGTGACTCCATGATATTATTAATCGCACTCTATGTTATTGCTTGCATTGTCTTCCATGCCTTACATACTCGGTACACTATTCGTACTGACGTCCCTTCTTGTGGACGCTGCGTTTCGTGCCGCGCAGGTCAGCAGACAGGTGGACTTGATCCTTAGGAGCTTTACCAGCGGTACTCTACAGTGCTCCAGTTGTTCCGGAGCCTCACTTCCGCGGTACTATTTTGTGTATGTATATTCGGGCACGGCAGTACCCGGCCCTTTCTATGTATAAGTGTACTATGTCTAGAGGCTCGTAGACAGATATGCCCAGTCAGTCAAGTACAGTTAGATATATGGTGTGTTGGCATTTTAATGTTGTTGTATAAAGTGATAACGAAGTTTACTAGTCTATGTTCATAATGACGCTGCTAATGTTAATGTTCAAAAAAAATATATGGCACTGTTCATACGGCTTGCTAAGAGGTAAAGGCAAAATGATAGATAAGGGGTGCTCGGTACAAGTATCGGGTACTTGTCACGGCCCCTAATCGGGTCGTGACAGTTACTGGCGCGTGGCCTGCCTACAACGGCCACACGGACCAACGGCTACTCGGACAAATGGCTACACGGACCAACGACCATAAATGCTCGAGTCACCGGGCTTGGCCGTTTCAACGATGCAGAAGGCAGATCAGTTGGTGCCCTCACTCAGCTCCGGCCCAGGCACTACTCCGGTCAAGGGCGAATAGTATCCGGCACATTCTCATTCCTTCCGCTGGTTCCTCGTTCCACCGGTTTGACTTATATCCGGTTTTTACCGTATACAATTCTCACGGTGTTCTTTTGCGGGATTGAGATGTCCCAGTACACCTGACATGACGTGACAGAGAACTCAAGAGTTACCACCAAGTATGACATAAGATAAAATAAGTGGTGTGTGTTGTCTAAGTTTTCATATAGGCATAATGACTGCAAAACCTCGAGGTTAAGTCGACATCTGCAACGTCATATAAACAGCGGGTATGAAGCTTAGTTTATGACAATCGAAGAATAATGTAGTGATCTAACTTATTTGTTGTAAAGACCATTGTAAACTAATTAATTCAAGCAAGATTAGAAATATTCATTATTTTAGTTAAGATGTTTGGGTTGAGATATTATATCTTCGACCATAATGTTGAAATATGGATTTCCATTTCCTCAACTTTTTGTACAAAGACAACTTATGACTGTTAGTTAATAATTCCATTGTTTTATGACTGCCTCATTTTTTGGTCATGCCAAACTGCCTCAACTAAGTGGCTGAAAAATTCATAAACGCTTGATGTTGGAGAAATCAGCTCTATGTATTGTGTGTTTATTATTTCTTTTATTTTAAAGGGGATGGGATTCTTGATTAGCAGTCTTTTTTCCTAAAAGTGGTTTATGGCTTTACTTATCCATTGAAAATAAATGACTTGTGGGCTTTGCAGAAATCCCACCCATAATTTGAGGCATAGACTAGAGAGAGCATAATCGAGCTTTGAAAGCATGATATTGTGCTGTTCTTTTCATTTTAGCTTAGTTAAGTGCTCTTCTCTATATCATCTTTATATTATCACTGATTTAAACATTGCCTGGAGCAGGTCTCTACTTCTTTGGAAGCAAATAAGGCAACAATGGTGTTGCAATAAAACACCACAGAAGCGTACTTCAGTTCGAGAGCCCAAATTAAGGTAAGCTTCTTACATTTATGGAAGTTTAAATATGAAGATTCTTTGAGTAAAAGGAAAGCTAACAGAGGAAGAAAGAAAAGGAAGAGGCCCGAAAGAAAACTAAGTAGGATAGTTTTCTTGGAAATTAAGCTAATTTAAATTCAAATTTTTGTGCTTGATTTAAAACTTAAATTTGTATACGGTAAAAACCGGATGTGAGCCAAACCGGTTGAACGGGAACCGGAGGAAGGAACAATGATGGGCCCGAGGCTACTCGCCCTTGATCGAAACAGTGCCTGGGCCGAAGCTGAGCAAGGGCACCGACTGATCTGCCCTCTGCATCGTTGAAACGGCCAAGCCTGAGGACTCAGGCTTTCATGGTCGTTGATCCGCATGACCGTTAGCCCGAGTGACCGTTTGTCCGTGTGGCCGTTGCAAACGGGTCACGCGCCAGTAACGTCCGGTCATGGTCAACTACCTACCATACGTGTGTCAGACGGCGCCGTCAGTCTAATCCCACCAAATCCGTGCAGAGCAGTCCTTTTTATTATTATTTTATTAACTCATATTGTATGAGAACCATGGGAGTGCCACTATAAATAGGGCATGTCCCCTTCCTTTAAGGGGGTTGGCTTCTTCATTTTCCAAGAACACTTGTAATAGAAAAATATATATGCAATCTCTCTCTCAATATCTGATCCGGCCAAGGCCGTTTGTTTCCATTTACGTTGTGTTTCTTCCATTAAGTATTCAACATGGCTTCTAAACGTTCATGTCCGTAGCAAATTAAGCAAATCACTGTTACTAGCCGTTTTATTACCAAATACTCACACGCTTATTTTCCGCTATCAAATATATATATCAAGATCCAAGCACATATCCTATACCCGCGTACAAATTCAATTGGTTTCCCAATTTCGGGGTAAACAGTTTGGCGCCCACCATGGGGCTAGGATAATAGTGGTCTTTGATCTTGATCTCTATCTTACCCATCAAAATCAGAAACATCTACTGTCCGTCTCTGAAAAAACGGACCAAATGGCTAATAGTGGGCAATCTGGTCACGTCAACAACAACGAGGTCGTGGCCGAAAATGAAGGCAGCGGGCCACGAGGATCGCCAAACCCCACTGACCCTTTAAATACTAACAATTCAATTACTTTGTCTGGGACACAAATCCGGAAAGAACCGGATACCCCGAATGATAATATTGACTTGCGTTTAATTTTTGAAATGTTGCAGGAACAGAGAGCGGCGATTGCCGAACAGGGAATCGCAATAGCCCAGCTGCAAAACGGAAGAGGTAAAACGACCCCGGAAAAGGCGAAGAGTGTTGCTGAACCCAGAGGAGATGAGGCACGGATGGTTGAAAGTAATGGCTCCGGAGCTGGTCCATCCACCGAGGTTCTGAGAATGCTCGAAATGTTGGCGAAGCGGGTGGACTCGACCGAAAAAAGGGTGGAGACATACAACTCTCGGGTGGATCAAATCCCGGGGGCTCCGCCTATTTTGAAAGGCCCGGATTCAAAGAGGTACATCCAAAGGCCTTTTCCTCCGAGTGCAGCTCCGAAATTGATCCCGAAGAGGTTCAAAATGCCGGATATCCAAAAATATGACGGCACAACGGACCCTCACGAACACGTGACCTCATACGCCTCGCCGACGCCTTCACAAAAGCACACGCCGGATCCAAAAAAGTGCAGGCTCCAAAGGCGGATATTTTCCGTATAGCCCAAAGAGACAAGGAGCTATTGCGTGAATTTTTCAACCGGTTCCGGAGGAATGGGCCGCACAAGCTTTCACAAAGGGGCTCAATGCTCAGAGCTCGACGACTTCATTCAAATTAAAGGAAAGCTTGCTGGAATACGAGGTTGTGACCTGGGCGGATGTCCATAACCGATACGAGTCAAAAATTTGGATAGAGGATGACCAACTCGAGCTTCCCCCGGGGCTCGTAAAAATGAACGAAAGCTCGGAGAGATCACGAAAGAATTACGAACCGGAGGCCGGACCATCGAGGGAAAGGTATCGGCCATACTCTCGAAAACCAAGCTTCAGGTCGGAAAAATCAAGGGATGGCCCGAGTCATTTCTCCGGGCGGGGGTGATAAATGGGCCGAGTCCCCAGTTCAGGTATACCACCGAGGAGTCAAACGAGGAGGCAACGGCTGTGAAACTCGATCTCACGGATGAACTTCGCGAAAACGCGTTGGTCCACATTGCAACCCAGAAGCAGAGAATGGAAAGGTACTACAATTGGAGAGCTAATTTTTGACATTTCTAAGTTGGGGACTTGGTGCTTCGAAAAGATACCTTGAGCACCAAGAATCCCAACGGAGGAAAATTGGGACCGAACTAGGAAAGACCGTACAAGATAACCAAGGTAACGAGCAAAGGATCGTGTCAGCTGGAATCCGTGGACGGGCAGCGATTGTGCAACAACCGGAACGTGGCTCATTTGAAGGGATATTACTGCTAAGGTATGGACACATCATGTTTAACCTTTTTCTTTTTGCAGGAAGTCAAATACCGGATAAAGTTAGGATCTAGGTCTGAAAACGCGTGTTGCACTCTGTTCCTTAGTACGGTTTTGTCCTAAAATGGGTTTTTCGACAAGGTTTTTAATGAGGCAACAAGTACAACGTGTTACTTAACAAAAATAAGGACAAACGACCAGGAACTCGGGGTCACGGCCTACGAGTGGGGGCTTGATAGCGCTCGCCTCATCTTGCAGCTCGGATAAGCACTAGGGGACTTATACCCACATCGAGGTGTACCCCGGTTAATGGAAAACGGAGGAGCTCAACAAATCAAGACCGGACCTTCTGCATTAGGTTCCGATGTAAGGACCAAACGATCATAATGAATCGTGTCCCATTCAACATTTGCTACGGCAAAACTAAGGCCCGGCCACCGGCCACAGCCTCCGATGTAAGGACCAAATGATCATAATGAATCGTGTCCCATTCAACATTTGCTACGGCAAAACTAAGGCCCGGCCACCGGCCACAGCCTCCGATGTAAGGACCAAACGATCATAATGAATCGTGTCCCATTCAACATTTGCTACGGCAAAACTAAAGGCCCGGCCACCGGCCATAGCCTCCGATGTAAGGACCAAACGATCATAATGAATCGTGTCCCATTCAACATTTGCTACGGCAAAACTAAGGCCCGGCCACCGGCCATAGCCTCCGATGTAAGGACCAAACGATCATAATGAATCGTGTCCCATTCAACATTTGCTACGGCAAAACTAAGGCCCGGCCACCGGCCATAGCCTCCGATGTAAGGACCAAACGATCATAATGAATCGTGTCCCATTTTTCATTTACTACGGCTAAGGAAGGAAGAATTAAAATTCTCATATGTACAAGCATTTTGCAAACGCAAAGTTACCAAAAGTTGGTATAACAAAATCTTGGGTGTCTTTCTGTTAAAAGGACTTCGCCCCGATGGTAACCGCCGTATTCCGGCACTGCCCCACTCACATACTCTATATCGAGGATTGTGCCCGAAATTCGATAAAGGCGACAAGGTCACAATGACCCAAGCCAAAGCTCAGCAAATTCCCCCAAAACGGGGACTGCTACATCAAAAACTTTGCCAAGGTTGAAAAAATACTGACCCTAAAGAAAATGCCTATCGTAATTCGGAGACATCTGAACTTATGAAGCATCGGATAAGTCCCACGGGACGGTGAATTAACGACTATGAGTCGACCTGTCCTAAAACGGACCAACAATCATGACAAAAAATAATGGCAAACATTCAAAACGAAGAAATAAGAAGGTAACGACGAGCTGCCGGAACCACCGGTTTTCGGGAATTATCCACTTCCCGTTACTCCGATAGATCGCAGATCCGGGAAGTGTGGGGCTATCTGTATACGGTAAAAACCGGATGTGAGCCAAACCGGTTGAACGGGAACCGGGGGAAGGAACAATGATGCGCCCGAGGCTACTCGCCCTTGATCGAAACAGTGCCTGGGCCGAAGCTGAGCAAGGGCACCGACTGATCTGCCCTCTGCATCGTTGAAACGGCCAAGCCCGAGGACTCGGGATTTCATGGCCGTTGGTCCGCATGACCGTTAGTCCGAGTGACCGTTTGTCCGTGTGGCCGTTGCAGACGGGTCACGCGCCAGTAACGTCCGGTCATGGTCAACTACCTACCATGCGTGTGTCAGACGGCGCCGTCAGTCTAATCCCACCAAATTCGTGCAGAGCAGTCCTTTTTATTATTATTTTATTAACTCATATTGTATGAGAACCATGGGAGTGCCACTATAAATAGGGCATGTCCCCTTCCTTTAAGGGGGTTGGCTTCTACATTTTCCAAGAACACTTGTAATAGAAAAATATATATGCAATCTCTCTCTCAATATTTGATCCGGCCAAGGCCGTTTGTTTCCATTTACGTTGTGTTTCTTCCATTAAGTATTCAACATGACTTCTAAACGTTCATGTCCGTAGCAAATTAAGCAAATCACCGTTACTAGCCATTTTATTACCAAATACTCACACGCTTATTTTCCGCTATCAAATATATATATCAAGATCCAAGCACATATCCTATACCCGCGTACAAATTCAATTGGTTTCCCAATTTCGGGGTAAACAAAATTGTATAACCTTGTATTTGAATTTGAATAGTCAAATATGTAATCTTTGATAATCTTATCAAGTTTGGATCTACCTAATTATGTGCAATTTGAATTTGAGTTGAAAATAAAATCTTTTATGAATTTAGATTTAAGATAAATATTTCTTTTAATTCCTTTCACATATTTCTTTTTTAAAGCTACCACAGAGATATGTAGACCCCAACCTCTCAAAAAATATATCAGAGTGCATACGTAAATTTTTACAGTTCGTGCTTCGCATAACTACCCCGTGTAAGCTCCTTAGTATGATACATATACGCATTGTGTTAGTGTTGAGATCAATAATATGATATACAGGTGTAAGCTTCAATCAAATAAAAACAACCTACAACATCTTAGAATATGTCTTCGTGTTTTAATTCTCATCCTTTTTGTCTCTTATCTAAAAGGATGGACTTTGCCGTCTATCTAGATTCACCTTTCCTTTAACCTGAGCTGGCAGGTTAGCAAAGTTGGTGTATCTTATAGCTTGTGTGAGGTTATATTATGGGGAAGCAAGTAAATCAGTCACTTAATTTGTCTCCCTAAAACAGTGGGTAAAAGTGAAGTTCATCTCATCTTACGGTGTCTTAATTAGATTCATTGCCCCGTCCATCTGCCAAGGCATATGATTTGTCATGAAAATGCAGTTCATAAGTAATACTGAGTTAAATGTCATCACAAATCTAACTTAGATCCTTTCAAAATCTCTCAAGATTCATCCACTATTCTTTAAGCTACCACCAGAATCAAGCTTAAAGATGTCCGAGGGAGGCTTTTTCGCAATACTGCGCTGCTCAACTTATGCACCATTTGTATGCCCATTAATAAATCAATTATCTCCCACCTCAAATATTGTTCAAAGCTAGGAAATTGTCTATGTACCACCATGGTGACAGTAGTAAAGATTTCATAAGCAACTCAAGTCATAAAGTATTTAACAAAGCCATATTTGTTACTGCATCTGGCCTTCCACAATTCCATAATAATTACAGGGGTGATCCTATAAACAAAAGCAGCAATGGGATTACATTTGCAATCTTATACGCAAAATACTGCTAAGTTTTCGTTAAGATCAACTTCCGCTTATACTGAAGTTGTTGTATTTGGCAGTTGTTGAATGATTATTAAAATCTATTGCTATAACTTTTAGTCTTTTTAACTATACGTCCATTCGATATGAATTGTGAATTCTGTTTTTAAGTTCTTATACAATTCTTAATAGTTTCGCCTATTGTACATTCTTGAATTTTGTAATTGTGGATTGCATTTGTAGTATGCCATGAGCCTGACATTTTTATGGTCTTCTAACATTACAATATGGAGAAGTAAATGAAGATTTTCCTCTTGATGATGTTTTTCATACACTATCAGCAAACGGGTACCATCAGAGCTATTCGGATACAGGGATTATTTCTTAGGCATTGTAGGTGTTAGATGTTGGCTTCTGTATAGTCTTTTCAATAACATTTGATTTTGACGCTGGCTTAACAGGTATTGTTGCACTCACAATTCTGTGAATGAAGATAATGATCATAGGAACAATTCACCAAGCAAACCATCATATTCTGTTATGAAAAGATCTTCAGCTACCTCTTGAAATAGTACTTCAGCAAAAGACTGCATTGGAACCTCAATGATAAGCTCAACAGAAGTTCAAGGAAATTATTCCTATGATCCTTATAATAGAAATATATTGTGGATGTTTTCAGGGGGAAACGGAAGTCCGTGAAGTTCAAGTGTCTCCAAAATTTAAAATTTCAGCTTAAGATGATTGTTGTAACGATTTCACATATTAGTTACATACAAACATAGAAGATATAAGGTGAAAGTTGTATGTTCCCAGTATCTTCTTGGTATAGTCGTTTTGTGAATAAAGTTACCATACAGAAATTTTTCATGTCTTTGATCTGTGAACTTCTGAATTTAAGTTTTTTTGACATTGACAATGATATAGTTCAGAGTAGCGCTTTGCACAATGCCACAAAGAAGATTTCAAAAATTATTGTACGAAGTTGGATCACAAATTTATTTGATTGGCTAGTACAACATTGACGGTTGTATGTGCATGATGCTCATGTCTTTGTGCATTATCCTTTGTCAAATGATTTATGGTCACTTTAACATCAAATTTTGATGCTAAAAAATACTCATCCATGTTAAAACTACTATGCTTTAAATTATAAATTTTTTCACATTTATGTCACAATTAATTTTATTATACCTAAATATATATTGTCTAAGAAGAGCACGCTTATGTTCTGTTAATACTATTCAAGATGATTAGAACTTAAAGATAAGATTGCTACAATTATCACTCTTCGCTCTTTTTTCTTTGAAACAATCTGCGCACCGCGCGGGTATGTATGCTAGTATAAAAATAATATTATACTATATTTGTTTCGATCTTTATGGCTTACCTAAATTTACTCTGTGCTAAATTTTAAAAACAAGAAACAGATTTATGAAACTTATAGTCTTTTTTTACACATGCTACAAGATTTTTGTGGCTATAAAAATATAATAAAATGAGAAATTTAAAGTGAAACTATTTTTAGATATAAAAATATGTCATTATTTCTTGAAATGAGATAAATGAAAAGATTAATACTAAATTATTTTCAAATATAAAAAGCTGAGCAGATGGATTAGTAAACGACTATATTTCTATGTTGAAAAATTCTTGGCCATAAAGGTTATTCTTCTCAAAGCTATAAGTTTCAATGATAATAACTCGTCCAAAAGATAATTTTCTCTTCCTTTTTTGTCAAAATAAAATATGGAAAAGGGCCAAAATTACCCCTGAACTTTGAGAAATAGTTTATTCACACCCTTTGTTATACTATAGAGCCAATTATACCCTTATCATTATACTATAGGATCAATTATACCCTTTGTTATACTATAGGGCCAATTATACCCTTATCGTTATACTATAGGATCAATTATACCCTTATGTGTAACAGCTGTCACGTGGCATCATCCCAGACCTTCAAAATTATTTTTCCCTCAAATAATTTTTTACCCACTAAAATAACGCAACGCGACCCGAATTTATTTTATCCAGCCAAACTTATACGGACCCAACCCATTTACCCTAAAAACCATCTCCCTCCTAAACACACTCTCTCGCTCTCTCTCTCATCTTCTATGACCAAAACACACATTGTTGGTGCTGCAGCCGCTGCATGCTCACTAAGATTTCTGATTGTGAGGAGTAAGGCAGATCTAGCTCTTGAAATGTTGATGAAAACAGCACACACCTATTTGATGAAGTGGTGAATATTATTAAGAACAGGGCTCTATATCAACCAGTGCCTCGTGTTGTCTTTGTCATTTATATGTCTTAAAAAGGTCTTAGTGGTTTTGAATACTCAATAGCTGCTATATGAAGTTTTGGTGCTCTCCTCATACTCATCTTCATGGAGTTTTGGAGAAGTCGGCGATTTAGTTTGACGATAGAGAGAGAGAGAGAGAGTGTTTTGGGGGGGGGGGGGGGGGGGGGATGGTTTTAGGGTAAATGGGTTGTATCTGTATAAGTTTGGCTGGAAAAAATAAATTCGGGTCGGGTTGAGTTGAATTATTTTAGTGGGTAAAAAATTATTTGAGAGGAAAATAATTTTGAAGGTCAGGGATGATGCCACGTGGCTGCCGTTACACATAAGGATATAATTAATCCTATAGTATAACGGTAAGGGTATAATTGACCCTATAGTATAACGAACTGTATGAATGAACTATTTTCCAAAGTTCATGATAATTTTGGCCCTTTTCCGAATAAAATAATGCTGCCGTCATGTCTCTCTAGGGGAGAATTTCATCGCTTAGAAAAAGTACAAAAACGAAAACCAGAGTATTGCAAGCAATTTCCAAAGTACTCCTTCGTTTCAATTATTTATCTCAGTTTGATTTGGCATAGAATTTAAGAAAGTAAAGAACATAAATTTTAAAAAATAAAGAATATTTTTTAATCTCATAATCTTAAATTAATTAAATGTATAACATATCAAAATGTCATTAATCCTATCATCTTAAATATATCATGTGAAATGTTAGAAATCTTATTTTGAACAAACTAAAAAGAAATACAAAACAAACAAATTTAAATAGATGTATTTAATGTATCCTACTGTCTAAGGCGAGAGAGGCATTTGGAGCTTATCATGATTAAACGTGGCGTAATAAGAACTTTGTCCTATTCCCACTGTATATTATTACTTTCTTTTATTATATCAAAAAAACGTCGATGGTATAAAACTATATAATTGGAAATAAACAAGAGAAACAAACTAATAATTTTGTAGAAAGGAGGGAGAGATTGTATTTCACTTCTTGTTGATATCTCTTACAAATTGAGAACTTAACCATCTATTTATAGAGATGGTAAATCTCTTGATGAAGTCATCAATGACAACACCAAGAGTTAAAATCAAACTTCTGTTGCTTCATTTCTTCATTTCATGCATGTCACCAAATGTACATGTACCTTGCTTCATTTTCTTCATTTCATACATGTCACCAAATGTACATGTACCTATTCTTTTTAGGACATGTGGAAAATCTAGACTCTATGGACATTCATATATATATATATATATATATATATATATATTTTATAACACTCCCCCTTGGATGTCCATTGATAGATAATATGCCTCGTTAAAACCTTACTAGAAAAAAACCCAGTGGGAAAAATTCTAGTGAAGGAAAAAGAGTACATATTTCTAATAATATACATTTTGGTTGCCTCATTAAAAACCTTACAAGAAAAACCCAGTGGGACGAAACCTTGTATGGAAAAAAGAGTACAACATGTATTAACTTCCCCCTGATGAGAACTTCAGTCCAAATATTTGAGTCTTCGCATTCCAATCTTGTGCACCATCTTCTCGAAAGTTGCGGTTGGTAGAGACTTGGTGAACAAATCATCCATATTATCACTTGAACGAATCTATTGCACATTGATATCACTATTCTTTTGGAGCTCGTGTGTGAAGAACAACTTTGGTGAAATGTGCTTTGTCCTATCTCCTTTTATGAATCCTCCTTTCAATTCGGCAATGCATGCTGCATTATCTTCATATAGGATTGTAGGTATTTTATCACATTTCAAACCACACTTTTCTCGAATGAGATGTATCATTAACCTCAGCCACACAACTTCATGGCTCGCTTCATGAATAACTATTATCTCAGTATAATTTGATGAGGTATCCACAATAGACTGCTTTGTAGATCGCCAAGATATGGCAGCGCCCCCACAAATAAATACATAGCCTGTTTGAGATTTAGCTTTGTGTGGGTCAGATAAATACCCTGCATCGGCATAACCAACAAGATCGGGACTGCAATTGCTAGAATAAAATAAGCCCAAATCGATAGTTCTCTTTAGATACCTCAATATGTGTTTAATTCCGTTCCAGTGTCTCTTTGTAGGAGCACAACTATGTCTCGCTAACACATTAACTGAAAATGCTATGTCAGGCCTTGTGGTATTGGCAAGATACATTAGTGCACCAATTGCACTAAGATATGGTACTTCTGGACCAAGAATTTCCTCATTCTTTTCTTGAGGTCGGAACGGATCTTTATTCGCATCAAGTGATCGAACAACCATCAGAGTACTTAATGGATGTGCTTCATCCATATAAAATTGTTTCAACACTTTCTCTGTATAGGCAGATTAATGGACAAAAATGTCATTTGTCAAATGTTCAATTTGCAAACCAAGGCATAATTTTGTCTTTCCAAGATCTTTCATCTCAAATTCCTTCTTTAAATAATCAATTGCCTTTTTGAACTCTCCAGGAGTTCCAATAAGGTTTATGTCGTCAACATATACAACAAGTACAACAAACTCCGATCTTACTTTCTTTATAAAAACACATGGGCAAATTGCATCATTTGTATAGCCTTCCTTTAACAAATATTCACTAAGGCGGTTATACCACATGCGCCCGGATTGCTTCAAACCATTAATAGATGGCGTGCCTCGTTAAAACCTTATTAGGAAAAAACCCCGTGGGAAAAAGTCCTAATGAAGGAAAAAGAGTGCACATATCTAATAATACGCTTTGAGAGCTGCCTCATTAAAAACCTTGCCAGGAAAACCCAAATGGGACAAAACCTTGGTCAAGGGAAAAAAAGTACAGTGCGTATTTTCTCCCCCTGATTAAAGCATCACATAATTCTTGACGATGATGTGACAAATCTTGTATACTAACTTATCATATCTTGAGATTGATAGAGCTTTTATCAGATCTGTCAAATGATCATTTGACGAACTGGTTGATGATCTGCATCTTCCTTTCTCAGATAGAGTTGCATCATCGCCGTATAATATTGTTGCAATCAGGACAAGTACACCATGACTTGCTTCATAATCTGTTGTTGTCTTTCTATGATTTGACTGTCATGACAATAATCCTTTATGGAAATAGATAACACATCTGGATTGAATTCTTAAGTCGATAAGATGAATGCCCTGTATGTCCAAAACACTTGACAATATTGGTTAGGACAAATACATTCATGTTAGGGCTTTCATTTGCAATATGCAGTTGATCTATTTCAATAACTCCATGTTGGAGTAAATTATATCATGCCTGTAGTTATATCAAGATATATAAATGCATCAACTGCACAAATATATGGTACTTCAGGACCATTTCAATTTTCTCATTTCAGCAGATATAATCAAGTGTTTTTGGAAACTCTTCAAGAGCTCCAATAATATTCAAGTCATCAACTTGCATAATAATATGAAAGGTTCTGATTATCATATAGAGACAAGGGTAAACATGATCTTATTTGTACCCTTCGTCAGTAAATATTCATTAAGGCGATTTCAGTACATCAGCCTTGATTCATTTAATCCATTTAAGGATTTTAAACAAGTTTCCCAAGAATTTGTATATGCTTCAGGCATTTTGAATCCTTCAGAAATTTTCATATAAATTTTGTCAAGTAAGCCATATAAGCTGTGGCAACTTCCATCATTATAAATAATGTGACATTTTCTGATGTTTGGACTGCTGGCCCAATAAACATTACGTTTACCAAGATGCATCATTTTACTTGGTAATTATTTCCCCATCAACATGCTTTAAGTGACGTAGAAATCAAATCCTCACAACCTTATACAATATTGCGCGCTATATTGTATCAAAATACTGTCGACAAGATATCATGTTGTATCGGTTCGCAATTCGACATAACTTACTGAGATCTTATCACTTCATTATTTTCAGGTACCTGAACCTCTCATAAGGTTTCATGAAGTGTTATGTCGACGGCTCTTCAAGAGCACTTTGCCTCCTTATTATGATCATTTGCTCCTCCTTTTTTTTCAAGGATTATTATATTTGGAACCGATTGGTCTACCATGCTCCATGCATATTGTAGACTCTGTCCTTCAGGGACATTAGGAGCATTTTGCAGATGAAGTATGAAATAGTTGGGTCAGCAATTGCTTCCAGCATTTGACTTGAATTATCTGAGGATCATACTGATGATAATTCACAACATATTTCTTAGCTGCTTATTCTCTCCCCTTTATTTTAGTGACATATGTCCCCATTTTCTTTGGGAAAATCCATCTGTGTGCATCATGGTATATCCATTAATCATGTACCGCACATCAAATGCTAAAAGATGGAAATATCTAGTTCCTGATCCTGAACCAAATATGAGGGGAGAATTTATCAAAATTTATTGATCTGAAGCACACAAGTGCTGTTGTATGCAATATATCATATCTCAGACCAACATCTGAAACTCTGTTCTCATAAGCAATGGTTTGGCTGTATTATGGAGGCATCTAATGCCAAACCAACTTAGATATAAACCAGCATTATCAAGATGATTGTCTTAATTACATATTCTGAAAATTGTGCTTCCAACTCAATCATTTTGAGCAAGCAACTTCGTAAATGTCAAATTGCTAGTTGACAATAAACATACATGAGACCGTCTTATAGATGCATCTATTTAAGACATCACATTACAGGTGAAGGGGCCCACATTCACCTTTTATATTTTTCAGAATTTTGGGGATTCAGTCCCAACATTAGCTGG
Source organism: Lycium barbarum (assembly GCF_019175385.1). Lineage (NCBI taxonomy): Eukaryota > Viridiplantae > Streptophyta > Magnoliopsida > Solanales > Solanaceae > Lycium > Lycium barbarum. The sequence continues at coordinate 89,634,645 of NC_083348.1, forward strand.
TGTAATCAACTTATCATGAGAACAAGCAACACAAACAAATTCTTGAAGAATCTTCTAGTTCTTCAATATGTTTTAATACTCAATTAGCACATCAGATTTAAATCAGGACGATCAAAATGGTCTTGTCAACTGATAAAATTATCTGTACCCGTAAACTTCAAGTTTACTATGACGAGTGCTATTTCTTTTAATAAACTTCTGGTTTACTATTGCATGAAATTGTATATCAATAAACTTCTAGTTTATCGTGGTATGTGATCTCATCATGCTCGGGTAACATTTCACTTGTGTATTTCTTACCTATAGTAACTTGAAGATATTTAATATTCCAATCATTTGTAGTCTCAATATGATAACCATTTTTATTGTTAGTAAACTTCAGGTCTACTACAGTGTTCCGATCGTACCAATTACGATCTACGATGAATGGTATTATCATATATAACATCTTCAAGAGACTTCAATTTATTTATCATAATCAGATATTATTTGGACATTGCTAGTGTCATGATACTTGTAAATAAAAAATTAGCTCTTCTGGAGCCTTTGGTCATTAATTTCTATTACCAAATATTTCTTATCCCTCTTTTATCCCCTCACAAAAGCAAGTTATCGATTAGTTTACTTCTGGTACCATGAAAACAAATTTCTGAGTTTGCTACTTCTAGAGTAGATTTCTGAGTTTACTACTTCGGGAGTAAAGCATAGAATATTCAGAATATTACTTCTCAATTATTCTACTTCTTCTGCAGATGATTCGTATTATTTTCACAACCAAATGCACTTTCATATTTATAGGCTTTACTACATACTATTACATTCACTTCAGGGAATGAACACGTATTTGCAACATTTATCAAATTTTCTCATTCTTGAGGAATGAAATATAATCATTTGAACGTGCCTTAAGCATATCAAATAGTGATAGCTTATAACCTCTTTTAAGATACTGCTACTTCAGGAGCAAATTGAGCTATACATATGATGTAGAGATTTTTTTTTTCTAACACATCTTCAGTTGTAATCACAACAAAGCCAACAAAATATTACCACTTCCGATGGTTAATTTTCTTTCTTCAATTTCTGCCAGAGCGTAAGCTTGTATATGCTCATATTTATAATCAAGTTATAAATCCACAAAAAATAAACAAGGTAAAGACGTTACCTGATGAACGTGGCTAGATTATAAAAAGGATGTTTGATTTTTTTTTTTCATCCTCATGTAAAATTCAAAGAATCTAGCTGGAACACATCCAACAATGAGCATGGCTCTAGTTTGCTGGAATGTTTGGTGCTATATTTCTTGTACCGGGCCATCCTTCTACCCAATTCTGACAAACTCATGCTGACGCATGGCAGGACTATATTTTGAGGAGTATCACCATGTCACCTGCAGATCACTAGCACAATACACACATCTTACACATAAGAATTAAATAGATACGTAACTGGGGGTGAAATTGTCCACCAATAAGGACCTTGACTCATCCTTATCAAAAGAGGCACCATTAGATATAAAATATAGAGAATATATTTCTCTCCAATCTCACGAGATTGTATCCAAATAAAACTGTACATGCATCACTAGACTAAAACACGTAATTATAATCATAGGTGATGGACATATTTATTCAAGCTCAAAGGAACCAAAGAGCATAAGTAATTAATACTTATCTTATAAATAGTAGAAGGATTTCATCATTGGCTGAATTTTGAGTTGCTTCGATCTTTCTAAAGCACATGACCAATATGGCAGAGTCTCGTGCTGATAACGTGTTATAAAACTATATAATTGGAAATAAACAAGAGAAGCAAACTAATAACGTTGTAGAAAGGAGGGAGAGATTGTATTTCACTTCTTGTTGATATCTCTTACAAATTGAGAACTTAACCATCTATTTATAGAGATGGTAAATCTCTTGATGAAGTCATCAATGACAACACCAAGAGTTAAAATCAAACTTGTGTTGCTTCATTTCTTCATTTCATACATGCCACCAAATGTACATGTACCTTGCTTCATTTTCTTCATTTCATACATGCCACCAAGTGTACATGTACCTATTCTTTTTAGGACATGTGGAAAATCTAGACTCTATGGACATTCATATATATAGTTTATAACAGTCGATATATTATATAATTGAACTTGAATATGGATTTGAATTCGGAACTTTGGGAGTTCAAAATATTCATGAATACTTCATTAATTAATTTTTATAAAGTGGAAAGTGCATATAAAAAAGATAGATTCTCTCTTTATGTGTTTACTCTAACTGTAATCCGTACTCCGTGTTTCTATGTTATATATTAGTTAATCAAACCGCGCGAAGAAACAATTTTGTTAATGTAAATTTTGATAACTAAAATAAAAAATAAGTTATGTAATGTAAGTCAAAAATAAGTTATATAATGTAAGTCATACAATAGTTATATTGCAATTCTAAGCATGTCGAGAAAAATATAAATAACCAAAAATTACAAATCAAAGGTCTAAAAAAAATAGTAGATAAATCAATATAATAAAGCACTACCTATATTATTTTTTGTAGTTTTATAAGACAAAGTTCTTAGGAACGCCCTTTCACTTAGGGGAAAAATTATGTAATGTGAATTCTTGCCTTCCTTTCTAGTAAAATGTTGTTCATAAACAATATTCATTAATATGAATTATATTGTTTATTAGTAGTAATTAGAATTGAAAAGTGATCATCTATGTATATAGTTAGAGACTTTTAGTGTTGTAATTTTAATGCTGTTCATAAGCATTGCTCCTACTAATTATTACAAGTAGTATTTATTAGTAGTTATACTTGAAGACCTTTTGAGATTTCTAAAATAAAGTTGACGAAAAAAAAGCAAAACAAAATAGAAATAACTAAGTAAAATTGTCATTTTAGATAAGAGTCATGAGGCCTTCTATTTCATCATTTTTTTTCACCCTCGAGTTTCTCTCTAACTAGTGAATCCACCCGCACTTCGCGCGGATTAGACTTTTAAATATTAAAATTGAACATATACTAATGTTGAATTTTTATAAAAGAAACAATATTTATTAATCAAACATCTTTCATTATTCTACCATTTTCTAATTCATAATTATTTAGATAATTTATACTGAATCTTTTGACTGAAAGAATATACGAGACATCAAGATCCTTCTTGCTAGCATGCAAAAAAATGGTGATGAAATAAATAATTAGCTAATTTTTTTAGACAATTCTTTTTCAATATTCCCGGTCTATTTTGTAGATTTCATCTTATATATTATTATTAATTACCATACAAATTTAAAAACTCAATTCGCTTTTTAGTAGTATATTGAGAAATAGAATTTAATTTTACCGACATAATTTGTTAAACTAAACCAAACCTTCTAGCTAACATGCAAAAATATGGCGATGAAATAAATAATTAGCTAATTGTTTGAGACAATTTTTTTTCAATGTTCCCAGTTTTTGACAGTTTATTAAATCTCTAATAATCTCCTACTAAAATAATGAAAAATAAATATAGAAAAAGAATTAGTTACCTAGCTAAAATAATTTTAACAAAGAGGATATCAAGCCAAGAAAAAGTAGAAAAAGCAAATAATTAAATAGTTAGTATAAATAAAATTAGGCCATCTAAAATATCTCAATTATAAGAAAATTAGATACATTGGGTGAAAGAGAGATTATCAAATGATTCTTTTTTTGAAGTCAAATTTAAAGATTACTAATTTTAAACTATTCAGAGAAAGCAAATAGAAAAGCATTACCAAAAAAGATATTCATGTCAAGTGGTTATAATGCCTTGTCCTTCTCCTAAAATCTCCCCATAGTCATCTTTTAGTCTTATTTTCATCAATCCACCATTTGGTCTTTTCCTTATCCTGCGAGAAATAATGCATCACAAAAAATGATGCACTACCAATGAAAATTGTCATAAAAAAAATTATGTTTTTGTTTTAGGAGTTAGGATCAACATAGGATACAAAAAAACTAATTTACTGGATGAAAATCTTAGAAAGTAAGATCATACACGATATATTTGTTAGTAAATACTCTTTAGTGCATAATAAAACATATACGAAGGCATAATACATGAAGAATAGCATACCCAATTAAAAGAAAAAAAGATATACAGTATAGGGCCAACAATAGAGTATCAATAAGCAGATGAATGAACTTGCCTCTGTAATTTTCGATGATAAGTATGCATGGTGAAAAAACGGCTTTACAAATCTACAATACAATTACCAAGAAAACATGAAAAATCAAACAATAAGGTAGAAAATTGAGGAAGATAAAGAATTTAAGATCAAGGAAATAAAATATTCCAATAAGAAAATATAAAAAGAAAGTTGAAATTGAGAAAGCAAAAAAGATAAATGGGTAAATGATTATGGGATAAATAGAAAATGCTAAATGCAAAAATGATGTCTGAATATATCCTTAGCATGTATTTATAGTATATTGTGTTTGGAATATGTACAGATTACATAGAAGAGGGGAAATAAACCACTTAATTACTCATTAGTTAAAACACTAATAGTTAATGTGCATACGTGCATAGTGGAGGGGAAATAAAGACCCTATTTACAAGTTATTAAGAGTGCCTTTAAAATCTAATTTCAAAGTAACGTTTCAGTATGAGAGAAGTATACAAAACTACCATTGGGATGCAACAATTAAGAAATGGGAATTAGCATTTACTGCATGTACGTCGGTAAACCTTGCAAAGGAATATTTAACGCATGTCTTTTTGTTTTTTTAAATCCAATTAGTTAGTAAATGCAAAGAAATGCAAAAAATTGAGAAAAAAGATAAATAGGAATGATAGCCATAGAGAGGTGTCACATCACCTTGTTTATGCCTAGTTTTATATTATATATAGATTGTACTAACTACAGTCTTAGGTATTTCATTAGTTAATTCTTTTAACTCGATAGATAATACATCACAAATTATAAACTTATGCGAGCACATCCGGTCCGCAATAATTTACTGATTTCAATTAAATTACTATTACATTTCAGTATCCATACTCTTCTTTCATTATTTGACACAGTTCATTTATTATATTTTCCAAAACCAAAGAAAAAATTATTTTCTAACATTTTTTATTTTTCTCTAATCCTTTATCTTATTTTAAGAACGGAAAAGGGCCAAATATACCCCTGTACTATCGGAAAAAGGCCAAATATACCCCTCGTTATACTTTGGGTTCAAATATACCCTTGCCGTTATACTTTGGAGCCAAATATATCCCTCGTTATACTTTAGGTCCAAGTATACCCCTCATTTTCAACAAACAAACACGTGTCATCATTCTATTGGCCTATTTTAAATTATCCCCTAATTAATTAAAATTTAACCCATAACCCAGTATCTAATTAAAAGACAATACATGCACATACCCGAAAAATTAAAAGCAAGCTTCCAGTCTAAATCATCATCCTGTATTTCTGAATGTTTTGCTCTCTTATTGTAGGGTGACAAGCTGGAGATAGTAATATTAAATGGTGATGGAATTCGTAGGGAAGAAATGGATCTGAGGAAAGACTGATTTCTTGTGTCCCGTTCCTTAGTTTCTTATTCGATTATCAATGAGTGTAATGAAGTGAATTTCGTAACTATGAAAAGATTGGCAATTTAAACTAATTTAAACTAAAAAAGAAAGTAAGTAGCTTAGGGGGGTTGTTGGGATTCATTTTCAGCTCATGACCGTGGGGTGTCCTTGAGAAATTCTCTGTAGGGCTTTCTCCCTTAAAGGACTTTATCTCTATCTGGTATGGTTTCATCAGAATGGAAACCTTTTGTCTCAAGTTGGTGTGTTTACTGGACAACTTTGGGATCATAACGGTGCTTTGATTCGATCATATGCTTGTTGACACCCAATTTTGTCCCTCCTTTATTTCAATTTATTTACTTTGGCTTCTAAATTTATTGACGAGTTAAATACTGTATTTTCACTATTTATTTCTATTACTACTACTATTAATATCACTACTTTTTTTTTTTAACATTACGAGCATTACATTATCACAACCTTTTTTTGATGATTCGTCATCATTTCATTTTTTCGGGTTTGAACTCATTAAATTAATTACAGAACAACGCTTTGTTAAATCCTTATCTTTCACATATTAATTATTAATTGTCTTCAGATAGTATATATTGTACTAGTTGTTAAATTAGAAGCCTAAAAATAATTAAATAGAGGAGGAAGGATCAACAAATTTCAGCCAAATTATTATCCCATTACCCATTTCACTATTCAAACGGACCAGCCCACATTACCCGGTCCAGCCCAAACCTTACCCGAACTCACCAGCCCAAACAACAACACAACGACCCGGCCCACTTATTTTATCCCTAAAACCTAATGAAAATCAGTCCCTTTCTCTATCTCTCCTCCCTTTCCTTTTTCCCTTTTTCTCCGCCTCCCTCATCTCTCATCTCTCTCTCTTTCTTTTTCCTTTTCTTTCCCTCTTTTCCTCACCCCCACACCGCTCCTCTCCACTCGACGCCGCCGCACCCCTACCCTTTCCTCTCTCTTCCCACTACCGCCGCTCCTCTTCCCTTGTCCCCACACACGCTCCCCTCCATTCACCCGACATCACTCCTCTCTTTCCTCTTCCTCTCCACTGACCCATGCCTCTGCTCCCTACTCCCTCTTGTTCCCCACGCTCCTCTCTTCACTTTAACACAAACGAAACCCTATAAATGTGATCCGAAGTTGAACGATGTTTGGGGGGGGGGGGGGGGGACGATCTTCCGCACTTGGTTTGGCCTTTCCGGTGAACTTTAACCACGACCAACAATTACTCGACTTTCGTTTTTCATTTTTTGAAACTTTAACCATTTTAATCGATTTCGTTCGAGTTCGAGCATAGATTCGAGACCCCGACACCTCAGTTCATTGCGCACAAAAAAGGTAAACATCGATACATTTATTGCTTATAGTCTTTAGTTTCTGTTTTAATTAAAATGTTAGCTTATTCTGTTATATTTCAGTAGTTATGTAGTTTCTTGGCTGTCATGTTATTTGTTTGATGTTTGGGAGCTGTTAGGATTGGCGGATAATTGCTAAAAGTGAATTTAAAAGACGTATACTATATTTTGGATGTTTAGACTGAATCGCCAGGACTTAGAACCTATTTAAAGTCGAATATACATAGGATATACAATGGGTTATCAAGGTAAGAAGGAGATATACGTCGATATACATATGATATACACACCGTGGTGGGTATATCTTAGGTATATTGTGTATGTGTTTAAGACAGATCAGCACTGAATCATCTCCATAATCGTCTTTCATCTGTAAGTTTAAGTTTCTTGTTTTGGTCGGCTTAATATTATGTCTAGTGCCACCTTATCGACTTCGGATAGATTAGGCTATTAATGGGCCCTTTATATATTTGTTTGATTGGTTTAGCCTGTTTTGGTTACTGCCTCAACCTCAGCTGAGTTAAGATAAATTCACCTAATCATTGGCAGTCCTATAAATTTTGTTCAAAGTGGAAATTATCCAATTAGGAATTCATCATAAGCTGTTTAGTCCATATGCCTTAATAACTCTGTGCTTGATTCATGTTTGTGTCTTAGCCTGTTGATTCAAGGTAAGATATTTACTTGGTTACTTTAACTACCTCTAATATGTATTTAATTATGAGAAGGTTCATGTGCTAGTGTTTTGTATACATTATTATTTAACTTCAGCCTGTGTTGAAATATTGTTTGGTCGTGTTAGTTATAGATGTCAGTCCTATCTAATATAGATAAGTGAGATTAGGCATCAGCATGTTTGTATCTATTTACTCAGTATAGTCCCATGATATGAATGGTAACCTAGTTTGGGTTTCAATTTGAATCTTATACATGTTCGCATGCTGTTTTGTTAGAGTTGATTAGGTTAGTTGTCACATGATATGACTGATAGCATCTATGTGTTTATGTCTTACTTTGGTTTAGTTTAACTTCAATTTTGTTTTCAGTCGTTTGAATAAGTTCATGTGTAGATGATCACGTCGATAGTGTTTGACTTCTGATTTAGCATGGTCATAATTTTCAGTCCAGTTTAGATTGGTTTAACCATCTGTTAGTTCTCAGAGAAGATGATCTTGTGTTCATTAAAGTAGAATTGTTTGCTTTCCGATGTGTCTGTTAGGCTAGGAACTGGTGTATAAATCTTACGGAATAAGTCAGTCTTAATGTTGTCTAATTTCAGTCCAGTGAACTCTAAAGAATTTCCTATGAGAGTATACATGAACAGAGATTTAGTCTCAAATATTTGTTTCGTCTTGTTTGGTTTTAAGAGGATTCAAATCTGTTAAAGTCCAGTAGAAATGTCCATCTGATAATTAAAGAGTTTTCAGTTTAATGGATCTTTTTTCCATTTAACTTCTCATGTGCCATTAAAAGAGAAGCATGGGAATATAGCATAACAGTTTAAAACAAGGCAGAAGTCACTATGCCTTATCAGTTGTTAATAAAATATCCATGCTCTATGAATCACTACATAATTGTCTATGGTTGTCCGAGTGTGTAATACCCATCTAGTAACTTCATATCAAACTTAACTATCGTTTTGATGACATAACATGATTCTGTGTTTCTAGATTCAGCTCATGCCTGACCATTATGTAAACATAGCATTGAATTTGGTTTGGTATGACCATCAGTACCTTGATTTTTGGACTGTTTGAATCCTGTATCGACAGTTCATTCTCATTAGTCTTGCATAGTTGGTTTCCTCCTTTAGAACACTGCAGCATTGCATTTCCTTTGGACATCTGTACTGATCCCAAACATCAAACCTTGCTAGTGTCCTATTTTTTTTTAACTCTGCATTACTGATTATGGTTCACCATTTCCCCTGTTCCAGATAGCTCATCATGTATCATTGAGTGGATTTTGCACCTCCTTTTTAAACATGTTGCAACTTGCCTGTTCTTTTTTTTTCATTTTTTGATCGAAGTTGCTGTGGCATTTTTGTTATATTCATACCTGTTTCTTCTATGCTGTCTGCCCTGTTAAGTTGATTATTGCCCAGAAGTTTAGCATTTTTTGCCTCATTTCTGCTAAATCAAACCCTTTGGCAAAAGAGTAATAAGGATTCATGCTTAAATCTTTTAATGTCCAAGTCTGCAGTTAGTTCTTTCTTGGACTTGGCTGCCATTGCATAAAAAGTAATTTGAAACACTGATTGCAAAGTCGGTTTGAAATCCTCTCCTGTTTGTTATCTTAGTTGAGACCCTCCTTATGTTTGTTCTCTAAAATCATAATGGCCTCTAAAGCATTTTATCTTGTGTGGTATTATGACCTGCATTTTTGATCATGTACCCTATGTCTAAAAAATCTCTCCCCAAACTTTTGCTCTTCTCTTCTGCTTCTCTGAACATGAACCATTCCATCTTCTGCCCAGTTCTCCTGATGGTGGTTGCTCTATTTGCCCCTTGTTGCACCTTTTCTCTTTGTTTTTTTTTTTCTTGTTGTATGTATATATGACTGATATATGTTAGCTTATACATCCTTATGAATGGGTACACCTGAGATATACCAAAATACATATAGTATATACACGATCTACAAACTGTTTCGAGTGTATATCTTACGTGTTTAATTTCATTCATCGATTATATACTAATCCTTTTCTTCATTGTTTTTTTTTTGCATGAACCTCGCATACGAGTCTTGGACTCGTCATCTCTCGCATTCGATGTTGGGCAAAGCCCAACGTAATTTCTCTATCGAGTCACCCCCATACAGTAGCAGCTAATCTGCAGCAATATATGAAGAAATTTGTTGGGCCGAAGCCCAACAATCAACAGACCATAGCAGTTCTGGAAAGTGGGCTGAGCCCATTTACATTACATCTATTCTATTTTATTTTGTGCGCATTTAATGTGTGTTGTATGACTAACATTTTTGTTTGTTAATCTAGATGAACCTTAGTGACATTAAGGGGTTTAGTTTAGTAATGGGTAGTTAATTCCACAAAAATTACATTCCATTCTATTTTCTAAATTGTTATAGTATCTATAATATTTACTTGGAGTAATTGATATTTTCAAAAAATGGTATGCCTACATATCTTCAAGCTAAAAGAATCAACATCCACTCTTATTATCTTAGAAGTTTAAAACATAACAAATCTTACACTAACATTAATTTATTCTAAGAAATAAAAATCAATTAGTTTTTTTTACGGATAGCTTTTCACTTTAATCCTTCTCCCAACATTTGGAATGCATATTTGTTGAAACAACCTTAGCGCAATATATACATTAAACCATTAGTCTCTATATGAAACCTTTAAAATTATTTTAACATTAATCCCACAATAACTCTTTAAATTTGTGAGTCGGCATAACGCACTTTTCCTTCAAATACACATAAGCATCATATGTCCTGTTTCTTTTAATCTACTTTAAATTCTTTATGCAACTATTATTCTTCTACAAATTTTACTTTAAATAACTTTAGGAATACTTATAAGATATCTTCTTAAACATTTAAAACATCATATTTACACTCAACCTAATTAAATTTTAGTCCGGTCGGTTAACCATTGTTAATGGGTCTTAAAGGGTGCCTCATACCTTCCCTTTAGACTAATTGAACCCTTATCCAGAATCTTAAGTTTCGCAGACCTTAAACAGAGTTAACTTTAAATATAACTTTAATAAACTTTAGGTGTCCTAATTCACCATAAAATAATTAGGTGGCGACTCCTTTAATGTAAACAAAAACAGGAATCTCCAATACGTCATACTTCTAACTTTAACTCTTCTGGTTTATATGGGGTATGACAGCTTGGCGACTCCGCTGGGGATGTCTTAGGTTCTAACCATAACGGACTTAGTTTAAATAGGCTTTGTGTGCTTATTTGAAATCACTTTATTTACTTGTTAACTATTTTTTACATGTTATTAATTGTGTGTTTGATATAAACTGTTTATGTGTTACTGCTTTGATAAATTGTCATTCCGTTCATATTTCTTCCACTTCTGGAAACTCACACTATCACACGTACACGCGAGGTGTGTTTTGCGCACCCGCAAATTTCTTTCGTAGAATCCAAATTTTAGGAGAGTTGGCGTATGCGCGGGGTGCTCGAATAACGGGGACCGCGTAGCCTTCTCACTCGAGTTGTCCGCTCGGGAACCTTGCGTCTAGTAAACCCACTCCTAGTCAACCTAGGATAGAGCTAAACCAACACCTTTTATTAAGGGCATACATTTCATATCCTAGGAGGTTTAATACCCTTGGTGTATTAAATCCATTAGATGACTTTACCCAAACGTCCAAGCGGGTTCACGACCCCGAGTGACACCAATCACACTCTATGTGCATGTTTGAAGGATAATCGTGCCTAAATATTGACTATTTGCTCTAATTAATTAAACTTTAGGAAGGAGGGGATGACTAACGTTTCTATGACAGGTATGGATTTACATTGGAGTACAACAAATGACGAAGATCAAGGACATAAAAAACGGAGCTAGAAGTTAGACATAGGAAATTGTATTTACTTTACTCAGATTAGGAAACACTTCATGTTGTATTCATTTGATATGTAATAAATGTTACACAATTTTTTGTACTTTATTTTTGGGAAATAGAATTTATCTAATTAATCAAAAGCAATGGGATGACGTATTATGGCACACTTTACCCTTCAAACAAATGATAAGCCTACCTCTGGCACAAAGAGGTCACATGCATATTAGGACGCATTATTATTGTTTGATATAATCGTTTACATTTGTTTGACAACTTGTTTGACTTTATTTGATGAATTATTTGCTACATGACTTACTTCACTCTATGTGACCATGACTTTACCTACTTGACTCTATGTTATGAGACTAACATCATTTTGCATTTTTTCTTATATCCCCAAAAAGAGTTGATTCGTGTCGACACCGAGACACCGACCATCCGGGATGCCGAATTAGGAGAGACTTTGAAGAATCGGACTTGTACTCCGTCCCCTATTCGCCGATAGTTTTGGTAGACTGAACATGTAGTGAACTTCTATTTTTAAAAGCTTGAATCATGCTCAAAACTTTTGTTTGTTTTGCTTCATCTTTTCGAAGCTTAAATTGCAAAAACTATGAATGCATTTCTGATTTTCCTTAATCATCCATTATTGTTATTTTCTACTTTATTTATCAAAACTGCCAACTCTACGATTGTGACATGAAATGAACGAATAAACAACATACATCCCGAGAGAGTAGCAAAGAAAACTAGGGGACAAGACAAGATTCCACTCGGAAGAAATTGAAATAGCCGATGGGTGATGACATAAGCCTGAAAGCTAGCAATTCAAGAAGAAATCAAAGGACGACATTAGGTTAGACAACCTAGTTTGCAACCTTTCCTTGAACAAGCGTACGACCTACGCTGACCTGATTCCCGTGGCGGGATACGTAGGCAGCCCACATAGGGTTCGGTTGCATTATAACATAAATCCTTATGTAAGGAGAATTACACATGACTTGATTCCTTTGGCGGGATTCGTAGACTTTCAACATACGGGTTAGTCATATGTAGATAGAAAACCAACAAACCTTTTACCATTTACACAACAGAACTACGTTGACCTGATTCCCTTGGTGAGATACGTAGGCAATCCACATCGGGTTCGGTCCCTTTATTAAATTCTCAAACCATATTTTATGAACCTTCTGAACTACGTTCTGACCTGATTCCTTTGGAAGGATACGTAGGCAACCTAAACAAGGTTCGGTCACACCACAACATAAGTTTAGCATACCCTTCTGAACCCAAAACTGGGGCATATTTTAAAAAGAAATAGACAAAGGAACGGTTGGACATTGACAAGTTTAAAGGCTACCAGACAGGAAATAGTATAGACAAACGACTTTTCAATTGTTTCAGAAGTATCACAATCTGAAGTTGGCACAAATATTTTACAACTTACATACATTTACATATATATCTTTCCTTACATACATACATTTACACATATATATTTCACAACTTATATACATATAGTTACATTTCCTTATACATATACTTACATACCTACCTTTCAAATGAAATACTTTCTTTCAATTGATTCACTACTGTTCATCTACCGAGGCTTGAACGGAGATCACAAGATCCAAACAAACAAGACAAATGGAACACCAACAACGTCAAGCTTCGAGTCAACACGAATCAACTTCCCCCTCCCAAAATAAGAATTTTTCTTTGAGTGCAGGAACCTAAAATCGCGAGATCAACAATCAAGTCTATCAATCAAGGCCAAAAAGCATCATTTGGCTCATTATGGCCTCGCCTTAAAAGCCAAACGACTTTATTTCTAACTCTATCTTATTTTTATCACAACAACTTTATGACTTCATTAACAAATATACCTGTTTGCAGGTTAAAAACGAATCAAATCAGGATTACGTGCCATCAATTCAGCCTGTCACGATACCGTCAAACATCATCAGCCAAACGGCTATTCTATCGCTCTAATCCATACTTTATCAATTATTTTATCATATACTTTACCAGCTTTAACCATTTTACTCTAAACTTTGCAGGAATCATTGTTAAGTTTCCAAAGACAGCTGGAGGCATCTCCTAAGACCGCTGGAGGCATCAATATCACACCCCGAGGATAACTATACATTTTAGGCTCGTCCGCCTTTAATAGGACATCATTTCTTCAAAAGCATCGCACTGCATATGCACTACTGCTTTCAAATGCCCGCACTGCAAAAGCACCGCACTGCATATGCACTACACCATCATTGCATTATTACTTTCAAATGCCCAACAAAGGGACAACATCATTGTTCGCAAACGCACAGCATTTAGGATCGTCCGCCTTTAATAGGACATTTAGGCTCGTCCGCCTTTAATAGGACATTTAGGCTCGTCCGCCTTTAATAGGACACTTTAGGATTGTCCGCCTTTAATAGGACACTTTAGGCTCGTTCGCCTTTAATAGGACATTTAGGCTCGTCCGCCTTTAATAGGACACTTTAGGATTGTCCGCCTTTAATAGGACACTCTAGGATTGTCCGCCTTTAATAGGACACTTTAGGCTCGTACGCCTTTAATAGGACACTTTAGGATTGTCCGCCTTTAATAGGACACTTTAGGCTTGTCCGCCTTTAATAGGACATTTTAGGCTCGTCCGCCTTTAATTGGATATCATTTCTTTAAAATGCCTCACATGGCATATGCATCATGTCCTCGAAAACAACCGGAGACATGCTTGGGTTCGTCCACCCTAAAATAGGACATTTTAGGCTCGTCCGCCTTTAATAGGATATCATTTCTTTAAATGTCTCACACGGCATATGCATCATGTCCCCGAAAACAACCGGAGACATACTTGGGTTCGTCCACCCTAAAATAGGGCATATCGGGTTCTTCCACCCTAAAATAGGATACTTGGGTTCTTCCACCCTAAAATAGGATACTTGGGTTCGTCCACCCTAAAATAGGATATTTGGGTTCGTCCACCCTGAAATAGGACATATCGGGTTCTTCCACCCTAAAATAGGACATATTGGGTCATTCTACCCTAAAATAAGAATTCACATTTTATCTTGAATTTTACAGGATTGGCGTCGAGTCTCTGAAGAGAACCGGGGGCATCATTCGGCTATACAGTCTCATATGCATAAGTCATACGGCTACACTATGAATCTACTCTCTACTTGTCATTTACTTTACCAATTCTAACGATTTTACCTTGAACTTCAAAGGAACATCATCAAGTCCCCGAAGACAACCGGAGACATCATTTGGCTGTACGACCTCATTAGCATATCATTGAGTCCCGAAGACAACCGGAGACATCACATGACATCATTTATCATCAAATCCCCGAAGACAACCGGAGATATATCATCAAATCCCCGAAGACAACCGGAGATATCGCATGGCTACACGGCCTCACCTGCATAAGCCAAACGGCTATACACTTACTTTACTCCTTACTTCATTTCTTTATTTCATCATCTACTTTACCTACTTTAACGAATTTACCTTAAATTTCGCAGATATCATTTATCATCGAGTCCCGGAAGACAGCCGGAGACCTTATCACTATCATCTTCAAATGCAACTAGAGATATTATCACATCCTCAGCATACGCATCACGCAGTCATTCAAGTCCCTGAAGACAACCAGAGAGAACATTGGCCACACGGCTTCATTTTTCATTCCCCCATATCATATTTACTATCATCTACACTCTTTATGATTTTACACTTTCAACTTTATTACTAATTTTGACATGAATTTCAATTTTGGCAGAAAATACAACCTGCAGGGACACAGCACAACGTGAAACTTTATCTTACGCAGTGAACTGGGGAAAATTTGCTGAAGAGGAATACCAAACTCACCAGCAAAGGTCACGGATCTACTCTCGAACTCAATTCCGCCTATGTCCACAAACACGCGATACATAGGTTAATTTCTCTTTCACATCCTCCACTAAAACTCTATTTCAATCAACTCTTTTCACAATCTCATATTCCTTTCTACATCCCCAGCGTCTCCATAACTCAACACTGGGGCATGTTTGGAGAATTTACATCGTGTCTAGTAGAGTCCTACTTAAAGGTGTGTTGCGCGCCACATTTATAATTAGGAGGCTATAAGCATATGTTCCATTCTTGAACGTTCTCGTCACCTGTCTACCACCCCCGCAAGATTATGAACCTACAAAAACTTTTGAACTACACATGGCCTGATTCTCGTGCAGCCCGAGATATGTAGGCAACTCGAAACTGAGATTCGGCCATAATTTTCCATAATTCCTTCCGTCCTCATAATATTTTCCACCAATTTTCTTAAACCGTACTTTCTTACAAATTCATATTCGTTGGTCCAAACAAAATTGGCTACTACGTCAACTTCTTCGCTCGAAGATTCTTACATCATCTCCGGTCGAAGAGGGGCATCTGTTGACACCCAATTTTGTCCCTCCTTTATTTCAATTTATTTACTCTGGCTTCTAAATTTATTGACGAGTTAAATACTGTATTTTCACTATTTATTTCTATTACTACTACTATTAATATCACTATTTTTTTTTAACATTACGAGCATTACATTATCACAACCTTTTTTTGATGATTCGTCATCATTTCATTTTTTCGGGTTTGAACTCGTTAAATTAATTACAGAACAACGCTTTGTTAAATCCTTATCTTTCACATATTAATTATTAATTGTCTTCAGATAGTATATATTGTACTAGTTGTTAAATTAGAAGCCTAAAAATAATTAAATAGAGGAGGAAGGATCAACAAATTTCAGCCAAATTATTATCCCATTACCCATTTCACTATTCAAACGGACCAGCCCACATTACCCGGTCCAGCCCAAACCTTACCCGAACTCACCAGCCCAAACAACAACACAACGACCCGGCCCACTTATTTTATCCCTAAAACCTAATGAAAATCAGTCCCTTTCTCTATCTCTCATCCCTTTCCTTTTTCCCTTTTTCTCCGCCTCCCTCATCTCTCATCTCTCTCTCTTTCTTTTTCCTTTTCTTTCCCTCTTTTCCTCACCCCCACACCGCTCCTCTCCACTCGACGCCGCCGCACCCCTACCCTTTCCTCTCTCTTCCCACTACCGCCGCTCCTCTTCCCTTGTCCCCACACACGCTCCCCTCCATTCACCCGACATCACTCCTCTCTTTCCTCTTCCTCTCCACTGACCCATGCCTCTGCTCCCTACTCCCTCTTGTTCCCCACGCTCCTCTCTTCACTTTAACACAAACGAAACCCTATAAATGTGATCCGAAGTTGAACGATGTTTGGGGGGGGGGGGGGGGGGGACGATCTTCCGCACTTGGTTTGGCCTTTCCGGTGAACTTTAACCACGACCAACAATTACTCGACTTTCGTTTTTCATTTTTTGAAACTTTAACCATTTTAATCGATTTCGTTCGAGTTCGAGCATAGATTCGAGACCCCGACACCTCAGTTCATTGCGCACAAAAAAGGTAAACATCGATACATTTATTGCTTATAGTCTTTAGTTTCTGTTTTAATTAAAATGTTAGCTTATTCTGTTATATTTCAGTAGTTATGTAGTTTCTTGGCTGTCATGTTATTTGTTTGATGTTTGGGAGTTGTTAGGATTGGCGGATAATTGCTAAAAGTGAATTTAAAAGACGTATACTATATTTTGGATGTTTAGACTGAATCGCCAGGACTTAGAACCTATTTAAAGTCGAATATACATAGGATATACAATGGGTTATCAAGGTAAGAAGGAGATATACGTCGATATACATATGATATACACACCGTGGTGGGTATATCTTAGGTATATTGTGTATGTGTTTAAGACAGATCAGCACTGAATCATCTCCATAATCGTCTTTCATCTGTAAGTTTAAGTTTCTTGTTTTGGTCGGCTTAATATTATGTCTAGTGCCACCTTATCGACTTCGGATAGATTAGGCTATTAATGGGCCCTTTATATATTTGTTTGATTGGTTTAGCCTGTTTTGGTTACTGCCTCAACCTCAGCTGAGTTAAGATAAATTCACCTAATCATTGGCAGTCCTATAAATTTTGTTCAAAGTGGAAATTATCCAATTAGGAATTCATCATAAGCTGTTTAGTCCATATGCCTTAATAACTCTGTGCTTGATTCATGTTTGTGTCTTAGCCTGTTGATTCAAGGTAAGATATTTACTTGGTTACTTTAACTACCTCTAATATGTATTTAATTATGAGAAGGTTCATGTGCTAGTGTTTTGTATACATTATTATTTAACTTCAGCCTGTGTTGAAATATTGTTTGGTCGTGTTAGTTATAGATGTCAGTCCTATCTAATATAGATAAGTGAGATTAGGCATCAGCATGTTTGTATCTATTTACTCAGTATAGTCCCATGATATGAATGGTAACCTAGTTTGGGTTTCAATTTGAATCTTATACATGTTCGCATGCTGTTTTGTTAGAGTTGATTAGGTTAGTTGTCACATGATATGACTGATAGCATCTATGTGTTTATGTCTTACTTTGGTTTAGTTTAACTTCAATTTTGTTTTCAGTCGTTTGAATAAGTTCATGTGTAGATGATCACGTCGATAGTGTTTGACTTCTGATTTAGCATGGTCATAATTTTCAGTCCAGTTTAGATTGGTTTAACCATCTGTTAGTTCTCAGAGAAGATGATCTTGTTTTCATTAAAGTAGAATTGTTTGCTTTCCGATGTGTCTGTTAGGCTAGGAACTGGTGTATAAATCTTACGGAATAAGTCAGTCTTAATGTTGTCTAATTTCAGTCCAGTGAACTCTAAAGAATTTCCTATGAGAGTATACATGAACAGAGATTTAGTCTCAAATATTTGTTTCGTCTTGTTTGGTTTTAAGAGGATTCAAATCTGTTAAAGTCCAGTAGAAATGTCCATCTGATAATTAAAGAGTTTTCAGTTTAATGGATCTTTTTTCCATTTAACTTCTCATGTGCCATTAAAAGAGAAGCATGGGAATATAGCATAACAGTTTAAAACAAGGCAGAAGTCACTAGCCTTATCAGTTGTTAATAAAATATCCATGCTCTATGAATCACTACATAATTGTCTATGGTTGTCCGAGTGTGTAATACCCATCTAGTAACTTCATATCAAACTTAACTATCGTTTTGATGACATAACATGATTCTGTGTTTCTAGATTCAGCTCATGCCTGACCATTATGTAAACATAGCATTGAATTTGGTTTGGTATGACCATCAGTACCTTGATTTTTGGACTGTTTGAATCCTGTATCGACAGTTCATTCTCATTAGTCTTGCATAGTTGGTTTCCTCCTTTAGAACACTGCAGCATTGCATTTCCTTTGGACATCTGTACTGATCCCAAACATCAAACCTTGCTAGTGTCCTATTTTTTTTTAACTCTGCATTACTGATTATGGTTCACCATTTCCCCTGTTCCAGATAGCTCATCATGTATCATTGAGTGGATTTTGCACCTCCTTTTTAAACATGTTGCAACTTGCCTGTTCTTTTTTTTTCATTTTTTGATCGAAGTTGCTGTGGCATTTCTGTTATATTCATACCTGTTTCTTCTATGCTGTCTGCCCTGTTAAGTTGATTATTGCCCAGAAGTTTAGCATTTTTTGCCTCATTTCTGCTAAATCAAACCCTTTGGCAAAAGAGTAATAAGGATTCATGCTTAAATCTTTTAATGTCCAAGTCTGCAGTTAGTTCTTTCTTGGACTTGGCTGCCATTGCATAAAAAGTAATTTGAAACACTGATTGCAAAGTCGGTTTGAAATCCTCTCCTGTTTGTTATCTTAGTTGAGACCCTCCTTATGTTTGTTCTCTAAAATCATAATGGCCTCTAAAGCATTTTATCTTGTGTGGTATTATGACCTGCATTTTTGATCATGTACCCTATGTCTAAAAAATCTCTCCCCAAACTTTTGCTCTTCTCTTCTGCTTCTCTGAACATGAACCATTCCATCTTCTGCCCAGTTCTCCTGATGGTGGTTGCTCTATCTGCCCCTTGTTGCACCTTTTCTCTTTGTTTTTTTTTTTTCTTGTTGTATGTATATATGACTGATATATGTTAGCTTATACATCCTTATGAATGGGTACACCTGAGATATACCAAAATACATATAGTATATACACGATCTACAAACTGTTTCGAGTGTATATCTTACGTGTTTAATTTCATTCATCGATTATATACTAATCCTTTTCTTCATTGTTTTTTTTTGCATGAACCTCGCATACGAGTCTTGGACTCGTCATCTCTCGCATTCGATGTTGGGCAAAGCCCAACGTAATTTCTCTATCGAGTCACCCCCATACAGTAGCAGCTAATCTGCAGCAATATATGAAGAAATTTGTTGGGCCGAAGCCCAACAATCAACAGACCATAGCAGTTCTGGAAAGTGGGCTGAGCCCATTTACATTACATCTATTCTATTTTATTTTGTGCGCATTTAATGTGTGTTGTATGACTAACATTTTTGTTTGTTAATCTAGATGAACCTTAGTGACATTAAGGGGTTTAGTTTAGTAATGGGTAGTTAATTCCACAAAAATTACATTCCATTCTATTTTCTAAATTGTTATAGTATCTATAATATTTACTTGGAGTAATTGATATTTTCAAAAAATGGTATGCCTACATATCTTCAAGCTAAAAGAATCAACATCCACTCTTATTATCTTAGAAGTTTAAAACATAACAAATCTTACACTAACATTAATTTATTCTAAGAAATAAAAATCAATTAGTTTTTTTTACGGATAGCTTTTCACTTTAATCCTTCTCCCAACATTTGGAATGCATATTTGTTGAAACAACCTTAGCGCAATATATACATTAAACCATTAGTCTCTATATGAAACCTTTAAAATTATTTTAACATTAATCCCACAATAACTCTTTAAATTTGTGAGTCGGCATAACGCACTTTTCCTTCAAATACACATAAGCATCATATGTCCTGTTTCTTTTAATCTACTTTAAATTCTTTATGCAACTATTATTCTTCTACAAATTTTACTTTAAATAACTTTAGGAATACTTATAAGATATCTTCTTAAACATTTAAAACATCATATTTACACTCAACCTAATTAAATTTTAGTCCGGTCGGTTAACCATTGTTAATGGGTCTTAAAGGGTGCCTCATACCTTCCCTTTAGACTAATTGAACCCTTATCCAGAATCTTAAGTTTCGCAGACCTTAAACAGAGTTAACTTTAAATATAACTTTAATAAACTTTAGGTGTCCTAATTCACCATAAAATAATTAGGTGGCGACTCCTTTAATGTAAACAAAAACAGGAATCTCCAATACGTCATACTTCTAACTTTAACTCTTCCGGTTAAAATGGGGTATGACAATGCTCACAGGTCATATAGTATTGGCAACCATTGAAGAAGCTTTTCGAAGCATTCTTTTAATTTTTCGGATACGGGTATGGATCTTTTAATTGGATATCGGGTTATGGGTTAAATTTTAATTAATTAGGGGATAATTTAAATAGGCCAATAGAATGATGACACGTGTCCCTCTATTAAAAATGAGGGGTATATTTAGACCCAAAGTATAACATGGAGTATATTTGAACCCAAAGTATAACAGCAGGGGTATATTTGGACCCAAAGTATAACGAGGGGTACGTTTGGCCCTTTTCCGATAGTACATGATACATTTGGCCGTTTTCCGTTTTAAGAATTCCAAAAGATATTTTCTTGTAACTTGTGGTACCCTTTGTATTCGAAGCTAATGTGGTTCTACACTTTTGCTCTTAAGTAGAAAATGATTATATTCGTGCTTCTATTTCATTTGAACTAATAGCCAGAGCTTTTCGGGAAAAACAAACACTCATGTATGCTTACTATCATGGCACCATCTTCTTACCACCATATTTCCATCATGACTAAAGCCTAAAGTAAAGATATACAAACTAATATACATTAATAAATTAGCTTATGGTTTCACCTGTTGATGGAGGAAGAAAGCTCATACATTTTGACTTCCCCATTTTCTAAAATCGGGTATCAACTTAACACTGGAAGATGATCTAGCAAATAGAATAAAATCCACTTGTGTGTACCATACTATAAGCATCATGAAGAAAAGTATAAAAAGTTGGAGTGGCTTAAATAGAGAAGTATTATATGTTCCCCAGCCTCCTCAGCGTATGGGATGATACTCATCAAAGGGAATTTTCAAACAAAAATTATGAATTTTTGGTCCCTTTTTTGTCTGGCTGCTGGAGTTCTTTTGCATTGACTCATTTAATCTTTTTCCCAGTAACATATTCTTCTGATGCAGAATATGAGTTTGATGAAATCCCATTAAATGATTTCGATGAATCTGTTGTAGAACGTAAGTAATTGTGCTCTGTAAAATGGATTCATCCATGCCATGTTCATTGTTATTCATAACAATTACCTGATATCCATGATAAGCGAAGTTTGTCTGAGTTAGAGACTTCACATGGCGAGTCACTCACTTTGCAAACCGAAATATCAGGCACTACAATAAAAAGTCAAACCAAAGGAGCAAATATATCAGAAAGGGAAAAGACAGCTATGTATTTTGAAGTTAAACTACATACTATCAGCAAAATGATGAAATCTGAGTTCGTTTCTGAACAATTATTCCGGACAGGCCAACCTAAAACATGATAGTGCCGCAACGAATCTAAAATCCGACATAGATTCAACGAACTGGATACAGAGAAACATGAAATACCAACCAAACAACTCAAAAGTGAGAAAGAGGATATTTACCTTGGCAAGGGATGAAGAAGAGGGAAAGAAGGCGTCGTTAGGGAAGAGGAGATTCGCCAGGGTAAAGGAGGAAGAGAGTAGAGCCAGCTCTAATCAAGCGATTAAAAGAACCGGCACTTTATTTTTCACCGAAGAGATGTGACAGTTGAATATTGGAGTACTAAATTTAATGAAGCAGTATGTTTAAATCATTTTTAGAAGGGAGAAACGTAAAAAATTGACAAAAAAGATAAATACAAATTCTGAGTTTTTAGAGCGTCACGTTACCGGGTCTATGTCCTGGCTTTATATATATAGAGATTTCTTAGAAAAATATTAATTAAAAGGAATTTTTGACTATTTTATTATCATTTATATCTTAGTAATCTCTCTTCATTAATACTTAAGGATAAAATGAAAAAAGAAAAACATAATTAATTTTATCTTAAATTTCTAAAATGAGAAATAATTGAGACAATTATTTTTTAAATCACGATTGTTAACTTGAGACAGAGGAAGTACAAGAATTGTACAAATCTCTTAAATATGTAAATCAATTTTATTTCCTCAACAAAATCTAAAATAAGTAAAGATAAAATAAAGAACCACATGTAATTCTTAATTAAATCTTTATCCGAAAAAGAAAATTGAATTTTCTGATTAAATCTTCTTTCCTTTTCCTATGATCTTGACCTGCCGCTAAGTGACTTCCGAAAGCTCTCACTATGAGTAAAAAGCTCTCAATAGTATATATATATATATACACACTAGGTAATAGGCATGTGCACAAATCGGTTCAATCCGAATTTCCGAACCGATTCGAAATAATTCGGATAATTCAATTTGGATAATACAATTCGATTTCAATTTACAAATGCAATTGTAAAATATTACGGTTTAACGGTTCGGATACGGTTGGCTTCAATTATCAACCGAACCGATCCGAACAAACCAAATTTATATGCCACTAGTGACTAATATGACTAATTTGGTATATGCAAAGTGGTGTTGGCGGATTTGTATGCTTGCACAAGTTGTCAAGCTCTTGTTTTGCTACTTATATGCTATTATGCTTGCAAGTTTATGCTTTTTTCTTGGTTAATATCTTGGTTATAAGGCTGCAAATTTAGAATCTCATTATTTTTTGTTATGTTTACTCTAAAACTGAAATGAAATAGTTACTTGTTTAAATTTCGAATAAACCGTACAAATCGATTTGTGTAACCGAATCGAAATAATAAAAAACGAATCGAATTGAACCTAGAATGGATCGAGTTTGGTTGAGAATTTTAGAAAGTCGAAATTCGAAATTTCAACTCGATGATGGCCAAAACCAAACCGAACCGATTCGTGCACAGGCCTACTAGGTAATAAACCCGCGCTTCGCGCGGTCATGAATGACCTCATTAAGTTTATGAATAGTGAAAGTAAAAGGTAGATTATTGTTAAAACTAAAGATAAGTAATACATCAATAAATTAGAAGATTTGGTATTGTCAGTTGTCACATATATATATATATTAAGAATCGAAATGATTGCAAATTTCTTTGATCAAATTTTATTCAACATATTTTCCAAATGCTTTCTTGATATAATTGGCTTCTCAATATTGAACGATTATGAAATAATTTAACATCACTCATCACTTTCTTTATTTTTGTGTACACGAAAAATATAAAATATTCAATATTACGGCTTACAATATACTCATTCTCAAGCCTTTAGCATCAAGTTTTCCTTGCATTATTATGTAATTCTTTTAGTGCTCTTTTATGTCATTGTCCATAAACGCCCCGAGATGTTCCATAATAAAAAAATGTGCTGTAGAACAGTTTCAATTTCCTTAAATTGCCAACAACAACCCATAATTAAAAACATCAAAGCTAAAAGAACAATAAAGCCACGAGCAAAGCCACTTTGCTACCTCGGTCCTCGAAGCTGTCATAACTCTTATGTTTCTGAAAGCAAAGTCCGATGCCGAAAGAATTCACCATTGAATTCCTTGCTTCTCTTAGTAACAATTGCATTCAAACCCTCAGGTTTTCTTAAATCTATTTGAGAAGTTTAGTATGCCTTTCCGTTATCAACCGGCAAAGACTCGTTCCTGATCAAGAACAATTTGGGAATATCGAAAGCTAAAGCCTCCCCAAAGTAAAAACAGTTAGATACCTAAAGGTAAAATCTTTTCAAAGTAAAACACAGACTTCTCATTTTCAACCTTGAACAAAATTATGCACTAAAAGTAATTTCAGTATCAACTCGAGCTTGACACCTAATATAAAATCTATCCCTGTACTTTCTCCATTCTTATAAAAAAACCAAGTACTTTCTCCAATCTTTTGACTTGAGTTTTTCATTTAGGAGGAAATCAATTATTTTATAACTGTCACGACCCAGCTAGGGACCGTGACGGGTACCCGGGGCTAGTCACCGAGCACCACTCGCTCTAATACCCATCTTACTCATTTAGTGCTCTTTTACCAATTTTATACACGAATTGTAGGAAAATCATATTTTATATAGAAACATAAATACTTATATACATTTGCCTCTCGGCCATCAAAATAATATATACATAATAATAACATCTTGTGAGACCATCTGACCCACACTGCGTATCTACGAGCCTCTACTGACATACTAAACATATAGACGGAACAAGACTCCGTCGTGCCCAAAATATGCATATATACCAAAAGAAGAATCATAAGCACCTCTGGATCATGGAGTGCTCTCAATCAGCTGACAGCTACTAAGGGTCTGGACCAAGCTCACCTCCCTGTCTACCTGTGGGCATGAACACAGCGTCCAAAGAAAACGGACGTCAGTACGAACATTGTACTGAGTATGAGAGGCATAAACAATGAAGAAAGACAGTGATAATATAATGTGAACATCAATATGAAACATCTGAATCTGAATGACAATCATAAAAGAAGTAATGCATGCTGTCTTACTCATACTCATCATAATCTCATAAATGCATAATATGCAAGCTGCCCGTCCATATCGGAACGGTGTGATAATCAATAACATTAGCCCGCGTCCAGGCCTCCCGCGTCCGGGGTACCATCTTATGCCGCCCACTAGTGGTGTCTGCCCATGCCAAAAGGTCATGGTGTATCCGTATAGCTGCCTGCCTTGGCGGTGACTGCCCGGCCAACTAGACGCGGTGTAATATGATCATGACATGCTCATCAAAAATACTTATAATAATATGCTTATCATAATATGCTTATCATGGTACATGCATAAGACTCAAGATCAACTATACTCTATCGGGGTGGCGTAAGATCGTGATCCCCCGATTTCATTATGGAGCAATTATTGACATTCTGCCTCACCTTGAAGGAATTAGTACATAAGGTGAGTGTAAGCAATAAATAGCATCATTATCAATATGGCATCATCATATCATATATCTTATCTTATATAGGCATTTATGGACTTAGGCTTCTAGCTTTCCGGAAAATAGGAACTCATGAAGAGGAAAAGAACTTATGCTATAGGATTCATGCCATTAGAAAGAAAGGACTAGCCTCACATACCTTTGTCGTTTAGCTATGTTATCATTCATTTTCCCTCCCCCAATGTCACGTCGTTACCTTCACGGGAGAATTTGTATTAACATTAGTTAATCGACTATAAGAACGCGTCGTTATTTCTAGAGAAAATTGGGCATCATTTCCTTTATATATATTGCCTAGCCCGAACTTCCAATTAATCTCCGATTAGCACAACAATACCAACAACAATAATAGCAACCTAGCAACCTCTCTTAATTCTTTTTCCCACTCACATCATTGACATCTAAGATTATACAATAGGCAGACCATTATACGCTTCGCATACGACACCTTATGCACTTGTTTTTCTTCCAAATTTACGAGCCACATTAATAGTAACAAAACAACAATATCAACTATCCGATTTCCGTCATTAATTTCGTAGTTCTCATCTCACAATTTAACTATGCCTTCGATGAATTTAAATATACCTAGGAGAAGAGAATTATTACCTCAATAGGTGGAGGAAAACCTTAATTTTCACTCTTGCATACTTGAAATTCTTGTCGAAATAGCGTCTCCAAAACAAATGCTTGGCCTAGAGCAATTGGACTTCAAGACTAAGAACAGTTTTATTATAATGGATCCTCCAAATTGGAAATGTTTGCTGCTAAGTTTTCTTTGGCCCTTTCCAACTTATTTATCCAAAAGGAATGCTACAACTATGTAATTATTTCTTCCACCATTCTTATAAACATTATCATTCTCTTGTGGGACCCATAGGGTCTTATTGTCCCCTTTGTCTAAGTATACAAGAATGGTACACGTACCAAGCACTTGGACCAAACCAATTGGTCTTCTATCCACTAACATTGATAAATCATATTTAATCAATCCCCAACCTCCATTAATATTTTTTTACCTCAATTTATAATAAATCGTGCATTAATTAAAATCGAGTATTAAAAGCACTTTATTTCATATCTCTCGTCTTTAACTTATGTCGATTAGCTTACGAATAATTCGACGTACAAAAATACGAAATATAACAGTGTCCTTTCCAAAATAGAAATATATAAGATTGGACGTATATATTTTTGTTGCTGCCTCAAAGTAGAAACTCACGTACAACCTCTCCAAAATGGAAATATATTTTTGTACTTGCATAATTTTGTTGGTGCCCCAATCCTTAGTCGTACAAGACATATCATCTCTAATTCATATAGCAATCAAGTCTTTCTCAGTGGAATGCAGGTCCTACAATAAATGATGACCTTGCAGATAAATTCCAAGAGGTTTCCACCTAACCATCTTATACTTAGCATAGTCATTTGCTAGTTATTTCCCTTTATTACACGTGCATATCTACAATTGACACCTATTCATGTAATGATAATTAATACCATTATTAATTCCTTGCTTTCCCACTTTATCCCATCATTTAATCGATTGCCTATATAATTAATTTCTTGATCTCAATCTATTTAAAAAGTAATCATTTATTCATTTTTTTATATACTTCATATACCCACTATCATGACCATGTAATATAACACTAGTCCACACCCTCGTTTGCCATACATAAAATATAATTTCCAATCACCGTCATTACACTTGTTAAGGCCCAAATTATTTTTGGACTTCATTTCTCACATATACCAAATTCTTGTTTTTCATGTTTAAATATAACCAAATTCTCCGGATTCAGATAAATTTCCTCATGTTGGACGGTTCACTTTCCTAGTCCAAAATACAGAATATCATAGCTTAACCGTATTTCACTCAAATAAATTTTAAACCTCGACGAAACTTATTTTCTTCTATTTGTTTAACTTTTGATATTTATAACACATCTGCACCATTAATCTAATCACCTATAACCTTGGGGGATAACCTCGTGTCCATTACTAATATCATTTAACTCGTACACTTTCCAACGCATGGAAACACGGGATGTAACACTAACAATAGTGAGTAATTGTATACCTCTCAGCAACTCAACATGTCCAAACAATATTTTGGATTAGCTACTCTAATATTGTTGATGTTCGCCTAAACTGTTCTGAATGTCAGGGAAGATGGACACTTTCATATTGCACATATAAAAGGTTTTCATACTCCATTTTTTCTCACACATCCATTGATGTGCTAGGAATTTATAACTTGTCGAACATGGGTTGTGCGTTGTTAACTTCTAACTGATTTAACCGTCCTAACCATATTACCGTATGATTGTATTCAAGTAGAAGCTATTGTTTTGACGAATAATAACTATTCTACGAACCTTTCACGTTCTTAACGACATTGTTGACTCTTCTTTCGCATCCACCATAAGAAATTTACACTTTTGTTTCAACCTTTTGCCAAAATAAAGAAATTTAAAAAAATCGAATAATACAATCATATAAACTGAGAATAGGCAAAGAGTAAAATGGAGAAAGAAGGATAAAAATACTATAAAAAAATAAAAAATAAAAACAGAAAATTATTTATAGAGTCTTGCAATGCGTTATATGCATATGAATTAAAGCTACTAATATAACAATAGGGCCATGGAAGATAAGGCCCAACCTTCAGAATGAAAACTTGCAGCGCAATTCCAAATATGCCAATAATTCCTGCATTTATCTCTTCAATCTTGCACAGATTCGTGTTCCTTTGATTCCAAATTTTCATTTTCATTGTTTATTGCAAAGTTTGATCTTTGATTTCTGAATGATTTTTATACAGAGGGATATAAGTATCCAAAGAAGATGGAGAAAGAAGGCTTTAGAGATCAATAGTTTTCACATATCAGATTTGGAGAAAGGAAATAAAGTAGTTCTCTATTAATGGAGATAAATCTCCTCTCAGCAGTTTTAACCAAGAGGAAGTTAGGGAGCCACCAGTTACCTAAAACCAATAAGGGGAAAGGTAAAAAGAATGGAAAAGTGAGTAGGTATTATGCATAATACATAGTATAATACTGTCGGAAACAACAGTTTCATCAAACTTCAAGAGACTATTGGCCTTCTGAAGCACATGTTCAGTAAACGTTAGAAACTTTTGGCTTTTGAACTTCTTTAAAAAGGTTACGGTTTTTATCACGACTTTAGGGCTACTATGATAACATAAAATAAATGGAAGAATAGGAGGGAAAAACAAAGAATTGAGGAAAATAAAACAAGAATCCTAAACCTAGTCTATCCTCCGATCCCCCCACTTCATCTCTTTCTTCACCCAACTTTTCTACGGATAGTTCCTATTTGGATTTTACGGCGAAAGATGAAAGGGAAAGAAAATAAGATCTTAGCTGGTGTTATTTTTTCTATTCGACGATCATACAGGGTAAACAAACCAACTTATACACGGAAAACAATAAATCAAATTTCGTTTTTATTTTTTGTTTCACAAGCCAGAGAAAATCTTTTGTTGCAATTATCGCGTAGTCTCCTATGATTTGATGTGTATTCCTATCTGTTGTAGCATTTATTTTGTATCTTACTATTTTGGTGTTTGCTTTCTTGAGTCGGGATGCTTTCGAAAACAGTCTCTCTATCCCATAAAGGTAGAGGTAAGGTTTGCGTACATCCTACCCTCCCCAGACCCATTTATGAGACTACACAGGGTATGTTGTTGTTGTTGTTAAGCCATCTAATTAAAAATAGATGCTTCCAAATAAATAGTAGTGCACGATTTTAGCGAACCATTGAGGTGCAGCGAACAGAGCCAAAACTCTTAAATTGCCGATGATGGACTCTTGTAAAATATCAAAAATATGATATCGGAAATCAAGTAACATAAAAATATGTGGAGCAGATCATTACCAGTTAGATTTTTCTGCACTCAAATTACTATGCGTGGACTCGGTGCTCTAGTAAAAATAAGAAAAAGAGGAAAAAAGTTTCACCAGAATTATCTTGGACTCATATTCTGCCAAAACCTATACCGAAATACATGAAATAAAACACCAACAAGAAGCTGAAGAGCTTGTACCTTTGGATATTTCCCAACGAAGATAAACTTCTCTGATATTGTTCAAGAAGGCAGTCAATGGAAGTTTGGATATTTGGCTTTCCCCTACAAAGGCTTTTAATGAACCCGAATAATACTGATAAAATTACGGAACTAACTTATCTCACAAACATATACAAAGCGGCAAACAACTTCTTAATTAGTGTCTTTATCTAGGCATTTAACATTAGATGAAAAACTCATTAAGTGAACACATTAAAGATTAATCAAATCTCACAAACATATAATGGAAACAACAAACAATATTTTAGTGTGTCACTATACATGCATAAAACATTATATGAAAAACCATCAAGCGTACACATGGAAGATTAATCAAATATTCAAAAAATGGACGACAAAATAATCAAAAGATACAAACTTTATTGCGACATAACTGAAGTGGTGAAGGTTCTTTATCACCCTAAATTTTGAAATTCAGTAAATTCAAGAAGTAATATAGGTGTAAACTTTTAAGTAACTATGATTAGAATAGAGACAAAGTTATCTGAGAAATCTCAACTAACCCAACTACCAATCCTTTAAAAATGTGAAACCCCAAAAACCACGTTGGAGGGGGAAAAGTTAAATAACCCAACTCTTGAATAGGTAATCGACGAAAGAGAAAGCAATGAAATTGAAAGTAACGTCATACGATAAGGGGCACAGATGCTTGTAGTTTGCGCATGTTATTCTCTGTTTTTAGTGCCATTTTGTATGTTTTTTTAGGGGATGTTCCTTCACTCGAAGCATTCGATAAGGTGGCCTCGATAATTTCCTATAAAGACTTTTGACAAAAGGCAAACGAAAATCCATGAAGGGCATTGCCCACATTCGTCAACCTTTTTCTCTACTGATCACAGACATTCAAGATTAATAAAATGTTATCAAGTGGGCAACAAATCACCAAAAGATGCAATTTTATTTGGTCTTTAACTAAAATGAACCAAGAAATCTGAATATAGAATACAGAAATATATGAAACAACAATCAAACATGAATGAGAACTTCAAAAATTGAAAATATGGAAGACCAAATTTACCGTTAGCGACCGTGAGAAAGAAGAGATCTTTTTTTTTTCACTGTGTAAGTGAGAAAAAAGATAGGAAGAAGCAGATGAGCGGAGGCATTGTAATGGAGAAGGAGATTTGCCTACAGGCTACAGCGGAAGGAGTAAGAGGAACTGCAAGAGACGCATTGTTCTATTTTTAATTCCCCGAAAAGGTGCCTTTTCAGTTTTTTTTTTTTTTTTTGGTTATGAATAGGAGGGAAAACTGGAGGCAAAGGTTAATAGAAAATTCAAAAAAGAATAAAATAGATAAATATGTTTCTTAGGTTTTTAGGCTGGCGGGCCTTTTATATATATATATATATATATATATATATATATATATATATATGAAAAGTGGGATCATTTTAACCTAAAAGTTAATTTACAAACTTATTCATCAAAAGCGGATGACAACTTCAATCAAACGCTCCTATGTAATTTTATTGTATAAAAATGTAATCTTACATTTTAATAAATAACAAAAAGTAAAAAAAATCATAATAATTAGTAAGAATTAATTACTACACATAGTGTGAGTCTCTTCAATTACCTGCAATTAGTATACTCTTTAAAAATTAATATAGCATTCAATCTACTTCAATTTACGCGTACACATTTGCTTTCTCTAATAAAGCCTCATTCCCTATATATAACAACCCATTAATATAGAATTCAATTTACTTCAATTTAGTGGTACACATTTGCTTTTGCTAAAAAAGCCTCATTCACTATATATAGCCGCTGCTACAAAAAGTGCACACGCACTTGCTATCTCTTATGTTGTTTGGTCAAGATTATTTTTTCCCCAATTTTTTTTTTTAATAAGTGCTTATTTTAAAAAAGTGAGGTGTTTGGTCAAGCTTATGGGAGAAAATAAGTGAGTAGGACAACCCGTTTGTCAGAAGCTAAAAAAATTAGTTTTTTCCCAAAAACATTTTTTTTAAAAACATTTTTGTGAAAAATACACTTAGAAACACTTTTTCAAAGTTTGGCCAAAACGAATTGCTGCTCAAAAGTACTTTTTAAATTAATTGGTCAAACACAAATTGTTTTTCGCCAAAAATATTTTAAAAAAATACTTTTCAAAATAAGTTAATTTTAAAAGTTTGGCCAAACAAATTAGTGATCACATAGTACTAAAGTACCAATAAAAAAGTAGTGTCTTACATATTAACCGAAAAAAAGAAAAACAGCCCATTACATCTTCATCACTTGAGGAAATCAATGCCAATCCCTAATCTGCCGCCTTTTTCTTGCCTTCTATACGGTATATATTCCCCCTTAGTCTAACTTTTCCCCTCTCACCTATAAATGTTCACTTATTGCTATGGTATGTAGGAGAATGAAGAGTTAGGAGGATAATTAATTATGAAGAACAATAGTTAGAACTTAGAGGAGTATAACAATTATTTTTGCAAATACCTAACCATCGATTAAACTTGAATATGGATTTGAATTCGGAACTTTGGGAGTTCCAAACTTCAAATAATTGGTGAATACTTCATTAATTAATACTCCCTCCGGATCAAAAAGTGTCACTTAACATTTTTTTCTTGTGTAAAAAAAAGTGTTCACTTATCAATCAAGAAAGGGTTAACCTTGTTTTTCCAGATTTGCCCAATTAAGTGTTATATGATCAAATTTCAATGTCTATTTAATTAGGGGTAGTTTAATCAAATTATCTATTTTTATCTAAAAGTTAGTATTTTCTTAGGGGATTTGCAAATGACCAAGTGAAATTTTTTTTATCCGGAGGGGAGGGAGAGAAAGAGATTCTCTGACCGTGGAGAGCACATATATTCAAACTGCACTTCCGTACAAGAATTGTACAAATCTGTTATATATTTCATCAACAAAATCAAAATAAGTAAAGATAAAACAAATCAATGTATATATGGGAAAGGGGTCAAATATACTCTTCTACTTTAATTTATTGGCTAATTTTGCCTTCCGTTAGTTAAAGTAGTCAAATATATCCCTCTATTAACTAAAGTATACACATATACCCCTTGAATGGATGAAAATCTCATCAGCCAAAATTACTCATTTAGCTTAAGTATACACATATACCCCTTGAATGGATGGAAATCTCATCAGCCAAAATTACTCATTTAGCTTAAATCACTCATGCTCGACCCGACCCGACCCAAAAATTAATTCCCCCCCCCCCCTCCCACCCTAATATACCCCTCTACGCTTCTATTCTTCAGTCAAAACACAAATCATCTGCCTAGTTCGAGATTGAGTCGTAGTTGATTGGTTGATTTAATTTATTCAGTCTGTTTAAAAAGAAGTGTTTGAGGGGAAGGTGGGATGACTTTGAATGATTGGAATGTGTATCTGTAATCCATTTGTTTGTAAAAACATCATGCCTGGTTGAGTGGTTGTTGACATAGCGGACAAAGAAGGTTTCAGTACCCAGGTACTGTGAGCCTACTTAATTTATGGTCATTTCTTAAGAAAGACCACAATTGAAGCAGTGAAAATGTGCTCACTGTGGATCTTGTAATGTTATTGCTTTTCTCGGATGATCGAAATATCCTCTGGATTTATTCTTTAGTGTTGTTAGTCTTTAGCAAAATATGCAAGTTAAACACCATCTGGTGTTGTGCCAATGTGTAAGAGTTTTCGCATGCTCACGTAGTTTATATGCATAGCATAGCTGCTGTAAGATCTAACAAAATATGTGCCATTTCTTGATAAAGCTTAGACTATATAGAAGCTATATTAGAGGCAGATTAACCTGTGTTGGATACCAAACTCAACTTGAAGGCATTTTTAGTTTTTGATTGGTGTCGACTAATTACTGATTTAAAATTACCTGAGTTATCTACTGGTGTCGATTTCATTGCTAGCCTGGGATGAATAGTTAAACTTAACCTGGGATTCGCTTACTTAGCTGAAATTTCATGCTTGATTGAGGTTAATCACTCATGGTGGGAGGGAAATGAAATTGCAAGAGGGAAATGAATTTGAGGGAATTTTGGATAAATGATACAAAGGCCCCTAGTTTACATGAGTTAGCAAGGAATAGTAATGGCATTTATGGAAATCAAAAAGTGGGGAGGATGCTAACCTACTACCTACCTTCATGTAGTAGGTTAGCAAAACCCATATTACTACTATATAAAGGACAATCAAAGGGTATTTGTAGTCCTCACAAAAGTTTCCAATTTAATATTAAACTTTTCAATTAATTACCTCTAGGTCCCAAATTTATTTTTTAATTTTATTGTCTACTTTTCATTATTTTACTTTTACTACCATATATAAGGGAGAATACCTATTTTTGTAGTCTTCACGTAAATTTTTATTTAATTTTTTTTACCCCTAATTAAAATTTTAGTGGCTTTGTGAATCTTCACATTTTGGTAAATTTTGAAAACTTTAAGGACTTTTTTCATGCCCCTAAAAATGATGATTATGAAAAAAGTTATAGAGGTCCCTCAAAGCATACTCATACATATTAAATCTTTTACGTAGAAATATTATTAAATTTATTTCAAATTATATTTTTCCTTAAGAGTTTATTATAGACACATAAAGAGTTATCATGTCATTCAATTCTATCTTAATATAGGCTTAATTATTGAACTAAAATATTATTCTGATAATACTATTTATTAGTTATTAATGTTATTTATCATTTGCTATTTTAATTTTTTATTCGTCCATTTAGTAATTTCTTTTTAATTTTCTCCTACAATCTTATGTCGTACATGCTGGCGAACATAAGTAATTTATAAGTATTTCACTTAAGTTTGGATTAAGTTTTAACTTAAGAAAATAAATATAAATAACTTATATCATTGTTAAATACTTCAAAAATGTATCAAAAAATGTAAATTATAGTCCCTCCGTCTCAATCGAAAAAATGAATTCCGAAGTACGATAGTTAATTAATAAATTTTATGTGCACACACTATTAAAATAAAATTTATTTACTATATTAAAAGAGTAACTATAAAATATTAGTTTTATATATTCTGAAAATGTTTGAAAAAATAATGTAGTTAAAGAAAATACAATTTTATTTTCAAACAATAATAATACTAGACAATTGCAAGAATTATATTTTTTTACTTTTGTCTTAAATATTAAAATATTTTGCAAAATATCAGATAATCAATATTTTATATCGTTTAGGATAAAATAGTTACGTTTAACATGAAATTTTTTTTACAATGTAGATTTCATAAAATGGTTTATTAAATTAAGAAAAGGTAAAAAAATGTTATTTTTTAACATGCATCTTTTGAAAGGTAAAAGAAAGCTTAAAGTCAGAACAATTAATTCTATTGACTTTTCAGTTTTTTTTTTCTGATTTAATTTGAAAGAATCTACAAAAAATTCTTGTAATATCAAGGCTTTTAATTATTTATATTTATTTGTAAGTTAACTTTATTTATTTCATCATCCAACAATATTTGCGCACAAATATATTTGACATACATTGAATACTGCAATATCTTTGGTAAAAAATAAGTTAGCCAGTATGAATTCAATTCAAAGAAACAAATGAAATTAGTTTAACATATGGACACTCAATTTGGATCATCAGAGACTTTAATCTCAAAAAATTTAACTAAAGTGGAAATTAGAAGAGCTTTCAAATGTTTGATTTTTTTTTTAAATCTAATATATAAACTAAGAAAAATACTTTCCGTTAATTTTCAAGTACGTTTTTGTACTTTAATATTTTAGAAGTCTTTCGAAGTATTAGATTGATTTTCAAAAGATAAAGCAGCAAAAGCAGAAAAATTTAAAAGATATCTACAAATTAAAATTTTAACGTCAGTAAGCTCGGGCCAAATGACACTAGTATATATATATGGGAAAAGGGTCAAAATACCCCTCTACTTTGGGAAAAGGGCTAAAAATATCCTCCATTACAAATTTGGATAAAAAAATACTCTTCCATCATTAAATTTTTCAAATATACCCCTGTCTTAACGGAAATTCCCAACATAATCCGATTTCATTCTTAAACCCGACCCAACTAAATAAAAAACCCATATGAGTTACTCGCTCCTGTGCCTAGTGGCTCCAGATGTAGGACTCGGGAACAAGTTGGTCGCATATGGGTTTTTTATGTAGTTGGCCCGAGTTTAAACGGAGCGGTTTAAAAATGAAATCGGGTTATTTTGAGAAATTCCGTTAAGACAGCGGTATATTTGAAAACTTTAATGATGTGAGAGATATTTTGACCCAAATTTATAATGGAGGATATTTTTAGCTCTTTTCCCAAAGTAGAGGGCATTTTGACCCTTTTCCCTATATATATATATATATATATATATATATATATATATGAATGTATGTATGTCTGTATATATATATGTATGTATGTATGATGGATAGCTTATTTGTTACCTTTAAATGTCCGAAGCGATGAAGATTGTTTTCAATCCAATTTGCAAAATTGTTATGAAAATTATGGTTAATTAAATACGATAGTCAGTAGTATGATTAGGAAATGAAATGTATCCTCCCTAGTCCCTTCACCCAGCGCAAGTGATCTTTCAAGGCAACTTTCCGTTAATAATTTTTGCTTAATACAATATTGGTCAATATATAAAGACTCTTGCTTACAAAACTAGATATATCCAACCTTCCTACACATTCAAGAAGTAAAGACAGCACAAGAAAAAACAGGAATTAGGTGGATAGATCCACCCAAACCCAATTGGACAACATGTATATTTTTATGTCAAATCCGAAATGGGAAATAGTTTTAAATCCTATCCGAACTCCAACTTCAGACAGGGAAAAAACAAACCTTAAAGTTTTCAACAATATTAATATCAAATAAACTTTTCAACAAAGTTCCAATCAAGCAAATTCATACAAAATATAACAAATACATAATTCATTTGGGATTCTGAGCAATTTCTTTGCTAGATAGTGCGCTTCGTATGCTCAAATTACATAATGACTTTGGCCTTGTCCCTCAGAATAAATTTCTGTATTTTCCCTGAAGAATTGAGTGGCAAATCACCAAAGATTACTGCGCTTGGAACCATATAATCTTGCAGCCAATCTTCACAAAACTTGATAATTTCTTCATCAGTCACAAAACACCCTTCTTTCAATTTCACAAAAGCACAAGGGGTCTCTCCAAGAACATCATCAGGTCTTGCTACAACTGCAGCCTCCAACACCATAGGATACCTAATCAAAACACCTTCAATTTCAAGAGTACTTATAATTTTTTCCCCAGATTTGACCACATCAACGGCGCGATCCTTCAATTTTATATACCCATTTGGGTATTTAATTCCAATATCTTTAGTCCTATACCACCCTCCCTCAAAGGCTTCTTCAGTTCTTGAAGGATCTTTCAAGTACCCCATCATCATAGCATTGCCTCTAAACATAATTTCCCCTGTGGTTTCCCCATCTGCTGGCACACTTTTCATACTCTCTGGATCTTTCACATCAACTTCTTCCGTTATAATGTTGTGAATCCCTTCGCGAATTTTCACGTTAGTGTCTTCATCTGAATTGGGATGATCATCTTGATATTTCCTAGGCATTGATATCATTGGACCAAGTGCTTCACTCATACCATATGCATGGTTAATATTAAATCCTACCTTTTCCAGTTTGGTCATTATTTCTGGTGGTGGCAACACCCCTGCTACTGTTACATTCACTTTGTGAGGTAAAAGGGGCTGATTTGTGTCTATTGCATCTGCAATTTTTCTAAGGATTATTGGTGCACCACAAAAATGTGTCACATTGTGAAGGTAAATGGACTCCAAAATTTCTTTTCCATTGATTTCTCCTAGGCAAATATTAGTGCCACCCAAAGCAGCTACGGTCCAGGGTAGACACCATCCGTTACATCGGAACATATCCACTGTCCACAGAAAAACAGGGCTTTTTCCCATCTCATACCGAAAAATGTCAGCAATTGCATTCAAATAGGCAGCTCTATGGCTATACACAACTCCTTTAGGCTTCCCTGTTGACCCTGAAGTGAAATTGATCGAAATTGGATCAAATTCGTTTTTTGGGTACACAATCTTAAAATTAGGTTGCCCCATTTCAAGAAGTGTTTGGTAATCCAGGATCTTTGGTGGTGCTGATGATACTAGGGGTTCTTTTACATTGTTACTTTCATGGATTAAGACCACAAGATATGGCTTGTCTTTTTCTTGAAACATTGTAAGTGCTTGAAGCACTAGTTCAGTGAAGTCAGAGTATACAAAAATGACTTTGGCCTCTAATTGTAGAAGTATTTGTGACAAAGTGGCAGCATCTAGCTTTGTGTTAAGTGCAGAAAGGACTGCCCCTGCCATTGGTACACTAAAATGCAGCTCGTAGAGTGATGGTACATTAGGTGCCACTGCTGCCACCTGTTTAGTATGACAAAAATAAGAAGCTAAAAACTAAAACAAAAATAGTAATGACATGCACAGACATGAAAAAGGTATCATTCGCTAGCGCTTGTTTAAACATCAACTGCTTTCAAAGTATGTTTTAATTTTACATGTAACATTCCCTTTTTAAAATGTCGACATTATATATGAACGACGTTAGTCAAGAAATTATCAATTGCTAATTATCAGCTTCCAAAAGTTGAAAACAGGAATGAAAAGAAACAAAGAAGATGTTGATTTTTCCTCTTTACAGGGGCGTTGTATAGATTTTAGAATATTTTGAATCAAAGACAAGTACCATACAGTTGTTATGCTTCATTTTATGTGTTTTAGTTTGATTGACAAGCAATTTAAGACAACAACAGAGACTTTTGAATCTAATGCTTTTTGAATCTTATGGTCTTAAACATGTCATGTGTGATAATAAATTAAAGAATTACAAGATATGGAAGGTGACATTTTCCAAAACAGATTAGAGAAAAACTAGAACACATAAATTAAAAGGCGGAATAGCCTGGTAGGCCCCTGTACTTGTCTATTTTTGTCATGCCGGTGTTCGTACTTACGGGTTTGCCAACTAAACCCCTCTACCCTTAAAAATTGAGCATTTTAAACCCCCTTTGACCATTGACTAAGCATATGTAGCGTTAATCGTGCTGAGTTGGACAAATGCGTGAGATACACGCGTATTAAAAGCGTGAATGTTATATTTATGATCAACAACAACAACAACATACTCAGTAGATTCCCACAATGTGGGGTCTGGGGAGGGTAGAGTGTACGCAGACCTTACCCCCGCCTTGAAAGGTAGGGAGGCTGTTTCCGAAAGACCCTCGGCTCAAGAGAGAACAAGACAAAAAGGTTAGATAAGGACAAACATATCAAAACAATATGAAAATGAGAAACAACAAAAGCGAGAGAGTCATGATAAACATTAGCTACCATATATAAATAAGATACTCGAAGTATAAGACCCAACAATATAAGCAGGAATCAAATGGCAATAAACGAATGAGCA
The DNA here is from genome assembly GCF_019175385.1 of Lycium barbarum. Classification (NCBI taxonomy): domain Eukaryota; kingdom Viridiplantae; phylum Streptophyta; class Magnoliopsida; order Solanales; family Solanaceae; genus Lycium; species Lycium barbarum. Next base: position 89,673,847 of record NC_083348.1, read on the forward strand.
AAACTACAACTACTTGGACGAAGAAAGAATAAGCGAGACTACCTCCTAGCCTTCTATCCTAATCTGAGTCCTCCACAACCTCCTATCTAAGATCATGTCCTCGGTAAGCTGAAACTGCGCCATGTCCTGTCTAATCACCTCTCCCCAATACTTCTTTGGCCTATCTCTACCTCTCCTGAAACCGTCCATGGCCAACCTCTCACACCTCCGCACTGGGACATCTGTGTCTCTCCTCTTCATATGTCAAAACCATCTCAGTCTCGCTTCCCCCATCTTGTCCGCCACCGATGCCACTCCCACCTTGCTCCGGATATCTTCATTCCTAATCCTATCCTTCTTAGTGTGCCCATATATCCACCGTAGCATTCACATTTCCGCGATTTTCATCTTCTGAACGTGAGAATTCTAGACTGGCCAACACTCCGTCCCGTACAACAAAGTCGGTCTAACCACGACTTTGTAGAACTTGCCTTTAAGTTTTGGTGGCACTTTCTTGTCACACAGCACTCCAGAAGCGAGCTTTCATTTCATCCATCCTGCACCAATATGATATGAAACATCATCGTCGATCTCCCCATCTCCCTGAATAATAAACCCAAGATACTTAAAACTTCCTTTCTTCTCGATGGCCTAGGTACCAAGCCTCACTTCCTCGTCAGCCACATATGGTACGCCACTGAACTTGCACTCTAAGTATTCTGTCTTGGTCCTACTCAACTTAAATCCTTTAGACTCCAACGTCTATTTCCAACCCTTCAGCTTAGTGTTAACTCCGTTACGAGTCTCGTCAATCAAGACAATGTCATCCGCGAACAACATGCACCAAGGCACCTCACCTTGTATTTGTCGCGCCAATCCATCCATCATCAAGGCAACTAAAAACGGGCTAAGAGCTGATCCCTGGAGCAACTCCATCAGAACATGGAAGTGCTCCGAGTCTCCTCCTACTGTCCTTACCCTGGTCTTAACTCTATCATACATGTCTTTTATCGCTCTAATGTACACCACAGGTACACCTTTATCCTCCAAGCATCTCCATAGAACTTCTCTTATCACTTTGTCGTAAGCCTTTTCTAGGTCGATGAATACCATGTGCAAGTCCCTCTTCTGCTCTACCAATCTCCTTACAATATGAATGGCTTCTGTAGTCGCCCGGTATGAATCCGAACTGGTTCTCTGAAATAGACACACCTCTCCTCACCCTCATCTCCTCCACCCTTTCCCACACTTTTATACTATGACTTAGCAGCTTGATACCTCTATAGTTATTGCAGCTTTGAATGTCGCCCTTCTTTTTGTACAAGGGAATCATTGTACTCCACCTCCATTCTTCGGGCATGTTCGCCATCTTGAAAATGACATTAAACAACCCAGTCAGCTACTCCAAGTCTACCCTGCCCGCATTCTTCCAAAATTCCCCAGGAATCTCGTCAGGTCGGGTTACTCTTCTCCTGTGCATCTTACGAACAACTCCTTTAACCTTATCAATCTTTATACTCCTATAATATCCAAAGTCGCGATACTTATCAGAGTACTCCAAATCTCTCAGTACAATGTCTTTGTCCCCTTCTTCGTTCAAGAGTTTATGAAAGTATGACTGTCATCTCTGTCTAATGTGATCTTCCTCCACCAACACTATGCCATCTTCGTCCTTGATGCATTTCACTCGATCCAGATCGCGTGCCTTCCTCTCCCTCGCCTTGCCAAGCTTGAACAACCTCTTATCCCCACCTCTGTCCTCTAGTTCTGCATAAAGGCGTTCAAAGGCTGTCATTTTTACTGCTGAAACTACCAACTTCGCCTCCTTTCTCGCCATCTTATACTTTTCCCTGTTCGTCCGCTTCTCTTCATCATCCTTACTGTTTACCAACTTCGCATACGCTTGCTTCTTTGCTTCCACCACCCATTGGACTTCTCCATTCCACCACCAATCCCTTCGGTGCCCACTACGGCGACCTCTTGAGACCCCCAGTACATCTCTAACTGCTTCCCTAATGCAACTGAATGTCCTATCCCACATACTGCTCACATCCCCCCTACTATCCCATGCTCCCATAGCCATCAACTTCTCCTCCATCTTTAGGGCACTAGACAACATCAAACTCCCCCACCTAATCCTCGGTCGGTCATCCACGACCCTCGCCTTCTTCGTCCTTTTTATCTCTAAATCCATCACCAATAGCTTATGCTGGGTCGTAAGATTCTCATTCAGAATGACCTTGCATTCCTTACAGAGACCTTTATCATCTTTTGTCAAGAGCAAAAAGTCTATCTGCGTCGCAGCCACCGAGCTACGGAAGGTTACCAAGTGCTCCTCCTTCTTCGGAAAACTCGAGTTGGCTACCACCAATACAAAAGCCTTTACGAATTCTAGGAGTGCGACTACTCCTCTGTTCCTGTCCCCGAAGCCAAACCCCCCATGCACATCGTCATAACCCCTCGAAACAGACCCAATGTGCCCATTGAAATCTCTTCCTACGAATAACTTCTCAGTAGGCGGTATACTACCCACAACTTCGTCCAAGTCCTCCCAAAAGCGTCTTTTTTCCTCCTCGTCCAATCCCGTTTGTGGCGCGTAAGCACTAATTTTCAAAAGAAGAAAAAAAAAAGTTTCCAGCCTGTTCATCTTCTTGTTAACCCTCATTAAAAAAACAAAAAAAAAAAATCAACCTTCACCCATGTTCATCTTCTTCTTGCAATCTTGATGGTGGAAAAACCAAAGCCATCTTTGTAAATCTTCTTTCAACAATAAACATACCAATGCAGCACAACAAAAAAACCAATACTCAACCATTACCCTTCTTTTCCCCCACATTAACTGAAAATTCAAAAAGAGTTAAACCTAAACCCCCCAAAACACATCAATTTCTAAATTCTTCCACAAAATTAATCACAATCCTACACCAAAAATTACCAAAGGGACAAGCCAAAATTCCCAATTTATGTTCTTTCTTTCTTCTTCTTCTCCATCCATTAAAACCCCCCATTCATGACCCGACCCGAAAAGTTTGAAACAAAAAAATTGACGACTTTATAAGAATGAAAGTGAGGTAAGGCATCAGATACAAATTACTTTTACTAATAAAAAATAAACATTCAGATTAGATTTTTAGTGGGAAATGCATTGATTTTGATACCTCCCTCAATATTTGGACAGTTTCTATATCTTCACACACTTGAGAGAATAGATTGACATAAAATAGTTTGTATAAGGATAGTTTAAATGTGGATATTTTAGGTATGTGGTTGTAACAAAATAAGCTTAATTATCTGTTGGTTTTTGGTGGATGGTGGTGGCTGGAAGAGGGAGATGGCAGGGTGGACGGAGAAGAGAAAGGTTTGGTTTTTTTTTTTTCTCTTAGAGTTTAAGTTTGAAGCACTGTCAGTGTATAAAAAATTTTACACCATCAGGTAACTTTAAAGATAATTACCATAATTTTTTTAAGTAATATTTTTTTACCTTTTTCAAAAATTACAATTAAAGGTAATTTGACTTCTAATTATAATGTAATTGAAATTCTTTCCTAGTTTTAAGACTATTTCCTTTCCCAGTCTAAGACTCTTCTCTCTTTATCATATTGTCATGGCAGTGACGGAGCGCCGATGTTGCAGTTATTTTCTTTTCCTTTTTTTATTCCTTCCTTTTGTATACGGTAAAAATCGGATAAGCGTAAACCGGTGAGACAAGGAACCAGGGAAGAAAGGCATAAGAACGTACACGGAGACTTTCGTTCAAGAACGGAGGGATGTCTAGACCGAAACCAAGGTAGGGTCCCATTTGGTCCAGTTTCTCGGTCACCGAGTTGGTCGAGGCTACTAGTCCAGCTATATGAGGCCGTTGGTCCGGTAAAGCCGTTGCGCATGAGCCACGCGTCAGTAGAGTCCTACCATGGTCAACTACCAACCATGCGTGTGTCAGACCGTACGGCCAACCTAACCTCACCTAATCAGCTTAGAGTTGTCCTTCTTCCTTTTATTTTAATGATTTATATTGCATGAAGTCCATGGAGGCAACATTATAAATAGGGCACGTCCCCCTCCTTAAGAGGGGTTGGCTTCTTCATCTTTAAGAACACTTGTAATAGCAAAATATATATACAATCTCTCTCAAATATCAGATTCGGTCCATAACAGTTGTTTTCATTTCCATTATATTTCTTCGATCAAGTATTGTATGTTATTTAGCAAACTCTCACGCCCACAACCAATCGCTAATCATTAATTGCTTCGCAACGAAACGTTCATACATTTCATTTCCCTATAACATATATTGAGATCCGAACACATATCCTATACCCACTTACAAATTCAATTGATTATCCAAATTCGGGGTAAACAGTTTGGCGCCCACCGTGGGGCTAGGATAATAGTGGTCTTTGGTCTTGATTTCTATCATATTTATATTCATCAAAATCAAAAACATCTCCTGTTCGTCTCTGCTAGAACGGACCAAATGGCTGGAATCGAAAAATCTGGTCACGTCAACAACACCGAGATTGTGGCGGAAAATGAAGGCAGCGGGCTACAAGGATTGCCAAATCCCGCTGACCCGAGCCCCGTCGATTCGAGGGAGGTCCTCAACCGGCAAAACACCGTGGACCAGGAGAATGCCGCCCTACGGGCCACTGATTTTCTAAATACTCACAATTCTATTACTTTGTCCCGGACACAGGGCCGGAGAGAACCGGATGCACCAAACGACAATGTTAACTTACGTTTAATTTTTGAAATGTTGCAGGAACAAAGATCGGCAATCGCCGAGCAAGGAATCGCGATTGCCCGGTTGCAAAGCGGAAAAGATGAAACAGAGCCGGATTAGACAAAGGATGTTGCCAAAACCGGAAGGAATGAGGCACGAATGGTTGAGAGCAATGGCTCCGGAGTTGGTTCTTCTACCGAGGTTCTGAAGATGCTCGAAACTTTGGCAAAACGGGTAGACTCAACCCAAAAGAGGGTCGAAACATACAATTCTCGGGTGGACCAGATCCCGGGGGCTCCGCCTTTACTGAAGGGGTCGAATTCGAAAAGGTACATCCAAAGGCCTTTTCCTCCGAGCGCAGATCCGAAATTGATCCCAAAGAGGTTCAAAATGCCGGATATACAGAAATATGATGGCACAACGGACCCGCACGAGCACGTAACCTCATACACTTGTGCTGTAAAAGGCAATGATATGGAGGAAGATGAAATTGAGTCGGTGTTGTTGAAAAAATTTGGGGAGACTTTGTCAAAGGGAGCATTGACGTGGTACGATCATCTGCCCGAGCATTCGATCACTTCTTTCGAAATGCTCGCCGATGCCTTCGTAAAAGCTCATGTCGGTGCCAAAAAGGTACAGGCCCGAAAGACGGACATCTTCCGTATATCCCAAAGGGAACGAATGAAGCTCCCTCCGGTTTCCGAAGAATGGGCCGCACAGGCTTTCACAAAGGGGCTCAATGTTAGGAGCTCGACGGCTTTGTTCTAATTGAAGGAGAGCCTGCTGGAGTACGAGGTTGTGACATGGGCTGATGTCCATAACAGATACGAATCAAAGATTCGGGTGGAGGATGATCAATTCGAGCTTCCCCCGGGGCCGATTAATACGAGCAGGAATTTTGAGAAACCAAAGAAAGGTTACGAAATGAAGACCGAATCGTCAAAGGAAAGGTATCAGCCATACTCCCATTCGGAGAAGCCAAGTTTTAGGTCGGATAAATCGAGGGATAGCCCAAGCCATTTCTCCGGTCGAGGAAACAAACGTGTCGAGCGCCCGTCGAACAGTCGGGGTCTCTCATTCAGGAGCGATGCCGGAATCTCTGCGGGCAACAAGGACTTACCGAAGATATCAGAGTACAACTTCAACGTCAATACCTCGGGCCTAATCTCGGCCATTGGTCGTGTTCCGGATGTAAGATGGCCAAGACCTCTAAGGTTGGACCCGGGCCAACGGGACCCGAGCATGGTGTGTGAATACCACGGAACCCATGGTCACAGAACCGAGGATTTTCGCCAATTGAGATAGGAGGTAGCCCGGTTGCTGAAGAATGGTCATCTCCGAGAGCTGCAGAGTGAATGAGCCAAAGGTCACTACAAGGAAAGGGAGGCCCATCGAAGGACCGAGACAGAGGAACCCCAACATACGATCAACATGATAGTTGGTGGCACCGATGAACCTCGAGGGCCCGTAATGAAACGAGTCAAGGTCTCTGTTGTTCGTGAGAAGCGCAGCCGGGATTATGTACCCGAGGGCTCTATCTCTTTCAGCAACGAGGACGCGGAGGGCATCATTCAACCGCACAATGATGCATTGGTAATATCTATACTTATTTTTAAAACTAAGGTTAAACGTATTTTGATTGACCCAGGTAGCTCGGCCAACATCATCCGGTGGAGGGTGGTCGAACAGCTAGGGCTGCTCGATCAGATGGTACCGGCAGCCCGGGTACTCAACGGGTTCAACATGGCAAGTGAAACCACAAAGGGGGAGATCTCATTGCCTGTGAACGTCAATGGCACCATTCAACAAACGGTGTTCTACGTGATCGAAGGGGACATGAATTATAACGCACTGCTGGGCAGACCCTGGATACATAGCATGAGGGTCGTGCCCTCAACCCTGCACCAGCTGCTAAAGTTCCCCACCCCGGAAGGGATAAAAACCATCCGAGGTGAACAACCCGCAGCAAGGGAGATGTTCGCAGTAGAGGAATCAGCACCTCGGCCCAAAGCACACCGGGTTGGGCCCGAGGCATGGAGAGGATGACTTCGAGGTACCTAGATCGTTCGTCATGCCGGATGACTCGGATGCAACCAAGTCAACCGTAGAAGAGCTGGAGCAGATCATCCTGTTCGAGTACCTACCAGACAGAAAGGTATACCTGGGCACGGGGCTTACCCCGGAGCTCAGGAACAAGCTAATTGCATTTCTTCGAGCTAACGCAGATTGCTTCGCATGGTCCCACGTAGATATGATAGGTATATCACCGGAAGTAGCAACTCACAAGCTCATCTTGGACGGGAAGTTTCCCCCGGTGAAGCAGAAAAGAAGGCCCATGGCGGAAGCAAAACACGTCTTCGTTAAAGACGAGGTAACAAAGCTTTTAAAAATAGGTTCTATCCGGGAGGTAAAGTATCCGGATTGGCTTGATAACGTGGTAGTGGTGCCCAAGAAAGGTAATAAATTTCGAATGTGTGTTGATTACAAGGATTTAAACAAAGCATGCCCGAAGGATTCATTTTCGTTGCCTCACATCGATAGAATGATCGATGCGACGGCCGGGCATGAGATGTTGAGTTTTCTCGATGCTTACTCCGGGTATAACCAAATTCGGATGCACCCGGACGTCCTTCATCACCCGGTATGGGACTTACTGTTATAATGTAATACCTTTTGGCCTAAAAAATGCCGGTGCAACTTACCAACGCCTAGTTAATGGGATGTTCGAAGAACAAATAGGAAAAACAATAGAAGTTTATATTGACGATATGGTTGTTAAGTCCCTGGAAACAGAGGACCATTTGAAGTATTTGCAGGAAACCTTCAATGTGCTCCGCAAGTATAACATGAAGCTTAACCCGGAAAAATGCTCCTTCGGTGTCCGGTCCGGTAAATTCTTGGGTTTCATGGTGTCAAACCGGTGTATTGAAATCAACCCGGACAAAATCAAGGCCATCGAGGATATCGAAGTAGTGAATAACGTCAAAGGAGTACAGAGGCTCACCGGAAGGATAGCGGCGTTGAGTCGTTTCATATCGAGATCCTCAGACAAGAGCCACCGCTTCTTCTCCCTACTAAGGGAGAAGAACGACTTCGCTTGGACACCGGAATTCCAAAAAGCTTTGCAAGAATGTACGAGGTACTTGTCTAGCCCCCCGTTGCTGCACACACCGAAGGCGGACGAGCCGTTTTTTCTCTACCTTGCTGTCTCCGAAGTAGCGGTAATTGGCGTTTTGGTCCGAGAAGAATCAGGTACGCAATTCCCTATCTATTACGTGAGTAGAACTTTGGGGGATGCGGAGACCCGTTATCCCCATTTGGAAAAATTAGAATTGGCATTGGTAAGCGCTTCCAGAAAGCTCAAACCCTACTTCCAATGTCACCCAATATGTGTAGTGACTACTTACCCTCTGAAAAATATCATGCATAAACCGGAATTGTCGGGTAGATTAACTAAATAGGCTGTAGAAATTGGCGGGTATGATATCGAGTACAAACCCCGGACGGCCATCAAGTCCCAGATCTTGGCCGACTTCGTGGCAGATTTTACCCCGGCCATGGTCCCCAAGGTCGATAAAGAGCTCCTGCTGACCTCGGGAAGGGCCTCTGGTATTTGGTCTCTGCACACGGACGGGGCCTCGAACCTCAAAGGTTCCGGGCTAGGAATTGTCCTTAGAACCCCGGCCAAGGTAGCCATTCGACAGTCCATTAGAATTGCTAAATTAACTAACAATGAAATCGAGTATGAGGCTATGATTGTAGGTCTGGAATTGGGCCGAAGTATGGGGGCCGCAATAATCGAGGCAAAGTGCGATTCGCTTTTGGTCGTAAACCAGGTGAACGGCGTCTTCGAGGTTAAGGACGAACGAATGCAGAGGTACCTTGAAAAGACCCAAGTGATACTACATCGATTCAAAGAATGGACCATGCAGCACATACCAAGGGAGCAGAACAGCGAGGTCGATGCATTAGCAAATTTTGGATCCTCGGTCGAAGGGGAGGAAATCAACACCGGGGCAACGGTGCACTTGCTAAACACGGCAGTAGAAAATGGACACGCCGAAATAAACACAATGGGTTTAACTTGGGATTGGCGCAACAAGTACACCGACTACTTGCGTGATAGGAAGCTCCCGAATGACCCGAAAGAGTCACGGTCATTGAGGACCAAAGCAACGCGTTTTTGCTTGGTAAACGGCCAATTATATCGGCGGTCTTTCTTTGGAGACCTGGCCAAGTGTTTGGGTCCCGGAGAGACGGAGTATGTGATGAGAGAGGTGCACGAAGGAACCTGCGGCAATCATTCCGGTGCTGATGCTCTGGTCCGAAAGATCATCAGGGCCAGTTATTATTGGAACCGGATGGAAGAGGGCTCGAAGAATTTTATTCGTAAAAGCGACGGGTGTCCGAGGCATGCTCCGATGATTCATCAGCCCGGGGAGTTGCTGCATTCGGTGGTTTCACCTTGGCCTTTCGTGAAATGGGAAATGGACATCGTGGGTCCATTATCGTGGGCACCAGGTAAGGGCTGTTTCGTTTTGTTTATGACTGATTACTTCTCTAAGTGGGTTGAAGCGCCGGCCTTTGAAAAAATCAGAGAAAAGGAGGTCATTGACTTCATATGGGATCACATCATCTGTCGTTTCGGCATCCCCGCCGAAATAACTTGTGATAATGGTCCTCAGTTCGTGGGTAGCAAAGTCAACAATTTTCTCGAGGGATTGAAAATCAAGAAAATTGTGTCAACCCCGTATCACCCGTACGCAAACGGGCAGGCGGAATCCACGAACAAGACAATAATCCAGAATCTGAGGAAAAGACTTGAGGCATCAAAGCATCATTGGAGGGAAATATTGTCGGAGGTGCTGTAGGCCTACAGAACCACATCCAAATCAAGCACGGGGGAAACCCCTTTCTCGTTAGTTTACGGGGCTAAAGCCCTTATCCCCGTAGAAGTTTGCGAACCGACTCTCCGGTTCAGGTATACCACCGAGGAATCAAACGAGATGGCCATGGCCGCGCAGCTCGACCTCACAGATGAACTTCGCGAAAACGCGTTAGTCCGTATTACAGCCCAGAAACAGAGAATGGAAAGATACTACAATCGAAGGGCCAATTTTCGACACTTCCAAGTTGGGGACTTGGTGCTTCGAAAGGTTACCTTGCACACCAAGAATCCCAACAAGGGAAAGTTGGATCCGAACTGAGAAGGCCCGTATAAGATAACCGGGATAATGGGCAAAGGATCATACCAGCTGGAGTCCATGGATGGGCAACGGCTGCGCAATAATTGAAATGTGGCTAATCTGAAGAGATACTACTGCTGAGGTAAAAATACCCCATTTTTCTCTATTTTTTACCTTTCTTTTTTGCAGGAAACCGAGTACCAGGCAAAGAAAGGAGTCTAAATCTGAAAACACGTGTTGCACTCTTTTCCTTAGTACGGTTTTGTCCCAAAAAGGGTTTTCCGACAAGGTTTTTAATGAGGCAACAAGTACAACGTGTTACTCGACAAAGATAAGGGACCGATACCCGACAACCCGAGGTCACACCCTCCGAATGGGGACTTAATAGCACTCACCCGACCTTGCAGCTCAGATAAGTGCTAGGGGAATACTATGCCCTCATCGAAGGTTACCCCGGTCAAAGAAGACGGAGAAACTCAATACTTGCTACGGCAAAATCAGAACAGGGACCGGTCATCGGCCATAGCTTTCGATGTAAGGGCCAAACGATCATAATGAATCGTGTCCCATTTAGTATCTGCTACGGCAAAAATAAGGCCCGGCCATCGGCCATAGCCTTCGATGTAAGGACCAAACGATCACAATGAATCGTGCCCTATTTAATGTTTGTTACGGCAAAGGCAGAAGGAATGAAAATTCTCATGTATACAAACTTTTTGCAATACAAAACTATCGAAAGTTTGGATAGCAATATCTTGGGTGTCTTTCTGTTAAATGGACTTTATCCCGGTGATAATCACCGTAGTTCGGCACTACCTCATTCGCACACCCTGTACGGGCACTATGGTCGAAATTCGACAAAGGCGACAAGGTCATAGTGAACCGAGCCAAAAATCATTGAAAATTTGACTAAGGCAACGAGGTCACAACGATCCGAGCCGAAATTTTCTAACTTCCCCAGAAGGGGACTGCCACATCAAAATTTAGCCAAGGCCGAGAGTTGGGCGCCCGAAGAACTACCAGCCCTAAAATATGCCTAAAATACTGGCCCCGGTGAACTAGCGACCACGGGTCAGTTTGCCCTCAAAACGGACCAACAATTCTGGCAAAAATAATAGCGAACATTCAAACAATAAAACAAGAAAGATGCATTTCTCATTCATGCAAACTTGTACAAAGGGTGTTTTACACCAAAACCAAAGGCAATAAAGTAAAAGCCCAAGTACGGGCCCTATACTATCCGGCGTGACTGGAGGCGGAGTGTTCGGACTCGGTCCGCTCGGAGTCGTCTGATTCAGACCCGAGAGTACGATTGGCTTCTTCCTCGATCCTTTTGGCTTCAAGTATCAAGGCCGGAAGATCCGTAAAGCCGTGCTCAGCTTGCTCGAGGGTGATCCTCCGAGACTTCCACTTCTCATACTCGGCAACTATGATAGTATGAGCCTCGGTGGCCTTCACACTCTTCAAAGCTTCCTCCAAATCGGCCTCGGCCTTGGCCAACTTTGCAGCCAAAACACCCCGACTCTCTTCGAGGACACCCTGCATTCGAGTGGCCGCTTCGAGCTCGGCCTTGAGGGCATCGTTGGCATTAACCGCTTCTGCAAGCTCAGTTTTTAGGGCATCAAACATCTGGGCCCTTTTCTCCGCTTTCTCCTCGAACGTCCTCATGCACTCTTTGTACAGGGCAGCCTCAGATTCGAGCAGTCGGTTCCTCTCGGTTGAACTAGTAGCATCGGCCTTCACCAAATCTAGCTCCCCCGGTGTTGAGAAACGGTGATCTCGAGCTCATCTAGCCTCGAGGAAAAATGAGTCTTATCCCGGCTAAGGCCGATCTTGTCAGCTTCGAGACTCCGATTATAATCGGCCATAGCGGCCAGCTCACTCTTTAACTGACGATTTTCGTCCTTAGCTGCGTCAATCTCGGGTCGGAGGTTGGAAAGAGCGGCCGCCCGGTTCAACTCCTCCTCCTTCTCCCTAAGAAGGTGCAGGTATTTCTCCATTTCCCGACCCTGGGCATCCAGTTGGCCCTTAAGATCATCTACTTCTTGTTGGGCACGGACGAAGGCCTCATTGACGAGCACCACACTCTTCAAAGGGAGCGAGTCAAAAACTTGAAACAAAGCAAGGGAAAGGGTTTCAAACGAAATTATGCGACGATGGCTAAAAAACTTACCCGGTTACCCGCGTGCATGCCCTCGTTAATGAGGCACTGCCAAGAGACAAGAGGCCTCAAATAGCTCGCCACGCCCACCGGGCGGGAAAGAAAGCTGCAGTCCTCGGGGACGGTGACCGTAACCGATCTTGTCCTTATTCGCTCCACGCTTGGGGCAGGGAAGATACTCACCAATCTGTCCCTAGCACCAGATTCGGAGGTCCGGCTGGCCGACCTCGTGGCCCGAGGGATCGGGAGGTGCCCGAATCCTGCAGCTTCGCCGGTTGCAGGAGGAGTGCCCGAGAACATGTCCTCGAATTCATCCACCCGTGGAGCCGGAGTAGAGGAACTTGGAGCAGCCTCAGTGTCTTCAGCAAAGGCCGGGGGCTCCGTGGTTGTAGCAGGCTCTATGGGGACTTCGGTCTCCGAGGCCGGTTCAGTCCTTTGTTCGGCTTCAGCAGCGGCCGCCTCCCCGAGCCTTCTTGTCCTTTGTAGGGGAGTATCTTCTGAAGAAGTTTCACCTGAAATGTCGACGAAGTCAATCGACCTTAGTGGAGCAGGGGAAAGAATTTCATCCGCACCTGAGTGTGGAGCTGGAACCAAAAGCCCTTCCCCAGTAGAAGGTAGGGGTGGAACGGAAACAGCCTCCTCTGGGATTGGAGCCACGGAGGGGGTTGCACCGACTCTCCGAATAATGATATCGGGCTCCGTTTCGTCCCTTAAAGACCGAGTGACGCTCCTCGCCCTCTTTTTTGGCTTCTGCCCTTTTTCGGAGGGCCTCTTCCTCTTAGCAGCATCGGCAAGAATACGGGACGAGCCCGCTGTATCAAACTCGGATGCCGACGTTGCAGGAGCAGCCGCCGATTCCGGTCTAGGGACCACCGAGCCCTTAGGCAGACCTGAAAATCGAAGATGTTAGCAAAAGTTGGAGGATGTAACAACCATGGATAGTAGAAGATGCAATGAACACGAATGGAAGCAAAGTATTACCGTGGTTCTGGGCGACCCATCGGCCACGTGACAGGTGGCCCCATGTCCGGTTATCGTGGGGATGCTGGCTAAGGAGCGCAGTAACCCATTCGCTCAGATTGCGAATGACCGGAGGAATGCATCCATTGGCTAATAGAAATAAGGAAAACGGTGAGAAAGTGAGATCAAAATTTGACGAAGCCTACTAAAGCGATTACTTAAGGTTTCGGACTTACGTTTGTCGTTCCATTCCTCCGGGAAGGGCATGTAATCAGCCGGAATGATGTCCTCGGTCTTCACCCGGACATATCGCTCCAGCCAGCCCCTGTCTCTGTCTTCGTCCATTTTTGAGAAAAATGGATTCCGGCTACGCTTGGCGAGTTTTATTACGCCACCCCGGAAAAGCCTCGGGGAGTATAAACGTATCAGGTGGGCCAGCGTAAGCTCCTTCCCGGCATTATTGGCCAGCAACCGGAGGCATGCTATGACCCTCCAAACGATCGGACCAATCTGTGTCAAGGTCATGTCGTAGGTCCGACACATTTCCAGGATGACCGGAGGGTCGAGCTTGAGAGTGAAAGGGTAAGTGTACACGTAAAAGAAACCTTCCCGGTGGTCGGTGATTGATTCGTTTGGTCCGGGCGCAAAAACCCATACCGGACGGGTGTCCCACCCGCAGTCAGCCCGAACCATGTCGAGTTTCTCCTCGGTAATAGATGAGGGTTATCGCCTCACGTCATATCCCCTATCTGATACCGAAGAGGGCTTTTCGACCTCAAGATCTTTGTTGAAGTTGGGTTTGGCCGGTATAATGTCCGAGGCGGTAGGCTCGAAAGTGCACTTTGTTTTAGCTGGGGATGCAGGCTCGGTTCCTGGAGATGAAACCGATGGAACATCATGGAAAGTGGTTTCAGACATTTTGGAAAGAGGAAGTTCGGAGTCAGAAAGGAAGTTAAAAAAGAGAGAGGGAACAGATGATTCAAGAAATGACGGAGTAAGAAGCAACGACACTCGAGCAAAAGCAGCTAGCAAAGAGGGTGGCAATGTTGTTTCTTTTTACGCAATGGAAGCAATGGATCAACAGCAAACTTGCTATGGATGATGACTGTATGTGGTGAAGATGAAGAAGTGCAGTAAAGAGTGAAAAGGAAGAGGGAATGGATCGTGAAAATGATAAAATGAAGAAGTGCAAAGGCCTTATATAGGTGAGGGCTGTGACGGTTACGATTCCTCAGCCAACCGGGGGGCGCCACGTGCCCCATAATTAATGTGGAGTGACTTGAAACGACGGGCGTGCGGCGATTGTCAGAACCGGCCAGCGAGGATAAGACACATGGCCGATAAAGGTAAAACGTGACGCAACCGTTCCCGCCAAAAGGAAGAGATAACTACGGTTAAAAGGAATCACCGGTTTCTTGATTCATCCACTTCCCGTTACTCCGATAGAAATTCGGTCCGGAAAGTGTGGGGACTATCTGTATACGGTAAAAACCGGATAAGCGTAAACCGGTGAGACAAGGAACCGGGGAAGAAAGGCATAAGAACGTACACGGAGACTTTCGTTCAGGACCGGAGGGACGTCTAGACCGAAACCAAGGTAGGGTCCCATTTGGTCCGGTTTCTCCGTCACCGAGTTGGTCGAGGCCGCTAGTCCGGTAAAGCCGTTGCGCATGAGCCACGCGTCAGTAGCGTCCTACCATGGTCAACTACCAACCATGCGTGTGTCAGACCGTACGGCCAACCTAACCTTACCTAATCAGCTCAGAGTTGTCCTTCTTCCTTTTATTTTAATGATTTATATTGCATGAAGCCATGGAGGCAACATTATAAATAGGGCACGTCCCCCTCCTTAAGAGGGATTGGCTTCTTCATTTTTAAGAACACTTGTAATAGCAAAATATATACACAATCTCTCTCAAATATCATATTCGGTCCATAACAATTGTTTTCATTTCCATTGTATTTCTTCGATCAAGTATTGTATGTTATTTAGCAAACTCTCACGCCCACAGCCAATAGCTAATCATTAATTGCTTCGCAACAAAACGTTCATACACTTCATTTCCTTATAACATATATTGAGATCCGAACACATATCCTATACCCACTTACAAATTCAATTGATTATCCAAATTCGGGGTAAACACCTTTTTTTTCCTTAAATTATTCCGTTCATCAATCATTTTTGTTGGTTTCAAGAATAGCTAATTGGACATTCTCATTTATAAGAATAAAATAATAATGTGTAATCAGGAATATATATGGAAGATGGAGGAAATTATCCAAGAAACTTTCCGTGTTCTATGGGGAATACAAAATGGAAAATGAGACTAACACTTCAAAAAACACATAATTTTCATGGCAAAATCCCAATAAATCCTACAAATAAGGAACAAAATAAAAATTCGTCCAAAAAAGTTAGCTATGATTAATCTAGATATGATTTTTTTTTTGTTGGAAAAGTGCAATTGTTGTGGGCTGAAAGAAGAATGCAAAAAAGACTGCATAGTGTAGGAGAAAGAAATGGGTTTATATGTGTGTAGACGAAGGAGAAAGAGAGGCAGATGGTGGTTGAAGAAGCCAATGAAAAATAAAATGGTTGGACTATTTGCCAGACAAGGAGGGCGAATGGGAGAGAAAGAAAAAAACCAGTATTAGAGCCTGTTTGGATGAGCTTATGCCTATAAGCTGCAAACAGCTTATAAGCTAAAAAAAATAAGTTGGGGTAGTCTAACTTATTTATTTTTTTTGCTTATAAGTTGTTTTCAGCTTATAAGCTGCTTTAGATAAGCTAAGTCAAATGGGCCCAATTATTTTTTTGAGCTTATTTTAAGCACAAAATGACTTTAAGCTGGCTAGTCAAACACTCAAAAAAGCTAAAAACAGCTTATAAGCAACTTATAAGCAACTTTATAAGCCAATCCAAACGGGCTCTTAGTGTTTAATGTTTTGACCCTCTGTTTGGATGGTTGTTTCACGTGGTTCATTAATGTACAATATGGTATGGTACAGTATGGTATTGTATTGTATTAATGAACACAATGTTTGGATAGACTGTATCGTTTGTTGTGGTTTAATAACATTTGTATTGTTTGTTTTGACTGTATGGTATTGTATAATAACTTGTAAGTTTACTAAAATACCCTTAACTCTTAATTAGAAATTAGTTAATATATATTAATAAAACTCAGGTAAAGAACAAAACAGGAACTTTAAAAAATAAATAGGTAGTGAGTGGGAGTGGTGGAGGGGTGGGTGGTGTGAGGTGGGTGGTTGTGGGATGAAGGTGGGGTAGTGGGTGGTAAGGTGGGGGTGGGGGTGGGCGGTGGTGAGGGGTAGTGGGTGGTAGTGGTGGAGGAGTGGGTGGTTGGGGGATGAGGGTGGGAATAGTAGGTGGTAGGTGGGGGTGAGTGGTTGTGGGGTGGGTTAAGGAGTGGTGAGGGGAAGTGGGTGGTGGTTGGGGTGGTGGGGGTGGGTGGCAGAGGAGTGGGGTAGTTGGGAGTGGGGGTGGGGTGGGTGGTAGGGTGAAGGTGTGGTGGGAGTGAGTGGCGAGGGTGAGGTGGGGGTGAGTGGTAGGGTGGGGTGGATTGTGGAGTGTGGGGTATAATGGACAAATGAAATATGTAACCACGGAAAAATCACCAAATCCGTGATTACAAAAATTGAGACTTTTCATGGTTATATAACTATGGGATAAACCACGGGTTTACAACACTATACCACATAATTTTAAGAACAATGAAAACAATCATGATTTCATAGAGAACCATACATTAATGAACCACGGGAAACCACCATCCAAACTGGGGGTTAGAGAAAAAAAAATATTAAGAAAAACTTGGTAACCTGCAACAACGGGTCAATATTACCTGATGGTGTAAATTTTTCTATACACTAACAGTGCACCAAACTTAAACTTTTTTTTTAATAAGAAAAAGGAATAAATTTGGTTTTTTCACAAAGCTATTTTAAAAATAAATAAATGATGATATGGCATTATTTTATCTAGGTGGATCTGACGTGTCGTTCATGTCAGGGCGAGTGAACCACACACAACATCATAGCGGTATAAAATACTTGTTTTGATTGAGTTGGTAAATCCCTAAGTGACATGACAAAAATGGACAACTACAACTACAAGAGCCTCCACGCTTTTCTGCCAAATTAAAACAGAAAAGTACACATTCACTTGCTCATGCATGTTACTTCCAAACTATGGGGCGATTGACTTTTCCAGTGAATTCATGTGTCTAGATGTTTTCCTATGGTCAGAAGCCATATCAATTGCACCTAGTCATCAATTTTGCTAATGTGAATCTTTAACATATTAATGTTAAACACGACAAAGTCAATTATTAATATAAAATGCCAAATCAGAGCCAACACAAAAAGGCATAAGTACTATAGGAATAAATGATAACACTGATATAAGAATATTTTTTTCCTTCAAGGCGCGTATGTGCCCTCGTCTAAAAGATCAAATTTTATGCGAGACACGTTTAATTTATTTACAATATGAGACGAGGACTTGTGTCGCATTTGTTTAATTAGACAGAATGAAATGGTAATGCAAAACATTTTAAAGTAAAACACTCGAATAAGGAACAAAAAAGTCAAAAACGAGTATGCACAGTTGCACACCGTTACACGTGATTAATCTTTTTTCTTCAGTTTTAAAGCATGAAATGAAGTACATATTTAAGCTTAGTAGTAGATATTATAATTTAGTTGTTAATCTATTGCTAAATAGATTGTAAGTAGCTAATAGAATATTTTGATAACCTGGCATTCGTAAATCGCTAAATATAATTAGCTACGAACTTTTACTATATATTTAGCTACAACGTCTGTCCCTAATTTCCATTTTTTTTTTTTTTTGTGTATGTGTTTTATTTAAGCTGTTCGTAACTTAACCATGATTAATATATAATCTTATTCCTATGTATCACTTAACCAATAGAAAATTAACAATAGTTCGGTAAATAGTGTACCGCGTACGAGTAAGTTTTCCAGTATGCATGCGTATTTATTTTTCCGTTTATTTTTTTATTGTCCCAATGAATTTGGGTGGGCATTGCACAACCGGGACCACAAACCCACTTGTGCAGTGGAAATTAAGTGTTCACATAACTTATGTAATACTATATGTAAGCAGTGGCGTATCTAGCCTAGAAAGTGAGGATTCAATCCCTAACTATCAGTGTGAAACATAAATTTATATGTAAAAAATTATTAAAATTATAATAAATAGTATATATGGATTCATAACTTTAAAAAATATAATGAGTTTAGTATAAAAATCTTAAAATTGAACCCCTAAAATTTAAATTCTAAATCCGTCTTTGTACGTAAGATACACAATAAAAATCTTTTACACTAATATTATATGACTTATTATACTTGTTTAAATGACAATTGTGAATTTGTCCCCACTCAGCCTCTTATGTTGACACCATTACTCAAGTTATGCACTTTCTTTTAGAGGTTTGTGGAGAAACTGCGAAGGACTGGAAAGGAACAATTAGGGGTCGTTTGGTAACTCGTTAGGATTATGTAGGTATTAGTAATGCAGGTATTAGTTATGCATGATTTAGTTATGCATAAATTATTTCTTTGGTTGTTGGTTTATTATATTAAAAGTTAATAAATATTATATACTTCTTAAAACTAATTTGTTTACAATTAAATTAAAATATTATTTATTTAAAAAAACATTAAAATATTTATTAAAAAATTATATAAAAATATGATTTAGAAAGGGAAAGTATTCAAGTGGGGAATGATAAGGGTAATATTGTCATTTCGACTTTTAATTCATGTATTAGTTATTTCATCTTCTACCCCGCATAAAATAGTAGATAGATTTCCCTCATAACTTATACATGTATTAGTTATGCGAGTTTCTAAATTGCAAACCAAACGTCGTACTAATTTTATACTTGAATAACTTATTCCTAACTAGCTACCAAACGCGGTATAAGTATGCAGAAATACATGATTAAAATGTCTCTTTACTAGCTACCAAACATGGTATCAATTAATGCAGAAATTAATACATGAATAATTTGTCTCTTGTCCAGCTACCAAACGACCCCTTGGGTGATCGGGTCTTAGAATCCTCAGGAAAGTGTAAGCACCTGTATACAATTTTGATTTTGATTTCTATATATAGATGCTAGAGCATGAACTTGAGGGGCCTGTTCTGTCGTTACTATAGATTCTTGAAGCAATTAATAGTATGAGCATTCGAAATGGTTTTGAATATCTAGTAAGTAGACAAAAGATGGTTCGTTAATGGAAAAAGACCACTCAATATATATTCTTCTTCAATTATTTACTAATAAGTCAAGTCTCTATTAAAATGAGACTTTAAATCTCATGATCAGATCCAAGTAGAAGAAATAAGTAAAGGAATTAATATTTGTAGATACTTAGCAGGCAAGCTTAATAAGTCAACCAAGTCTATGTCCGTAAGGGACATAATTCAGGAACTACGTCTTCTTTATTTTTTTATCTTTTATTTTTTAATTTATGGGTAAAAAGGATAAAACCCTTCTTCTACGCATCAATTAGTTTGCGTGAATGAATGAGGTTCGCCTTGTTGACTTGGTTGAGATCAAGTCTCTAACATGCATGGTAGACCAAGATTGTCCCCACTACTAGAAATAGTAGTTTTTCCAACCAACATTCAGTAAGAAATTTGCGCTATATCATGATTTTCTCATCTCATTCCTATCGAACCAGCTCACTGGAAAAATGCATGGTAGAAAATAGGTTGTTGTTGAAACGTTGGGAAACTTCCTAATTTTTTTCTCGTAAAAACACTACTATTTAGGTTTTTCGCACCGACATTCAGTGAAAAATTTGTGCTATAAGACATGATTTCCCACCTCATTCCCACCGAACCAGCTCACTGTGAAAATGAATGGTGGAAAATAGGTTCTCATTGAAACGCTAGGAAAATTCTTTTTCGTGTGAAAACACTACTATTTAAGTTTCTCTAACAGACATTCAACAGGAATAGCCACTAAATATTTTTTAGTGGGAAAATAGTAATTTTTTTTAGTAGTGCCCTTATTAGGCTTCTGAGTTCATACGAGATCCATGCCTATCTACATTGATAATTCCGGGGAAGATCTTAAAGAAATCAATGGCTCCCTGCTTACTTTAATTTGCCTTCAGTAAATTAATTTGCAGAAAGAAGGTTATATATATCTCCAAAGAACTCTTATACAGAAAGAGTGTGTATATATATATATATATCTTGAATGGAGAAGTGCAACTACTTTCGGCTAAACGTTGCAACAGAAATTTTACTAAGGATGTTCAAGGTTTAATATATGTACGTATAAAGTGAATTTTCGGCCTATGTATATAATTCTCTGAGAAAGAGTGTTAAACTGATTATCTTTCACTCTATGTGACCACACCACTAAGACTGACCAAGTATATATGAAACTAGGTATACGATAATGGAAAGTTCAACGATGCATGCAAGTATTGCCGATGAAGTAGATACAGTACATGTTATACTCTGAGCCCTCCACCCCAAAGATGTGTCACTTTTGCTGACCGTTGATTCTCGAAAAGAGAAAACTGACACATATTTTAGGACGGAGGGGAATAGATGATATAATCTTAATTAATCATCGACTTACGAGTAATTGAAAGGAGGAAATTGACACTTACAACATCACCAGGGGAGACTCCAAGCTGAGAAAGAGAAGAAGCAAGCTTGACCCATCTTCCGTTCAACTCTTCCCATGAATAACTTATATTTCCATGAATTAAGGCTACCTTTTTGCGGTAAACAAATGCAGCACGTTCCACAAAACTTAGAGGTGTCAACGGTATGTGGTTTGCAGGGCAAAGTACCAATCCCTCCATGTTTTTCTCTCACGTTGTGGACGAGTGACTCCACAGTTGCTCTTGCTCTACCCTATTTATAGTTGTAACGTAACTATAGAATATCAAAATGATGCTACTAATTTAAAAACTAGTTCTAAGAGCCAGACGCCAGAAATTCGACCACTCAACATTTTCTTTTTGAATTGTTATTGCCTTCTACTTTAGTGCTACTCGTTCAGTCCCAGTTTGTTTGACACTTTTCATTTTTTGAGAGTTAAATGAGTTGTTTTTTTACCATAATTTTTTTATGTCTTTTAAATATTTTAAATTGTTAATTATGGTGACTTTTCAAATATGTAAATTTTATTTCAAAAAATTTAAAGATTTTATGTTCGAACACACAATCAAAATTAAAATTTTGATTCTCGAAAGCGAAAAGTATCAAATAAAATAATATCTTATTTTGGGACCCATCTTATATTTATACCTCATTAGCAGTCAATGTTGAGCGCATGATGTAATGTGGAAATATATAGTAATTCATTTTAAATTCCTCAAGATCATAACACCGCGTTTTGACGTGGTCGCTAATTGTTAAGCTGATTGCTTGCTTAGTTCCGTAATCATCAATTATACTACATATATGCCAAACCGACTAATATTCCACTCTCGAAATATATACTCCATATACTAATAATAATGAGTATATAATGGATCTAAGGTTGACCTTAATTATAACCGCGTGCTATACCGTGTCTTAGATCTACCAATGCTTAAAAGAAGATCAATTTGATGGAGAATCTTTATGCACTTTTATTTTTAATACATACTTTGCTATCTAAATGCATCAATGTGAAGAGAAGGAATTGCACAGAAACTTCTTAAAAAGATTAAGATGGAATCAGCTCGTGGAAATAAAATCTTATACTTTTAATGAGATAGTTTAATTCAGTTACGATATGGCTCTGCTCGTGAGGGGTTGAGATCACCTCTAGTACATTTTGCTCAATTTTTTCTCCGGTGATCTTTTGATTTTCGCCACCTGTTAATTACTTAATCTGATAGCCAGTATTTTTTTTTTTCTTACTTTATACACCAATGCAATTTTTCTAAGATCTAAATTCAACCACATTTAACCTTCTCGTCACCCTAGGTTGTAATTCAGAGCTTACATCCAGAAAATCTTGTGAAAACTTTGAATTGTCACTTGTCAGCATATATATACCAGAAGTTTGTGCTGACACTTTTTGCTTTTCGAGATTCATGTAATTTTTCATAAGAATTGTATTTATACTCCATTCTTCGTATAGTTTTTGAATATATAAATTTTAATTTTATACTATAAATTGACCTACTTCAATCTAACTTTAAAGTTTAACCAAACTTGGAACAACGTTTACGCAGACCTTATTCCTACTTTGAGAGATAGAGAGGCTATTTCTGATATCCTTGGCTCAAAAGAATATTAATCATTAGATTAAGTAGGGACAAGTGGCAGAAATCAATATAGATGCCCCTGAGAAAACTTGAGCAAATTAATATACTGGAGGAGATCTCTTCCCGATTGAGAGTGCTACTTTAGAGTTCTTTCCTTAACGGTGCTTATACAACACATAGATTAGAAGTTTTGTTATATTTCGTTTGTCCTAATTTATGTGACACTTTCTGCTTTTTAAATTCAAATTATGTGAACTTTGACCAATATTTTAGAATATATTTTTTAATTATATTGACATGAGAAGAATTGCAGCTTATAATACCTTTTATATTGCTTTTGAGTGTTTAAATTTTGATTCTAAAATATTGAGTTGATATAATTCAATTGTATCTCGACGATATACAACAGTAAGAGTAGTTAAACTACATTGTTGTGTACTATAAAGGTACAAACATGTGAACTGTATACCTCGACGGTATATAAGTACATATCTTTTGAATATTTTTATAAATATAATTTTGAAATAGGTATAATTATATTATTTTTAAAAATGAGTATTTTTTGGGTAATTATTTTTTATTGCACGGACATTTTTGTTAATTGAATCTAATGTTCTGCAGGCCAAGAAGTTGGGTAACGTTTAGTTGGGTTATGTATGTATTGGATCATAATTGGGACTAGTGCTATAGTCGAAGAATTTGACAATTTGATTAGTACTGACAGTTCCTGGCCCACAAAAAATATGAGTGATTTATGGGTCATTTGCACTTTTGTCCCAATTTTGTGCTGGTCTTTATTTTGGCCCTTCAAATGGGCTGGTCTTTATTCTCTGTCCTTAGCAATCAAACCTATGTCTAGGGGCATAAGTTATGCATGTACTATCTTCAAGTTATGCCAACACCAATAAAGAACTTATGCCCCTATAGTCATAAGTGCGATTTTGAAGGAAAAAACTTAAAGACAAGTTCATTTAAAGGGAAAAAAAATTAAAGACCAGTCCGTTTGAAGGGAAAACCGTGCAATTACTTCGTGATTTGTAAGGTATCTTTTTATCTCACAAAAATATAGATCTAAATTTTGTGAATCCAAATGTATCAGATTTCGATTCACCTTGGTGTGAGACAAAAGAGTACCTCACACAACTATTGTTAGTTACATGAGACACATAACGTGACAAAGAGTTGAAGACTGTATGAAAAATAAAAGGAAATAAAATAGAAAGAATAAATATTAGTTCCGCTGTTAACGGGAAAAGTTAGATATAGGCTTGACTAAGAATTATTGAGAATCTTCTTCGATTACCTGATTTGAACCATTACCCCATTAAATTAAATTGAGACATTATTGTCAGAGATAGGGCAACAATTTTAGGCTTGGTATCGTTCGCGGCAACCGTCTATCCTCGATGTATATATATATATATATAGGAAAATTTAAACTTTATGGGTGTGTTTGGTACGAAGGAAAATGTTTTCATGATTTTCTTATTTATTTTCTTGTATTTAGTACATAAACAGAAAATATTATCCTAAAAGTATTTATGTATAATTTAGGCAATCACTATGGACGTTGTAGGTGGGCGTAGGGGTGTGGGGATGTTAAGATGGGGGTTGTGGTGGTGGCGGGGTGTGTTTAAGGATGGGAAGATCAGACAATCAACATGGGATGTTTCCCTAGTAGATTCTACTAAGGAAGTCATCTTCCTTATTTTCCTCCATACCAAACACATGCCATATATATTGTGATTTAGGGAATCATTCGGCCCTCTAGCTCCACCCTTGGACCAAGTCATCTATAATTTTACCCTTATTAACCACCTTAACAAAAACATAGCTGGTAATTGTTCATGCTCATTCATAGAAAACATATTCAACTCCTTTACTTGGTGTAATTTCATTTTGCAGTCATTTTGGAGTTTGTTTATTTTATTTTATTTTATAATTCTTATTTTAACTTAATGCCAATCATAGAGTCCGCCAAAAACGACCTTAATTGCCTCGTTGTGAATTGGGATACACAAGATTTTGGTCACTACGGTCTCTCGTGAAGTGATCATAATAAACTATAGTTGAGGAGCAACCTCCCCTCCTTAATATTGATAATCTGACTACATTTGAGAATCATTGGCTGATCATGAATTCGACTATTAAAGTAAATTAGAAGGCCTGCGAAGTAAATGGTAGAGGATAAAATGGTCTAGAAGACTTTGACGGAAACATTATCATTCGACTAATCAGGGACAGATGAATCTGTCAATTCATGACTGTTAGATTAAATGTACACCGACATTTACCGAACTTGTAATTATCAATTTGATTTTTTTTTAAAAAAACTCGTAAGAGCCTACGTAACCAAGATGTCTTGGCTCTTAAATAGGACTACCGTCCAAATGGGTTCAGGGCCCAGGCGAAGACGAAGTAAACGGCAAAAGTCGGTAATTGTTTAACTTGAACTTGTGTGGAAAATCTAGCTCTTCAAGACTTGACTTATAATTACTTGAAATTTCTTCATGTTGAAAAGTCTTATCCACTACACTTGGTTCCAAAAGATAATCTTGTCTAATTTTGCCATATCTACGTGTTCGTTAGGTGAAACATGTAGTTTTCTCCAGAATAGCCGTTGCAGTCATACGATTACGTGTGAGAAAATTCCTTTGTCAGTAATAGTAGTACTAATTTTGTCAAAAAAAAAATAAAATTTGAAGTTCTTATAACAATATATTCCGCACTTTTACAGTAAACGAAGGGTAAAAATTAAAAACCACCAATTGAAGGGGCAAAAATTAAAGACCAGTGCCTTTGAAGGACAATCCGTGCAAAAAAAGGGACAAATTTGATACCCCGGCACTAGGCATTTTGTTGGATCGGAACAGCAATGTCTTCTTAGTAACAAATAGGGATTATGGTAGGGTGACAAAACTATTGACTAGACTTGGTTTACAAGATGAACTCAGTCTAATTTCACTACGTCAAGTGAGGTTTTTAGTGAGATCTGAATTCTGTTTAGTATATGGTGAAGTTACCACACATTAGATTGTGATATCGATATACATTTTGTCATATCTAAAACGCCTATGTTACTACAGGTGAAGAGAAAATTCTGTATTTAGATTCTTGACATTTGTTTCGGCTATTTATGATGACACACATACATGACCCAATCAAAGAAGCAAACTTGACAATTACAATTCTGTGGAAAACTGGGAGAGTACAAATTAATCGTAGAGGGTTAAAGTGTTCACTGTTCAAACTTTTTGTCGTAGTTCCATAATATCATCTAAAAGGTAGTCAACTTTTCATTAAATATGAATGAAAAAAATAAATACTTTAATACAATAATTTCCCAAACTGAACATTCCAGCATGGTTGGCATTCTGACAAGTTGTCATTAATAAGACGCACGTATATCCAGATCGACAGCTAATTTCTCCTTTAAAAAATTCAAAAGATTTGTCAAGCTTCAATCTTGCACGTGCTTCAAATTCAATTTATTAGTTACAGCTTGTAGTAGCAACAAGAGTACTGCTAATGCCGTTGAAAGTCGAAGAAACGAATGAACATAACTCTTTACACTTTCAATTAAAATTGACAATATTATTCTACTCCATAATTTATTTAATCATGATTATAAACAGAGGCGGAGCCAAGATTTGAAGATTTTGGATTCGGGATTCAAATTCTTTAAACTTAATGGGTTCTAAATTACTCCCTCCGGATCGAAAAGAGTTTCCACTTAGCCATTTGCACACCCCTTTAGAAAATACTAACTTCTAAACAAGGTAATTTGAATAAATTGCCTTTAATTAAATAGATATTGAATTTCATCACATAACACTATATAGGGGCAAATCTGAAAAAATAAGGTTAATTCTTTCTTAATTTGATAAGTGAACACTCTTTTTGATCTAAGAAAAAAAATGTTAAGTGAACATTCTTTTTGATCTGGAGAGAGTAATAATTTGTACATATTTGATAAGCTAAGTTGCTCGGACTCTCCAAAATGGTTGTCGCACTCGTGTTGGATCCTCCAAAAATGCACTACTTTTGGAGGATCCGACATGTATCCGTCGACATTTTTGAAGAGTCCGAGTAACATAGTTGACAAGAAATCTAATACAAATATACGATTCGGGCCAAAACAACTGGGTTCGGCCAAACCCACGCCAGAAGAGCTAGCTCCGCCACCGTTAGAATTTTAGGTGAAAACAAACTAACAACTACTACCGGTCAATTTTGTATTACTGCAGAGACCTAAATCAAGAAAAAGCCAGCAGGATGCAAGCCAATCAATAATGACATATTTCAACAACTTGTAAACAGAAACCCAACCAAAAAAAACTGAAAAATGAAAGGAAGACCAGTACTATTCTGTAGTAATTTGAATAACAAGGTAATGGGGGTTATTCAGCTGCTTGTAGCAATTATCACTGCAGTTCTACTTATCACAACTTTGTTCATGTCCAGAGAGATTAAGCTGCAGGACATTGGAAAAAAGCCTCAGTTGAACACATTATCCAGCTGCAATTTCTTTTCAGGTAAATGGGTATTTGATAATCAATCTCGCCCTCTTTATAATGGGTCGAATTGTTCGTTCATTTCATTCTTGGATGATGGAATGGCTTGTCAGAGTTATGGGAGAAAAGACCTCAACTACCTCTATTGGAAATGGCAACCCCATGATTGTGACCTTCCAAGGTAGTAGTAGTATTTTTCTGTTTTTCTTCTATTTTTTCGGCTTTTGGTTCTTGGGTATTGTTTGTTTTGGATTGTAATTCTTGATTTTGGCAAAGATTTAATGCCACAGCAATGTTGGAGAAGTTGAGGAACAAGAGGCTTGTGTATGTGGGAGATTCACTCAATAGGAATCAGTGGGTTTCAATGGTGTGCATGCTAGAGTCATCAATCCATGCTCATCTCAAACATGTTCACTTCAATGGTTCTTTGGTCACATTAAAAGCTATTGTGAGTTTCAACTTTGCTAGTATTTGGTTTTTGAAGCTTGAAAATGCAGTGGGCTTAGATCTTGTTTCAAAAATTGGTGAAGGAATACAATGCTACCATTGATTTCTACTGGGCACCATTGTTGGTGGAATCTAATTGCGATGATGCATGGCATCATCGTGTGAAGGATCGCGTACTGAGAGTTGATTCAATAGAGAAACATGCTAGATTTTGGGAAGATGCTGATGTACTTGTCTTTAATTCCTATTTATGGTGGAGACTGGATTTGACTGTTCTGTGAGTACTTAGCCTTGCAACCTTTAACCACTCATATGAAGTACTTAATTTCAAAGATTTTAGGCATAATATCATGTCCATTAAATATGATAGATTGTGTAATTTCAGGTGGGGATCGTTTGAAAGTACAGATGCAAAGTATGAACAATTAGGGATGCTGCATACATACGAATTGGGGCTTAAGACATGGACGGATTGGTTGGACACTCATGTCAACCGCACCAAAACTAGAGTTTTCTTTGTTAGCATGTCACCCACGCACAGCAGGTATATAATTCACAACTTCTCTTTATAAAAGTTTTTGTAATTGCACCATTGAACCAGAAGCGGGTTTGAAGTTTATAAGTTTCTATAATAATCTCAAGTTAATACTATCATAATAATTGTGTCAATTGCAAATATTTATAGAATTTAGTGATTTCTTAATATGTATACAAGAACTGGGAAAAGCTAATAAGTTCACCTGAACCCGTAACTGACCCTCTAGATCTGCAGTTGCATTGAACACGCTATAACAACACCACTTACTACTAAGCTTCAACCCAAGCTAGTAGGGTCGGTTGTATGAAACCTCAATATCATATGCTCCATTTAGGGTCCATAATATTTCAATACTCCGTAAAGAGTTTTCTAAACATTAGGAGTAATCTAAAATACTCTAGTAAGCACTAGTCTTCTACTAGTTGGTATCACCTGTACGGATTTGTTAACTTCTGTTTCTGTTTATCTTTTGCTAGATCTGTCGGGACTCAAGATATTCTAGATCTTTTGAGATACTAACTTCTTTGCATATGATTTTTGGTCTACCTCTCCTTGTTTTGACACACTTATTATATGATTTTAAAAAATATGAAAACAGGTTATCCAATTAATCATAGTAGTAACAATGGTTTAGCAAATATGACTGATAAATATAATGGCAGGGGTGAAGAGTGGGGGAAGGCAGAGGGTAAGAATTGCTACAATGAAGCAGAGCCAATTTCTAATGTCTCTGAGTATTGGGGATCAGAATCAGATCCAGAAATGATGAGATTGGTGGAAGTAGCCATCAAGAAATTGAATGAGAGAAGTGGTATCAAAGCAGATTTGCTAAACATTACTCAACTTTCTGAATATAGAAAAGAAGCTCATCCATCCATCTACAGAAAGCACTGGGATCCTCTAACCAAAGAACAATTGACAAATCCAAGTAGTTATGCAGATTGTACACATTGGTGTCTTCCTGGAGTCCCTGATGTTTGGAATCATTTTTTATATGCATACCTTCTTTACTTGTGACCAGTGTGGAATGAGGCTAGTTCTTACAAAAGCGGTAAGAATGTAACTGGATCATTTGTTCTTTTAATGAAGATTCTTTGTGTTGTTAAAAGTTTGAACAATGAAGATTAATGACAAGTGCCAAATTGATCAAGTCATGTAGGAACAGACCTAAAGAGTTTATCAGTCTTTACGATGTTTTGAATTGCTCTATCACATTTATTTCTGGAACATCTGCTCTGTGCTCAATTAGTGCATTGCACCATGTCCTTAGAGCAGTTAACATTAGAGACTTGGTACACAGTCCGCAAGCGAAGTGCGTAAGCGCCCACTGATAGCAGAGAAGGTTACCGTTGGCAATGTAGCTGAAGACACAACCCAAACAAGCCAATCCGGGGTTACTGTTAAGCAGTCTCATTGGCTACATAATTAAAAGGTGCCAATCCCTCTAGGGAGATGTAGGAGAAAGTGTAGATATAGCAAAAGAGGTCGTATGTAAAATAATCTAAGGGAAGAAAAAATTAAAGACGGAAAAAGCTCAAATATGCCATCGAACTATCAGAAAAGACTCATTCATGGCACTCGTTAACAGTTGGGCTCAAAAATGCCACCGCCGTTACCATCTTGGGTCATATATGCCATTAGAAAAGATTGAGGTTTATACTGAAATTGAAAAAGGCTCAAATATGCCACTAAACTGCGAAATGACTCATATATGTCACTCGTAAAATGAAGGGCTTACATAATGAACACGTACAAAACCTGATAGTAATAGAGTTCTGTTATGGAGTAATGGCATATATGACCCAAAATGGCAATGGCGGTGACATTTTTGACCCCAACTATTAACGAGTGGCATGAATGAACCTTTTCTAATAGTTCGATGGTATATTTGAGCCTTTTCTGAAGTTAAGATCTAAGAATTCTGAAGACAGAGGAGAGAAGTGAACATTAAGGGCGCTTGGTTCGAAACCAGGATAATCCACGATTATAGTCCCAAGATTATACTCTGGATAATCAATCGCACCTTTTATATGGAGTAAGTTATAGCAAATTCTGGTATAAAACTGATATTGGTTTTAACTAATACCTCCAACCAAACACTTTACAAATCTTATTGTAAAATTCATACTAGATAACCCACCTAATCCCTTAAACCAAACGGCCCCGAAGGAATCGAAAGATCAAAAGAATTAACTTTTGTTCTCTGTAATACGATGATTGCACAAGAAACTACCCAAATAACAAGGGGAAAAAAAATAGAACAATAAGGAAAATTTGATACTAACAGAAACTAAAGATTCCTCCGACACTTTTTGTATAGCAATGCACATAAGCAGAGCTCACTATTTGGGAGATTATAGATCAATTTAGATAATTGTAAATTTTACACGATTAGAAGATTATTAAAAGTTACTCGTACAAGAGGAGAAAGGAACATAGAGAACATTATCTTGTTGTTCGGGAGATTAGAGCCCAAAATCTCAAGAAATCAAAACTTTAAGGTTTCATTGTAAAAGAGAAGTAATGGAACGAAATTATTATGATACCTCACGTTCACAATCAATTTTTTTGCCTTGTGTATGATAGTCTCTGTTAAAATCAGTGAGAAGGGCTTGAGTAATTCAAGGGGCTACACTTTGAGTTCAGAATACTTCAATGCATAGTTAGACTTTTTGATAAATTTAAGAGTTGCTATTTAATTTTACCAGCCGATGCGACTCTTGAATAGTTTATTCAAAACTTTCGCAAACGTAGAGATCTAAAATGTGCATTTGTTCAAACTTTAAATCGAAAACCATTAAAAGGAGCAAAAATAAGGAAAACAAAAGAAATAAGTAATGAATACAACTTTTATTAATCGGAATAAAGAAAAATCCTTTTCATTTGCCACTTTGATAAGGCATTGAGCCGACATTCTCTCCATCTCAATTTATGTGATATAGGTTGATTAGACACGAAATTTAAGATAAAAAAAATATTGTAGTTTGACTACTCTCTCCATCCCAATTTGTATAAATCATTTC
This sequence comes from Lycium barbarum, assembly GCF_019175385.1. NCBI lineage: Eukaryota > Viridiplantae > Streptophyta > Magnoliopsida > Solanales > Solanaceae > Lycium > Lycium barbarum. Next base: position 89,704,660 of record NC_083348.1, read on the forward strand.
ATTAATAGTAAAAAGGAAAAATTTAAATTAAAGAATTTCTAAATTTAAAAAATACATCATTCTTTTTTAGACGAATTAAAAAGAAAAGTGTATAACATTGAGTAATAAATTTACACGGAGAGATACTTTCGCTTTCAATAAAGTTCAAAAGCACTTGCCCCTCCTCGATCTCGCTCATGCTTACACCACAGTTTAAAAACAACTAACTAATTCTTTTCTTCGTTGATTGATATTTCAAATTAAAGTATTAAAATAATACTCCTAATTTATCTTCATTTAATAACAAGTTAGTATCATATTAAACTCTAAAAATGGAATGGTTCCTGAATTTAAATTTTTAAGTTTGTGAGAATAAAGAAAAGGTATCAAATATTTTAGGCTGGTGGAAAGAGGATGTCGAATAAATTGGGAATGATAAAGCAATATTAGTAAGGAATTTGTTATTGCTGCAGAGACAAAAGGCACCTGGTCCCAAATCAGTCCCAAATTTGGGTTGTTGCACTTGGGGGTCAAAATAATCAGCCTAGTTGGTTGCTTCTTTGACAAGCTCCCCATTTTCATCTCACACCACTACTTCCATTTCCCACCAATTCCAAAGAGGAAACCCACCGCAAAAAAAGAAAGCAAAAGCCTGAAAAAGCATAGGAAACCAATTAAGGGAATGGGTATTCAGCTAAGTTTTCAGTTATTGATAGCAATTATTACTGCTGTTCTAGTCATTACAGCTTTGTCTATGTCTAGAGGGATTAGGGAAGCTCCAAAGTTAATTGAGAAGGAGACCAAGAAAAGCTCATTATCTAGCTGCAATTTCTATTCTGGGAAATGGGTATTTGATAACCAATCTATCCCTCTTTATAATGGGACAAAGTGTTCTTTCATGGATGATGGAATGGCTTGTGAGAAGTATGGTAGAAAGAATCTTGATTATCTTTATTGGAAATGGCAACCCAATGATTGTGACCTTCCAAGGTACAGTATTATTCTGTTTTTCTCTTACTTTTTTTTTTCTTGGGTATTTGGTTTTAATTCTTGATTTTGCAAAGATTTAATGCCACGGCGATGTTGGAGAAGTTGAGGAACAGACGGGTTGTTTATGTGGGAGATTCACTCAACAGGAATCAATGGGTTTCAATGGTCTGCATATTAGAGTCACAAATACCTAATCGTCTCAAGTATGTTCACTATAATGGCTCTTTGGTCACCTTTAAAGCTATTGTAAGTTTTAATAATTGCTTCTCCAAAACCCCATCTTACTTGTTTGATTGCAGTTGCTAATTAGTTTTTGTTTGTGAACATTGGTGAAGGAATACAATGCTACTATTGATTTCTATTGGGCACCATTGTTAGTTGAATCAAATTGCGACGATCCATCGTATCATCGTGTGGACGAGCGCATAGTGAGAGTCAATTCTATAGAGAAGCATGCCAGAATTTGGAAAGATGCTGATGTGCTTCTCTTTAATTCTTATCTATGGTGGAGATTGAATTTGAAGGTTCTGTGAGTACATCTTTGCAACCTTTGGCCATTCATAAGAAATTATGGTCCTTAATTTCAAGATTTTAGGCGTAAGGTGTTCATTAATATGAGAGTGATTTGTGTAATTCCAGGTGGGGATCTTTTGATAGTGCAAATGCAAAGTATGAACATTTGGGGATGTTGCGTACATACGAATTGGGGCTACAGACATGGGCAGATTGGTTGGAAACTCATGTTAACCGCACCAAGACTAAAGTTTTCTTTGTTAGCTTGTCACCCACTCACAGCAGGTATGTAATATTACTTTTTTCGGTCCCAAATATTAGTCGATTTAGCAAATAGAATTTGTTTCCACGTTTTAGAAAAACAAGAAGTCAGTGCTGTTTTCTCAATGTGCTCTTACTGTTAAAATTAGTGAAGTGATATTAAGTGTGACATATTAGGAGATAAATGGTGGTTTCGACAATACTCTCACCACTAAGCTATTCCTGAAGTAGTATAATGGACTCATCATTTTTACAGATGCTTGGCCATTTCTGAACAACCTTTATAACTTCAGTGCCCTCAACAACCCTTACTAGAAGAAATTATTAATTGCATCTTTGATTGCCTCCTACAACATGAAACCAAGGGTGGGATGGCAAGTCCAAGAAAATAAGTATAAATAAGTTGGAGCTGATGTCAAGTTCCGTGTTGTAGTAAGTCTCCTGTGATATTAGATCATGTCATGATTCTTCTTTTAAATTTGACTTTGGGGTTTGTACTTTGTATATAGCTAGTTCATTTTTGACTTTCAATTAGTTTATGAGTTCACGCATACTGACTGAGTCATAGGAGTACTAATTTAATGAAGAAACATAAAATGGCAGGGGAGAAGATTGGGGGAAGGCAAATGGTCTGAATTGCTACGACGAAGCAGAGCCAAATTCTAATGCAGCGTATTGGGGATCAGATTCAGATTCAGAAATGATGAAATTGGTCCTTCTTCGGAAAACTCGAGTTGGCTACCACCAATCTAAAAGCCTTTGCGAATTCCAGGAGTGCGACTACTCCTCCATTCCTGTCCCCGAAGCCAAACCCCCCATGCACATCGTCATAACCCCTCGAAACAGACCCAATGTGCCCATTGAAATCTCCTCCTACGAATAACTTCTCAGTAGGCGGTATACTACCCACAACTTCGTCCAAGTCCTCCCAAAAGCGTCTCTTTTCCTCCTCGTCCAATCCCGCTTGCGGCGTGTAAGCACTAATTTTCAAAAGAAGAAAAAAAAAAGTTTCTAGCCTGTTCATCTTCTTGTTAACCCTCATTAAAAAAAACAATAACAAAAAAAAAAAATCAGCCTTCACCTATGTTCATCTTCTTCTTGCAATCTTGATGGTGGCAAAACCAAAGCCATCTCTCTAAATCTTCTTTCAACAATAAACATACCAATGCAGCACAACAAAAAAACCAATACCCAACCATTACCCTTCTTTTCCACACATTAACTGAAAATTCAAAAAGAGTTAAACCTAAACCCCCCAAAACACATCAATTTCTAAATTCTTCCACAAAATTAATCACAATCCTACACCAAAAATTACCAAAGGGACGAGCCAAAATTCCCAATTTATGTTCTTTCTTTCTTCTTCTTCTCCATCCATTAAAACCCCCCATTCATGACCCCACCCGAAAAGTTTGAAACAAAAATATTGACGACTTTATAAGAATGAAAGTGAGGTAAGGCATCAGATACAAATTACTTTTACTAATAAAAAATAAACATTCAGATTAGATTTTTAGTGGGAAATGCATTGATTTTGATACCTCCCTCAATATTTGGACAGTTTCTATATCTTCACACACTTGAGAGAATAGATTGACATAAAATAGTTTGTATAAGGATAGTTTAGATGTGGATATTTTAGGTATGTGGTTGTAACAAAATAAGCTTAATTATCTGTTGGTTTTTGGTGGATGGTGGTGGCTGGAAGAGGGAGATGGCAGGGTGGAGGGAGAAGAGAAAGGTTTGTTTTTTTTTTTGTTTTTTTTTTTTTTTCTCTTAGAGTTTAAGTTTGGTGCACTGTCAGTAAAAAGTTTTACACCATCAGGTAACTTTAAAGATAATTACCATAATTTTCTTAAGTAATAATTTTTTACCTTTTTCAAAAATTACAATTAAAAGTAATTTGACTTCTAATTATAATGTAATTGAAATTCTTTCCTAGTTTTAAGACTATTTCCTTTCCCAGTCTAAGACTCTTCTCTCTTTATCGTATTGTCATGGCAGTGACGGAGCAGCGATGTTGCAGTTATTTTCTTTTCCTCTTTTTATTCCTTCCTTTTTTTTCCTTAAATTATTCCGTTCATCAATCATTTTTATTGGTTTCAAGAAAGCCTAATTGGACATTCTCACTTATAAGAATAAAATAATAATGTGTAATCAGGAAGATGATATGAAATATATATATATGGAAGATGGAGGAAATTATCCAAGAAACTTTCAGTGTTCTATGGGGAATACAACAATGGAAAATGAGACTAACACTTCAAAAAGCACTTAATTTTCATGGCAAAATACCAATGAATCCTACAAATAAGGAACAAAATAAAAATTCGTCCAAAAAAGGTAGCTATGATTAATCTAGATATGATTTTTTTTTTTGGAAAAGTGCAATTGTTGTGGGCTGAAAGAAGAATGCAAAAAAGACTGCATAGTCTAGGAGAAAGAAATGGGTCTGTATGTGTGTAGACGAAGGAGAAAGAGAGGCAGATGGTGGTGGAAGAAGCCAATGAAAAAGAAAATGGTTGGACTATTTGCCAGACAAGGAGGGCGAAGGGGAGAGAAAGAAAAAAACCAGTATTAGTGTTTAATGTTTTTAGAGAAAAAAAAAATATTAAGAAAAACTTGGTAACCTGCAACAGCATGTCAATATTATCTGATGGTGTAAATTTTTCTATACACTGACAGTGCACCAAATTAATTTTTTTTTTTTAATAAGAAAAAGGAATAAATTTGTTTTTTTCACAAAGCTATTTTAAAAAAAAAAAATGATGATATGTCATTAGTTTATCTAGGTGGATTTGACGTGTCGTTCATGTCAGGGCGAGTGAACCACACACAACATCAGAGGGGTATAAAATACTAGTTTTGATTGAGTCAGTAAATCCCTAAATGACATAACAATGGACAACTACAAGAGCCTCCACGCTTTTCCGCCAAATTAAAACAGAAAAGTATACATTAACTTGCTCATGCATGTTACTTCCAAACTATGGGGTCATTGACTTTGCCCGTGAATTCATGTATCTAGATGCTTTCCTATGGTCTGAAGCCATATCAATTGCACCTAGTCATCAATTTTGCTAGTGTGAATCTTTAACATATTAATGTTAAACACGACAAAGTCAATTATTAATATAAAATGCCAAATCAGAGCCAACACAAAAAGGTATAAGTACTATAGGAATAAATGATAACACTGATATAAGAATATTTTTTTCCTTCAAGGCGCGTATGTGCCCTCGTCTAAAAGATCAAATTTTATGCGAGACACGTTTAATTTATTTACAATGTGAGACGAGGACTTGTGGTCGCATTTGTTTAATTAGACAGAATGAAATGGTAATGCAAAACATTTTAAAGTAAAACACTCGAATAAGGAACAAAAAAGCCAAAAACGAGTATGCACAGTTGCACACCGTTACACGTGATTAATCTTTTTTCTTCGGTTTTAAAGCATGAAATGAAGTACATATTTAAGGTTAGTAGTAGATATTATAATTTAGTTGTTAATCTATTGCTAAATAGATCGTAAGTAGCTAATAGAATATTTTGATAACCTGGCATTTGTAAATCACTAAATAAAATTAGCTACGAACTTTTACTATATAAATAGCTACAACGTTTGTCGCTAATTTTCATTTTTTTTTTGTGTATGTGTTTTATTTAAGCTGTTCGTAACTTAACCATGATTAATATATAATCTTATTCCTATGTATCACTTAACCAATAGAAAATTAACAATAGTTCGGTAAATAGTGTACCGTGTACGAGTAAGTTTTCCAGTATGCATGCGTATTTATTTTTCCGTTTATTTTTTTTTATTGTGTCAATGAATTTGGATGGGCATTGCACAACCGGGACCACAGACCCACTTGTGCAGTGGAAATTAAGTGTTCACATAACTTATGTAATACTACTATATGTAAGCAGTGACCAATCTAGCATAGAAAGTGAGGGTTTCAATTGAATCAATAACTATCCGCGCGAAATATAAATTTATATGTAAAAAATTATTAAAATTGTAATAAATAATATATATGAATTCATAACTTTAAAAATATAATGAGTTTAGTATAAAAATTTTAAAATTAAACCCCTAAAATTTAAATTCTGAATCTGTCTCTGTATTTAAGATGCACAATAAAAATCTTTTACACTAATATTATATGACTTATTATACTTGTTTAAATGTCAATTGTGAATTTGTCCCCACTCAGCCTCTTATGTTGACACCATTACTCAAGTTATGCACTTTCTTTTAGAGGTTTGTGGAGAAAATGCGAAGGACTGGAAAGGAACAATTAGGGGTCGTTTGGTAGCTGGTAGTTGGTTTATTATATTAAAAGTTAATAAATATTATATACTTCTTAAAATTAATTTGTTTGCAATTAAATTAAAATATTATTTATTTAAAAAATATTAAAATATTTATTAAAAAAATTATATAAAAATATGGTTTAGAAAGGGAAAGTATTCAAGTGGGGAATGATAAGGGTAATATTGTCATTTCGAATTTTAATTCATGTATTAGTTATTTCATCTTCTAACCCACATAAAATAATAGATATATTTCCCTGTATACAATTTTGATTTTGCTTTCTATATATAGATGCTAGAGCATGAACTTGAGGGGCCTGCTCTGTCGTTACTATGGATTCTGGAAGCAATTAATAGTATGAGGATTCGAAATGGTTTTGAATATCTAGTAAGTAGACAAAAGATGGTTCGTTAATGGAAAAAGACCACTCAATATATATTCTTCTTCAATTATTTACTAATAAGTCAAGTCTCTATTAAAATGAGACTTTAAATCTCATGATCAGATCCAAGTAGAAGAAATAAGTAAAGGAATTAATATTTGTAGATACTTAGCAGGCAAGCTTAATAAGTCAACCAAGTCTATGTCCGTAAGGGACATAATTCAGGAACTACGTCTTCTTTATTTTTTTATCTTTTATTTTTTAATTTATGGGTAAAAAGGATAAAACCCTTCTTCTACGCATCAATTAGTTTGCGTGAATGAATGAGGTTCGCCTTGTTGACTTGGTTGAGATCAAGTTTCTAACATGCATGGTAGACCAAGATTGTCCCCACTACTAGAAATAGTAGTTTTTCCTACCAACATTAAGAAATTTGCGATATATCAAGATTTTCTCACCTCATTCCTACTGAACCAGCTCACTGGAAAAATGCATAGTAGGAAATAGGTTGCTGTTGAAACGTTGGGAAACTTCCTAATTTTTTTCTCGTAAAAACACTACTATTTAGGTTATTTCACACCGACATTCAGTGAAAAATTTGTGCTATAAGACATGATTTCCCACCTCATTCCCACCGAACCAGCTCACTGTGAAAATGAATAGTGAAAACTAGGTTCCCATTGAAATGCTAGGAAAATTCTTTTTCGTGTGAAAACACTACTACTTAAGTTTCTCTAACGGACATTCAACAAGAATAGCACTAAATATTTTTTAGTGGGAAAATAGTAATTTTTTTGGTAGTGCCCTTATTAGCCTTCTGAGTTCATACGAGATCCATGCCTATCTACATTGATAATTCCGGGGAAGATCTTAAAGAAATCAATGGCTCCCTGCTTACTTTAATTTGCCTTCAGTAAATTAATTTGCAGAAAGAAGGGTTATATATATCTCCAAAGAACTCTTATACAGAAAGAGTGTGTGTGTGCGTGTGTATATATATATATATATATATATATATATATATATATATATATATATTGAATGGAGAAGTGCAACTACTTTCGGCTAAACGTTGCAACAGAAATTTTACTAAGGATGTTCAAGGTTTAATATATGTATGTATAAAGTGAATTTTCAGCCTATGTATATGATTCTCTCAGAAAGGATGTTAAACTGACTATCCTTCGCTCTATGTGACCGCACCACTAAGACAGACTAAGTATATATGAAACTAGGTATACGATAATGGAAAGTTCAACGATACATGCAAGTATTGCAGATAAAGTAGATATAGTACATGTTATACTCCGATCCCTCCACCCCAAAGATGTGTCACTTTTGCTGACCGTTGATTCTCGAAAAGCGAAAACTGACACATATTTTAGGACGGAGGGGAATAGATGATATAATCTTAATTAATCATCGACTTACGAGTAATTGAAAGGAGGAAATTGACACTTACAACATCACCAGGGGAGACTCCAAGCTGAGAAAGAGAAGAAGCAAGCTTGACCCATCTTCCATGCAACTCTTCCCATGAATAACTTATATTTCCATGAATTAAGGCTACCTTTTTGCGGTAAACAAATGCAGCAAGTTCCACAAAACTTAGAGGTGTCAACGCAACGGTATGTGGTTTGCAGGGCAAAGTACCAATCCCTCCATGTTTTTCTCTCACGTTGTGGACGAGTGACTCCACAGTTGCTATTGCTCTACCCTATTTATAGTTGTAACGTAACTATAGAATATCAAAATGATACTACTAATTAAAAAACTAGTTCTAAGAGCCAGACGCCAGAAATTCGACCACTCAACATTTTCTTTTTGAATTGTTATTGCCTTCTACTTTAGTGCTACTCCTTCGGTCCCGGTTTGTTTGACACTTTTCGTTTTTTGAGAGTTAAATTAGTTATTTTTTTACCGTAATTTTTTTATATGTCTTTTAAATATTTTAAATTGTTAATTACGGTGACTTTCCAAATATGTAAATTTTATTTCAAAAAATTTAAAGATTCTATGTTCGAACACAGAATCAAAATTAAAATTTTGATATCTTATTTTGGGACCCATCTTATATTTATACCTCATTAGCAGTCAATGTTGAGCGCATGATGTAATATTGTAATGTGGAAATATATTGTAATTCATTTTAAATTCCTCAAGATCATAACACCGCGTTTTGACGTGGCCGCTAAATGAATCGGACATTTTAAGGAATGTTATTTTAGATGAAAAAAGCTTCAAAGTTTGGCTGACGTGCCAAGGATTAAAATAGATAATGACTTCATCGTCATTCGTCAAGCTGATTGCTTGCTTAGTTCTGTCATTATCAATAATACAAACTTTTTGTTAAGCTGATTGCTTGCTTAGTTCCATAATCATCAATTATACGAATTACATATATGCCAAACCGACTAATATTCCACTCTCGAAATATATACTCCATATACTAATAATAATGAGTATATAATGGATCTAAGGTTGACCTTACTTATAACCGCGCGCTATACCGTGTCTTAGATCTACCAATGCTTAAAAAATCAATTTGATGGAGAATCTTTATGCACTTTTATTTTTAATACATACTTTGCTATCTAAATGCATCAATGTGAAGAGAAGGAATTGCACAGAAACTTCTTAAAAAGATTAAGATGGAATCAGCTCGTGGAAATAAAATCTTATACTTTTAATGAGATAGTTTAATTCAGTTACGATATGGCTCTGCTCGTGAGGGGTTGAGATCACCTCTAGTACATTTTGCTCAATTTTTTCTCCGGTGATCTTTTGATTTTCGCCACCTGTTAATTACTTAATCTGATGGCCAGTATTTTTTTTCTTACTTTATACACCAATGCAAATTTTCTAAGATCTAAATTCAACCACATTTAACCTTCTCGTCACCCTAGGTTGTAATTCAGAGCTTACATCCAGAAAATCTTGTGAAAACTTTGAATTGTCACTTGTCAGCATATATATACCTGAAGTTTGTGCTGACACTTTTTGCTTTTCGAGATTCATGTAATTTTTCATAAGAATTGTATTTATACTCCATTCTTCATATAGTTTTTGAATATATAAATTTTAATTTTAAACTATAAATTGATCTACTTCAATTTAACTTTAAAGTTTAACCAAACCGGGAACAACGTCAGTATAATTTCACAAATGGGATCTGGGAAGGATAGTGTGTACGCAGACCTTATTCCTACTTTGAGAGATAGAGAGGCTATTTCTGATATCCTTGGCTCAAAAGAATATTAATCATTAGATTAAGTAGGGACAAGTGGCAGAAATCAATATAGATGCCCCGGAGAAAACTTGAGCAAATTAATATACTGGAGGAGATCTCTTCCCGATTGAGAGTGCTACTTTAGAGTTCTTTCCTTAACGGTGCTTATACAACACATAGATTAGAAGTTTTGTTATACTTCATCTGTCCTAATTTATGTGACACTTTCTGCTTTTCAAATTCAAATTATGTAAACTTTGACTAATATTTTAGAATATATTTTTTAATTATATTGACATGAGAAGAATTGCAGCTTATAGTACCTTTTATATTGCTTTTGGGTGTTTAAATTTTGATTCTAAAATATTGAGTTTGATATAATTCAATTGTATCTCGACGATATACAATAGTCAGAGTAGTTAAATCACATTGTTGTGTACTATAAAGGTACAAACATGTGAACTGTATACCTCGACAGTATATAAGTACATATCTTTTGAATATTTTTATAAATATAATTTTGAAATAGGTATAATTATATTATTTTTAAAAATGAGTATTTTAAATTGCAATTTGGTTTTTGCAAGTTAAAATATTGAAAAGATCCCATTTAGAAATAGCAAAAGACAGAAAGAATACACTCAGGATGCGGTAGTCATATAAATATAGACAAATACATAATTTTTATATCAAATTTGAAAGGGAAAGTAAAAGAAAATATGCTACCTTTAAAGTTTAAACCAATCACCACATAATGTCACCTTCTCATCTTAATTAAATTGTCAAAATTGAAATTCGTATTGAAACTTCATATGTCGCTTTTGGATAGGATGATCACTGAAACACCCATAGTGCCATAAACTTTGGTAATCTAAACCTGACGACCAAAAGGGTATAGGAGGTCAGAGTCGTGGAATTGAAGTTATAACACCTACCACATATGCTTGATAGAGAAGATGAACGGAGCAATTCGTGTTGATAACGTATTGTAAAATCATTTTAAAAGAGTTAGTACAACATATCAAAAGATGAAGCAAGAATAATAAAGAGATAAAGAGAGACAAGATATGAGAGTTTTCTTATTCATCCAAGTATATATTCAAGTGTTGTTCAAGTCACTACAATATGAATCCCTATGCCTCTATTTATAATGGTGCATAGAGGCATATAAAAGGGTAGTTATAAATATGACATTCAACATATGAGAATGTGGGGAAGATCATGGGTGAAGTGGGAGACAATCCATTAAACCTTTGAGATCAGGGAGGAAGTGAGAATTTATTTCTAGAGTGATGGGCATCCACACTTAATATTTCATAACATGAGGTAATTATTTTTTATTGCACGGACATTTTTGTTAATTGAATCTAATGTTCTGCAGGCCAAGAAGTTGGGTAACGTTTAGTTGGGTTATGTATGTATTGGATCATAATTGGGACTAGTGCTATAGCTGAAGAATTTGACAATTTGATTAGTACTGACAGTTCCTGGCCCACAAAAAATATGAGTGATTTATGGGTCATTTGCACTTTTGTCCCAATTTTGTGCTGGTCTTTATTTTGGCCCTTCAAATGGGCTGGTCTTTATTTTCTGTCCTTAGCAATCAAACCTATGCCTAGGGGCAAAAGTTATGCATGTACTATCTTCAAGTTATGCTAACACCAATAAAGAACTTATGCCCCTATAGTCATAAGTGCGATTTTGAAAGGCAAAATTTAAAAACAAGTCCATTTGAAGGGAAAAAAATTAAAGACCAGTCCGTTTGAAGGGAAAACCGTGCAATTACTTCGTGATTTGTAAGGTATTTTTTTGTCTCACAAAAATATAGATCTAAATTTTGTGAATCCAAATGTATCAAATTTCGATTCACCTTGGTGTGAGACAAAAGAGTACCTCACACAACTATTGTTAGTTACATGAGACACATAACGTGACAAAGAGTTGAAGACTATATGAAAAATAAAAGGAAATAAAATAGAAAGAATAAATATTAGTTCCGCTGTTAACGGGAAAAGTTAGATATAGGCTTGACTAAGAATTATTGAGCATCTTCTTCGATTACCTGATTTGAACCATTACCCCATTAAATTAAATTGAGACATTATTGTCAGAGATAGGGCAACAATTTTAGGCTTGGTATCGTTCGCGACAACCGTCTATCTATATATATATATATATATATATATATATATATATATATATATATATATATATATATATATATATATATGAAAATTTAAACTTTATGGGTGTGTTTGGTACGAAGGAAAATGTTTTCATGATTTTCTTATTTATTTTCTTGTATTTAGTACATAAACAGAAAATATTATCCTAAAATTATTTATGTATAATTTAGACAATCACTATGGAAGTTGCAGGTGGCCGTAGGGGTGTGGGGATGTTAAGATGGGGGTTGTGGTGGTGGCAGGGTGTGTTTAAGGATGGGAAGATCATACAATCAACATGGGATGTTTCTCTAGTAGATTCTACTAAGGAAGTCATCTTCCTTATTTTCCTCCATACCAAACACATGCCATATATATTGTGATTTAGGGAATCATTCGGCCCTCTAGCTCCACCCTTGGACCAAGTCATCTATGATTTTACCCTTATTAACCACCTTAACAAAAACATAGCTGGTAATTGTTCATGCTCATTCATAGAAAACATATTCAACTCCTTTACTTGGTGTAATTTCATTTTGCAGTCATTTTGGAGTCTGTTTATTTTATTTTATTTTATTTTATAATTCTTATTTTAACTTAATGCCAATCATAGGGTCCGCCAAAAACGACCTTAATTGCCTCGTTGTGAATTGGGATACACAAGATTTTGGTCACTACGGTCTCTCGTGAAGTGATCATAAACTATAGTTGAGGAGCAACCTCCCCTCCTTAATATTGATAATCTGACTACATTTGAGAATCATTGGCTGATCATGAATTCGACTATTAAGGTAAATTAGAAGGCCTACGAAGTAAATGGTAGAGGATAAAATGGTCTAGAAGACTTTGACGGAAACATTATCATTCGACTAATCAGGGACAGATGAATCTGTCAATTCATAACTGTTAGATTAAATGTACACCGACATTTACCGAACTTGTAATTATCAATTTGGATTTTTTTTTTAAAACTCGTAAGAGCCTACGTAACCAAGATGTCTTGGCTCTTAAATAGGACTACCGTCCAAATGGGTTCAGGGCCCAGGCGAAGACGAAGTAAACGGCAAAAGTCGGTAATTGTTTAACTTGAACTTGTGTGGAAAATCTAGCTCTTCAAGACTTTGACTTATAATTACTTGAAATTTCTTCATGTTGAAAAGTCTTATCCACTACACTTGTTTCCAAAAGATAATCTTGTCTAATTTTGCCATAGCTACGTGTTCGTTAGGTGAAACATGTAGTTTTCTTCATGTTGAAAAGTCTTATCCACTACACTTGGTTCCAAAAGATAATCTTGTCTAATTTTGCCATAGCTACGTGTTCGTTAGGTGAAACATGTAATTTTCTCCAGAATAGCAGTTGAAGTCATACGATTACGCGTGAGAAAATGCCTTTGTCAGTAATAGTAGTACTAATTTTATCAAAAAACAAATAAAAAAAATTGAAGTTCTTATAATAATATATTCCGCACTTTTAAAGTAAAATTTGAATTAAATTTATATTCAAAATAAAGTTATGTTTTGATTAAAAAATAAAACACTTAAACAAGCATAAAAACATAGTTAGAAAATATAGGAGAAAGAGTAGTTGTAAATTGGTGAAACTTTAAACAGTCATAACTTTGCGCTCGGATATCCGATTTATGCAATTTTTTTTTGATTTTGCATATTTTTCCGAGATCTAGCAGCGCAAGCCGGGCCGATTTTCTAGAAAACCTCTTTTTTCCCTTCCAATTTTAATTTTCCCCCAAATTGGCGGGAAATTTTTAGTTTTCTTTACTTATAATATGATGATGCGCAATAGACTTCAACATAAAAATTTCGGAGTAATGTAGCTGTGAATGTCAATTTCACTTATGTGGTTTCAATTTTTGAAAATAAAGCTCACTAATTTTCTCAACATATAGGATAAAACTAATTTTATTTCGAAAATTGATTCACGAAATGCAAAAAAAAAAACAGTTTTTTTCATTAATTTCATGAAATGCAAAAAAAAAAAAAAAAAAAAAATTTCATTAGTTTCACGAATTGCAAAAATAAAATAAAAAATTGTTGCGTTTCGTGAATTGCACAACAAAATGCAAAAAAAAAATAATTTGTTGCATTTCGCTACACATGTAGCGAAATGCAACAATTCATTCGGCACCGGAATAGTGTGAGTGTGGGTCCAACGAAATACCCATTTTGGTCTAAAAAAAAAATATACTATTTTGAGCTAATGGCTGCAAAAATAACCATTTTGGCTCCGGACTCAAATTTTCTACTTTATATACTGATCCTTCTATTGTGAATAAGAGAAAAAGTAGTGTTTTTAGATACGAGTTACTCCGTCTTAAGCAGTACATGGTGAAACTTTGTATTTATCCCCTTGCTATTTTTCTTGGAAGAACTCCGGACAATTCTTCACAGTATCGGCCATTTATGATGACACACGTAAATGACCTAAACAAGAAGCAAACTTGGCTGCTATATTTCCGTGGAAAATTGACATAGTAGTACAAATTAATCAAAACATCATTTAACATTATTAGTTGAAAAGTCTCTGCTCACTTTAATCTGATAACTATAAAGGCCCACCTACATAACTAAACATTAAACTCAAAAAACATAAGAAAGGACAGAGAAAAAAAATGGAGTTCTTTGGATCATCACTGGCATTTTCTTGTCTCTTTTTCTTGTTCCTAACAGGAACTTTGGCACAAGATATTGGTTCAATTATAACCAGGGACTTGTTCGAAAAGATGCTGAGTTTTAGGAACAACAATCAATGTCCTGCGAAGGGATTCTACACTTATGATGCATTCATAGCTGCAGCCAATTCCTTCCCAGGTTTTGGTACTACTGGTGATGATACTGCTCGAAAGAAGGACATCGCTGCCTTTTTCGGTCAAACTTCTCACGAAACTAATGGTAATTTGGCTTATCCCTCTATCCTTGTAATTTAATCTGTTGTACCGAGTTGTATTGTCTTATCTAGGTTACTAATTCCATTTATTACTAGCAGTTACCGGTAGTTATCTTTTAAGTGATCTGATTGTGTGTACAACAAACAACAACAACATACCCAGTATATATTCATCTGGTGGAGTCTGAGGAGGGTCGAGTGTATGCAGACCTTACCGGTTGTTTTCGATAGACCCTCGGCTCAAGTGATCTGATTGTGTGTAAAAATTGAAATATATAAGTGAACCCTTTGCTCTTTCGCAGGCGGTGCTTCAGGAACATATGAAGGAGGATATTGCTATGTTAGGCAAATCGAGCAGTCAGACAGATATTATGGTAGAGGACCCATCCAATTGACAAGGTAAGACAGATGAATAGAATACCAATCATTAAAACGTTACCTTAAAATTAATCCTGATAGTCAACAACAACATACTCAGCGTAATTTCACAAGTGGGGTTTAGGGATAGAGTGCATGCAGACTTTACCCCTACCTTGGTAGGTAGAGAGGTTGTTTCCGATAGACCCTCAGCTCCAAGCCTGATAATCAATTTCTTTATAAAGATAATAAGAGGAGGGGAATCTATATAGTGTCTTGATGACTGATTTTGAAATTAATGATAAACTTTTGCAGCCAAGCTAACTACGACCGAGCTGGAAGGGGTATTAGAGAAGACCTAGTGAATAACCCTGATTTGGTAGCTACAGATGCTACAATATCATTCAAAACAGCAATATGGTTCTGGATGACACCACAGGATAATAAGCCATCATGCCACGACGTTATCATTGGGCGATGGACGCCGTCAGCAGCAGATATATCGGCAAATCGACAACCTGGCTACGGTGTCATTACCAACATCATTAACGGTGGACTTGAATGTGGCATGGGTCAGAAAGAGGAAGTGGAAAATCGAATTGGATTTTACAGGAGGTATTGTAGTATGTTGAATGTTGCCCCTGGAGACAACTTGGACTGTTACAATCAAAGGAACTTCGCCCAGGGCTAGACTAGAATGGAAATCGTGTTATGTATTACTCATCAAGATGTTAGTCCACAAGTTATATTTGGCTTTAATGAATAAAGGGATTGTGTATGCCCGTTTAAAATAGGTGATATATTGCTATTTATCTTCCTGAAAAGAACCACTAATTCCTCTATGGAGCGCTTCGAGTGAAGCTGTTGTAGAAGTGAAAGTAAAAGTTCTATTCAGAAATAAAAGTTTCTTGCACCACGTCAGAGACTCGGAATATATATGATTTATGTTGTAGATTTTGATTTTTTTTAAAAGAAAAGTTTAAATCAAATTGATATCAACTGCACCATATAAGATATAACATGTACAAATTCAACTACTTTCTCTCTCATGTTTTTCGAGTAAAAATTGTACACTTTTATAGTGGGGAAGTAAAATTTTAATTAGTAAAAGAGTATAAAATAACCTCTTACCGTCTTGCTAGATAAAATATCTTAATTTATCTTCCGTTATACTTTAGGTCATTCATACCCAAATCTTCTTGTATTTATCATGACCCTGATGGACTCCAATCTCAATTAGGATGGGGGCTTTAATTTTAGGGAGAGTTACGCATTTGACTCTTTTAACCTTGACAAAAATAGAGGGGAAATGGTCAAGAGAGCCTTGGTTGAAGATTCAAATCATTCGACTGATCAGGGAGAAAATGAATCTGTCAATTCATGACTATTATTACTACTATATTAAGTAGGCGTTTGGACATGCGATTTCATCTCATAATACTACAAAAAAAAGAGGTAATCAACGGAAGTTTTTAAACGGAGGGTATTAATACCTCCACTAATTGCATCAATTTACAGAGATTAAAAGAGCCCCCATGAAATTATGTAATTAGCAGGGGTTGTAAACATCCACAACCTTAAAAAAAGAGCGCCATATTTAAACTAAATTATAATAATTTAACGGAGGTTTGTAACCCCGCTAGATACATAATTTATTGGAGATTTAAACAACTTAAAATAAAAAGAGGTTTAATAGCGGGGTCAGTCTAACCTCAGCTAAATTATATCAACTTGCGGTGGTTCGGAGCCTCCGCTATCTTATTTATAAAAAAGCGCGGCATTTAACAAAAAAAAAAAAAAAAAAACCAAGCTTTTTTGTTTCCCTCTTTTTTTTTTTCACCCAAAATATTTCTCACTCGTCTCGCTCTCCTTCTCACTCTAGCAGAAGAGAAAATTATTTCATGGTTCTTCTCACTAATTGCATCTATTTTACCGGTAAGTGTATTTTTTTTTTTTTTTGCTTCTTCTTCAATTGCCTCTTTCTTAAGGTTTATTTTTTTATGAAATTTTAAGTAGAATTTAGCTTTGCTTCATTTTTTTCCTCTTTTTTTTTTTGTATCAAATTTCATTTTTGTGTGAATTTTGCGTGTTTTTGAATTGCATGTGGTTTTCTCGATGTTGATTTGAAATTTGTTCGAAATTTGAAACTTGTTTTCTTTGATTTTGATTTTCTTCTTTGATTTTAGTTTTCTACTTTGATTTTAACTTTCTGCTTCGATTTTAGAACGAAGCTTCGATTTACTGCGATTTTGAACGAAGCTTTAGGTTTGTATTTACTTTGATTTTAGTTTTATGTTTAGATTCTACTTCGATCTTAGATTTCTGCTTCAATTTAATTAGAAATCTAGAAAGACTTTATGTTCGTATTTTAAGCTTCGATTTACTTCATCTTTTTGCACAGGTATTGTTCGATTTTGCAATTTTAGGTATTATTTGTATTTTAGGTATGGTACACTTGTTAGTGTTGTACACTTGTTTCATCTTCTTCACAGGTTAGTGTTGTACACTTGCTTGACTTGTGTAATTATGGGCTGATTGATAGGAGTAAGTGTAACTATAATTTGAATCCGAAAACTAGAGCTTGGCATGCTAAAATGGATGTTGATGAGCTAGGAGCTGGACTGATTTTGTTCTGGGTTTGACAAAATAATCTCAACATGTATGATGCACATGCTTTTCTATTGTTCTTTCATCAAGAGTATTTCCGGACTAGGCTTCGGGTGAAACTATTGCATTGTTACCCCTATGAAAATAGTCCTAATTGCACATTCATGCTGAGCATTGAAATCACGACTTTGACCAAATAAAATTATTAAACAAATGTTTGTGTAAATAATCCTTTCAATTAAGCAACTTTACCTTATTGAGTAGTGATCCAGACTGATAATTCATCAGCCGAAGTTTCCAGATGTTATTTGTTGTGTGCCTGCAGTGGCAAGGACTAGGATGGAAATGATTATTGTTGCATTCTTAAATGTGTGGAGGAGAAATTCACTCATTTGATTGCTACTATAGTACTATCAATCTCACAATTATGTGTCAACATTTCTAAAACCACAATTCTGATATTTTATTTACACCTTCAATGGTTATCAATGCTGGTGGCAGGTTGTTTATGATAGTTTACGTCGTAAAATGTAGAGATTTGATTTTATGAATATACCAATCAAGGTAAATGACTTTTGTAACTGTCCTTTCTTCTATTGACATAACAAAGTATGATCTTATTAAATAAGATATCTGCACTAAGGTGAAGAAGCCTCCTCAAATGTACCCTTGCCTATCGAATTAGGTTTCCAAATCAGACAACGTAGATGTTGGAGTAACAGTTGACATTAGATAGTAAAGGTTAACAATGCCACAATGTTTAGATGAATTTGCAGAAACGTAAGATAAAAGTTAACAGGCATATACGAATTGAATTTTGGCATTCGCAGAATTCTTTGGTGAGCAGAATAATGGACTAGATTTTTTTTTTATTCTTTATGCAGTAGTAGTTATTGAAGAGGAGAAAAACTTGTTCTTTCCATTAAGTGTGTCTTTGGAAACATCAAATTATTGCTGCTTTATTTATTTGAAGTAACTTGATATGGAGAAGCTTTCTTTTAGCTTTGGTTTTCTCAAGTATATGTGTCAATATGTTGATAATCATAACTGAATTGTTGCAATCCATTTTGGTTATTGAGAGGTTGCTGGAAAATACTGCACGGGTTTTTGAAGAGATATGAGGAAAACTACTTGGATTAGTTGTAACTTTCTGTTTAAAAGAATTAGTTACAATTTCTTGATATGAAGTGTTTGCTTCTTCTTTTTTCCGCTCTCGCTAATCTTTATGCATCTTTTTCTCTTGCAAGGATATAATATATGTAATTTGTCTACTAAGTTTCTTTTTGGTTTGGTTTACAAATGATAAAGAAACTGATTGTTTTGTTTTAATAGGATTGCCAATATATTGAAAGCCGACAGGATTAGTTTGTGGACCTTGTATCATTGCACTGTTAGCTGCGTTTTTCCACATATTAAGGTAGTTGTTTTATTGAATTAAATTCTATCCATGCCTTTGTAGTTGCTTTTATTTTATTATTATATTTTCATGTTGGTATATTGTTGACCCAAATTTTTTCAATTATGTACGTTTTATTTAGGAAAAATTTCAGCTAGCAGTGAGTCAAAGTACTGTGGATGAGTCTGAAATTTCTCCCAACGATGCTGTGGGTAAGGTGCTAGGAAAAGAGCATTCTGGGAGGGTAAGATATTTGGGATTAGGAGCTACTCCAAGCACTCATTTTAAACAAACAAAACCTCGTGTTGGTGGTATTAGAATTCCAAGTAATGATGTTGGATGTTCTTCTTTCGGATGTCAAGACAAGTACAATAAATTGTTGAATACTTTCAAAGCCTACATGATAATGAAGGAAGGGTCAATACCAGAACAGTTTGCTGGGATCTTTGGTTCACCTCCTACAACGGTAAATCAATTTGCTCATTTTAATTTTCTGCTTGATTTACTGGGCTCTTCACTTCCCTACAATTTGCTTGATTGCCCACTTACGAGGTTTTAGTTTTCTACTTAATTTAGGAAGGGTTTTTCTAAATGTGCATAACTTTTTGTTCCTGCTATTAATTACTTTTGTTGTGTCCTAAGGTTGACCAGAAATTTAACATCTGTTTAGCAAAAACAACAATTGTTTCTTTATCTTCTGTTTTGACATAAAAGAGATGCATTTAAATCATCTGTTTCTTTTAGTGCATAAATAGTATGTTTGAGTATGAAAATCTGAGTTTTGTATCCCATGTTTAAGAATCTGAATTCATTACTGCTATTCCTTTTTTTTTATTATTCCTCGTAAGGCAGTAGCACGTACTATCGTTCATGGTATTGCTAAAAATTTCAGGAAGTAGGAATTATGAAACCATTAGAAAAGACATTCATAATAAGATGTTGATTCCATCAAAGTGGCAGAATTTCAGAACAGGTGTGTTGATAATTGCATGTTTGGTTTGTATTGCCACGAAGAGTTGTTTAGAAACTAATTTATAAAGACTAACTTACGTAAACGGCAATGTTGTAGCACGATCTTAACGTATTATACTATAATTATTATACTAATTAACGACTAACTGATGTTTTATTTTGAATCTTCTTAAAGGAGACCAAGCAGAAAAAGCCTTCAGGTCTTTAAAGTCTTGAATTATGATAGCTTTAGGATAGGTGTATAGCAATATAGTAACATATATAGTTGTGCCTGAGATCATGAAAGAGAGGAATTAGAAATCAATGAAACAATTTGTGCTAAGGCTAGATGCTTCTCAAAATAATTCAGCGATGGGATCTGAAGAAGAAAACTACTACAACAACCTTATTAAAAATATCGTTGTTTTTATTCTTCTCTCTGATCGCAGTTTCTTTCTTGTCCTTGACCGGACGGTTTGATCTTGTAAGTCAATGTGTATTTACCTTAATAAAGCCAATTTTAATGCATACTTATAATTTCAGTTAATAGACATGTAATAAAAAGTAGCTACTCCATCTTGTGTTGAGACTCAGATTTTCCACTACTAGTATTTTGTATTTGTGTTTTCCAGTTTATATAGGTACAATATTGACCTCTAATCAAGTTCATATGGATTCTGCATAAGAAATGAAGCTGATGATTTGATAGTTGATATAATTCAAACCTAAGGAGATTCACATAGCTACTAATATAATGGCATTGCCTATTTGCTTGTGGGCTACTGGAAAAAGTCTTTGTTGCTTAAAAATGTGGTGACTGATTATTTGTACTATCCTTAGTTGTGTCCTTTACTGTGGATTAGTTTCTGGTTCCCATATTCTCTGTATTTGTGGTACTGTTATATACCAAAATTCATATTTTGGTTTGAATTTGCATGATTTAAGCTGGCAGCTACTTCATTTCAGCTACAATAACCCAATTGTATACCAAGCTCTGAATTTTGTTGTATCGGTGATCCCTGTTTTTCTTAATTATCCGATCTTTCGGGTAATGTATTCACAAATCTCTCTTTCTTTGCAGCCAAGTGACGTAGGTAGCAGCTAGCGGATCCATGGATTCAAGATTTTCTAGCTCTAGTAATGATGTAATATGATTAGTTGACTAAAGTGGATTTTTTGACGATTTCAGTTGATGACATTTACTTGTCTTAGTATTTTGTATGCTTTAATGGAATGTTGATAATTCTCAATTTTGATATTCTGGTTTTAGTGTTAAAATATTCATATTTGTATTAAAAAAAAGTTCGAAAAGTTGTTTTTTGTAACAAATATATCTATTCTAGAATATATCTAAAAGTGTGGGGGTTTAAACCCAAATAGTTATAGTAAATTCCGAGGGTTTGTAACCTCCCTTGTACCCAAAATGTACCATAGACAGAAAGTGCAATTTGCGGAAGTTTATAACCTCCGCTATTTGTTGTCACGGAGGTTGGGCAAACCCTCGCAGTAAGCTGCGGCAAATTGATTGGGGCGGCGTTAATGGCAGGGGTTTGGTGAACCTCCGTGACAGCAAATAGCGGAGGTTATAAGCTTCTGCAAGTTGCACTTTTGACCTCCGCGAATTGCATCTTTTTTTGTAGCATGATGAAATCATGAGATGAAATTAGCGTTTGGACATGCGATTTCATCTCTGATTTCATCTCATGAGATGAAATCCCAAATCATCCAAAAAGACATGATTTGAGATTTTAAATCATGATTTCAAAAAATATAAATGTAAAATTTTACCCATATGTTTATATTTTATAAAAAAAGACCCATAAGTTGGTAAATATATTTAGCAATCATGTTTACCAACCATTTGTATTAAATATTAATATGCAAGTTGGTAAAATATATTTATCAATCATGTTTATCATGTGGGAGGATTATATTAAAGAGTCGTTACATTACTATTCATGCTAAATTTTTCTTTTTATTGAACTAAAGTTTGATCAATTGATGTTATATTTTTTAGAAAGGTCTTCTAGTAGCGTATTAATTTTATTATGAACTTATGATTTTCTCATTTGGTAAGATTGTATGAGAATTGAAATTTTTTTGATGGTTTTCACAACTTGTGGGGTCTTTATGTTTATAAAAAAAAAACTACAACTTAAGAAATCTAAATTGCATGTCCAAACATGATTTCATCTCATGAGATGAGATGAAATCATGTCCAAACGGCTCCTAAATGTACATAGACATTTCAAACATGCCGAACTTGTAGAAAAATAATCAGAGAACTCGTAAAAGCCTAACTAAGATTAACGTCTCGACTCTTGACTTTCAAGGACTTCTCTGTCCTGAGCGAGTTCAGGACCCAGTTGAAGCTTGAAGTAAAACTGCAAACGTAGGTAAATAGAAGCGGTAAAATTATCTTATCAAAAGTATGATTCTTCCAACCCTGTTCATTTTGACCCCCCAAATTCAACTGAAATTGATCAACGCATCTTTCAAAATATTTTTAATAAGATTTTTTCTTTGGTACGTGTTATACAATCGTAATGAAGAAAAAAACTTATATAAGGTACTTTAATAAATGGAAAAGGGTCAAATTTGCCCTCTAACTATTGTTTATAGTTCAGATTTATCCTTCGTTAGAGTTTTGGTTCATATTTACCCCTTCCGTTAAGAAACTTGTTACATTTGCCCTTATCACTAACGGAATGCTGACTAGGAGCCCTTATTTTCCACATAAATGCCATGTGTATATATAATTTTTCTTTTATTTTATGATATACCTATTGAATTTTGCCATGTAATATTTGTTTTCTATTAAAAAAAATATAATACCTAATCTTCTCTTCCATCAAACCACCACTTCCCCTTCTTCTCCGCCAATGTCACCGCCGTCCACCACCCTCCACAGCCGCTGGTTAATTTACTAAAAATTAACCCATTAGATAGAAGTGATTGAAGATTTAATTTATGCATAATTTATGTTTCCAATCGGAGTTCTGGAATCTGATTAATCGAAACTTGAAGTAGCTCCGGAGAGTTGTATCAGCATTGTAAGTAAATCATTTATTTGTTGCTTATTACCACATTCGTGGTATATTTAATTTTCGGGTATGTGAAAAAATCTGTTCTTCTTTATGTTGCTCTTTGTGGTAGATTTTTGGATTAAAATTTGGATGCAAGAGCTTCTCACCACATTATTCGGGCTGTAAATGTACTAGTAATTATTTTTTCCCCTTTTGCAGAAGCATTTACATTTGGAGTCTATCAGAAGAAGAAGAAGAAGAAGCCATGTGTGTTAGATTTGTGGAGGGATATTATTATTCCCATATAATTTACTTTTACTTATTAGAAATGCAATCTCCACTTCACCATTAAATCGTTTTTCTTTCTTTTGATGTCTTAAAGCCTCTTGCAGACAACAAACAAGAAAAAAAAAAAAAAATCATCAATAGATCCTTCATTAAAAAGAAAGAAGATACCAAGTGGGGAAGTAATGGGTTAACTTTTACTAAATTAATTGGCAGCGGTGGATGGCGGTGATCGTGGCGGAGAAGAAGAAGGGGAGTTGGTGGTTTGATGGGGAAGGAGATTAGGTATTGTATTTTTTTTTGATAGAAAAAGAAAATTATATGGCAAAATTCAATTGGTATGTTATAGATACACATGACATCTATGTGGAAAATAAGGGCTCCTAGCCAGCGATCCGTTAGTAACAAGGATAAATGTAACAAGTTTCTTAACGGAAGGGATAAATATGAACCAAAACTCTAACAAAGGGTAAATTTAAACTATAAACAATAGTTGGATGGTAAATTTAACCTTTTTCCCTTTAATAAATTATTATATAAAAAAAACAAAGAAATTAGAACTATTAAGAGTTATACCAATTGGGTTATGCATGATATATTAGATAACTCACCTAATCCCTTAAACCAAACGGCCCCGAAGGAATAGAAAGATCAAAAGAGTTAACTTTTGTTCTCTGTAATACGATGATTACACAAGAAACTACCCAAAAATGACAAGGGAAAAAAATAGAACAATAAGTAAAATTTGATACTAACAGAAACTCAAGATTCCTCCGACATTTAAAAAAGATTTTTTTCTTCTTTTTGTATAGCAATGCACATAAGCTGAAGTCACTATTTGGGAAATTATAGATCAATTCAGATAATTGTAAATTTAACACGATCAGAAGATTAGTAGAAGTAACTCGTACAAGAGGAGAAAGGAATATAGAGAAAATTATCTTGTTTATTATGATACCTCATGTTCACAACCAATTTTTTTATCTTATTCCTCCTCTGGAATAGTGTTTTCAAAACTTTCGCAAACGTAGAGATCTAAAATATGCATTTGTTCAAACTTTAAATCGAAATCATTAAAAGAAGAAAAAATAAGGAAAAGAAAAGAAATAAATGAATACAACTTTTTATTTATTGTAAAGGAAATCCTTTTCAATTTTCATTTGCCACTTTGACAAGGTATTGAGTCGACAGTCGTCATTAATAATTTACACACATACCCAGATCGGAGAGATACTTTCGCTTTCAATAAAGGTCCAAAAGCACTTGCTCCCTCCTTGATCTTGCTCAATTACAGTAGTGCCAATTTATTCTTCTGTGATTCATATGAAATTTTAAATATTATTTTAAATTAAAGTATTAAATTAATAATCATATTTTATAGTAATTTAATAAAAAATATCATATTAAAATCGTCAAATTGAATGGTTAATGCATTTGAGTTATTAAATTTGCAAGAGAAGTATTATTTTATTATTATAACAAAGAAAGGAGGAATTACTACAAAAATATCATATTAAAATACTCAAATTGAATGGTTAATGCATTTGAATTATTAAATTTGCAAGAGAAGTATTATTTTATTATTATAAGAAAGAAAGGAGGAAGTAAGATCTTTTGGCCTCTTACAATTCGAATAGAAGATTTTTTTTCCCCAAAGCTCGCATGTGGAAGAAATAAAAATCTCCTATAAAAAGATCATAAAATTAAATTTTTTTTACAAAGGGCTAAAAATTTATTTCTCCCTAACGAAAGGGTCTTGACTACTCCATTCATTCCATAATAAGTAGTGTTTTTAGTTTATGTACGTCTCTTAAGAAATTACTTACTTCTAGAAAATTATGAGTGTTTTTACTAACTTACCTTAATTAATGCCTAGAAAAAGAAAAGTTATTTAATGATTCTTAATTATAAATAAGGGTAAGTTTGAAACAATAAAATTATAAATAAAAATACGTTTGAAAGAATAAAATTAATTTCTTATTGAAATTCTAAAACACCACTCATTTTGAAACAAAAAAAATCTAAAACACCACTTATTATGCAATAAAGGGATTATAAAATATTTTAGGCCGGTGGAAAGAGGATGTCGAATAAATTGGGAATGATAAAGCAATATTAGTAAGGAATTTGTTATTGCTGCAGAGACAAAAGGCACCTGGTCCCAAATCAGTCCCAAATTTGGGTTGTTGCACTTGGGGGTCAAAATAATCAGCCTAGTTGGTTGCTTCTTTGACAAGCTCCCCATTTTCATCTCACACCAATCATGACTACTTCCATTTCCCACCAATTCCAAAGAGGAAACCCACCGCAAAAAAAGAAAGCAAAAGCCTGAAAAAGCATAGGAAAATGAATGGAAGACCAATTAAGGGAATGGGTATTCAGCTAAGTTTTCAGTTATTGATAGCAATTATTACTGCTGTTCTAGTCATTACAGCTTTGTCTATGTCTAGAGGGATTAGGGAAGCTCCAAAGTTAATTGAGAAGGAGACCAAGAAAAGCTCATTATCTAGCTGCAATTTCTATTCTGGGAAATGGGTATTTGATAACCAATCTATCCCTCTTTATAATGGGACAAAGTGTTCTTTCATGGATGATGGAATGGCTTGTGAGAAGTATGGTAGAAAGAATCTTGATTATCTTTATTGGAAATGGCAACCCAATGATTGTGACCTTCCAAGGTACAGTATTATTCTGTTTTTCTCTTACTTTTTTTTTTCTTGGGTATTTGGTTTTAATTCTTGATTTTGCAAAGATTTAATGCCACGGCGATGTTGGAGAAGTTGAGGAACAGACGGGTTGTTTATGTGGGAGATTCACTCAACAGGAATCAATGGGTTTCAATGGTCTGCATATTAGAGTCACAAATACCTAATCGTCTCAAGTATGTTCACTATAATGGCTCTTTGGTCACCTTTAAAGCTATTGTAAGTTTTAATAATTGCTTCTCCAAAACCCCATCTTACTTGTTTGATTGCAGTTACTAATTAGTTTTTGTTTGTGAACATTGGTGAAGGAATACAATGCTACTATTGATTTCTATTGGGCACCATTGTTAGTTGAATCAAATTGCGACGATCCATCGTATCATCGTGTGGACGAGCGCATAGTGAGAGTCAATTCTATAGAGAAGCATGCCAGAATTTGGAAAGATGCTGATGTGCTTGTCTTTAATTCTTATCTATGGTGGAGATTGAATTTGAAGGTTCTGTGAGTACATCTTTGCAACCTTTGGCCATTCATAAGAAATTATGGTCCTTAATTTCAAGATTTTAGGCGTAAGGTGTTCATTAATATGAGAGTGATTTGTGTAATTCCAGGTGGGGATCTTTTGATAGTGCAAATGCAAAGTATGAACATTTGGGGATGTTGCCTACATACGAATTGGGGCTACAGACATGGGCAGATTGGTTGGAAACTCATGTTAACCGCACCAAGACTAAAGTTTTCTTTGTTAGCTTGTCACCCACTCACAGCAGGTATATAATATTGCTTTTTTCGGTCCCAAATATTAGTCGATTTAGCAAATAGAATTTGTTTCCAAATTATTTGACGTTTTAGAAAAACAAGAAGTCAGTGCTGTTTTCTCAATATGCTCTTACTGTTAAAATTAGTGAAGTGATATTAAGTGTGACATATTAGGAGATAAATGGTGGTTTCGACAATACTCTCACCACTAAGCTATTCCTGAAGTAGTATAATGGACTCATCATTTTTACAGATGCTTGGCCATTTCTGAACAACCTTTATAACTTCAGTGCCCTCAACAACCCTTACTAGAAGAAATTATTAATTGCATCTTTGATTGCCTCCTACAACATGAAACCAAGGGTGGGATGGCAAGTCCAAGAAAATAAGTATAAATAAGTTGGAGCTGATGTCAAGTTCCGTGTTGGAGTAAGTCTCCTGTGATATTAGATCATGTCATGAATCTTCTTTTAAATTTGACTTTGGGGTTTGTACTTTGTGTATAGCTAGTTCATTTTTGACTTTCAATTAGTTTATGAGTTTACGCATACTGACTGAGTCATAGGAGTACTAATTTAATGAAGAAACATAAAATGGCAGGGGAGAAGATTGGGGGAAGGCAAATGGTCAGAATTGCTACGACGAAGCAGAGCCAAATTCTAATGCAGCGTATTGGGGATCAGATTCAGATTCAGAAATGATGAAATTGGTGGAAGTGGCCATCCAGAAATTGAATGAGAAGAGTGGTCTCAAAGTAGATTTGCTCAACATTACTCAATTGTCTGAATACAGAAAGGATGGCCATTCATCAATCTACAGAAAGCACTGGGATCCTCTGACCAAAGAGCAATTGTCAAATCCAAGTAGTTATGCAGATTGTATACATTGGTGCTTACCTGGTGTTCCTGATGTTTGGAATAACTTTTTATATGCATATCTTCTTTACTTGTGATCCGTACAGAACAAGACTAGTTGGTACAAAAATAGTAAAAAAATAAAATTAATTTTTTCTTGAAAGGACTGAATCACCCTATTTCATTCCTTTGCTAAACTGATAGTCCAGGCTCAATTAGAGCACTAAACCATGCCGTTGAAGGGAAAAAAGCTTATATGTACATGTTTATACCAAATCAATGAATGCAAGACTTGTGTTTGTAATTGATTCTCACTTTAAGTTGTGTTTTCATGTAGTTAAAGGGATTGTTTTTGCATAAATATCGGATCTGAGTACGTATTTTCTGTTGTTAAGCCCTCATGACT
This sequence comes from Lycium barbarum, assembly GCF_019175385.1. Taxonomy (NCBI): domain Eukaryota; kingdom Viridiplantae; phylum Streptophyta; class Magnoliopsida; order Solanales; family Solanaceae; genus Lycium; species Lycium barbarum. The sequence goes on from NC_083348.1 coordinate 89,732,748, forward strand.
CAATAAAGGAAACAGAGTACACACCCCATAATTTGTCTGAAACACTTGGGGGAAAACAATCCGTCAATTGCCAAGGGTGGATGTATGAATGATCTATATATAATGTTCAAATCAGCTTATGTAATCCATGTTTGTCCAACATAGAATACACATCTGCCAACCCTGGGGTATGAACAATTGGTACTTTTGATTGAAACACGATGACAAAATAAACTTGCAACGACACCCGCAAGGGTGGCTCAGTTGGTTGAGCATGGGGCTTCCATAATGGAGGTCTCAAGTTCGAAACCCCCTGCCTACGACAACAGGAGATTTGCTTTCTGGGTCGAGCTCGTCGCACATGGCTTGCCTAGTGCGGGTTATCTCTCCTGTGTGATAGGCGGGCTATTACACAAGAGCGGGGTTTACCCTGTGCGCACCCAAAGGGTAGCGGCTGTGGGTTCCCTTGTCATTAAAAAAAAAAAATGAAAAAAGGCTAGCAACAACAATAGGAAAATAGAGACACCGAGTTACGTCCGGGGGCAATGAGAAGAATCCCGCTAGAAATTGTTGAAGCGTGTTAAAAAAGAAAATAACTCTCAATGTTTTACACTTATGCCCAATAATAGAATAAAAAATTAAAAACACTTCTCTGTTGATGATTAGTCCAAGCCAGAAAAGTATATCAACACTGAGTTCGCTAGTGTAAACATGAAAAATGTAGTCTTCGATTTGTCTATCAGAAGTGATGGAAAATCTAGGACGCCGTCTCTATACATCGTTCGACCTAATGAGAAGAATCCCGCTAGAAATTGTTGAAGCGTGTTAAAAAAGAAAATAACTCTCAATGTTTTACACTTATGCCCATTAATAGAATAAAAAATTAAAAACACTTCCCTGTTGATGATTAGTCCAAGCCAGAAAAGTATATCAACACGAGTTCGCTAGTGTAAACATGAAAATGTAGTCTTCGATTTGTCTATCAGAAGTGATGGAAAATCTAGGACGCCGTCTCTATACATCGTTCGACCTAATAGGGTTCTAAATCCTGACACATTGGCAGTTTCTTATCATACAAAAGATTATCTTCTACTTCTGCCTAATTAACTAGTCCAACGGTCAATTCCAACAGGCGTTCTATTGATTAAGTATGCATTAAGAGAATAAAATATATTTACCTAATTAGATCACTTATAAAGTAATTATAAACAAATCTTTGAAATAATATTGCTTCCAAATGTTCCAGTTTATGTGATGGTATTTGACTTGACAGAAAGCTTAAGAAAGAAAGAAATATTTTTTAAATTTATGGTCTAAAGCACGTCATACATATTTGTGTGACTAAAAGTGTCTCATTAAGGATGAAATGATAAGTTTAAAACTAAATTATTTCAAATCGTAAGAAATATATAACTCGAATCATTTATTTATCTTATTCAAGAAAGAACAACAAATTGAAGTAGGCAATCAGGAATGGTAAAGCGTGTTATTATTAAGCAGTTGTACCTTTTGTCAAGATATATGAGTCATAACAGCTGATTGATTAGAAAAGAATATATCTAGTAGTAACAAGAATTCTACCCAAGACTAACTCAAGTGTTTTCCTCCCAACTTTGTCCATAATATTCATCCAAAATGGATTATAATAATACGGGTAACGTGACCCATTGTGTAAGCAAATGTCGCACTCATCAAAGGTAAGTGCAAGTGTTGAGATCAAGCAGCCACATAATTTGAGTCCGGCGCTAAAATGACACTTTTTTGGACCTTGAAGACAAAAATGGTATGTCTTCTTTTTTTTATACCAAAAGGGGTTTTTCGTTGGTTATTCAACGAAATGTTAAACCCATTTAACATTTCTGTCAAATGTTTAAAAAAAAAAAAATTGTATTTCGTTAGGTAGGTGGCGAAATACAATTTTTTTATATTTTTTTTTGTATTTCGCCACCTAACTAGCGAAATGTAATTCATTTTTTTTCCTTTTTTTGTTTTTTTTAAATCCACTTTTTCGTGTTTTTTTTAAGTTTCCTAAAATAAAATTATGAAAATATAAATTTTTTAGGACGCAAAAAAATCAATTTTCCTGATTTATTATTTCAGATATTTTAATTAATTAAAAAAAATCAATTTTTCATTTCAAGACATAACTTTATTTTGAATATAAATCTAAGTCAATTAGATAAAAACATAGTTAAAAAATATAGGAGAAAGAGTAGTTGTAAATTGGTGAAACTTTAAACAGTCGTAACTTTGCGCTCGGATATCCGATTTATGCAATTTTTTTTTATTTTGCATATTTTTCTGAGATCTAGCAGCGCAAACCGCGGCCGGGCCGATTTTCTAGAAAACCTCTTTTTTCCCTTCCAATTTTAATTTTCCCCCAAATTGGCGGGAAATTTTCAGTTTTCTTTACTTATAATATGATGATGCGCAATAGACTTCAAAATAAAAATTTCGAAGTAATGTAGCTGTGAATGTCAATTTCACTTATGTGGTTTCAATTTTTGAAAATAAAGCTGACTAATTTTCTCGACATATAAAGTTCTAAAATAACCTTACAAAAATATAACATTTAAACCTAAAGTTTCCAAAACTACTGCAGTAAAATACTGCTTTGTACAAAAAATAATATTTAACGTAGTATTTTACTGTGTTATTGGACTTAACCGCGCCGTTATAGTTTAGTTTTCGAGAAAAGGATCAAAATAGTATATTACATTTAGGTTTGGACCTAAAACTATATATGTTCTCTTACATGGAGCGTTATGTTTGCACAAGTGGTGTGCTTTCAGTCAACTCCCAAATATTTTGTTAAAAATTTAACAGAAAATGGCAAAAATGCTCCTGAACTGTTAGAAAAGGTCTAAAAATACCCTTCATTCATCTATTTTGCTACGAATACCCCTCAATTCAACTTTTTTGTCTCATTTATGCCCTTTGACTAACGGTCAATACTAATTTTTTTTTTAAAATATGTAAATTATGACATTTTATTACTGGCAAATTATTTTTTTTTTTAAATTTGGAAAATGGTTTTTTTAGAATCAGGAAAAATGAATCTCATTTTTTAAACTTGCTTTTTGAAAAGAAATGAAAAATTGGATTTTTTTAATTAATTAAAATATCTGAAACAGTAAATCAGGAAAATTGATTTTTTTGTGTCCTAAAAAATTTATATTTTCATAATTTTATTTTAGAAAACTTAAAAAAAAAACACGAAAAAGTGGATTAAAAAAAAAGGAAACAAAATGAATTACATTTCGCTAGTTAGGTGGCGAAATACAAAAAAAAAATTAAAAAAAAATTGTATTTCGTTAGGTAGGTAACGAAATACAAGTTTTTTTTTATTTTTTTTTGTGTTTTCTTTTTGTATTTCCGTCAAATGTTAAAAACAAAATAAAAAAAAAATTGTATTTCGTTACCTACCTAACGAAATACAATTTTTTTTTTTTTTGTGTTTCCTTTTTGTATTTCCGTCAAATGTTAAAAAAAAAATTTAAAAATTGTATTTCGTTACCTACCTAACGAAATACAATTTATTTTTATTTATTTTTAATTTTTTTTTGTGTTTCCTTTTTGTATTTCCGTCAAATGTTAAAAAAAAAATTAAAAAAAAAAAAAATTGTATTTCGTTACCTACCTAACGAAATACAATTTTTTTATTTTATTTTTTTTGTGTTTCCTTTTTGTATTTCCGTCAAATGTTAAAATTGTATTGATACAAATTTAAATTTAAACCTGCTTTTTGAGAAGAAATGAAAAATTGAATTTTTTTTAATTAATTAAAATATCTGAAACAATAAATCAGGAAAATTGATTTTTTTGTGTCCTAAAAAATTTATATTTTCATAATTTTATTTTAGGAAACTTAAAAAAAAAACACGAAAAAGTGGATTTAAAAAAAACAAAAAAAGGAAAAAAATGAATTACATTTCGCTAGTTAGATGGTGAAATACAAAAAAAATACAAAAAAATTGTATTTCGCCACCTACCTAACGAAATACTTTTTTTTTTTTTTAACATTTGACGGAAATGTTAAATGGGCTTAACATTTCGTTGGATAACCAACGAAAAACCCCTTTTGGTATAAAAAAAAGGAGACATACCATTTTTGTCTTCAAGGTCCAAAAAAGTGTCATTTTGGCGCCGGACCCCACATAATTTCTCATTAAAACTCAGTTTGAAAAGTCTACCCACCCCTTCAGTCTGCTACCTATAAATACCAACCTTACCATAACTCTCAAATCACACAACTTGATATAAATTTAATTAAGAACAAAATGAAGTTTTGGGCAGTGGTTTTGTTTAGTGTCTTGTCTCTAACAGGAGCATTGGCACAAGATGTTGGTGCTCTTGTTAGTAAAGACATGTTTGAGAAAATGTTATTGCATCGCAACGATGCGAATTGTCAAGCCAAAGGATTCTATACTTATGATGCTTTTATAGCAGCTGCGAGGTCCTTTGGAGCTTTTGGAACTACTGGAGACACCAACACTCATAAGAAGGAAATTGCTGCATTTTTGGCTCAAACTTCTCATGAAACTACTGGTATATATAGTTTTCTTAATAACTCCTTTCAACAATTAATATGCTTGAGTGTCCTAGCTTTACATTTGTTAGAAAATGACAAAAATATACGGAATCAAGGACAATGTCATTAACGACCCCATGATTCAACAAACTCTTAGCTAGGCTTTTAGCAGGAAAAAAAAAATTAAAATAAAGAAAACCCAGCATATCAGAATAGAGGACAAATTTTCATGTGTATCAGAAGAGAAATCAGAACTTGGATTGGGCCTAATATTTATCTCCTGTGCATGCCCAACATCTTTTACCAGCTCTTTACAAACCTAATAAGAAATAACTCACTGTAAAGTGAAAAAGAGAAATTTTCCTAATCAATGAGGACACTCATTTTTAGATACTATGCACAACCTTTCTAACAACGTTCAACAAACATATATGTACATATATGTGCATGAGAAAATTGACCTTATTTCCAAGTATGAGACCCATTAATATATAGTACTACTAGTTAAATTAAAATGAGACTCATTAATATATAGTACTAGTTAAATTAACCTTACACAAGATACATAATATGAATTATGATGATAAATAGGGGGGTGGGCAACAGCTCCGGATGGTCCATATTCATGGGGATACTGCTTCAAGCAAGAACGAGACAACCCTCCAGATTACTGCGTCGCAAATCAACAGTGGCCTTGTGCTCCCGGTAAAAAATACTTTGGTCGAGGTCCCATCCAAATATCCTAGTAAGTGGATATAGTATAATATTTGGTTTTAATTTGTTATACCAAGTTATCTATTTTATTTTTAAAGTCGCTTATTCTATATGTTTTGAACGGCTACTTGTATAAAAGGCTAACCCAGTAAGAATTTAACTTATATACACTAACAATATAAATAATTTTACGCTATAATAGTGTTTTTTGATCTTTAATACTATCGTTTTACTTGTCTTAGTTTTCAAGTTGCTATTATCACTTTTTGTGGACGTAGTTAACTGTAGTTATCTAGAGCCTAGAGGTGATATGATAGTGTAATGCAATCTAAATTTATAGAAGGCACCAGAGGTCGGTGCAACGATGCGAAATTGACTTTATCTAAATCCATTACTTTTCATACGAAACATAAATCAGTGTAAAAATTTATTAAAATTGCAACAAAGAGTACATTTGAACCCATTATTCTTAAAATATAAGGTGTTCAACACTAAGAATCTTACGGACTGAAACCTAGAATTTAAACCCTGAATGCTCTATTATTAACTCAAGTTACTCAACTATCAATTATTTTATGACATGCAGCAACTACAACTATGGACCAGCAGGAAAAGCCATAGGAGAGGATTTGTTACAGAATCCAGATGCTGTTGCAAATGACCCAGTGATTTCATTCAAGACAGGCTTCTGGTTCTGGATGACACCCCAACAACCAAAGCCATCGGCACACGATGTGATTACTGGTACATGGAAACCATCAGAAGCTGATTCATCTGCTGGTCGTGTCCCTGGCTATGGTTTAATCACCAACATTATCAATGGAGGAATTGAATGTGGAAAAGGTTCTAATCCAAATATGGAGAATAGAATTGGGTTTTACAGGAGATACTGTCAGATTCTTGGAGTCGATCCTGGCAACAACTTGGACTGTGGTAAACAAAGGCCTTTTGGGCAGTAGACGCCTTAAATAAAGTCTGCTAAGTTAGTCCTCTAATTTATACTGGAAAAGTTGCTACCAAATATGTGTGTGTACTTTCGTGTTCCATAATGAGGCGTAAATAAAGTTTGGTTCATCCAAACTAAGATCTCTGCCTATCTATGTATACGTTATACAGTGATTAATATACCAGTGATTTGTGTTACATGTATGTTCTCTTCCTGTTTTCTCTGCCTAGTGACTGGTGAGAAATACATTAATTATTAAAATGATTTGAGTTATACGTTAAAAGAACTTTACACACTATTAGTGTAACTCAACACGTTATAGTAGTTTATTTATCATTTATTTTATGATCAGACGACCACCTATACATAGAACTTCAAACTCTAATCAAATCTTAAGACTACAATAACGGAGCTTCTTATGAAAAGGTAAGTAGACAATAAATGGTCAAGATCGGGATTAATTCCACCAAAGAAAGGACGAATAAGAGAAATTAAAACAGAAAGCATTTTCAGAAGATGGTTCCAATTAGTCGGACGTACAGCGGTATGGTGCAAAAAACTGATAATTAATGTGGCAATGTGCATATTATTTTCCACTTAGTGCTTATATAACCACTTAACTTATTTTCCAATTCAAAGTCAATTTTTCCTGGGGAGAAATTAATATGATAAGTCTGTTGATCAAGTTATAAACTCGAAGTGGAGGAAAAAAGAGCATTCCTTCTTCTTGACCGGAGCCTATCTAAAAGTCTATCTCGTTGTGGCATGCAAGATTTTTTCTCTTAACCTTTTTCTATATGGTTTTTTTTCCCACGTTTAAAAATGAGACATAACTATTTGTTGGGAATAAAATAGACCCGCAAAAATAATATTCACGGTATTAGTGATAAACGCGGAACACAAAGTTATGATTAAATCAGCAAGAATAAAATGCAGCAATAATGACACCAAGATTTTACGTGGAAACCCTTCTGAATAAGGGAAAAACCACGGCCAAGAGGAGCAGCTGATATCACTATAGTAAGGAATTTTACACTGTGTAGTCACGAGTATAAATACTCCAAAGACCACTACACACTCAAAAAAGAAAAACACTCCTTTGATTTTTCCCACCTCACTACAATATCACTCACACTCTATTTTTCTTCACAGACTATTTTCTTACAGTCTATGGAATACCTCACTTTGCTCTCACTCAGATGTATTATCTGAGATTTTGGTGTGTATAGCAAATGATCTTGGTGTATTACAAATGAACCATAAGCTGCCTATTTATAGGAATGAATTTCCTATGATGAGGTAAGCGCTTACGTCACGACTATGATGAGGTAAGCGCTTACATCACGAAAATGTGAACAAAAGAATTGGCTTGTTGGCCAATTCCACAATTGCTACAAATGTGATTTTGTCAAAGGAAGAAAAATCTTCCTTCCTTAAAATATGGGATAGGGGACTGGACCCCACAAATCTCCCCCTCCAGTCCCATTCACCTGAAGGAGGGTACACTGGCTTCTAATTTGAGTGCATGCCGACAAGTTCTTTGCACAATTCGAACTTGTCTCTCGGTACCGCCTTGGTCAGCATATCTGCAGGATTTTCATTCGTGTGAATCTTCTTGACTTGGAACAATTCGCTTTCCAATTGCTCACGAATCCAATGATATCTGACATCGATGTGTTTTGTTCTCGCATGGTACATGGAGTTCTTGCTCAAGTCTATTGCACTCTGACTGTCACAATAAACAACATACTCCATTTGCTGCAATCCAAGTTCTTGAAGGAATCTCTTGAGCCATATCATCTCTTTGCCAGCTTCAGTAGCCGCAATATACTCCGCTTCCGTTGTAGATAGTGCGACACACTTCTGCAACTTTGACTGCCATGATATAGCTCCCCCTGAAAAAGTAAACAAATATCCAGTAGTGGATTTTCTGTTATCAAGGTCACCTGCCATATCAGAATCTGTATAGCCCTTCAAAATTGGATTTGATCCTCCAAAACACAAGCATTCATCTGATCTTCCTCTTAGATACCTGAGTATCCACTTCACAGCTTCCCAATGCTCTTTCCCTGGATTTTCGAGAAATCTGCTAACAACACCGACTGCATGAGCAATATCTGGTCGAGTGCATACCATTGCATACATTAAACTTCCGACGACAGAGGAATAAGGAATCTTGGCCATTCTCTGTTTTTCCTCTGTTGTTGTAGGACACATCTTTTTGCTCAATTTCAGATGACCAGGAAGAGGTGTGCTAACCCACTTAGCACTCTTCATATTGAAGCGCTCTAGTACACGTTCTATGTACTTTTTCTGCGACAAATAAAGCTTCTTTTCATCTCTCGAACGAGTAATTCTCATGCCCAAAATCTGCTTAGCATGACCCAAGTCTTTTATTGCAAAAGACTTACTCAACTGTTTCTTCAACTCGTCAATCTTGGAAGCATTTTTGCCTACAATCAACATATCATCCACATATTGCAGAAGGATGATAAAGTCACCATCAGAAAATCTTTGTACAAACACACAGTGATCTGAAGAAGTCTTCTTGTAGCCTTGCTCCCCCATAACAGACTCAAACTTCTTGTACAACTGTCTGGGAGCTTGCTTCAATCCATAGAGACTCTTCTTGAGTTTGCATACAAGATTTTCTTTACCTTTTGCCTTGAAGCCTTCAGGTTGTTCCATATAAATCTCTTCTTCTAAGTCACCGTGAAGAAAAGCAGTCTTCACATCCATCTGCTCAATATCCAAATCAAGAGTAGCAGTCAAACCAAGAACTGTCCGAATGGAGGACATTTTCACGACAGGAGAAAATATTTCGTCAAAGTCAATACCTTTCCTTTGACCAAATCCCTTAACAACCAATCTAGCTTTGTATCTGGGCTTCAAGCTGTGTTCTTCGGCTTTAACTTTGAACACCCACTTGTTCTTCAAAGCTCTCATGCCCTTAGACAAGTTCACCAACTCATAAGTATGGTTCTCACGCAGAGATTTCATCTCATCTTGCATAGCTTCAATCCATTGATCCTTGTGCTCATCTTCCATGGCCTCCTCATAACATTCAGGTTCTCCCCCATCAGTGAGTAATACATACTCATTAGGTGAATAACGGGAAGAAGGAACATGCTGTCTAGTAGACCTTCTAAGTGGAATATCTGACTCATCCACGACTTCATGAGTAGGAGCATCTACTTCATCAATAGCAGCATCGTTATCATCATCAACATGCTGATCTGGAACATGATTCTGGGCATCACCATCGTCATCGAGCCCACCAACTTCATCAGCATTTGTATGAGGAACTTGATCAAGATTAACTAAACCTTCAGAACTTGAAGATTTTATCTTCTCCGCTTTGTTAATATCTTCAATGGTTTGATCCTCCATGAAGATAACATCACGGCTTCTCACAACTTTCTTCTCAATTGGATCATATAGCCTGTAACCAAACTCATCAAGGCCATAACCAATGAAGATGCATTGCCTTGTCTTGGCAGTTAATTTCGACCTTTCATCTTTAGGCACATGTACAAAAGCTTTACAACCAAACACTTTCAAGTGGTCATAGGAAACATCCTTTCCATACCAAACTCTGTTTGGAACATCACTTTGCAAAGCAACCGCAGGGGATAGATTAATAACATGTGCAGCGGTCAATAAAGCCTCACCCCAAAAGGAATTTGGCAACTTTGCTTCAGAAAGCAAACATCTGACTTTTTCCATCAAGGTCTTGTTCATCCTCTCTGCTAAACCATTAAGCTGAGGAGTCTTAGGAGGAGTCTTCTGGTGTCTGATACCCTGTTTCTTGCAGTATTCGTCAAACGGTCCACAATATTCACCACCGTTATCAGTACGAATACACTTCAGCTTCTTTCCAGTTTCTCTTTCAACTGAGGCCTGAAACTGCTCAAAGACACCCAACACTTGGTCTTTAGTCTTTAAGACGTAGACCCAAAGTTTCCTTGAGCAATCATCAATAAAGGTAGCAAAATAAAGTGCACCACCCAAAGTCCTTGTCTTCATTGGACCACATAAATCTGAATGCACCAACTCAAGCAACTCTGTCTTTCTTGAAGGAGGATGAGACTTGAAAGAAACTCTATTTTGTTTTCCAGCCAAGCAGTGCTCACACTTTTCTAATTTAGCACTTTCGAAATTTGACAATAATTTCTTTTTGGCCAGAACATTTAGTCCTTTCTCGCTAATGTGGCTAAGCCTCTTATGCCATAACGTTGAAGAGCTATTGCTCTCAACTGCATTCACCATATCAACACAGGTAGAGGCCGTAGTCCAGTATAGACCACGACGTTTTTCGCCACGAGCCACAATCATGGAACCTTTAGTAAGCTTCCACTTTCCAGCACCATTGGTACTGACATATCCCTCATCATCCAAAACACCAACAGAGATCAAGTGCAAACGAACATCAGGTGCATGCTTTACATTGTTTAAAACTAGTTTAGTTCCAATACTAGTTTTCAAACAAATCGTTCCAACACCAGCCACCCTGGATACAGTCTCATTACCCATACTCAAAGTTCCAAAGTCACCCGGAGTATAGGATGAGAAAAATTCCTTCCTTGATGTCACATGAGATGCGGCACCACTGTCCACAACCCAACTTGACTCATCACAAGCAATATTTATCATATCTGCATCAAGTACAGTAATAAGATCTTATGTAGTGACAGCGGCAACACGATTGCCATCTTCTTTCTTTTCCTCCTTTTCTCTATTCTCTTTTTTCAAAATCCGGCAGAACTTCTTTGTGTGCCCTTTTTTCCCGCAATGATAGCAGTCAATATCTTTAAGTCTGCTTCTGGATTTGCTTCTATGATGTTCTCTATTTTGAGAACCACGATTCTTGTCTCTCCCCCTAGTGTCAGTCACCAAGACATCTGATGAGGAGGAGCCTTGAGATTTTCTTCTCATCTCTTCATTTAAAAGACTGCTCTTGGCAAGATCCATAGAGATCACACCATCCGGAGCAGAATTTGATAATGAAGTTCTAATAATTTCCCAAGAATCTGGTAGGGAACCAAGTAGAAACAAGCCTTGAATTTCTTCATCAAAATTAATACCCATAGCAGATAACTGGTTCATGATCCCCTGAAAAATATTCAGATGATCTGTCATTGCGGAACCATCGTGGTATTTTAAACCCAGCATTTGCTTTATCAGAAACATCTTGTTATTACCAGTTTTTCGAGCATACAAACTTTCAAGATGCTCCCATAGGGTCCGAGCATGTGTCTCTCCAGAAATATGGTTCAACACATTATCGTCAACCCACTGTCTAATAAAGCCGCAAACCTGCCGATGCAACAAATTCCACTCTTCATCTGATTTATTATCAGGCTTTTTATTTCCAAAGACAGGTTGATGAAAATTCTTGACATAGAGCAAATCTTCCATTTTGTCCTTCCAAATGGCATAATTTACGCCACTCAAAGTAACCATTCTACTAGTGTTGGCTTCCATCGTTTATCACAAATACAAATACTATTTTATTCGAAGACCAAAGTAATTATTTTCTGATGTGGAAGTTCAGACTGTGCTGCAACCACAGAGCATACTCAGACAGAACCTTGGCTCTGATACCACTGGTTGGGAATAAAATAGACCCGCAAAAATAATATTCACGGTATTAGTGATAAACGCGGAACACTAAGTTATGGTTAAATCAGCAAGAATAAAATGCAGCAATAATGACACCAAGATTTTACGTGGAAACCCTTCTGAATAAGGGAAAAACCACGGCCAAGAGGAGCAACTGATATCACTATAGTAAGGAATTTTACACTGTGTAGTCACGAGTATAAATACTCCAAAGACCACTACACACTCAAAAAAGAAAAACACTCCTTTGATTTTTCCCACCTCACTACAATATCACTCACACTCTATTTTTCTTCACAGACTATTTTCTTACAGTCTATGGAATACCTCACTTTGCTCTCACTCAGATGTATTATCTGAGATTTTGGTGTGTATAGCAAATGATCTTGGTGTATTACAAATGAACCATAAGCTGCCTATTTATAGGAATGAATTTCCTATGATGAGGTAAGCGCTTACGTCACGACTATGATGAGGTAAGCGCTTACATCACGAAAATGTGAACAAAAGAATTGGCTTGTTGGCCAATTCCACAATTGCTACAAATGTGATTTTGTCAAAGGAAGAAAAATCTTCCTTCCTTAAAATATGGGATAGGGGACTGGACCCCACACTATTATTATATCATGTACAATGGAGTGCATCAAATTAGGCCTTGCTCTTTTCGTGTTCGAAGGTACTTGCATAAATCATCCATTATGACAAGGCTCTCCATAAGAAAGTTTATCGATACGAAATAACGATATATATCATGCTGTTCTCAGGAGAAAAAAAAGAGGTCATGAGAGAAAAATGAAGGGGACCAAGTTTAATTCCCTAAAGCACATAACTTTTAGAAATAAGGAATGATTTGTTTTCTTCACTAATTAAGTATCGGTAACAATTCCAAATACACAAGGAAAATGTTAACTTATAAGCTTTGCAGCTTCTTGCAAGAAATCAACTCCTTAAGAAAAATGTTTGCTTTTGAATTTTCTAAGAAGGTTGTAGACATTTCGACATCATGCTATAGCTTTCTTTTTCAGTGAAAGCTATCATACATGCTTCTAGTCTTTGAACCGACAAAGTAGTTTCTAATAGGGAACGTACTTAAATGTATCCTACAGCCAACTTATTTACAATATGACCGAAGTATACACTACCTATACACTTCAGATGTATATATTGTGTACAAATATGTATATTATATGTATAGCATATGTATATTAGTATAAAGTATACACCACTTATACATTGTGTCCATATTTTGTAAACTGTGGTATTTGAATGTAATTTTCCCTTTTTAATATAGCCATGTTATATGATATCTTTGGGGCTTTGAGTTTCAATGGCCGAAAGGCCCTTTAGCGGGGGTTGTTTAGTAGGAAAATGGGCTTATTGCATTCCAATGGGCCTTTTGGACCTGGTAGTCTAATCTCTGGGCCAAGGTGTTTGTCTGACAAACTAGACATCCAATACTGTACTCTGTAGTTCTTCCATAGCATTACGGTATACCTTCTGAAGCTCAAAATGATAAACCCTTGCAGAACCCTAATTTAGTCCTCACACAGCTAACAGAAAGAAGAACTGAAAGACTTTGAATAACAAGAACAAGAAGCTGAAGTAGACACACAAGATGGGGAAACTACCACCATCCTTAAGGTCAGCCAACTTTGCTGTAAACACTCTCATTAAAACTCCATCTTCGGTTCCTCACCAAAATATCCCACCCCCAACCACAAAACCCCATTATTATCCCAAAAAATCACAATCACCAAAGAAAAAACCCACACAAAATACTGAACCCCAACTCCCATCAATTACAGCCTTTGATTCAACATCTCTTTCAGATGCTAAAACCCTTTTCAACTCTCTCATTTCCAATACCAGAAACATCCCTTCAGACAATAAATTCTATAATGCAATCTTACAATCATTTTCCTCCAATTCAACTCTCCAAGATTCAATCTTTTTTCTTAATCACATGATCAAGATTCACCCTCCTTTCTCACCTGACAGGTTTACATACCATGTTCTCCTAATCCAATCTTGCAAATCAGTTGACCTTTCTTTAACCCCTGTTCATCAAGTTCTTAATCTTATGACTAATAATGGTTTCCCACCAAATAAAGTCTCAACAGACATTGCTGTGAGGACCCTTTGCTCTTCGAACCGCGAAGAACAAGCCATTGAACTGGTAAAAGAACTTTCTTCAAAAGACTCTCCACCTGATACATATACTTACAATTTTATTGTCAGGCATCTATGCAAGAACAGGCCTTTGAGTACTATGAATAACTTTATTAAAGAAATGAGGGAGGGTTTTGATATAAAGCCTGATCTTGTTACATATACTATTATGATTGACAATGTTTGTAATAGTAAAAATCTTAGGGAAGCGACTCGATTGTTGGGGGTGTTGAGTGAGGAAGGTTATAAGCCTGATTGTTATGTTTATAATACAATTATGAAGGGTTATTGTATGTTAAGTCAAGGTGGTGAAGTATTAGGTGTATACAAGAAAATGCAGGAGGAAGGAGTGAAGCCTGACCTTGTGACTTATAATACATTGATCTATGGATTGTCGAAGTCGGGAAGGGTGAAAGATGCTAAGAAGTTTTTGAATGTTATGATGGAGGAAGGCCATATTCCAGATGCAGTCACGTATACTTCATTAATGAATGGGATGTGTAGAGAAGGAGATCCGTTAGGAGCGCTGGCATTGTTGGAGAAAATGGAAGCACGAGGCTGTGAGCCTAATTCGTGTACATATAATACATTGCTTCATGGGTTATGTAAGGCAAGATTATTGGATAAGGGAATGAAACTGTATGATGGTATGAAGCATAATGGTGTGAAACTTGAGACGGGGTCTTACGGAACGTTTCTCAGAGCTCTCTGTCGGAATGGCAGAGTAGCAGAAGCTTATGAAGTTTTTGATTATGCAATAGAGAGCAAGAGTTTGACTGATGTTTCTGCTTATACAACTTTGGAGAGCACTTTGAAGTGGCTTAAAAAAGCTAGAGAACAGGGACTTGTCGTTTGACCTCCATTGCTGGTATTCTGATTCATCTGTAGTGTTTTTTTTACTTATTCACGGGCATTCTTAATCTTCCTTAGAGATTTTTCACCTCTCTAAATGTTCCTCTATGGGCTTGAGAAGTCTAGTCTTCTCATCATTTGATCCTTTTTATGTACTTTTTCATGTTAAGAAATACACAAGAGTGTTTGAATTAATTGTACATATGGCAGGAAGTATGTGTTTGAATTAATTGTAAATACAACAGGAGTTATCCAACTGGAGAGCATGGAACATTAACTATTTTCCAATTATTTAGATAATAATACTAAGTTCTCGTTGTGTATATAATATACCCCGCTGAGTGAAACCAATATTTGCATCAGATTGGAAATGTATTAAGGTCATCTTAGTGTCTTGAATTGTCTTTTGCTTTATCGATTTTTTAATAATGGTAGTGTTTGGGCCAGCTTGTCTGCAACTTCGACTATTCCATTGGATACCTACTAACTCTCACTAGCATAGGTACCGGGTAACTCTACCTACCAAGGCTTACGCTGATGGAAGAAATCACCTAGTGTTCTTTGTCTTGGATTTGAACTGGTCTCAAGGTTCTCCTCCCACTGCATAAACTACTGAGCCACACCCTTGGATGTTGTTTAGCGCTTTATCCTTGAACTATGAAAGATGAAAAAGTCAACTTCAACATTATATTTTTTTCTGTTTGTTTGGTAAAGAAATAGGTTTATTCCACACCCCCCCCCCCCCTCCCCTTTTTTTTTTTTTTGATATAGTTGTATAATCAAGACTCTGATGTTCCTAGGGATCTGTGTCTGTTATTACTCCCAGTAGTTTGGGTCCTGAAATTTCTCAAACACTGATAATTTTGGCCTTTCTGTACTTCTTTAACTTGGTTTCCTATCTTATGCCTCTTAATAATTGTCATTTTTACTTGAATGGTGCTAGATGAGCATATATTCCGCTGAAGAATAGTTCACAATGGCATGTATCTTGACCTTAGATTCTCGAGCCAGCAAAGAATATTCTTTTGAAAGACTTTGCTGAATCCTTGCTCTTTGTTTCTTGACCAGTCGGTCTGCTTCGATAATCATTTGAAGCATGTGTTCAGCGGCTCTGTGCGGTATTTAGTTTTGCCTGGCACAAATGTAGAACGGTTGATTGAATGAATGACTTGCCTGCTGGTAAAGCTTTGATCATCTCCCAACATTCTGTTCTGCCCGTCTTTGGGAGCAATTCAAAACTTTTACAAACTTATGCGTTGTCTTGCTGTGCGCTTGTTTGGAAATCTTTGAACTGAACATGGGTATAGGCATACAAGAGATGAACTTTCAAATCGAAGCAGGTAGTTAATAGTCTAGTGAGGTCAATAGCTGGCTTTCTAGCGTGCTGATTAATTATGCAAAGAGTTGGAATGGCAAGAAGTGATCCCAAGAGGCTGAGTGACATTTTAAGGCACAAGGCCTCAGCTTGGCTGGCTTGAAAATTTATTGAACTTTCTCCTAAATTTAAAAACCATCCTGTTATTGAGCATGTGTTATCAGAGATTGGAAGCACAACCACTAACCGGAGAGGGATCCTTATATACAGCTGATCGAATAGATCCGAAGACCATCTTCAGTTTATATGTTACATTTATTTCTGAAATGAAGCAGAGGAGTCCATCTGAACTCTGTAAATTTTCCAATTTGGATCTCTGTTGCTTATCGTAGTGTTGCAGCTTTTGGTGTCTGAAATGTTCTGTTCCCATGTTCAGCCCGTAGCTCAGTTAGCCCATAAAACGAATTAGTCTGAAATAAACTTACATGATGTTAAAATAGATTCCAAGATAGAATATGGATCAAATCTAAATTCCCAAACAGAGTCCAAGGCCCAAAATTTGTTGGTCGAAGCAAGTGCATTTTTTTGCGCGGATTGCCCATCTTTTGGGGTGGTCTTTAAATTTGCCCCTCATATTTGTGGTCTTTAAATTATGCCTCTCATATTGCTGGTCTTTAATCTTTGCCCTTCGCGTTGCAACCCTGAGCGTTCACGCAGAAAGCATGAGGTTTTGGGTTTGAACTCCCGCTCAAGCATAAATTAAAAAAAAAATTGCAAGACAAAGTTTTGAGTAGCGTGTATGCCGGACCCATCATACACTTGTTAAAAAATTACCAAAGTTATGTCGGACCCGGCATACTAATGCCTTATCGGCAGACTTGGCATATAAGTATGCCGGGTCTGGCATAACTTTGGTAATTCCTTAACAAGTTTATGCCGGGTCCAACATACTTATGGACAAACTTTTAGTTAAGCCTTAACTAAAAGTCTTTTCCTAGTTATGTCTTATGGGGTAGACTTTTAGTTAAGACATAACTAAAAGTATGTCCCATAAGGCGGAATTTTTTCTTAAGGAACTAAAAATTTGTCTTATAAGACAAAGTCTATGTCTTAAGGGGCATACTTTTAGTTATGCCTTATGGGGCATACTTTTAGTTATGCATTAACTAAAAGTCTGCCCCATAAGGCATAACTAGGAAAAGACTTTTAGTTAAGGCTTAACTAAAAATTTGCCATAAGTATGCCCCCACCGGCATACACTTGTGAAGGAATTACCAAAGTTATACCGGACCCGGCATACTTATGCCAACTCTGCCCATAAGGCATAGTATGCCGGGTCCGGCATAACTTTGGTAATTCCTTAACAAGTGTATGCCGGTGGGGGCATAGCGAAATTTAAACTCTACCTTGCGATTTTTTTTTTTGAATTTTTGACTGAATGGGGATTCGAACCTGGAACCCATGGATTTTAGCCGAAGGGTAAAATTTAAAGATTTCAAATATTAGGGGCAAAATTTAAAGACCACCCCAAAGAATTGCCCAAGCAAGTGGCTGACTGGGCTGAGTATAGGAGCATTATGTCCCTAAAATGACAAAAATAGGCCCACACACTCTTTGATTCTATTAGAACGGGTTTGGACTCAAAAGAAGGCTATATTGCTCCATTGCATGGATTTTGGCTTATGATTCTGTCACATGTGGATGTCTATTCTTTTCATGGGATCTGCAAACAAGAAATCTGCTTGATTGTCTGTTGGTTTCTTTTCAGTGCACTGAAGAATTTCAAATTGAAGTATGTAAATATATGGATAAGGTTCTATGCTCATAATTTTCTGACACTGAAATCACATGTTATCTTTATTATCCTAGGTTTCAGTGTACCTCTGTGCCATTGGGGTGTCCACTGTCAACCAACTGCTTATTTCTTACGAGAGATGAATCTGAGACGGGTTTAGCAAATTCAACTAAATGTATTACTTTCAGCTTGAATCACTAATGCATATACAAAAATAAAATATTTAAAAACGTAAATATATAATCAGGAAGGGGGCTTGGCGTAACTGGTAAATATGTTGTCATGTGATTAGGAGGTCACATGTTTAATAGATCCTTGAGCTCCGGCTCTTCTCTTGATCCCATGCATAGCGGGGCTTCTTAGTGCACAGGGTTCTCCTTTTTATCCTTGTGTCGAGGGTCTACCGGAAACAACTTTTGTACTTCCTAAGGTAGGGGTTCTGTGCACACTCTACGCTTCTCAGATTCCACTTTGTGAGATTTCACTGGGTATGTTTTTGTTGTAAATATATAATAGATTACTTTCATTTTGAACCTGTTGATTCTAAATTTCGATTTAATAGCCCCCGTTTGTTATACGTTTAATGAGTCAAAGAGGGCTTCGCAAACTGAAGCTGTGACTGAATTAATGGCAAATGGTTCACTCAAGAAGCACGAATAAGCATGTAGTATATTAAATTTTCCTCTGTTGCTTTAGTTACCCAACAAATCGCCGCCCTCCTCCATACTAAATCTTTTTTTGTTCCTATGTATATAATCTTTAAACACCACCTCAGCTCAATTTCCAAGATACGATAATTAACTATACAACCTAAAGTTGTTCTTTGTCTACCCAAAACACAACCTATTACCCATTCAAAACAAATAGAATAGTAATTCTTGTAATGAAAATGTTTTCCAGCTAAATGATTCTTGTTCACCTAAAACTCTATATCTAGCACAATGCAACCCTAGGCTGATAAGTGATAACTATTCCAAATTTTCCTGATTCTTTATGCATGCAGTGTCTAGAAACATCCACATTTCCCCATGTATGTTAAAAAATAATCTGAATTCAACTATACGATAAAGATCCCAAAAAAAAAAATGGAATCTTGCAGAAAATTGTTGGGTGAAAAGGCATAGTCCAGCTCTAGAGCACTCACTATTGTCAATGATTGAATTCAGAATTCATCCAATTAAGTAATGAATGCGAAAACGTTGCTAATTCTGAGGCCATAAGATGCAAGGGAAAGAAAATTGTATCAAATTGCATATTGTTGCTAAATGACGTAACAAGATTACTAAACTATTGTTGGTTACCTAGATTAGCTGTCGCTTGCAAATTAATTCCAGGAAAAGGGCATGTCCCTATAAATAGATTCTTGAATGATTGATTGTTACCTCAAAATCAAGTGAACCTTTCTTCCAAAACAAATCAAAAACCATGACAATGTCATCTAAATCTAAAAGTCTTCTATATCCTGTTAGATCCATTAGCTTGCCTACAAGATTACATCCCAATGACCTAAATATTGGGGCGGAATTAAACAAACTGAAAACCTCAGAACTGTCGTCTCATAGTGTAGAAACAATTCAGGCTGGTGTTCTTGGTCTTGTAGAATTATACAATTCCTTTCAGGAACTTATTCAGTGTCCAAACACACAAAAAACTCTTGTACAACATCAAAATGGGGCTATAGTAGAAGAGGCACTGGAGGGATCCCTTGAGTTACTTGAGTCATGTGCTAATATTAGAAACTTATTTTGTACTATCAAGGAACAAGTGCAACTTCTTCAGTCAGCGTTACGACGAAAAGGTAGAGAGTCAAGCATTGAGAAGGACATTGGAAATTACCTTGTCTTCAGGAAGAAAATGAAAAAAGAGATAGTAAAGAACTTGAAGAAATTGAAGCACATGGAGAACAGAGTTGGATCTTCTTTGTTTTTGGACATTGAGCAGCACTTAAGGGAAGTAACAGGAATGACTATATCAGTTTTTAAGGCCCTTTTGGTAATTTTGTCCTGCCAGGATACAAAAACTAAGCCTAGAGGGTGGTCAATGATTTCAAAATTACTGATCACAAAATCAGCTTCTTGTCAAAGTAGCCAACTTTTCAGTGACATGGGGAGTGTTGATATAGCTCTTGGCGATCTTCGCGAAGATATTAAGAGCAATGATGCTAAAATTGATGTCAATATTGCACGAAGGAGATTACAAACGCTTCATGGTAGCATCGAGGGATTTGAGGCTGGATTAGAAAGCTTGTACAAACAATTGATCCAAAGTAGAGTTTCATTTCTTAATGTTCTGGCACATTAAGAACACAATAGTGTACATATCCTATAGGTCATACACAAATTTTTTGTTATAGAGAAGTATAGTTGACACGAAGCTATAATTAAATCTTAACTTTGAGATCAGTGTGTCTTCGTGTTTTTGTCTCATCTTTTACAATATCGCGTCTCAGATAATTAGTTTACTATTTATTTCATTCTTGAAATACAGAAGTTAGTGCTAGTTGTAGATACAATCCCACAGTCTAGTGGTTCTACCACACCGTACCCATCAGAACTACTTTGCTAAGTTCAATAACTATTATTGAGTAAAATTTTGCATGTGCCGTTGCCAAAATATTTTCTCCGACTTCTGATCTGTAACGAAGAGCCAACAAGTTCATATTAATAAAGGCTAAATACCTTAAGTTGACATTTTTAGACACCTTAACTTGACATATTTACTTTATGGATGTGCCGTATCACCTGTGGTTTGCCTTATACTGCACCGGTTTCGGTCCAGACATAACAACTGGGCTTCACCTGGAGTGAGATCGGCCCACTCAAGTTAGGCATGTCTGAAGCATGAATTATTTCAGGGAGGTTTACGCAATGGGTAAGTTACACGCTTGACCGGTAGACAAAAAATAATTATACTCGATAGCTAATATATATAAAAAAATATACACAATCATGTATGAAAAATATATATATTATGTATATTTTACATTAATATACAAAAAATTATACATTCGCTAGCTATTATTTTGGCTAGCGACTATTTATGTCAATTTCTCGTATGAAGATAATTTGTTTTAGTTGCTTAGTTTAAATTTTGATCATACTTTTGCATGCGTTTAGTACAAAAATATCCTGGTAGATCATCAGGAGTTTCTAATGGATGGACTTGCCACTAATCTTGGTGAATCACCAGGATTTTAACACAAATTATGTTATGAATTTGGAACAAATTGTCCAATTTTTAGCGGATCACTAAAAGTTTCTACTAAGAAATTTCACCAACATGTTTTTTTTTTTTCAAAATTGATCTAGATTGGTTCAAATCAACCCGAATAACTCCAAATTTGACATTTTAATACCAATCCCAATAATTTCCAATGGTTAGATTCAACCCAAATATTCAAAATCAGTAGACTCACTCTGTCTTTTTCAACAATCAAGCCTATCAATGGTTCTCAAGGACGACACCGGGCAAATCTTGTCCAATATTATTAAACATAAGCTTCATGGGTCTAAGCTCAGTCACATGATATATGAAATATCTCGACCTACGCGGCTAAGCCTCCACCTTACACTTAGATTGACAACAATCTTAGATGATAATTGATTTAATTAAAAGATGATCTGAAATTTGGGGTTTAGGTTCTATACATATCTTAAACTAGTATTCTATAGTTTATATGCATGTTGCAGAATCCATGAATTTGAAAGTACTAATAATTGTCATCCATGCTGTAAAGCAAAGAAATTCAGTACTGACAATTGGAATAAGATACAGTAGCCAGCAGTGCTTCAGATTTGGTGAATGTTTAATCAAAATACAATGAATTAAGCTCGGATAATTATCTTCACTTAGCAATAAATAAAACCACATGCATGAATGGCATTGGTTGTTTTAGTAGTTTATAACCATTTGAGTATAATTCTCAACATCTTTACCTGCTAAAGGACTATTTCTTGTACGATTATGTGAGATTGAAGCCATAGACAAAAGTATAAGACAAGATGTTTTTCCTTTAATTATTTTCTGGTCTTTTGGAGAACAATTAATGAGCACTTAGCACAGGACTAATTTATGGAAAACCACATGCTAATGACAACCACAAAGGAACTGGATGATATTTTGATAAAACATGTTCAATTGTTTCAGTTTTTCTTGTCCGAAATATTTCGAAGGTTCATGGACTAACGATGAATGTTGCTTCATTAGTCTTAATTATATGAATTTATCTAGGAGGAATAATTAATTGAGGGACAAGAAAATGACAAGATGTGTTGTAAAGTCTGATCAATCCTAACACAGAACCTGATAATATGGACAAAATAGTATCTTTGCAAATCCACTAATAGATCATATGGACAAAGTTATACCTTTGTAAATCCAATTTTATTAGCTAAATGCCTAAATGGTTTTTATATGGAACCTATATATGCTCTAATTATTTCATAATGACGACAATAAGTTGCAGAACCAATAATTTATATAACGGGATTAAAAAAACAATATAATGTTACACCTTAATATTAGAAGTTGTGGCTTAAGGAATTTTTTGAATTCCTTTGTCACTATATTAGAATTTTTCTTTATGCCAAGGAATTTGATATTACATATATTACAATTTTGAAGATTAATTTGCCACTATACTAGAAGTCTAGAGTTTCTCTTATGTTAAAGGATGCAACAATTTATATACATTGAAAAAATTATTTTGACCCTATTTGCACAATACTCCTATAATTTTGGACAATTTGGACTAGCTCCATCCCTGAGTAGTACAGTAATGACAAGAAACATAATTTTTCGCCATGGATGTGATCTTTCGAAATAAATTAAGCAGATGAAATACAGGAAGGAATTCTAATTTGTTTTAAATAATCTACAGTGTCACCTGAATGAGCTACATTTTCTGTCACCACATGCAGTTCATGGTAAAATAATGGGAGTGGCAGTGGGATCTGTCCGGTAAAGTGTATCTTTCCGCAGAAAAAGGGCCTAACGAAAATATTAGCCATTAGAGTCCTTGTTTGATGTTGGCTATTCAAAATCTAGCACTGTTTAAAACTGGCCCCATTGAATTTCTTCCCATGCAAAATTAATTCGTTATTTGAATGGTTTTTTCATTCTTGGTACGTATCCAGCAAAAATGATAAGACAGCTATGAAATTTTGGAAGTTCACTGTTTCTGTAGCTACTTGCTAGAATATGTCTCTCTTGGACTTTAAAATAGGAAATCTTTTCATATATAAAATGATTGGGGCGGCAAGAAAAGGCTATCTTGTTTACTGTTCTCCTCTGTAGCTGGGAATGATGATTACAGATTGAGGAATCAAATTGTGAGTAGCCTATTTTGTGACCACAAGATTTTAAAAATTTATAGGCTGCCGACTGTTTGCAAATGACTATGACTAAGGCACTGCAACAAATTAAATTGTGGAAAACGGAGAGGAGACCGCAGTGCTTAATTAGCATGGAACGGACGCCAAAATTAGCTCATAAAAAATATGACTCGTTTAACCCACTTTAAGATAATCTTAAAGTAAACCACAAATAGAGGGCCTCTAGAATGTTACTCGATTTAAGATAATCTTATTTAAAACTATTTTAGATTGTTACTATCATATAAAGAACATATTGTGGTCATTAGCATAGAAATTTTAAGATCAAAGCCTAAAAGATTATGTTATCAGAAAAGGAATCTTAACTTCACCTCGAATGATTTGTGTATTTCTTTCCTCAGATCCAACTCAAAATCAATCATATCGACCCTGCCTAATTTAGCAATGAAAATTTATCAATCATGCTAGCTGATAATTGCATTATATGGTTCAGATTTCAACGAAAATATATCAATGCTTCACTAATTAATCATCATGAAGAAAGAATTGAATTATTTGTCCAATGAAAGTATTATTTGGTACTTAGCTGTACTGTACTGGGAAT
Source organism: Lycium barbarum (assembly GCF_019175385.1). NCBI lineage: Eukaryota > Viridiplantae > Streptophyta > Magnoliopsida > Solanales > Solanaceae > Lycium > Lycium barbarum. Next base: position 89,756,608 of record NC_083348.1, read on the forward strand.
CCGCGACTTAAGTAGCACAAAAAAAGAAAAGTTGAACCAAACTAGTACAAAAAAAAAAAGCACATTACTAGGTTTCACGCACGAAATTCGTGCGTGAAGCAGCAGAGTCTTTTTTTTTTTTTTTTTTGATGTTACCTTTCAAATCACATTTTTTTCCATACTTTGGGCAAAGATTAGTCATGTTTCAAAACCCCAAAATATCAATATTTTATATAAAACTTAATATCTTTTTGCGTACAATAATGTCGGCTCATTACATCAAGTCCACCTAAAAGTTTGGATCGCCGTTTTAGGGGTTCTAAAGTGCCCCGAAGTAAGTTTTGAAACTTGTCATATTTATAGGGTTTTGATTTAAGTGTTTTATTATATTTGAATGTACAAATATAAATATTTGATTTAATAATAATTCATCCAATACGAGAGGTTTATACTAATTAAAAAATAATTCATTCCATCTAATTACAATACTAATTCAAAGTAATACAATAATAATATAATCTTCAAGTTCTAGAGGCTCTATTACTTCGAGACGTGCTTGTACTACCACAGCCTTGTTGCCCACACGAACGCTTGTCATGGCCATATTGCTTACAGGTAGAGCACTTGCGAGAATAAGTTCTTTCACTAACATCCATTTGATTGGGTCTACGACTCCGTGAGTTAATGCCCAATTTCCTGATGTAATCCTTGTTAGCAACCATCGAAAACGGCTCGTTTGGCCAATAAGCTTCATTACCAAGTGGGTGGAATTGGCCGGAATATGCTCTAAGGTAACTGTGGACCTTGTATTCCCCCGCCACATAACTTGTTACCGTTTTTCTCATTCTCTCGAAGCACTTGATAGCATGAGAACACGGCATGTGATACGCTTGCCACTTACCGCAAGTGCATGTTCTTGTTGCCTCATAAACGGTATGCACGTTTCCACCCTTACCGTTGTGATAACCCGTCCTAACTTCATACACATGTTGAATTGGGTCATACTCGGTCATTTGGAATGCTCACATTTTTTTCTATAATGCTCCATATTTTTGAAGGGCTTTGGCATCCATGTCCCGCCGTCGGCTAATATCGCTCTAGCCTGCCTTGTCCTAACAACAAATCGCTCCACAACCTTCTTGAAAGTCATTCTCACCATTGCGGTGACAGGTAGTCCTCGAGCAGATTTCAGCAAGCCATTGAAAGACTCTGAGTTGTTTGTTGTGAGCATGCCCCATCTTTTGCCTCCATCAGCATGAAACGTCCATTTTTCAACTTCGAGCTTCATCAACCAAACATATGCGGGTTCACTCACTGCCCTGATCAGATCCATTTTTGCAGCCCATTTTCGTTGTTGATGCTCCATCGCAGCCCCCCACATCAATTTGTTTAGAGTGCATGTAACTGACTAGTGTTTTAATTTAAAGTTGTTGGAAATTTAACATGGGCTTTTGGTTTGATACTATAATGAATGGAGTAATTGTCCTCGACGATATCTCCATCCCAAAATAGTGAAACCTTAACAGTTGAAGCATTCTGAGACATTTTTCTATGAAGTTTGATTTTTTTTTTAATGACTTGTAAGACTTAGACTTATGAAGTTGATGAGTTTTTCACTCATCAAGCCTTCAAGTTAAATAGACCACTCAAAATTGTAATGCGTGGTGTGTTGTCAAATCAACACTTAGATTGCGCATTAAAATGGTGCGCAATACAAGTCGTGTTAAAACAGTCAAATAATGCAGCAACGTATTGTCAAATCAAGCCTTTATGTGTCATAGATTCCTGAAATTGACATTGCGCATTAAAATGGTGCGCAATACAAGTCGGGCAGACAAGGCAGGAACTTTTCACGCACAAAAACTGTGCCTGAAAGGTTAATGGCTGGTTTTTACACTTTCACGCACAGTTTTTGTGCGTGAAAGGTTGTGTTTTTCATTTTCACTTTCACGCACAGTTTTTGTGCGTGAAAGGTTCACCATTTCATCCAACTTTAAACTTTTTACTTTCACGCACAGATTTGCTTTTTTTTTTTTAACCTATTAAAATCACGATACATGTAGCCCAGTACAGCAGCGCCCCAACTATAACATCCTATTTCGGCAAGATCGTCGATATACCAAAGATACCTTAAGCTCAAATGCGAACCCGAAGTGTTCGGGAACAGGATGGCCCCGAATATGACGAGTAGGTACAGACGCGCGCGTCGGTCAACATCAGCCTGAGGCGAGTCCTCTCCAATCGGATGCTGCATGTCTGTGAGGCGCAAGTGAGCGTAAAGGGCCGACAATAAAAGCTGACTCTGGCCGGAAATATGACCATCCGGAGCCGCGAAACCGGTGAGCCTAGTCAACTCATCCCGGTAAGGTGGCAGCACAGGGGGCTCCTCAATATACAATGGGCGTCCATCAACCTGTAGCCCATAAATGACCTCTATATCCTGAAGGGTAATGGTAGCCTCACCGGTGCGGAGATGAAATGTGTGCGTCTCCGGTCACCACCTCTCAATCAATGTCGTCACTAGCGACCTATCGTGCTGTACCCGACCAACTTCGACGCACCGGTAGATACCGCCCCGACGTAGTATATCCAGGACACGAGGATGTGGGGGTGAGCAGCTAAGATCTCCCATGATTAGTCCCCTAACCGGGTACGAACCTGAGACTCAGGCTGCAGGTCGGATGTCCATATACGTTGCGACCTATGCTCGGGTTGAAGATACAGTAACTCTCGGTCGAAGGGTCCCGGATCAAGAGGGTGGTGATCCATCTGTTTTACGTATTTTAAATCAATCATTAACAAGTAGTATTAGTTATGTAATCTTTTATCAAAATTTTTATTAAGGATTGTGGTGACCCATCTGTTTTACGTATTTTAAATCAATCACTAACAAGTAATATTAGTTATGTAATCTTTTATGAAATTTTTTATTAAGGATTGTGGTGACCCATCTGTTTTACGTATTTTAAATAAATCATTAACAAGTAATATTAGTTATGTAATCTTTTATCGAAAATTATATTAAGGGTTTTCAATCCTAAGCTACGGGTTATGAATCCTAAACTAAGGGTTTTCAATCCTAAAATATAAAGATTAAAAATTAATAAGTCAAATAATTAACAATTAGTTAGCATACAATTAGTATAAATAATTAATAAATAAACAATTAACTAACTAATCAAATAATTAACAAGTTATTATCATATATTTAATAAATAAAAAATTAAGTAACTAATCAAAAAATTAATAAATTATTATCGTATATTTAACAAATAAACAATTAATTAACTAATGAAACAATTAAGAAATTATTAGCAAATAAACAATTGGCTTAACAAAAACTCAATAAATAATTAGCTAGTCTAACAATTAAAATAGCTAGTATAACAATTAATAAATGCTTAAGTCGCTAATCGAATAATTAATAAATACTAAATAAACAATTACTAAATAATTAACTAATTAATAATACATAAACAAATTAAAAAAAAAAAAGGGCAGTCCCAACAGTGCGGGGGCACTGCCCAAAAACGCACAAAAAAATAGCGCAAAACGGCAAATCCACCTCAACAATCCTTAGGGTAATAATATATTTAGAAATGTAATAAAAAATTCGTAGTGAAATACCTAGATTGAAGTTTTTTTTGAGTTTTCAAAATGACCTCTGCGCCGCTCTATTCCAAAATCTAACCTTAGAAACTTGTTCCTGCACTTCAATATACCAAGAATATTGAGTTTTGGATTGAAAAACAACAAGAAAAAAGCATTTTTGGGGTGGGGGACCACCGAAAATCGGCTTTAATGGCAGTGGGGGCGAACTGTCAGGTTCTGTGGTGGGGAAGGAGGGGACCGGTTTTTGTTGGCATCCTTCACGCACTAAATTCGTGCGTGAAAGGCATAAAGGCAACTTGCTCTTTCACGCACGAAATTAGTGTCTGAAAGGTGGAAACTATATTTTTGCAACTTACTCCTTTCACACACGAATTTCGTGCGTGAAAGGCTCAAAGTGCATTTTTGCAGTTTGGTCCTTTCACGCACGAAATTCGTGCGTGAAACCTATTAATGTGCTTTTTTTTTTTTTTTTTTGTACTAGTTTGATTCAACTTTTCTTTTTTTGTGCTACTTAAGTCTGGATTCCTGTACTGGAGAACATTATCACGTACGGTTATAACACACTCCTAAATCTTCTCACCATATTTTAGGAATCAAATGGTAATGATAGAAACAGATCATGCCAACCCCGGAGTTAAATTGTTGGGGATCATTTGGTTCACTGGAAAAGTCATGCAAAGATTATAATGCAAATATTGTACAGAAGAATCACATCATGTACGGTCATCTGACACTGAAAATTCAACCCAATTAAAATAAAAATGTCTTCTTTTTATGTTATGTTCTATTTTCTTAATTAACGTGCTTTCCCTTCTGCCAAAAATCTTGCATGATTAAATTATTAAAAAAAAAAACATGACAATGATAGACATCAAGACAAAGAATGTTTACGGATAACTAAACATCACCTAATTGGTTTTAGTTTCCTGCCTAATGATATGTTTAACAGGTTAAAGGTTGAGACTTGATTTATTTTACTGCTTTATTGATCAATGGTTTGAACTCCTTTTGAATTAGTTTTAAAGTAATCATCTAGCGCTAGCTAACAATCAGATTAATTGGTACTTAACCAAGGAAAAAAGTATTCAATGTATTAACTGAAAGATAAAATAAACTCAATTTTTAAACTAAAATGGACGGTTAAGGGGCAGTGGATTATATTAGTTGAATTGGAGTTATCCTTTTCAGAAAATAGCGATTTGAACAACTCTAGATACTATAATAATTGCGCAAGATTGTCTTCAAAGAGCACAAAATCCAGTATTTCATTCTCTATATCTTTCTTGGTGAAATTAAGAGTTTACTAATTGAGTATGTTTAGGTTTGCTTTCATTGTATCCAGCAAGATTGATAAGCCAGCTATTGATGTTGAAACCTGTAGAGTTGTAGTAGGAATAACTACTAAAAGATGCCATTTTACTAATTTCAACTCTCAGGCGGTGAGGCCAAATTTTACATAATGATTGGGCGGCAACAATATAACTATTCTCAATATGAGAATCACTATTGGAGAAAAGGACTAGAGCCTAATGTAACCTATTTTTAGAGCCAACAAATAAAACAATTGTGGAGTGCCGGCTGTTGGCTATACCAATAAACATCACTACAATCATTGAAAAAATTAGAACGATCCATAAGTCCACATTGGCATTGCTTTAATAGAAGTAGAGGTAAACATCATTCTTCTCGCATTCACTTGATCAGAGTTTCTTTCAGCATTAGCTAATACTTACACATAGAGATGGCCAATTCAAGTCATGTTAGGTCCATTAGTTTTCCTTCTTGTTCCCCGCCAGAGTATCTCAGAGTTGAGATTGAGCTAAACAGGATAAAAACTTGGGAATCCTCATCAATTTCTTCCGCAGCAACTCCTCTTGGTTTAAACACAATTCAAGAAGGCCTTGTAGGCCTAGCAGAGTTGTATAATTGTGTACAAGACCTTCTCAAGTCCCCTAGAACTCAACAATCTCTCCTCAAACATCAAATGGGACGATTAGCTGAAGAAGCCCTTGAGGCCTCTGTTGGACTAATAGACTCATGTGGCACGATGAGGGAACTAGTCTTGATGATGAAAGAACAAGTGCAAGATCTTCAATCAGCATTGAGGAGAAAAGTAGGAGATTCAAGCATACAAAATTTCTTCAATGCCTATATTAGTTTTAGAAAGAAAGTAAAGAAGGATATAGCCAAGAGCCTCAAAGCACTAAAACAGGGAGAAAACAAGATAGAATCATCTACTCAATTTTCTTCAGATCAATCTTTATCTAAGCTACTTACAGTGTTAAGACAAGTATCAGCCTTGACCATCTCAGTCCAAAGATCTCAACTTTATTTCTTGTCTACGCCAGCTTCAAAGGCGAAGAAAAACGGGTGGTCATTGATCTTAAAAATGCTTGTCACAAAATCAATGGCTTCTAAGGGAGATGAAAAGACAATCAATGAAGTGGAATGTGTTGATTTTGCTCTTTGTTCTTACCTTCACAGCAGTGATTTTAAAGTTGATGTACCAATGATTCAGAGAAAATTGAAGACATTAAATGCTGGTCTTGAGGCTATTGAGGCTGGCACAGAGTGCTTGTCTAGGCTATTAATCAGAAACAGAGTCTGCCTTCTTAACATCCTAACTCCTTAGAAAATATTGTACATTAGTTCTAATATTTAAGGCATACATTTTTGTAAGGATATGCCTTTTCCTGAAAACCAATTCTGTAAAATTTGGAAGTGAACTATGCAAGCCAAAGTTCAATCAATCCTTTGTCTCAATCTTTTATTCATCTTTTCCAGTTTGTTTATTTTCATTCGATTACTTTACTATATGACAAAAAGTTCACAAACTAATCTACGTTGAGATCAATTTTGACAATGGCTGACAATAATAATGAAGTAATTAACTCGTGCAATTTATCTACTTGGGTGAATTGAGCAGTTATAATTCTAATTATCATTGAGCTTTGGTTAATGTTAGCTATAAATAACCATATTAAAGAAGACGCACCAAAAAATAAAAATAGTTCCGTAGTGCCTAATGATAATGAGACCCATTCTTCTTGAATTATGTTTTTTTTCATTACTGAAAAGCTAACTTTTCGCAACTGCTTCCCCATATTGAGGCCTAGAATGGGTCTTACCCTTCAACCAAGATTAACAAATGTCAAGTGCTGAGTGGGCTTCAAGATCTATAAATACCTCAGTCTTCCTAAAACAACACATCAACAAGCAATTCTTAAGTTCTTCAAAACATAGTTTGATTTCTAACCGTCTGTAATATTACTTGCTCAATCTCAATCCCAAAATCATGGATAACTCCCAGAACTTGAGCTACCAAGCTGGCCAAACCAAGGGCCAAGCCCAGGTAATTTATCTGCTATTTACTTGCACATTCACTTTTCCTTTAACATGCTTGCATATAATTGACGGAACCAGAAATTCTAATAAATGGATCTGAAAAAAATGCAAGAATGGCATATTCGGGACTTGGAACCTGTAACATAAAGCAATTTTTGGGTCATCATTTATGGCTACTCTAAAAGTTTCTCTTATATTAAAAGGATGCAACTATTTATGTATATACAAACAAAATTGCTTTTACCTTATTCGCACAGTAGCATATGATATATGTTGTCATATATAATCAGGAAAAGGGTAACCAGATGATGGATAAGGCTGCCAACGCTGCACAGTCTGCCAAGGAAACAATGCAGCAGGTAATTTGGCCATTGGTATTCCATTATATATTTGTTGTTCCATAAGATTAAAAGAATAATGCATTATCTTTTGGTTGATACCCTTACAGGCGGGACAGCAAATGCAGGCCAAGGCGCAAGGTGCAACTGAGGCAGTTAAAAATGCCACTGGCATGAACAAATGAAATCCTATTTTCAACCAAACGGGCTCTTTTTCCCCTTCAAAACTTTGAAGTTTTTGTTTTTCTCTTTCAAATTAGGAAAGCAACTTTTGTTGCTTAGGATTGACTATTGTTGAGAGTCTTCTTGTTTTTGAATTAAAGAAGAAGTTGTGTATAGGTTACATTGTCACAACTCTCTTTCTTCTATATTTCCCTCTAATAATAATAAATTACTATTGTTTGGTTCTATGTAATTTCCCTACTTTGCATTCCTTGATCACATTATGATTAAGCTTATTTCCCAAGGTTTGCATGAGATGATATGGTTATTAATTTTTGTTTTTTATTTGTCTAACAATTTATCTCATCAGGTCATTAATTTTTGTTTTTCATTTGTCTAACAATTTATCTCATCAGGTCAATTTTACCAATTCTTTTAAACTTTATCAGATCATGAGATTAATTTAACTTTAAAAGTTAAATACTCACAAACCATTTGATAAATACAGTAAAGTACAATTTTCCCTCCTACCAAAATAGGAAATAATACACATTAAAATATTATAATATGTAAAAAAATAAAAATATCTCATCAGGTCAATTTTACCAATTCTTCTAAACTTTATCAGATCATGAGATTAATTTAACTTTAAAAATTAAAATTTAGATACTCACAAACCATTTGATAACTACAGTAAAGTACAATTTTCCCTCCTACCAAAATAGGAAATAATACACATTAAAATATTATAACATGGAAAAAAATAAAAATATCTCATCAGGTCAATTTTACCAATTCTTCTAAACTTTATCAGATCATGAGATTAATTTAACTTTAAAAATTAAAATTTAGATACTCACAAACCATTTGATAACTACAGTAAAGTACAATTTTCCCTCCTACCAAAATAGGAAATAATACACATTAAAATATTATAACATGGAAAAAAACAAAAACAACTCTAGATTGTCAGAAGTGGGATTTGAACCCACGCCCTCTCACGAGGACCAGAACTTGAGTCTGGCGCCTTAGACCACTCGGCCATCCTGACATTGCATGGTTGAATGCTATTTTTATTCTATATAACGAACTGAATAATTCACTGTTGGGTCAAATCTAAGCCCATCTTCTAAGGGAATTTGGCATAGTATGCCAAGTGTTAGACTAATTTGGCATATATTAGCCAATCTTTAATAAGTTGGCATAAAAAGGCCAATATATATGTTTTGGGTCAAATATTTTAGTATAACATGACCCATAACCTTTTGAGAAAAAATAGCACTCATCTTCTCATTCTCTCTCTACTTTGTTCTCTTTATACGTTGGTTTCTCCATTTCTTTGGTCCACTTTATTTTCTTAGTTTCTCATTCTCTCTCCAAAATTTCCCCCACCACTTTCTTCTCCTAAAATCATTCAATTAGAACTCCCATTACAATTAGAACTTCCACTACAAGAATCTTGTTTTAAAAAAAAAATGAATTTAGTGGAGTTCAAGAGTCGGGCTTCTGTTTCTGATTTTGAACATTCCAATTACAAAAATTTCGATTTCAAAAATTCTAATGGATAATTCTGAATCTAAAGATTCTGATATGGATAATTCTGATTCTGAATCTGTTTGATAGAATTCGTGCATTGGATGATGAATGCAATTTTGAGTTGTATACACCTAATGCATACATATGTTTGGGTTCTTGTTTTTTATCGCATCACTATTTTGTATACATACATTTTATACACGTTCTTGTTTTTTTCTTTCTTCAGGTTGTTATAGTCACCTAATGTATACATGTGTTTGATTATTGTATTTTGTTGAATCTGTAAAAAAAACATATATTGTATGCACCTTTTGGTTATATAAACGAAATGTATACACATGTCGGGTTTTATTGTATATGCTTGTATACATCTATTGTATACACGTGCTTGTTTGTTGAATACAGTTGGTTTATTGTTTGATTTTAGTTGGGTTACCATAGACATATTGTATACACTTTCTGATTTGGAACATATGGTTGTGCACATAACAAATTGAACTCGTTTTTCTAAATTATAAAAGAATACATCAATTAAATGTATACATCAAGTATTCTATTCAGACGACTACATGTATACATAAATTATTCTTGAAAAGGAAAACAACTTATTTTTTATTTTGTACATCAAATGTATACGTAAACTATTCTCTGTAATCAAATTCATGTTACTTCACAATATATATCATAATGTATACATGATACTTCATAATATACATCAATATGTATACATGGTACTTCACAATATATATATATATATATATATATATACCATAATGTATACATGGTACTTTATAATATATCAAGATAGATTTTTGATTTTGATCGGAGAAATTTAAGAACATGGAAGAAAAGAGAGTGAAAAAAATTAATGAGATATACACAGTAATGGAGAGATGGAAGAAATAAGAGAGAGAAACATTAAAGAGATTTCTTTACTGGAATTTTCTATTTGTTGGGTTCCTGGATCTCTAATTTTAGGGATATCACGTAACAAAATAAAGGGAAAAGATTGTATCCCTAAGTTTAAGGATACAATAATTTGAAATAAGGAATTATCTTTATATGAATACCCTTTACTAACAACTCTCCACTTTTTAAGTATATGATAATTGGGTAAAAAATCTAATTAATATCTGAAATTGGTATCCATTTGTGACATCTTATCTTCAGTTGCATTTTTTTTTTTTTTTTACTATTGATAGGATTTTTTAATCAAATATATAAAAAGACATCCATTACCCTATTTTTGGGTGAATAGCGTGAGATTAAGGGGGGAATATTCCTTCCCCTATTTTTGAGCCGGCATAAGATAAATGGCTACTCAATGCCATTTGTTTTAGGTTTCATTTGCTAAATAAAATATTTGGTTAAAAACATGCCAATTTTATTTAAGAGTTGTATATTTATGTCAATTCCCCATCTTTTAATGGTATTTGTCACGAGTATTGGAGCACGTGATGTTTCAGTATAATGTCACCCATACCATCAAAGGCCCATGTAATAAAATTCTTTGGAAGCAACTGATTCATTAATTCCTTTCTCCTTAAAACCAAATGTTAGACATTTTGCTTCATTGTATTCACAAATCACAGGATCGCTGCCATCAACCGGCCCTTTAAGTAACTTTTTAAGTTTTTGCACGTCAGAACGGTGCTATAAAAGTTTAATTTATACTCTTTGTCTCAATTTATATGACACACTTTTCTTTTTAATCAATCTAAAAAAGAATGACACATTTTCTTATCCGACAACAATATAACTTTAAATTTTACCTTTTACGCTTAACGTGATGATTTATGACCCCACAAATATCTTTAGCTTGTTTTAGACCACAAGATTAAAAAATCTTCTTTTATTTCTTAAATTCCGTGTCCAATCAAACTACAACACATAAATTGAGACTGAGAGAGTACTATTTATTTATTGCGTAAAACAACTTTACAAAATGAAGTTAACTAAGGGTGTGCTAACCAGGAAGAAAATGTTTTTCATGGAAAATATTGTTTTCTTGGAAAATGTTTTTGAGGAAAATAATGGGGTTTTTGCTTATATTCTTGTGTTCGGTACATAAGCAAAAAATATTATCCTAAAAACATTATTATATAATCCAGACAAATATTATGGGGGGGGGGGGTAGGGTTTGGGTGGGGGTGGGGTGGAGTAGGGTGAGGTAGGGGTCAAGGCCAGGTGCGTTTGGGGGTGGGAAGGAGACAATCAATTTGAAATGCCACGTCTAGACTTGTTTTTTTCCGTACTTCAATTAGGAAAGTCATTTTCCTCATATTTAAGGAATTTGTTTTCCTAGAAAAATGTTTTTCAAAAATTTTGATCCAATCGAACATGAGAAATTACTGCGCACACCCTAAAAGGAAACTTTATGTCCCTAAAATTATTTAATACATAAGCATTGTTGATGTATGCGACAATCTCATCTAAAAGCTTAAGATGTTAGAGATAACACATTTTTATTTACTTAATTATATTTTTTACACGTCACGTGCAGCCTGATTCTTTTCATGAGTCCAGCACGTATGGACATTTGGAGTGTAAGGGGGGCCCAACATCGACAAACGAGAATTGATATAGGTCCCACACTACAAACAAATGGGTAATTTGCGGAGGTTGAAAGTTGCAATTCGCGGAGGTTTAATTTTAGCCTCCACTAGTTGCTAGAAGAGGCTAAGATCTCCGCGAATTGAACTTTCAACCTCCGCAAATTATCCATTTCTTTGTAGTGCCAGCTCTAATATCATGATAAGAAACTAATTAAGTAAATAAAACGTGCTCTCACTACAACAAATTCGATTATCAACGACGAATTATTTTGTCACTTAAACATCAAATTTCGTCACAAAAATCCTTTCATGACGAAAAGAAATTCGTCAATCAATCGTCCCTAAAGCCCCGTCGCTAAATGTATACAAAGACAACTTAATGTTTCGTCGCTAAATAAAGACATATTAACTACGAAAATTGTTTTTGTCGCCAAATGTATAGTATTTATGACGAAATCATTCGTCAGAAAAAGTACAAAAAAATTGTAGTTGATGGTGTGTTTTCGTCACTAAAAAGGTTATTAATACCGACAAAATTACCTTGTCACTAATTTTTTAGTTTAATTAGTGACGACATCAATTGTCCCTAAAGTTATATGTATTTCGTAGCTGAACAAAAGTAATCTCGTCACTGAAGATAGCCTTTTATATACGAAAAAATCTTTCGTCCCTAAATATATAAATTAATGACAAATTTGCTCTTATAAATATGGTGTATAATGTTGTTGTTGAAACCTATTATTTCGTCACCAAAAATATTATTTTTACCGACACTACAAATTTGTCACTGTAAATTGTCGTGATTAATGACAATAACAATTGTGATAAAATAAAGAATGAATTATATTTTTTATAAGAAGACAATTCTAGGAAAAAACAATGTTTTGTCACAAAAGTAGTCAATTTATGACAAAATAATGTGCTATGACAAAAATGTGTTTTTCTCGAAAACACAATGTAATTAATCATTGCATCTTTCTAATATCCTGTGAGCTCCTTCCACTTCGTTGGAACAAATGAAAATATTCAACTGTTATTTCCAACTCTATTGACAGCTTTGCTGATGGAATCGCCTTAACAGACCTCACCTTATCAACTGGATCTTTAATATAATTTAATCCCACAAACTACTTCATTTCGCAAGACCTTTCTTCAAGCTTTCCATGAATTTTCTTGATTTCAATGAATTCTGCATCTATATTAAAAAGGTCAATTCAGAAAACTATCTGAAAATACTGCAATAGTAACTTCTAAATTACAACTGAAAACTTTATCGTTAGAAGTTTAACTTTATCGTTAAAAGTTTATGGACTCTTAGCACCGAGATAAAGAGAGCTTATCTAGATCTTTGACTATGAGATCACTTACCAAAATTGAATCAGCAGCTTGTACAAGCCTATGAACCGACACTCCAAGTGCCTAAAAGACAGATTAATCCAGTTAATCAGAATGAATATAAAAAGAAGGCATACATAAGGACAAACGTAAATGCCCTTAAAAGTAACTATGGACAACTCTACATTTACTATCTGAAAATACTGCAATAGTAATTTCTAATTTACAACTGAAAACTTTATCGTTAGAAGTTTAACTTTATCGTTAAAAGTTTATGGACTCTTAGCACCGAGATAAAGAGAGATTATCTAGATCTTTGGCTATGAGATCACTTACCAAAATTGAATCAGCAGCCTGTACAAGCCTATGAACCGGCACTCCAAGTGCCTAAAAGACAGATTAATCCAGTTAATCAGAATGAATATAAAAAGAAGGCATACATAAAGACAAACGTAAATGCCCTTAAAAGTAACTATGGACAACTCTACATTTTAGCCCTCCTTTAAGACTCAAGAATCCATGAAATCATATGTCCATAAAAAGGAATGATATTTGTTAGATCTGTCAAAGTTTAAGTCAAATCAGCCACTTAGGGTAGTACACACAAGTATGCTTCTAGAATAAAAAGACGTTTACCTGGCTATACACATTAATCATTTATCTGAATACAATATTTATCACTTTATAACCACTAATGATCATTTCAATTCTTTTAGCAGAGAAGGAATTACCTACAGTTGAGCATCCAAGTAAAACAAGCTAACCCTTTTTAATTAGCACACTAACAAGATACATAATATTTCTGTTCAAATTCAATAACCTTCCTTGAGGAAACTTGTCCCATGTCTTTTTATAGAAAAGTTTCTATATGTTGTAATCAATCCGAAAAATCTATCAATGTTATTAGTACACGTTCCAATAAATGGTACTCCTAGTCTTTAGAGCATGCATTATATATCCTAGTTCAAATTTAGCTCTTTAGTTATACTGCAGGTCCCATAAAAATGCAATTCATCAAAGTGTGTTTAATATGACATTGAACTATTAGGATATTCTTTAAAGGAAACTACTGAAAATCACTCTAATTTCAAGATCCATATGACTCAGGGTAGCATTATTCTCGTAACAAGAAGAAATTTTAGTACTCACAACTAATGCACTGAATATACGAGCTCCATCAATGTGAAGCTTCAGACCATACTTCTTCACTAGCTCTCCAACTTTGTCTATATACTCTGCAGAAAGCCATATGCCTCCTGAGCTGCACTCGTGCAATGCTGTTGATTAAGAATTTGCATTATAAAGAGACTCAAACTGATTAAATCAACATAAAAGCATGAGAATTAAGCAACTAAACTATATTTTCAGACTTGATCCTCGGATATATCAAATCATTTCTTAAAACAAAAACTATGAAGAAGAGTGTCAAAGCCCTTCACACTCCTTGAATTGAAGTCTATTTGAGGTGCTTTTGCCACAACTTCTAATGACAGTTTCAGAGCTTTTTATACCCAAGTATTTGAGCTCGAGGAGCATATAAATTTTTTTGACTCCTACTGCACTATGAGGAATTGATGAAACATTTAGAAGTTCCAGAAACACAACAATCCTATAGGTTATCCCATAAAGTCAAATTCCTCAGTAATGTGTAAGAACCAGGATAAATTGTAAACTTTATCAACTTCATGACTTTTGTCCATACTAGTTAGATTGATGATTTAAATACGAGAAAATTTACAGGATGTATTCTATATTAAAGAAAGAGTTCAATTTGTAAGAAATATCCAAGAAGTTTGAATACTGGTTATTAAGTCTTCCCTTATTTTATCTTCATGCATTGATGGACATCATGGAATGAAAGCAAGAGAGTAGTTGCAGACAAGGTCCAAGAGTTGAGGGAAGAAGATTAAGATTTGCTTTACAATGTAGTAGTGGGAACAAGCTTACAGTATAGTACTCAAATATGGGAACAAGATTACAGTATAGTACTCAAATATGTGTATTATGTATAGTTTAATAAGACAAAGACCACATTCATAATAGGTGCAAGTGGAAGAGGTTGCTTGAAATGGGTTTGTTTATGTCCTGTATCAACCTTCAAAACTGGCTCGTGGGTGTGAAACAACGGCCAATGAAGGTATTAAACAGGGAGAGGTAGACCAAAAAACACATGCAAAGAAGTTGCCTCGAATAAACCACAATCTCTTGAAATTCATGCAAAACCTAGCGAAAGATAGGGCATGATCTATATAAGTGATACCAATTAGTTGGAATTAAGTTTTAGTCATATTTTATATCCAATGTTTTATAGGAGTTTTTTAATCTTGTACGAGATTAAGGCCAATTGAAAATGTAGAGAACTTTTAATGCTAGAGACTCTAATGTCATAATATTGAACTGATACGGTCTTAAACGAAGCGACATGAACAGTGAAGATCCATATAGTCAACCAATGGCGGAGCTAGGATTTGAGCTGAAGGAGTTCAGAATATAAAAAAGTAAACATACGAAGAAGCCTAAGGGGGTTCAACATCTACTATATATACATAAAAAATAATTTTAACCTTATAATAGTTTTTTTTTTTCTGCCGAGGGCGTTCGGATGAACACCCTCGGCTCTATGTGGCTCCGCCACTGTAGTCAACCCCAACTTGCTTGGAATTGAAGCATAGTCGTTGTGTATGGTCCAATGATACACTAGATATATATACACCTCTAACAAAAACTAGCAAAATCTGATAGCATTTTCAGATAACGCACCAATTTGAGAGTTGACATAGAAGCAGTTCTATGGGGAGAGAACATTCTTACTGTGTATTTGAGTTTTCCAAGCAGATAAGCCTAGTGGTTGGATAACATATCTAGAAGCCAGCATCTCGAATTGCAGCTTCAATTAGATCAAGCTCCATTGATCCGTCTTCATTGTTCTTTACTATACCTATCAAAATAAGACTCTAGAATCTAAAACATTTTTAAAAATAATAAGAACACTTCAAAAGTACGTATCAAAGTAAGAACACTCCAAACTATAATTATCCAATAAATATTTATAAACCTTCTTTTCTCAAAATTACTTTTCCAAAATATTTCATAAGATCTGTAAGAATTGCTAAGAAGTTAACTACGTACCAAAAAATAATTGTATCAGAATTGAATGCCTGAAGATAAGCTTTACTGGATCATTTGCAAAGCTAACTAACTTAGCTTTGCTGATTCGATGTTCATTTAACCCGCAACCGCTCTATTTTTCTTTTTACAAAACTAAACCCGCCCAGTTGCCATCCCTGATTCAACGGCCTTTGGATGATTAGAATCTGCTAAAAACTCCTAATTAAAAAAAAAAAAAAACCTAAGAAAAAAAAAGATTGTAAAGAATCTTAAGTAATTGGTTGAATTACCAAAGTTGGGCTTTCGTAATAAACATAGTAACAAAGAAGGAGAAGAATCAACCTCCAAAACTAATCAAAAAATAAGTGGGAGTACAATTAAGGAAGAGAGACACCAAATTCAGTTCTAACCGTAATTGAAAGGAGAAAACCTGGAGCCCAAGTGAAAAATAAAAGAGGGAAAGAATTTTCTTTTGCCGCGTTTGCTTTTTGGCGGAAAGTTGAAAATCTACAAAATATTTACGCCAAAAACCAAGTGCTAATAAGTGTTTTATTTCAAAATAATATGTTGTAGAGTAAATTAGTATTCTACAAACCGTTCTGATGAAAGAAAATATAAAGAAAGATATGTTTTAAAAATAACATAAAAAATTTGGCAACAATAAAAATATTTTCTTATCAAACTGTTAGATTTTAGGATCTATAACAACCCATAAAATATGCCAACATTAAAATGTTTGCCATCATTAAATAAAAAATTTAAAAAGCTCCTTGTAAGAAAATATATATACCAAAAATTAAATCAAGTTATTGAAATTGACCAATAATATCGTGGTTTTTGGTAAAAACAAATGCAAATAAAAAATGTAAAAATTCTAAAATGTATCTATCACGATCCAAAATCTCATAGCTTCTATACTAGCAGTCAACAACACTTGTATCGAGTGAATCACAATTAAACAATACTATACGCATCTCAAAACAATAATAAGGCTTATGCTAAGATAACAACATAATAATTTGAAAATTGAGTATCCAATTACAACGCTGAAGCTAAATAAAATAGGATCGGGTACATTGCTTGGCCATGGGTGGAGCCCCCTTAGGTGAAGGGTGGCCAGGTGCACACCCTTCCCTGTAAAACTACACGGTGAACATGGGTTAAAAGTTAGCTACTATGAATGCATATTTAACTTTGCATACTCTTCGCCAAATTCCTGGCTCCGCCACTGTGCTTGGCGTAATATAAACTCCCAAGTCCAATTAAACCCTCAATTCTTGTTGACGGGTTCGTGCAACTCCGCACTTTTGCAACGTCTATTTTTGCAAATCGACGCTATCTTTGTATATATAATTGCTATTTATGGAATCACTAATTAAATATAAGTCTCTGTATAATTGCTCTTTTTTTTGGAAATCACTTTTTTTAAGGAACCAACGGATATTCGTCAGTTTTTATAGAGCCAAAATGCTGGGAATTATTTTCCCAACTAAGTCTATTGATAAATTGAACAAAAAAAATTCATTTATTTCATAAAACGACAAAATCAGTCGGTTTTGTATTAAAAATAAATGAAAAATAATATTCAGAAAATTGAACCATCGGTCAATCTTTTTGGTCAAAACTCATGTTAACTTATTAAAAATGACCTATTGAAAAACCGATTGGCATGGTCAGTAATTTAATAGCAGCTATTAAGAAGTGTGACCAACGAGAGTTGCTCAAACTAGCATATTGGAAGGTATTTTTTAAGGAAAACCAATGGAATAATTGATTATTTTGGCACAAAAATGCGGTTATATAGTATAAATAAGAAAAACGAAAACCTTAGACCAACATAAGTAGTCTAGGGTAGAATAATAACAACCTGCCATGGTCCATACCTCGTTTTGATTTTCAGTCGGTGCATTATAAAATAGATTGAATCCGTCGATTTTTAGCTTTTTTTCCCTCCCAATTAACCAATAGACTCATTTTGTTTTTATCGAAGATTCGGTCGGTTAGTAATACCAATTTGCTACTTTTCGAGAATCACAAATCAATTGATTTTTAATCGAAAATCAACTACTTTTTAATGTTGTTGCTCGGTTTTTGCCCTTGGAATAGGCAGTAATTTTACTAGTGAATCATAAGCCTGACTCACACTATGTTTTGAGTTTGTATTGACCTTTGCCTTTTCATAAGATATAGTATCATTCTATGATTTAGTCTTGTTGTTTCCCCTTAAAAGCGCTTGAATAGATGTTTGTTAGTTGTCACTTGTCACTCATAATCAGAGACGGACCCATGATTTAAAGACGACAGGGATAATACTATCTTAACATAAACGGCGACAAAATTTTCAGTGACGATTGATGAATAAACCATATCGGATTGGTTACTGATAGTGTGAGCAGTGACGAAAACACAGGTATATACTATATAGGTCAAATATGATTTCTACTATAATAATAAATCTTCAACACATGTGAAGCAACTGTCAGAGATAGCGCAATGGTTAAGGTTATACAAAATGTAAGCACAATCACAGGTTCGAATCTCGACTCACTCATTTGCGTATGGTTGCACTTGCACCTCCACTCTTTCATGTGGGCCCGCCTCTGCCTCAAATCATTATCAATTGTAGCAAAGAACATTTTGTATTTAGCTACGAATATTTTTCGTAGCAAATAGTTGAATTTATTCAACTACAAATTTTAAGTCGTCACTATTTAACACATTACATATTTTGTGACAAATCTTTATTGTCACTAAGTCGCAGCTTGATCAGAGACAATAAAGTGATTGTCACTAATTGTTTATATTATTAGTGACGAAAATTAAGGTCACAAATAAATATAAAATTTTGTGGCTAAAGCTTACAACATTTAACTACAAATGCTAATTTGTCACTATTGTAACAACGTATATTTTGTGATGAAATTTTTTCGTGTTCAATACTTAACTAATTTTAAGACAAAAAATGATTTGTCACAAATTGGGTATTATTAGTGACAAAATAATGTGTCACTGACAATCTAAATTTTGTGGCTAATGTTACCCAATAAATGGCGCTAACTCATTTTTTGGTGGGAAACTTTAGGGGACAAATTTTTCGCTACGGAATTCTTGTTTCGTCACTAAAAGTATATGACCCATGCATTTAAACACGAAATGTAAAATTCGTCACAAAAAATGAATAATTAGTGACGAATTTTGTGTCGTAGTTAAGAATTTTGTAGCTAAATATCACATTTCTTGTAGTGTCTCTTCAATAAATTAAATTTTTAGAAAGAACGCACTTTAATTTGTTTACTTATTTTTATTCTCAACAAGCATATGTTAGTAACATTGAAAACAAATAATGAGTAGCATGTTGGAACTTGGATCCCGTCAAATTACCTCAAACTAACATCTATTTTTTCTTAATTAAAAGAAAGGACAAAAACGGTGGCTCCCTCATCGCCCACAACCCGCACCCACGCATTCGTTCATGAACAATCCATCACTTTAACATTAAACTCCCATGCATGGATAGCATGAGTACACGCTGTGTATTTGTCTTGGTTATAAGTTCTTTGAATCGACATTAATTTACTTATACTGCTTATTGCATGACATAGATTGATTCAACCCATTCAACATTTGTTACGTCAAATGCGTTTGTCTGTTCATGCTCATAGCTAGCAATTAGTCCATGCATTGCATTCTTCATAGCGACAGGAGCAATAACAACTGTTCCATCCTCGCCTTTCATTTAATTTTTTTGGGACCATGGTCCTTGGGTAGTCCTGAAAGTTGTTTTTTCTTTACAATTGTCCACTAGTTTCTGCTTGGTTTTTCTGTTGTTTGTTACTTTACCAAATACCTTTAAATTGAAATTTCTTTTATTTTTCGTTTGATATTTCATATTTTCCAAAGGACGGATGCAATAAAGTATAATAAGATATATATCAAATTGATGATTGGCTAAAATTCGGGTAAGGGAAAAAAAAAAGAAAAAAAATAACCGAAGAAAAATGTAAACCTCAGATCGAACTGATGAAAGCTCAATTTGAAAAAAAACATAGAACAAAAGTTAAATAAAAATCTACTTGGAAATTATTCAATTCAAACCAAAACAATTAGGAGCTTAGAACCTCAGCTTGACCCCACATTGTGATGCGTCCATGGTCATCATCTTTGTTTCGCACTCAAACAATTCAATCAATTATTTGAGTTAGCTAATAATTACTTGATAAGATTGAAGATGTGCTTATATATTGGATTGATCTGGGTGGTTAAGCCCTTCAATTTCATTATTTAACAAGACAATACATTGACAATTCATTAAGCATATATTTCCCCAATTAGTTTTAAAGTATCTAAAAAGTTGGACCTTTATAGTTTTTTTTTTTTTTTTTTACGTTAGTTCTTTAAATCTAAATGAGTGTACTTTATTTATTTCTTGTAATTAGCTAGATCGACATCCTTAAAATTGATTCCCGTCCATTTAAAATAATCACGGACGGAATGCATGATTACAAAATAATGTGATATGTATGTCGTGGCTAAACCTAAGCAATAGCTCCCACAAAATGGATTAGAATTCATTAGGTTTAAACAATTACATTAATGTAAGAGAGGAAGGTAACCAATAATCCATACGTGTTACAAATATAATATTCATCTTGCCACTGTTGCACCACTCGTGTTCCTTCCTCCCTTCAATATAAATCTCCCTTTCTAAAATGTTCCTTTTAGATTATCTTTTTGAAAAAGTCGTACGCAAATCTCCCATAGAAGATCTTTATCTAAATTTTATAATGGCGCTTTGCTGTGATGCTGTTACAATTGACAAACTGTGGCTCTTCCAACCAAGAACAACATCAACAAGCCACGTATCGGCTGAGACATCTTCTTCATCACTCAGAAGCAATAAGGTAATGCAAAGTGGCAACCTAAGGAAGACAAAACATTAAAGAAATCACTAATGATTGAATTTTTGTTTTCATGAGGCACAACAATCTACCCGAACTCTTAGGAAATGCCCATTCTCTCGTCACATGGCAATCTAAAAAAGAAGAGTACCTGCTTCTTGTCGCTTTCTATACAACTTCGGTATAAATAGGATGAGTTTTGAAGGTATTGGTTCATCCCCAAGTTTTGAGTCCCAAGTAAAAGGAAAGAAACATAGAGAAAAAAGATGGCAACTTTCTCTGCAAAATCAAACAAGACATCCATCAGTTTGCCAAGCAGATCACATCCAGCTACTGAGAGAATTGAAGAGGAGCTCAACAAACTCAAGACTTGGGAATTCTCTGCTTCACCAACTGCAGAAGCTGTGTACAATGGTCTACTTGGTTTATGTGAGGTGCATAAGTGTATGGGTGATCTTCTTAACTTGCCCCTTACCCTTCAAGCACTTTCCCAATGCCAAAATAAGAAATGGGTCGATGAAATCTTGGATAAATCTGTGAGATTTCTTGATATTTGTGGCACAACAAGAGACATAGTGTCACAATTTAAAGAAAATGTTAAAGATATTCAGTCTTCACTGAGGAGGAGAAAGGGAGATTTGAGCATGGAAGCCAGCAGCACCAATTACACCTCGCTTAGTAAAAAGATGAAGAAAGATGCCAAAGGCTTAATTACAGCTTTGAAGAGAATGGATCATGAGGAAGTGGTTGCAGTAATGGAAGTTGATCAACTTGTCCCAGCTGTTATCAGGATGCTAAGAGAAGTTAGCACAATGGGGGTTTTAGTTTTCCAAATGGTGTTGGTTTTCTTGTCAGCCCCAATTTCTAACCCAATAGCAAATGGTCTTTGGTTTCAAGATTGGTGAACAACCGATCAGAAAACAATGTGAATGAGATAGACAGTACTGATGTTGCATTAACAAGCCTTTCTAAGTGTGGCTCAAGAGAAATGGAGAAGATCCAATTTGTGCAGAGCAAATTGGAAACTCTAGAGGCTCATTTTGAATGCGTTGGAAATGTTCTTGACAACATCTTTATTATAAGGAAATCACCCTATTCTCAAGTGATTGATAGGATTTGATTATAATCTGATATGATTTGATTATAATCCCTTATAATCTGGTTGTAATTAACATGATTAGGATTTCATTATAATTAGGATCTTCTATATTTGGTAGGATATTTCTCTTGCTTTCTTGTATAAATACTGAACCATTATGTGAATAATACACAAGGAATTCAACCATCTTCTAAATCTTTTATGGTATCGGAGCTGCTCGCCTTACGACATCTCTATTTTTTTTTAATCCTCCAGCACCATCTTTCTATACATGGAGCAAATCACACAGTCTTTCGTTGCACCAACAACGACCATTACCAGTTCAGTTAACCTTCCAGAGACGTCACTGTTAATGTCGTCCGCAACTGTTCATCTTCCGCCAGTTCCTACCACTCCTTCTGTCATTTCTATCCTTCCATACGTTCCTTCTATTCCTAATAACCACTCTACTGTCATAACCTCCGTACCACTCACAAACCCACTGTACCAGAAAATGACCAGCAACTTATCTCTATTAATACCAATGCTCAAGCTCCCGTGAAACTTTCATCCTCCAATTACCAACTTTGGTACTCTCAGTGGCGTTCTATCTTGATTGGATATAACTTCACTTCATATGTTGTTTCTCCTCCTACAGAACAACAACTAAACTTTTTGTATTGGGTTCGACAAGACCAATTGCTCCGAAGTGCGCTTGTAGCCTCACTCACTTTAGAGGTAGCAGCGTATGTGCTTTCAGATCCAACTTCCTATGCTGTGTGGACAACACTCCACAATCTGTATGCCCGACCTTCGCGTGCTCGTCTCCTTACACTCAAGGAGTCTTTGACACGAGTGAACAAAGGTACTAAATCTATGGCTACGTACCTTCAACAAGTGAAACAGCTTGTTACAACTTTGAATGCTGCTGGAGCAAATCTAACGATGGATGATGTTACCATTCATGTTCTTAATGGGCTCCCCTCTGAATATAAGATGATATCTGCTGCAATTCGTGCGCGAGAAACTCCTTTCTCTTTTGATGAACTCCATGAAAAGCTTTGTGATCATGAGAGCAGTGCTATTCACGAAACTTCTTCCAATTCCATTCCAATAACAGCAAATTATACTTCTCAGAATGGGGGATCGAACAAACACACCAATCGCACAAATCGTTACTCTGCTTCTAGAGGCCAACCTATCTCAAATCAACGGCCAAACCAATTTTTCCCATCAAAGAATCAGAGAGATGGTTCTAGTGTGACCTGTCAATATTGTGACAAGGCTGGACATACAGTGAAACAATGCTGGAAGCTATTTCCTTGTTAAAGAAATCTGCCATGGGTGGCTCAAGTTCCTCCTCTGCTGGAAACACAAGGGCTCTTCCGAGAGCAAATTTTGCTCAAACCTCCAACCAAAATAATTCTAAGTGGTTGGTAGACTCTGGTGCATCTCACCATGTGACTGCAGATCTCCAAAATCTATCAATGCATTCTGACTATGATGGTGATAAAGATGTGATGCTGGGTGATGGTAAAAATTTGGCAGTGACACATTCTGGCTCTACTTCTTTACCTTCCCTTTCAAGGCCTTTATATCTTAATAATGTTCTTTGTGTCCCTCGAATGAAAAAGAATCTTATTTCTGTTTATCAATTATGCTCATCAAATAATGTTACTGTTAAATTCTCACCGTTTTCATTTGTTGTGAAGGATTACTGCACGAGGAAGCCTCTGGTAGTGGGAAAGCCTAAGGACGGCGTTTACGAGTGGCCATTATTACCTCATGCAACATCTACTTCTTCTGCACCAACTATCAATTCCACGGAACTGTCCACTGTTTCACAATGGCATTGTCGTCTTGGCCACCCGTCTTCTCCTATATTGGGTCGAATTTTACAACTAATTGATATCCCTGTTACAATAAACACTTCTAAGTTTTTCTGCAATTTTTGTAAGTGCAATAAAATGCACAAGGCTCCTTTTCAAGTTTCATCAATAAAATCGACGCGACCTTTGGAATTTATCTATTCTGATGTATGGGGATCTTCACCTTTAGATTCTGTTGATGGCTTTAAATACTATCTCATTTGTGGATCATTATACAAAATATGTTTGGCTCTACCCTATGAAAAGGAAATCCGAAGTTGCGCATATTTTTCCAAAATTTAAAGCCATCGTAGAGAAATTCTTTAATCATTCTATTGTCTCCTTTTACTCAGACAATGGTGGTGAATTTATCGGTTTAAAGGATTTCTTTGCTTCCAATGGAATCTCTCACTTTTTGACTCCTCCACACACTCCCGAACACAATGGCACGGCTGAAAGACGACATAGGCATATTGTTGAAACAGGTATTACTCTTCTTCATATTGCTAATCTTCCATTATCATTTTGGTCATATGCTTTTCAGACTGCCGCATATCTAATAAATATAATGCCCACCCCCTTATTGAATAACGATTCACCATATCTTCGAATTTATGGATCTCTCCCAAATTATAAGAAACTTCGTGTTTTCGGTTGTTTGTGCTATCCTTGGCTGAGACCATATGCACAAAACAAACTACAACCTCGTTCATCTCCATGTGTGTTCCTTGGGTATTCTTTAAATCAAAGTGCATATAAATGATATGATCCAGTCACTTCGAAACTTTTTATTTTGAGACATGTAGATTTTGTTGAGCATGAGTTTCCCTTTAAAACCATCCAACTTAGTGATGCTCGGGTGAGTGATGCTACTGTTGACAATTGGACTCCCCATTTCATTGTTCCACACTTACCCCTTTCAAACCCAGCTATTTGTTCCTCTTCTACTACTGGACGAACCCTTTCTTCTAGTCCAAATTTGGTCAGTCGTGAATGTCCGTCTCCTGGTCCAACTACTCCAGTGGCTTCTAACGACAGTACTTCATCATCAAATGACTCATTGAGATCACCAGTACATGTTTTAGGTATGAGCTCTCCACCTAATAACTCTCTCACTTTATTATCTTCTCACCATGACAGTAACTTACCAGGAAACACTCATCATATGATCACCCGAGCAAAGAATAATATCCATAAACCCACACAAAAGTTGTGCCTGCACACATCTCTTTCAGGAACAAAAGCCAATTCTCTCATCCAAGCCAATGACACTCCATCCAAATCCCCTGCCAATACACCCAACCGTGATTCTTCCTCTTCTTCCATTCCCTTAAGTGTCCAGCATGTTGCATTGCCTGAGCACAACTTACTGCCCAACATCAAAACCGAGCCAAAATCTATTTCAAGAGCACTAAAAGATCCTGATTGGAAGGCAGCCATGGAAGAAGAAATTGAAGCATTACAGAAACAAGGTTCATGGGAGCTCGTTCCATCTACCGCGAAGTAAAAATTAGTTGGCTCTAAATGAATTTTTCGAGTCAAGCTCAATTCTGACGGGTCATTAAATAAATATAAAACCCGTCTTGTTGCTCAGGGATTTACACAACGACCGGTCATTGATTATATTGAGACCTTCTCTCCAGTTGCTAAGCACACTACAGTTCGAGTTATTTTAACGGTAGCTGTGACACAAGATTGGCCTTTACGTCAATTGGGTGTCAATAATGCCTTCTTGCATGGTCATCTAACGGAAGAGGTCTATATGGCTCAACCTAAAGGTTTTGTTGACCACACATGGCCTACACATGTTTGCAAACTCAAGAAGGCAATTTATGGCCTTAAACAGGCACCACGGGCTTGGTATTCAGAACTACAGAGCCATCTTCTAACCTTGGGTTTTCAAGTTTCTCATGCTGATCATTGTCTTTTCATTTACAATCAGTCGGCCATCACTATTTACTTGGTTGTTTATGTCGATTACTTGATTGTTACTGGGAATAATCCAAATACCGTCGATCAGTTTATTTTGACACTTGGGAAACGCTTCTCTATCAAAGACCTTGGTTCTCTTAATTATTTTCTTGGTGTTCAAGTTGTGAGAACTTCTGATGGGCTCTTCTTATCTCAGAAGAAGTATATTAATGACATAATTGATAAGGCACAGATGGCTGGTGCGAAAGCAGTTAATACTCCCATGTCTACTGGAAATTCATTGTCCTTGGAGGACAGCACACATCTTGATGATGTTAAGCTCTATTGTACTGTTGTTGGCAGCTTGCAGTATTTGGCACTGACGAGACCGGATATAGCCTTTGCTGTAAATAAGCTAGCACAATTTTCCCATCGTCCAACTGAATATCATTGGTCTACAGTCAAACGCGTGGTTCGATACTTAGTTGGAACGGTGAACTATGGTCTCTTTCTACATCGTAAGTCTCCACTTGATCTACATGCCTTCTCAGACGCAGATTGGGCAGGAAATAAAGATGACCGCTCTTCCACCAGTGCCTTTCTTGTCTATCTTGATAAAAATCTAATCTCCTGGAGCTCAAAGAAACAACGAAGTGTCGCAAGATCATCAACTGAAGCGGAATATCTTTCTATTGCTTCTGTTACTGCTGAAATTCAATGGATTCAGAATTTACTTCGTGAGATTGTTGTTTCATTACCAAGGCAGCCAGTTGTCTACTGTGATAATTTAGGTGCCACATATCTCGCTGCTAATCCGGTCTTCCATTCGCGGATGAAGCATCTCGAGGTTGATTATCATTTTGTTCGCACTATGGTTCAAAATGGCCAGCTTCGAGTTTCTCATATTTCTGGAAAAGATCAACTTGCGGATTTACTTACAAAAGCTCTCCTTAGTTCTCTGTTTGCAGATCTTCGGTGCAAGATTGGCATTTCTAATCGATCGCCATCTTGAGGGGGCGTATAAGGAAATCACCCTATTCTCAAGTGATTGATAGGATTTGATTATAATCTGATATGATTTGATTATAATCCCTTGTAATCTGGTTGTAATTAACATGATTAGGATTTCATTATAATTAGGATCTTCTATATTTTGTAGGATATTTCTCTTGCTTTCTTGTATAAATACTGAACCATTATGTGAATAATACACAAGGAATTCAACCATCTTCTAAATCTTTTATTTATATGCTTGATTAGATCAAGGAGCACACTCTTAAATGTTGTCTCTTGCCAATGATCAGAATAACAATATTCTTGTCTTGTATTGCATAAGCATCCAAATATTTGTAGGATACGCTTATGAAACCCATGTAAAAGATCAATTTTGTAATTACATACATACAGAGAAATATATATATATACTTATATCAAAGTTATTAAAGTACTCACAAGCTGTGCCTCTCTTTCTCTTTGTAAATTCAACCAAACCAAAATGAAGCGATGAACTTAAACATACTTTGTT
Source organism: Lycium barbarum (assembly GCF_019175385.1). Classification (NCBI taxonomy): domain Eukaryota; kingdom Viridiplantae; phylum Streptophyta; class Magnoliopsida; order Solanales; family Solanaceae; genus Lycium; species Lycium barbarum. The sequence continues at coordinate 89,783,858 of NC_083348.1, forward strand.
AGATCGCCAAAATTCTTCCTCGAATGAACAAGTTACTTTGTAGTTCACTTCAGATATATAACTGCGATGTTTGAAAAGCAAACAACGAACTCGACACATGAATTCCAATAGTACTCCTCATGGTTATCAATAAAGTGATACAATAAACCTAATAATAAGGTACCTTAAAGATGCCCAAGGGGACTTAACAAGTGCAAGTAAATTAAAGCGGCATGGCTGAGATATCTGATGATCTCGACTGACTTGATTCTGAATCTTTTTGGGGTCCAATTAAGTCCACATATGTTCTGTATTATGCATTAGACAAGAGTAGAATATGTAACACTACTGTAAGCAAGAATACATGTGGTCAGAGCTCAGAGCCCAGAGCCATAGTAATACGTAAGTATGAAAGTAGTCCGTGTTAAGCAAAACTTTTGGACATCTTGGTATGTTAATTCCCAAGAGAGTTGTATTTTAATCTGGAAATATAATGCAGTTGACTTACGTCCTTACTGCGCTTAATTAAAACAGTGTGTTTGAGGGAATCAAAAAGGATAGGAACAAGAGATCTCTTGAAAGGGTCCACAAGCATTTTTATTATAGAACCAAAATTAGTGATCATTTTGCGTGAAAATCTATCCCTATTCAGATTCGGAAGACTTGTATAAAATGAAATACAGCTTTTTCAGCAGGATTTGTAAATTGAAAAATTAAGAAATTAGCTGTATTTAAACATCAATTTAATTACCTATGAGGATTCTCTAGGTAGAAAAAGCTAGGAAACATCATAACGCAACAAGCCACTCGTGCACAGCTAATTAAAATAGATTCGTCTCTATCTTCTTAATCACTGAATCTCTTCGTTGATTAGTGAAATCTCGAGTGATTCTAAGTCTGTTTAATTAGATTCAAAATTCTTGAAATGCTGACTTATTCTTCTCCATTTTTTTGGGGGGTATTCTAATTTTATTTTTTAACATTATCTTTGTGCATTATAAAAAATAAACCATTATCAAAAGTCTTTAACAATATCAAAATTATCAGAAACGGATTGCCTTTCGTAGCCAAAGATCCATCATAAATTAATGGGATCTGAATAAAACGTAGATTTTGGAAATCAAACCATTTAAAGTTCACAAATTGCTCATATGTGAACCTATAAACAATAACTTGACCTGGTACTTAAAAACATCATGAATACTGCCTTTAAATTGTTGGTTTACCACAATAAAAAAAAACAGTCTATAAAGAGGATTCTATTCTCTAGATTAGACAATTTATATGAATTGCTAAGTTAATTATCATGGACACACAAATCCAACCTTCCATTCGTGCACAATTTACAATATTTCGTCTCATTATTCTTAATCTCCATTATGACCAGATGATTTGTTATATAATCATATTTTTGTTGTCTCCTTCTGGTATGGAAGAGTTCCACTCGTCCAGCTAAGACAACCTCAGAAAGTCATGTACTTGCAGACAAAGTATTTGTAAAAAAGAATATAAAAAACCTAACAAATGAAAAAGGAAGGTGGTTGTACTAGCGTAATGCCTGGGAGGAAGGGAGCCTAGTATTTACTCGTGGCTTGATCTAAATCATGTCATACCTTCTCATAACTAGAACAATTAAATAAATAGCAAATGATTGGATATTGTTGCACAAATGTGACTGCTCAACCAGGTTAAGGGGCATACCTACGGTTCAATCACATAGTACTTATTAATTAGATAGTTACACTCAAAGGTGTTGGCTAGTAATTATTGAGATGCGATAAAAATTATAAGAAAAATTTTGATGGATAAAAATACTTTATCCATGCATAGCAGTAATTCTCAACGTGTGTGCAAGTTAATTTGAATACCACCGTTATCTTAAAAAGTTGCTAATGACATTTTTATGGCTCATCCTGTTTTCTTGTGAGGAAGGTAACAAACAATCCATGCGTGTACAACTTTAATGCGATCACCTTTTGCCACAGTAGCACTCCCTTGTCCCTTCAATATAAAATCTATCTTTATTAAAGTTATTTTCCTTTTTTTTTTTTGGGAAAAAAGTATCAAAATCTACAATAACAGATCTTCATATTAATTTTACGGAAAAGGGCCAAAATTACTCCTAACTTTGAAAAATAGTTTATCCATACCATTCGTTATACTTTAGGTCCAATTATACCCTTACAGTTATACTATGGGGTCAATTATAACCCTTCTGTCTAACTATTGCCACGTGGCATCATCCCAGCCCTTCAAAATTATTTTACTCACTAAAATAACTCAATCCGACCCGAATTTTTTTTTTCAGCAAAAATAATACGGATAATTTTTCCAGAAAAAAAATATAAAAACTATCCGTATTATTTTTGCTAAAAAAAAAAAATTCGGGTCGGATTGAGTTATTTTAGTGAGTAAAAAATTATTTGAGTAAAATAATTTTGAAGGGCGGGGATGATGCCACGTGGCAACAGTTAGACAGAAGGGTATAATTGACCCCATAGTATAACTGTAAGGGTATAATTGGCCCTAAAGTATAACGAAGGATATGAATGAACTATTTTTTAAAATTCAGGGGTAATTTTGGCCCTTTTCCGTTAATTTTATAATGGGCCTTTGCTGTTACCATTTGACAAACCATGGCTCCTCCAACCAGGACAACATTAACAAGCCACGTATATGCTGAGACATCTTTCATCACTTAGAAGCAATAGGGTAATGCAACGTGGCAATCTCCGAAAGGTAACAACAGCAAAGAGATCACTAAAGATTAAATGTTTGTTTTCTGGAGGCACAACTATCTCACCGAACTCTGGGGGAATCCCCACACCCTCATCACATGGCTATTTCAACGCTACATCTTGTCACTTTCTGTAAAGTTTTGGTATAAATAAGATGAGTTTCAAAGTCATTTCATCATTCCTAAACTTTTGAGTCCCAAGTAGAAGCAAAGAAAAACAGAGGAAAAAATGGCAAGTTTTTCTGCAAAAGCCAATAACAGATCCATCAGTTTGCCAAACAGATCACATCCAGCTACTCAGAGTATTGAAGAGGAGCTCAACAAACTCAAGACTTGGGAATTCTCAGCTTCACTAACTGCAGAAGCTGTTTACAATGGTCTAGTTGGCTTATGTGAGATGCATAATTGTATGGGCGATCTTTTAAACTTGCCCCTTACCCTGCAAGCACTTTCCCAATGCCAAGATAAGAAATGGGTCGATGAAATCTTGGATAAATCTGTGAGATTTCTCGATATTTGTGGGACAACAAGGGAGCTAGTGTCACAATTTAAAGAAAATGTTAAAGATCTTCAGTCTTTATTGAGGAGGAGAAAAGGAGATTTGAGCATCACCAACTACACCACGTTCAGAAAGAAAATGAAGAAAGATGCCAAAAGTTTAATTACATCTTTGAAGAAAATGGATCATGAGGAGGTGGTTGCTGTAATGGAAGTTGATCAACTTGTCTCAGCTGTAATCAGAGTGCTAAGAGAAGTTACCACAATAGGAATTTCAGTATTCCAAATGGTGTTAGTTTTCTTCTCATCTCCAATTTCTAAGCCAATTAGTAAATGGTCTTTGGTTTCAAGATTGGTGAATAAGGGAGATCAAGACAGCGTAAATGAGATAGAAAGTGCTGATGTTGCATTAAGCAACCTTTTCAAGTGTGGTCCTAATGAAATGGAGAAGATCCAATTTATGCAGACCAAGTTGGAAATTCTAGAGGCTCATTTTGAATGCATTGAGAATGGTCTTGACAACATCTTTAGATGCTTGATTAGATCAAGGAGCACATTACTAAATGTTATCTCTTGCCATTGAAAATAGTTGTACCATTCCTATCTTGTATTGCATAAGCATCCAAATATTTGTAGGATATGCTTATGAAATCCTAAGAAACAATTTTGTAATTACATACATACAGAGAAATACATATACCTATATCTATATCAAAGTTATATTCACAAGCTGTGCATCTCTTTCTCTCTTGGCTACCTTTCTAAGTTCAACCAAAGAAAAATGAAGCGATCTTTGGTTAAATCCAGAAAATACTTCCTTGAATGAACAAGTTACTTTGTCGTTCATTTTGATCATTTTACTAAATTATAGTATTATACATAGTATTAATTATGCTTAAGAAATTTAAATTTAATTATATACTCTATGTAATTACTTAATGATTAGGATAATATATATATATATAAAAAATCTCTTGATTTGTTAAAATAAAGAAATAAAAAACAAAATTTAAATATAATGAACAATATAAACGAAGAAATAAAGTACTCCCTCCGTCCCATTTTATGTGACACGGTTCGAATTTCGAGAGTCAAACTTGTTTATTTTATACTAGAACATACAATCTTTAAGATTTTTTAAAAATAATTTACATATTTAGAAGCTACATAAAAATTATAAATTATTATAATTAATTTAAAATATTTAAAGAGCATACGAATAACTCGCGGTCAACAAAATTTTTATTTGAACCTCAAAAAACAAAAAGTATATGGGACAGAGGGAGTATAACTTAGTTAATTGACATAAGTGCTTACTGCACTTAATTAAAAGAGACCATTTGATTGAATCGAAAAGGATAGAAGCAAGAGATCTCTTGAAAGGGTCCCAAAATATTTTAAAGATGAAACCAAAAATCAGTGATCAGTTTGCGTCAAAATCTATCACTATTCAGATATAGAAGATTTGGATAAAATGAAAGGCAACTTTTGCAGCAGGATTTGCAAATTGGATATTTAAGAAATTAGCTGTATTTAAGCATTAGTTTAATTACATATGAGGATTCTCTTGGTAGAAACAATGGAGCTAGGAAACATCAATGATCAACGCAACAAGCCACTCGTGCCTAACTAAAATAGCTTTGTCTCTATCTTCTTAACCACTGAATCTCTTTATTAATTAGTGAAATCTCGAGAGATTCCAAGTCTTTAATTTCAAATCGTTTAAATGCTGACCTTTTCTCCCTTTGTTATGGGGTTTTTAAAGGATATTTCTCCACAATCATTTGCATGATACAAATAAACAACCATTATCAAAATTTGTCTTTGATAAATGACAATATCAAAATGCATGATCAGGAACAGAGTTACAAATCATAAAATGGGATCTAAATAAAGCGTAAATTAATTTGGAATTAAATCATTTAAAGTTCACAAACTGCTCAAATATTCAAGCTATAAACACTAATTAGACCTAGTTAAGATTTTAGAAAAGTCGTGCTTACTGCCTTCAAATTGTTGACTTACCACAATGAGACAGTCCATATAGAGGGCTCTGTTCTCCAGATTAGACTACTTATTTTATGGATTGCTGAGTTGATTGAGTATCATGGACACACATTCAACCTTCCATTCGTGCACAATTTAAAATTAATTTGCTTCATTATTCTTAATCTCCATTATGACCAGTTGATTTATTTATAAGATCACATTTGTGCTGTCTCCTTCGGGTATTGAAGAGTTCCACTCGTCCAGCTAAGACAACAAAGTACTTGTAGAAAAGAATATAAAAAAGCTAACAAATAAAAGAGGAAGGTGGTTATACTGGCGCAATGCCCGGGAGGAAGGGAGCCTAGTATTTACTCGTGGCTCGATCTAAATCTTGTCATTCCATCTCATAATTAGAAGAATTACATAATATAGCAAATGATTGGATATTGTTGCACAAATGTGACAGCTCAACTAGGTTACTGGGAATGCCTGTGGTACCCGGAACCAAAATGCCTCCAAAAAAAATATTTTGAACCAAAATACCCCAACAAAAAAAAAAAGTTACTAAAGTACCTATAGCGCAGTATTTTACTGCGCTATAGCACTAACGGAGACGGACCCGTCAAGTCCTATAACGCAGTAAAATAATGCGCTATACGAAATACGGTCCGACCTATAACGCATTATTTTACCGCGTTATAGGAGGGAGAGAAACTCCTATAACGCAGTAAAATAATGCGTTATATGAGTCTCCCATTTCCATTCACTCCTTTTTATGTAATTTATCTTTTTTACGTAGTTTAGCCGTATATTAATCATGCTTTGAGACTCCGAAACTTCAATATTTTATATAGAACTCTAGTTATATTTGTACAATTAATAAAATAGGCTCAACACATCAAGAATACGTGATACTTTGAATTGTCGTTTTAATAGTTGAAAATTGCTCGAAGTCCTTTTTTGTTTGAAGGCTTGTAGTCATTAGCTTTAAGTTATTTATCTTTTAGGGTTTCGTCTTATTTTTAAATTAATGCTTAACTTTATTTCGAATGTGTCACGTTTTTTTTATTACCAATGATAAAGACTAATGATAATATTTATAAATATGCAAAAAATATATAATATTTACGATAAATTGTACAACACTAATGTATATACACTATCGAGGATGGGTCCCACATGTAGTATGCCGGAGACTATCCCTAGGCCTAAGGCTCATACCATCCCCACCGCCCTCGCCATCGTCTCCGTCGCCCTTTTTCCTCTTAATAACCGGGCGCTCCAAGTCGTGATCATCTCCTCTTCCCCTAGCCCTTGCGCCCTTAACTAGAACGTGTTTCTTCTTGGGATCTTGTCCCGCTAGCACGCTCAGAACCTCAGGCTGAGCTGGGTCTGGAAACTCGACCTCTTTCTCGTCGGGAGTCGCCACCGCAGGCGCCGAAGGATGAACCTGAAAAATATATAAACATTAGTACCATTTCTTATTTATGTTGAATACATTAACGTTATTTATTTAATCAAACCTGTGTGTCAACGGGCGCCTGAGAAGGCTCTTGAGATGGGTCTGTAGCCTCCTGAAATGGGTGTGATGGTGAATATGAGGTAGTCTCCTGGACGAGATGTTGTTCGAAGTCCAAGTAAAGGTTATAAAAATTAAATAAACATTTACCTTATATTGAATAAAATTAGTTTTAAGTAAAAAACTTACATGCGCCTCGGTAGTCTCATGAGAAGACACCTCTGCCTCGGCAGGCTGATGAGAATGCTCCGGAATGGGCAGCTCCTGTGGACCCACTGGCGCCGAATCCTAAAATATGAAAAAAATGAAATTATAAGTACTTTAAATGATCAAATATGTATGTTAAATATTGACCTTACATTGAATAAAATAAATTTTAATAAAAAGCTTACCTGTGGCTCGGTAGTCATATGGGAAAACACTGCTGGCTCGGCAGACCCATGAGAAAATGCCTGAGTGGGTGGCTCTGATGGACCCGCTGACGCCGAATCCTAAAATATGAAAAAAATGAAATAAAAAGTACTTTAAATGATCAAATATGTATATTAAATATTGACCTTATATTGAATAAAATTAGTTTTAAGTAAAAAACTTACATGCGCCTCGGTAGTCTCATGAGAAGACACCTCTGCCTCGGCAGGCTGAGTGGGTGGCTCTGATGGACCCGCTGGCGCCGAATCCTAAAATATAAAATATTACTAAATAATGAATAACATATATATATATATATATATTTTAAAATAAATAATTTAAATGAACAAATAAGTATTTTAAATACTAACCGGGATAAAAAACTCATCAAAGTCAAGAATCCGGGCTCCCTCTAAATTCCTCACAGGCAGCTCATCAGCTAATGAAGCGCGTAACGCCGCCCAATCAACGTTATCACGCTCCTCCATGTATGCATTATGTCTCGCTGTGATGAAGACCCGGGTATCTCAGCAAGTAAGAGCGCCGGCGTAAACGTAGGTGAGTCTCTAGGTGAGCTGCCACCGGCCTGGAAGGGCTGCAGATGGACTAGACCGTGAACGCCCTCTGGAATGGGATCGGCCTCATCCGCCTCATCTACCAGTCCTCCACCACCAGGTCCTCTAGCAGCAGCACCGCGTCCTCTACGCGCATGGCGTCCTCCGGCAGCACGGCGTCCTCTGCCAGTACGACCTCCTCCTTTGGGAGCCCCCGGTGTTGCCTGATACTCAACCTCCGGAACAGGATCCGCCATGCGCCTAATCTCGCCTGCCTGGCGGATACCATCCTCGGAAATCCTAACCATCTCTGCGGCAAGCCCCGCAAGCCCAGGGTAAGGCATATGCTCTAACCCCAAGATGCGTAAACGCTGTACGACCACCAGCTGCATTTGTGTTTAACATAAACAAAAAAAGTTTATTTTTAAAACGTAACAATTAATGAAATTAGATAAATTTAAATATGATAAACTTACCAATGCCTCGTACTGCCCCGCGAGTGCTGAATATCCTACATCCCTAGGCGGACGCAAAGCTGGGTTACCGATCAATCGGCGTGTGATCTGATGATACCAGCGCATGTAATGCTCAATGGGAGTCAAATGGCCGACCACCGCTAAAGTGCCCAACCTGTTCTCTCAACGGTGGAGCTGGACATCCATGAAAGCCAAAAAATTATCATCAATGGCGGCTGTTACGTCCCGTATTTTTATACATTGGGACAACCCGGATTAACTATGATAAATTAAGGCCAAGACTATTTCGGGATTTGAAGTCGGGACTTTTGACCCTTGATTTTATTTTGAGACATAAGTTATATATGAAATTGTTGGCATTGAACACTTAGGAAAAATTGGGATCACAATTCATAAAATTGGAATTAAAAACATTGTGCAAAAGGCCATGGTGGCCGTGTGTATTAAATGGTCCCACACATTTGTGTGTCCAATTTTAATTGGTCCAACACATTGTGTGGGCCAAAGACAATGTAGATATTTTGTGGACTTAAAATATGACCTCTAAGTCATCTCTCACCATTTCAACACTTAGAAAAATATAAGAGCTTGGGAGCACCCTTCAACCCACTGTTTTCGGCCAAGAAGAGGAGAAAACCAAGATCATTTCTAGCCTCTCTAAAATTATTTCTTTGGTATAAACCCACTATTTGGAGGTCCCTAAGTAGCTTGGAAGTATTGTTTGGATCATCCAACTACTCATTTTGCCCATTTGCAAACCCTAGCCTATTGGTAGATTGAAGAAGAAATGTGAGTTCTAATCTTGTTTTTGAGCTATAAATGTTGTATGCATATTGTAGTATGCTAAAATGGATAAAAATCATGAAATATGGAATGTTGGAAGTGGGTTGTGTGATGGGTGTGCTAGCCGTGTAGTGTGGGTGTGATTGTGTAAATGGGTGTTGTGATTGAATTGATAAATTAATTCTTGTATCGTGATAAATTGTTGTAGAGTGGAGAAGAGAATACGAATCATTAATATATGTATATATGTGTGTAATGTAGCCGTGTATAGCCCCCAAATGTTTGCCAAAGAATGAATTAGTATCGCTTAACGTCTTAATCGTCGTCGTTATGAATTCTAGTTGGAAATGAGCAATTAATAACTCAAGATTGATGTTGAGATTTTGTGGGCTGATTTGAGTCTTATTGTGCGTTTGATGTAAGTCGTATATTTGTGAAAATGACCTCGATATATTGTGGATTGTGATACAAAACATGACTTAAAAGTATGGAACGTGAAAAGGGGGCTGCTCACGGTTTAGGGGGTTGTTTTCGGCCACTTTTGGAGCAAATTGTTGGATTGTTGGAAATATTATGTGAATTGTTTAGAATGCCCTTGAATATTGTTGGTAAGGATTTGGGTTAATAATCGAATGTACGAACGATATTGTGACTTGAAAGTAAGCCATTGAATTGAATATTTGGAAAGTTGTCGAATGGTGTAAAAGAGAGCTACTAATGTTGTTTTTCCTTTCGAATTGATTATCGATGTTACTAGGTTGGTTATTGTGGTTGTTGTTGTTGATTTTGAGCGAGTTAAATTCTCGGGTTGGCCTATTTACAGGGGAAATGCTGCCGAATTTTCTGTAGAATTTAATGAATAGTTGGAATGAATGGCTTAAGTGCCCTTAGCTAATGTTTGGTATTCGTTGGCGTATTTGTAGACCTTGGGGAGCCCGAGGCGTAGATTGGGATTTACTTTAGATTGGCTATTTTGGAGTGCGTACGAGGTATGTAAAGCAACCTTCTTTTCTTGGCATGCCTTAGTTTCACATAGGCTAGATTAGAGCCTTAAGGAAATTCCAAATCCGACATCCGAGCATGATATGATCTATATATTCCTTGGCACTCCTATGTATGATTTGATGAAAAATGAACCATTATGTTTTTGAAAGAAGGGATTTCCAAACTTTGTACAAAAGGTTTCACTTTAATGAATTTCGTAATTTTTGAATGCCATATCTTTCGCATAAAGGCTCGGATTGTTACAACATTTTCATAAGAGTTTGCATGATGTATAATGAGTATGTTTTCCATAAGCGGGCCTGATTCGGGTCGATACCCGTCCGTGAGTCCCGCAACCTTCCTTTATGTAATTCGGAGAATCTTTGAAAGAATTTGGTATGACCATTATTCAGATTTCAAATATGATCATTTTACTTATGTTTGAAGTTATGATAATGATTTTTTTTATGCATATGACTACTCACGACTCTATTCGTGCATTCTGTTATTCCTTTCGCCGAGTCCCGGGCGGGTTCTGCTGTCGTGCACACTTTGATATACTCCGGAGTTATGCTGTGCTTATGGTTCACCGAGCTACTCGCCAAAGAGGGTCGGGTTCCACTTATATATGATGTTATGGTGTGTATGGCGTTATGCTGGGTTATGATATGTGACGGGGATTCGGAGATTTGAAACCTTTCTGGTGTGATGCTGTGTTATGGCGCCATCGATTGGCGGGCGACCATATTCTTCTGTACCTTCTGCATGACTTACATATTTTTAAAGTAAACATTTTGATACGATGGATTTGTACCTATTCTCTGTACTACTATTTCGTTTATGTCTCAGGTTTGCTTCTGTATATTCTGCTTTGCATACTCAGTACATATTTCGTACTGACCCCCTTTCTTCGGGGGCTGCGTTTCATGCCCGCAGGTACAGACGCACAGTTTGGTGATCCACCAGTCTAGGACACCCTCTTCTGCTATTTGGAGTGCTCTTCTCATTCCAGAGCCTACATTTTGGTATATATATTTTGTTCACTGTGTATGTATACATATATTCGCTCAGGGGTACGGCGGGGCCCTGTCCCGCCATATGTTCTGTTGGTCTGTTTAGAGGTCTGTAGACGTATTTGTGGGTGTGTGTGCCTACTTCTGTTCAGATGTGGTTGTATGACCCTATTCGCTATGGCAGCCTTGTCGGCGTGCATTTGTATATGTTTTGGGCCGTTGTGCCATTTGATAGCCTTGTCGGCTTTTGATACATTTGATAGCCTTGCCGGCTTTTTGATATATATATATCCGCATACGGTTGCGTTGAGATATGTTCGATACAGTTTGATATAGTTTGAGACGGCATATAGTATTTATGGCCGTATATGCTATTTGTGTGTGATTCGATGGAATAAGTACGTCAGGGTGCCCAACTAGGGCGCCAGTCACGGCCTACGGGGTTGGGTCGTGACAGCAGCCCGATCGTCCCGCTGGTAGTGTCGGAGCTCATGACGGACATCAGGGGGTATACTCTGTGTATGCCCAAACTGTCGTAAGACACGCTCGGGCATGTGATCCTCTACGATGTCCAGGTGTATCAATGGCCACCGCGACCTCCAAACCCCCTGACCTGCCCTACAGAAGGGGGGCAAACCATCTAATATAGCAGCGTACGGCGTCCATATAAATAGTTGCATAACATATAAATACAAATCAGTGATCACCATGTAGAAAAGACGTTTAATTAAATTATTAATGTAAATTTAAATAGTTTTACCGCATCATCCGTCATGTGACCAAGCTGGTCCCGGAATGGAAGAATACTGTGGTGCGTATCGACATCCCGGTCAAAACCCGCTGTCCACCTCCTCGCATAAGGCATGTTAATCTCGAGGTGATGCCTAGGTACGGGCTGAAAAGGCAGCATCCTCTCCCACACCCATAACTGTAAGCGATATTAGAAAATACGATTTTTTAGTCGCCCTTTCAAGAGGTTTGTTGACATTAAAGGAACGCACACTTAAATATTACCTGGAGAAGAGCAAAAAATCCACACACATCTCTGACAGCACCAATAGACGCTCGGCACAGGCATCTGTAAAGATACGCCAAAACAGCACCGCCCCAGCTGAAGTCTCCAAAGCGGTCCAGATGCTCCAAAAAAAATCAAGTAACGTAAACTGACAAAGGCACCCGATGAATTCGGGAACAAGATGCCCCCGAATATAATAAACAGGTACAAACGGGCATGACGATCAACATCGTCCTGCGGGGTGCCGTCGTCAACCGGATCCAGACCCTCCAAATAAGTGCAGAGTGCACTAAGCTGAACCCGACTCTGTCCGGATAGCTGGGCCGCGGCATCAGGCACGAAGTGGGTGAGCCTAGTCAACTCTGTCACCCACGTCCGACCAGGAGGAGGCTCGTACCGAGTGTACAGTGGCTCTCCATCAACCCGCAATCCAAAGAGGACCTCTACATCCTCAAGTGTAATCGTGGCCTCACCAGTGCGAAGATGGAAGGTATGTGTCTTTGGCCTCCACCGCTCAACCATGGTCGTGATGAGCGCCCAATCATGCTGTACCCGACCAACGGACACACAACGGTAGATGCCGCCCCGAAACAATATCTCCAACATGCGAGGGTGTGGGGGGTGCTCGCGTAAAAGAGTCCACGCTCTCTGCAGCCTACAGGGACGGAGCCTAGTAGATATCCCTATAGTACCGGCCCATAATAACTCTGACCTATGATTGTCTTGCAAAGACAATAGTGATCTATCAGCGGGCCCCGGGTGAACAGCGGGCCCCGGGTGATCATCGGCCCCAGGGGGAACATTCGGATCCATGAAAGAGTCCGGTCTGTACAAACTAAATTAGTCATTATTCTTGAAATGAAAGATAAATTATATTAACTAATCGAAATTTAGCAATAATATTTGTTTGGAACTCTATTTTGAATATGTGATATATTTTTAGTTGACCAAATAGCCAACACAACTACGATAAAATTAAACTAAGAGTTCATATTCGTCGACCACATATTTTCCTATAAACTTTACATTTTTATCGTTAGCTTATGTATTTATGAAAAGAAGAACTTTAACTATTCTTTTTAAGATAATTTTTTTTATTTAACATATATATTCATGCTTTTAAAATTGTATAGAGTAACATTTCATAATCGTTTACAACTTGTTTGGATGGTTGTTACCTATTGTATTATATTATGTTGTTAGTATAAATAAAATGTTTGCTTTGATTGCTACTTTAATTTTATTGTTATGTAACGACGAAAGGTTCTATTTTATGTAACCATTGATTTGGTTCTATTTAATACAACACAATACGATAAATGTTAAAACAATACATAACAATCATCCAAACAAAATGTTAACAATATAATAATTCATTACCAATCAACTTCTTTCAATTCATAAAGAATATTTAACAAATACTCAATTAACAAAATAATAATTCATTAACAATTCATAAATAATTAACCAAATTCAACTCATAAACATATAACAAATTAACAATGTTAACAATTCATAAATAATTAACCAAATTAACAACTCATAAACATATAAAAAATTAACAATGCATAAACATTTAACAAATTAACAATTCATAAACATTTAACAAATAATGAATTAAACCAAAAAAAAAAAAAAAAAAAACGGAACAGTGGCCACTGCCCAGCCGATCAAACCCAAAAAAAAAAATGAAATTTGTTTTTTTTTTTTTTAAATTAATGACGATTAAATGTTAAACATGCATGCAATATAATGTATATAACAAAATAATAACAAAAGTTCATAGTAAAAAACCTTAATCGAAGATTTTTTGTAGAGTTATTTTAATCGAATTGTACGCCGCTTTTTCTCAAAATTCGAACTTAGAATCTTGCTCCTTGACTTGAATATACCGAGAATCTAAACTTTCCGGATGAAATTTAATAGAAAACGACGTTTTTAATGTGTGGGGACCACCTTGGCTCGCCTCCAATGGCATTTTAAATTTTTTTTTGCCACTGGAGGGGCCAGTGGTGGAACCCGATCGGGTTATAGTGGAGGCCTATAACGCATGATTTTACTGCGTTATAGGAGAGAGGCAAACTCCTATAACGCAGTAAAATAATGCGTTATAGGTCAGACCGTATTTCGTATAGCGCAGTATTTTACTGCGCTATAGGACTTGACGGGTCCGTCTCCGTTAGTGCTATAGCGCAGTAAAATACTGCGCTATAAGTACTTTAGTAACTTTTTTTTTGTTGGTGTATTTTGGTTCAATATGTTTTTTTTGGAGGCATTTTGATTCCCGGACTCCAAATACATATTGATTTGATCGTTGCACAAAAAAAAATGTGGCCCCGTTATTACTGAGGTAGGATAAATATTATATATAAAAAAATCATATATCTAAATTTGTATGCATAAAAATATTTGATTCATATACATGATATACCTGTCAATATGTGTGCAAGCTAATTTGAACACCAATATTATTAAAAAAAAAATACTAATGACTCTTTTATGGCTTATCCTGTATTTTTATGAGGAAGGTAACCAACAAGCCATACGTGTACAAAATTTAATAGTACTGTCACCTTTGCCACGTATAATCTATCTTTATTTAAAATTCTTTATGATTTTCTTTTGAAAAAGAAGTATCAAAATATTGCATAATGCTATAAAATAAAGGATATAAAGTAAATACACCAAAGGCAATTATATAAAAAAAGATTGATGTATTATTCAATCTTTAACTTAAGAGAGATTTCATTGTCTATATATAAAATTTTATAAATGAACTTCTATTTATAGGAGGAAAGTGCTTGGTGGGCAAGCAACCAAGGAAACGGCTTGGTGGCCAAGTTCCCTTGCTTCCAAATTTACTTGATGGACATTCAATATATTCACAACACATAAAAAGATGTTCATCTCAATTTAATAATGGCGCTTTGCTGTTACCATTAACAAACAATGGCTCCTCCATTCTCCAACGAAGGCAATATTAGCAAGCCACGTATTTGATGAGACATCTCTCATCACTTAGAAGAAGCAAGAGGGGAGTGCCAAGTGACAATCTATGGAAGACAACAACATTAAAGAAATCACTAACGATTAAATGTTTGTTTTCTGGAAGCACAACTATCTCACCGAACTCTTAGGAAGTGCCCATTCTCTCGTCACATGGCACTCTCAACGCAATATTAGAAGATTATTAATTCTGCATCTTGTCAATTTCTGTAGACTTTTTGATATAAATAAGACGAGTTTCAAATGCATTTCATCATCCCCAAACTTTTGAGTCCCAAGTAGAAGCAAAGAAAAACAGAGAAAAAGATGGAAACTTTTTCTGCAAAATCAAATAAGAGATCCATAAGTTTGCCATCCAGATCACATCCAGCTACTCAAAAGATTGAAGAAGAGCTCAACAAGTTCAAGACTTGGGAATTCTCTGCTTCACCAACTGCAGAAGCTGTCTACAATGGTCTACTTGGTTTGGGGGAGGTGCATAAGTGTATGGGTGATCTTCTTAACTTGCCCCTTACCCTTCAAGCACTTTCCCAGTGCCAAAATAAGAAATGGGTTGATGACATCTTGGATAAATCTGTTAGATTTATGGATATATGTGGCACAACAAGGGAGCTAGTGTCACAGTTTAAGGAAAATGTTAAAGATGTTCAGTCTTCACTGAGGAGGAGAAAGGGAGATTTGAGCATGGAAGCCAGCAGCACTAACTACACTTCATACAGAAAGAAGATGAAGAAAGATGCTAAAAGTTTAATTACAGCTTTGAAGAAAATGGATCATGAGGAAGTGGTTGCTGTAATGGAGTTTGATCAACTTGTCTCAGTTGTTATCAGAGTGTTAAGAGAAGTTACCACAATGGGAATTTCAGTATTCCAAATGGTGTTGGTTTTCTTGTCAGTCCCAAATTCTAAGCCAGTTTCCAGATGGTCTTTGGTTTCAAGATTGGTGCACAAGGGAGATCAAGACAATGTAAATGAGATAGAAAGCGCTGATGTTGCGTTAAGCAGCCTTTGCAGGTGTGGTTCTAATGAAGTGGAGAAGATCCAGTTTGTGCAGAGCAAATTGGAAACTGTAGAAGCTCATTTTGAAAGCATTGAGAATGGTCTCAACAACATCTTTAGATGCTTGATTAGATCAAGAAGCTCACTCCTAAATGTTGTCTCTTGCCAATGAAAATAGTCTTGAAGCGCATATACATCCGATTATTGTAGGATATGCATATGAAATCCTTGTAAAGGATTTTTTTTGTTTGTAATTAGACATATACAGAAAAACATATATACCTAAATCACAGTTATACTCACGAACTCTGCCTCTCTTGTCTATCTTTCTAATTTCTGTCAAACAAAATCTAGCAATGAACTTAGATATACTTTTGGTCAAATCCAAGAAATTCTTCCTTGAATGAACAAGTTAATTACTTTGTTGTTCCTTTCTCATATATAGCAGAGATGTCTCAATAGTACATAACTTTTAACAAACAACTCACTTGGCCCATGAATTCCACTAGTACTACTCATGATTCATCAATAAAGTACTAGAATAAACCTAATAATAAAGGTACCTTAAAAATGACCAAGCTACGTGATCTTACAAGTGCAAGTAAAGCGCCATGGAGGAGATGATGATCTCATGATGGTGAGTGACTTAATTCGGGATCTCCTTACCTTCCAATTAATTCCACATGTCTAGTATTTCTTTTGAGGTAATTAACTGATTTAACCCATATTTGAATATCATGACCATCAGTAGAACTGGATTTTAAGAAATTAGCCCTATTAAGCATTAATTTAATCAGCTATGAGGATTCGTTTGGTAGAAAACACGGACCAAGGAAACATCTGCGTAACAAGCCACTCGTGCACCCCTAACTAAAACTATTCGTCTCTATCTTCTTCACCACTAAATCTATTTATTATAAGCTTAGTGAAACCTCGAGATTCTTCGTCTGTTTGATTAGATCTCAAATCGTTCAAATGCCGACCTATTATTCTCCCTTTTTGTTGCGGTTTTTAGAAGGGTAATCTTTTTGATTGATATAGATAAACCATTATCAGAATATGTCTTTAACAATATCAAATTAAATGATCAGGAAGAAATTTCCGTTCTTAGCTAGAAATTTATCTCAATATGGAATAAAAAAGTAAAGCTTAAAATTAGAATTAATCGTATAGGAGTAGTTCACAAACTGCACAAATATAAACCCTAGACAATAACTAGACTACTTTAAAAAAAAATCTAAATTGTTGATTTAACATGATGAGACAAAGTCACAATAGAGGGTCGTATTCTTCAGATTAGACGATTTTATGGATTGCTGAGTTAAATATCCCGGACACACAAATCCAGCCTTCCATTCGTGCACAATTAAATAATTTACTTCATTAGTATTAATCTCCATTATGAGCAGATGATCTATTTAAATAATCATATTGGTGATGTCTCCTTCTGGTATGGAAGATTTCCACTCCTCCAGCTAAGACGACCTCAGAGAGCCATTTATTTGCAGACAAACTTGTAGAAAATAATATTAATTAGAAAAACTAACAAATGAGGCGCTTGTACTGGCGCAATGCCCGGGAGGAAGGGAGCTTATTATTTACTCGTGGCTTCATCTAGAAGATCATGTCATACTATCTCATAACTAGAAGGATTAAAGAAATAGCAAAATATTGGAGATTGTTGCCCAAATAATGTGACAGGTCAACTAGGTTAATGGACTACCTACGGTGCTATCACATATTAATCAGATCGTTGCACACTTGCACTCAAAGATATAGTCTAGTGATTACTGAGGTGAGGTAAAATTAGGAAGAAGATTTTTCTGTCTAAATTTTGGTAGATTAAATTACTTGAAACAGGTAGGAGATTAGCAGCTATATATATGTGCAAGTTAATTTGAATATCACCATTATTTTTAGAAAATACAAATCACTTTTTTATGCTCATCCTATTTTCGTGTGAGGAAGTTAACCGACAAAGCAATACGGGTACAAATTTAATATGCATCACCTTTGCCACAGTAGCACTCAGAGTTCCCTTAAGTTATCCCTTCAATATATAATATATCTTTATTAGTTCTTTACGATTTTCTTTTTGAAACAGAAGTATCAAGATCTCTCATAACAGATCTTCATCTCAATTTATTACTGGCGCTTTGCTGTTACCATTGACAAATATTGGCTCCTCCAACAAAGGCAATATTAGAAAGCCACGTATTTGCTGAGACATCTTCCCCCACTTACAAGCAATAGGGCAATGCCAAGTGGCAATCTACAAAGCAGAGTACTCTGCATCTTGTCGCTTTCTATACGACTTTGGTATAAATAAGATGAGTTTCAAAGGCATTTGATCATCCCGAAGCATTGAGTTCCAAGTAAAAGGAAAGAAAAGAGAAAAAAGATGGCAACCTTTTCTGCAAAATCCAATAAGAGATCCATCAGTTTGCCAAGCAGATCACATCCAGCTACTGAGAGAATTGAAGAGGAGCTCAACAAACTCAAGAATTGGGAATTCTCAGCTTCACAAACTGCAGAAGCTGTTTACAATGGTCTAGTTGGCTTATGTGAGGTGCATAATTGTATGGGTGATCTTTTAAACTTGCCCCTTACCCTTCAAGCACTTTCCCAATGCCGAGATAAGAAATGGGTCGATGAGATCTTGGATAAATATGTGAGATTTCTCGACATTTGTGGGACAACAAGGGAGCTTGTGTCACAGTTTAAAGAAAATGTTAAAGATGTTCAGTCTTCACTGAGGAGGAGAAAGGGAGATTTGAGCATCACTAGCTACACCTCGTTCAGGAAGAAGATGAAAAAAGATGCCAGAAACTTAGTTACAAATTTGAAGAAAATGGATCTTGATGAGGTGGTTGCAGTAATGGAAGTTGATCAACTTGTCTCAGCTGTTATCAGAGTCCTAAGAGAAGCCAGTACAATGGGAATTTCAGTTTTCCAAATGGTGTTGGTTTTCTTGTCAGCCCCAATTTCTAAGCCAACAAGCAAATGGTCTTTAGTTTCAAGAATTGTGAACAAGGGATCTGAATACAATGTAAATGAAATAGAAAGTGTTGATGGTGCATTAAGCAGTCTTTCCAAGTGTGGTTCTAATGAAGTGGAGAAGATCCAATTTGTGCAGAGCAAATTAGAAACTGTGGAATCTCATTTTGAATGCATTGAGAATGGTCTTGACAACATCTTTAGATGTTTGATCAGATCAAGGAGCACACTATTGAATGTAGTCTCTTGCCAATGAAAACAGTACTAGTCCTGTCTTGTATTGCATAAGCATCCAAATATTTGTAGGATATGCTTATGAAATCCATGTAAAGGAACAATTTTGTAATTAAGCATATACTGGTAGATATATATATACCTCTATCAAAGTTATACTTACAAACTGAGTCTTTCTCTTGTCTTTCTAATTCTATCGCACAAAAATCTGATTCCACTTCTTATGATTTATCTAAAAGCTTATCAAAGATCAGATGAAATAAAGTATACTACTCACAATAAACCCAATACAAAAAGGTTCCTTAATCTTATAAGTGCAAGTAACTGCAGATATGCTTAAGTTTGCCGTTTCGCAATGTCAAAGTAATCGCTACTGTAAGCAAGAATACATGTTGTCTGAGCCCACAGTGATAATTCAACCATTGAATTTGACAATAATGAGCTGGAATTTTTATAATTTATCGGGACCAAAGGTGCACTCCATAAAATGATTATCTGTTCAAGAACAGAAATGAAATAGTATCACTTTTGAAATGAGAAAATGCCTCAAGTAGCCAGAATGCTAAGTAACGGAAAGATTTAGCTTTTGATCGATTGGTTCAAGTAGTTAACGTTTCATTTTTGGTCGTATATCCAGATTAACAGTTATATTTTTGTTAATACTGATTCAGCATTACTGAAAGGGTATTTATTTTAGTAGTACATAGTATAAGTAATAAACTATTAGAGGTAGTAACACATAAAGCCACCCAACTATGGGTAATGATCTCTCAAGTCATGTTTTCTTATTTTGTAACAACAAGATCATCCAATTATGGTTAATGATAGCACAAGGTCATGTTTATTTATTTTATAACAACAAGGTCAACCAACTTTTCCTATATCACATCAAAAATCACCCAATAAATATTTCACAAAAAAATTATGACATGACATTTTTTATTTAGTCCACATGGACTTTTCCTTTTCTTTCTTAGTCCACGTGGCAAAAAGACCTGATCCGACCCCCCCCAAACCCAAATTAGCCCTTATTAACCCTATTCTCTCTTAATTAAAATAGAATTTCTCTCTCTCTCAAAAAAATGGCCCATCATTTTATTAAAATCGTGTCGTCTTCTTTTTCCTACTTTTAACACTTCTTAGACTTCTTGTACATAGTTATTCATGACTCTTTTCTTAAAATGTCTTCCTCTTTTTGAAATACGCACATAACATCAGAAAATGCAATTTGTTCATTCACACTCTCCGCGACTTCAACTTGTTCATTATTGGCACTCTCAAAACCTTCTGTAACGTCAACTTGCTCCTTAGTCATGCCAAATAAGAGAAGGAAAAAGAAGATGACACGATTTTAATAAAACGATGAGCCAATTTTTTTTTTTTTTTGAGAGAAACTCTATTTTAATTAAGAGAGAATAGGATTAATTTGGGTTTGGGTCGAGTCGGATCTTTTTTTGCCACATGAACTGAGGGAAAAAAAAAAGGAAAAGTCCATGTAGATTAAATTAAATGTCATGTCATATCTTATTTGTCAAATATTTATTGGGTGACTTTTGATGTGATATAGGGAAAGTTGGGTGACCTTGTTATTGCAAAATAAAACAACATGATCCTGAGATATCATTACCCATAGTTGAGTGACCTTATTTGTTACAAAATAAAAAAACATGGAGAGATCATTACCCATAGTTGGGTGACCTTCTGTGTTACTACCTCATAATAAAAACAAAACTTTTTGTTAATCCAAGGTTGCATCTTATTCTAAAGAGGGAAAGAGCTGCCATTGTCAAAAATGTAATTTGTATGATTTTGTTATATAGTGCTGTCCATTATCTTTGAATGCTCAAGGAGTGCTTTGATCTTGTATAAAATGCATAAAAAAAATAAAATAAAAAATCGTATTTCTTTGAGCGAGGTAGAAGTAAATTATACTCCCTCATTTCATAATAAGTGACTCTTTTAGGTTATGCACACTCTTTAAAAAATTGCTTACTTTTAGAAAATTATGAATATTTTTACTAACTTACCCCTAATTAATGCTGAGAAAAAAATTGTTATTTAATGATTATTGATTATAAATAAGGGTAAGTTTGGAAGAATAGGATTAATTTCTTCTTGAAATCCTAAAGCGTTACTTATTTTGAAACAAAATAAAAGACCTAAAAGGTCACTTGATATGGAATGGAGGAAGTAAGAAAAAGTAACTTGCATTGAGTTAAATATTCCTACAACTACTTAAATTATGCCCAAGAGAGTTGTTTATTCGTCTTGAGAATTTAACTTTAAAAAAAAAATAGTCTTGAAAAGGGCAAAAAGCGATCCTTATAGTAGAACCAAGAACTTATTAGCCTTTTGCATGAAAATCTATTCCGATTCGGATTCAAAAGTAGGGCCTAAATTAAAATGGACGTTTACTTTTGCAGTAGGATTTCGAGATTCTCTTGGTAGAAAACATGGAGGAAATATATTGCAACATGCCACTCGTGCACACTAAACTGAACTATATTCGTCTTTATCTTCTTAACCACATCTCTTTTACTGATTTGTGAAATCTCAAGATTCGTCGCTGTCACACCCCATTTTTACCCGGAGGTTAAAATTAGAAGTATGACGTATTGGAGATTCCTGTTTTTTGTTTGTGTTATGTTAAGGAGTCGCCACCTAATTATTTTATGGTGAATTAGGACACCTAAAGTTTATTAAAATTATGTTTAAAGTTAACTTTGTTTAAGGTCTACGAAACTTAAGATTCTAGGTAAGGGTTCAATTAGTCTAAAGGGAAGGTATTAGGCACCCTTTAAGACCCATTAACAATGGTTAACCGACCGGACTTAAAATTAATTAGGCTAAATATAAACATAATATTATAGAAAAAAAAAGAAGCAATTTTGTAAGTACGGCTAAAGTTATAGATAAATATGTAAGAATGCTATTTAAAATAGAACTTGTAAAATAATAACAATTTGTATAAAAGAGTACTTTAATGCTATTTTGAAATACGACTTTATAAATGTTGTTAAGATTTTAAACGAAAGTATAATAATGTTGTTTTAAAATAATACTTGTAGAAAACATAATAATTTGTATAATAGAAGATTCTAAATGTTAAATGAACCTTAAAGATATGGCTAAAGCCTAAAATGAAAATATAGTAATATTATCCCAAAAATAAGATTCATAAAAAAATAGAGTGGTTTGCTTATGATTAATAGCCCTTTTTTAAAAAAAATGATTTGTCAAATGTGATCTTTAGATAAAAATGATGTTATATGAATATTATGGTGTAAAAATGCCTAGACTTATATTCTTAAATAAGATGAAAAAGTCCATAAGTTTCTTTCTATTTTTTTATAACTCTTTGTTTAACCAATTTCGGCTAAAATATGTGTAATTGGGTAAATCTTGAAAATGTTTATAAAATAAAATTGGATTCTTATTTAATGACGTTTTGAAATTCATAAGATAGTAAGAATGAAAAATGATTTCTTTAACCCAAAAATATGTAGTCATATTATTTGAAAATCAATTACTCGAATAAATGTTATAAATACTATAAATAGTTTAGAAAATAGAAGTAAATGTAATTTTGTGGAATTAACTACCCATTATTAAACTAAACTCTTAATGTCTAGAATTTATCTAAATTATCCAAAGATAAAATGTTAGTCATACAAAGCAAATAAGAATACACAACAATAGAATAAGGGGAGAGAGTAAATAGATAAATGGGTTCAAGGCCCAGCTGAACTATTCATGCTTATTGGGATTAGACCCAATCATTTCCTCTGTATTGCTGCTGTAGGTTGTCTGGTCTAGTGGGCTTCGGCCCAGATTTTGTTTTCTCATTGGGCTGCGGACAGAGGTTGGACAGGAAGGAGATCATGTTGGGCTTTTAGCCCAACGCCAAAATGCGGGAGAAGATGACGAGTCGCTTGGACTCGCATGCGATGTTCATGCATAAAAAATGAAAAAGAAAAGGATTAATATGTAATCGATAAATAAGGCTAAACACATAAAATGTGGACTCAAAGCAGATCAGTAAGTTGAATATGTATATACTGTATATATTTAAGTATATTCATTCGGGAAATTAACACAACACAGTCAGGCTGAAACACAACTCAAAATAACAAATACGAATGTCAGGAGGCAATTTGCACGCATAATTTGACTATAGGATTTGGAAAAGGCCTTAAACATTCTTCAACGCATAACAACCTTATACTGCCCGCACACTAAATACATTTAACATATACAATCATTGAACAAGTAAGGTTCCACATATTCAGTTTAAGGGACCTTCCAATTTCAACTGTTTCTGTTCATTTTACATAATTTCTTCATTATTCAAATCACTTTGGTCAATATGATGGAGAGTTTTCCAATTCAAAAACAGACTCAGGCAGTTACTAACTTGATTGAATAAGTCCAATGAGCCTTCCACAGAATTGAATTATAAAAGCCATGAAAAACTTTAAGTAAGGCCACTGATTGCTATACCTTTGGTGGCATACCCGGAATGAAAGAGACTAAATACTACCTAGTCATGATGAATTTAACTGGAAAAAAAAACAGTGACACTCAATATTTCCTACCAGACATGCTGACTCAAATTAACAGAGAGAAAAAAGAACTTGAAATAGAGACCAGATGTATAAAAACCAAACAGGGACAGCAACATATACCAAACATGGTGGCCATTTCGACCACAGGCAGGACAGGCCTATCAAATATGGTGTCTATTCTTTTTATAGAACAAATCAATAAGCAGCTAACTTCCCCCTCAAAGTGTGTCGTTTGCTTTATCAAAAATAGCAATAGAATAAACAACAAATCGCCATAGTTCCTGGTAAACTAGCTGAACCTTTCAAAATTACACAAATTATTATACTGAAATGATAATTAAAATGCAACCAGAATCTTCAGGTAAAACTAAATTGATAAACCAGAAGAGACTACTCATTTCATAAGACATGTTCACACTCAGAATGGACAGGGCCTATTTCAAAAACTCATATTTTGACATACTCTATTGCATAACTGTGATTGGTCTAGTACAAAGATTCCTAGCCTCATGTCTTTAAACACAACAATCATATGCTTGTGTTATCGACCATGCTTGAACAGAACAACACACTCAACCTTAATTCGAACATAGACATGCTATTCATACAGAATAGTGACCACAACTTTAAGCTCTCATTTTTATACTAACAAACAGGAGAATATATGCACATCTGAACGCGGAGGAATATACAAGGGGGTTTAATGGCAGCATCAGAGGAAGGAGTGACAGTGTAATGCCATGAAGAGTAGGAAAAGAGCACTGTATACTAATACAGATCCAATGCATTACTAGACAGACCGAATCAAGTTACAAACTGATGCCTTAACCTCATACTCAGGTCACGGTATCAAACTAATACTTCGATGGGCATTTAAACATAACAGACAGGACTGAGTCAATCTTTCAGTGTTTTAATGCAATCTCAGGACCTGATTGGTACAAAACATATGCAGTAGCAACCTCTAAATCACAGAAGAACAAATAATCCATGCTCTTTCATTTTAGCATTAATCAAAACAGAAAATTTGAACCTACAGACGAAAGATAATTATAGAGATGAGTCAGTGTCAGTCTGTTTTAATCATATGAACGATATACCTAAGATATACACACCATGGTGTATATATCAGATGTATATCGAATGTATATCTTCTTCTTGCCTTGATATCCCACTGTATATCCTATGTATATTCAACTTAAAATAGATTCTGAATCCTGGAAATTCAGTCTAGCACCCAAACTACAGCATACATCTTCCAAGTTCATTTAGCAACTAATGTTCTATCCTACAGCTCCAAACACCAAACAAGCAACACGACGACAGCGCAATTAGTAAACTAAAAATCTTAAACAAGCAGAAATTAAAGATCACGAGTGACAATTATATCGAAGTTTACCTGTTTTGCGCGCAATGAACTGGGATGTCGAAGCCTCAAATCTACGCTCGAACTCGAACGAACCCAAAACAGAATGGAATTTAAACAAGAATCCCAGATTTAAAGTAGGTAAAGTAGAAAATGTTGAAGGTAGTAAAGTATCCCTTCTTTTATGAATCAAGCCAGATATATTAAAAAAAGGAGTAGGGATTCCTTTTCTTCGAAAACGTTCAGTCCTCAAAAATCTAAAAAATCCCCTTTATACTCGAACTCGAAATAAAAGAAACCAAACAGAAATAATGTTTTGAGATTACAAACTGAGGTCAAGAAAAACGAAAAATGGTATTCCCCCTTTCCCAAAACTAAAAAAAAATCAGTAGAGATAGCACAAAGATGAGACTAAAACGTAGTGGAAAGGTGAAGAATCCCCCCTGAAAACCTTCAAGACCAGCCTCCTTATAAGGTTTAGATTCGGGTTTAGGAAAGGAGGTATGGAGCGTGTGGGAGCAGATGGTGAGTGGAAGGAGGCAAGGAGCAGAGGACAAGGAAAGGTGGAGGGAGCGTGAGAGAGAAGGGAGAAAGGGGTGTGCAGCTATGAGGGATGGAGAGAAGGAGAAGATGACAAAGAAGAGGGAAAAGAAAGAGAAAGAGGATTCTGTCGTTTGAATTGGGGAGCAATTTAGGGAAAATGAAGTCAAAAAGGAGGAAACATGTGGAGCCCCAAAAAGAAAAGAAGGAAGAAATTAAGATGAAAAGTTACGTGTGGAACCCAAAAAATAGGAAAAAGGAGAAAGAAATCAGATGGAAACTTTGAGAAGGATTTTTAAATTTTTTTATTTTATTTTTTATGGAATAGGGAAAAAAGGTAAATAGAATTATCAAGAATTTGTCCCTTTTAAAATAATATTTTGACGAAATAAAAATTATAGCGCGTCGTTTTAAAATACGAGCTTCAAAATGAGTCCAATATTGATATACTTCCGAGAAATTGTTTATGAGGTGAAAATTGCTGATCCTTTCTCCTCTATTTAATTATTCTTGGGCTTCTAATTTAATGCAACATATACTATGTAAAGACAATTAATAATTAATATGTAGAAAAAATAAAGATTTTATAAAGTATTGTCTTGTAATTAATTTAACAATTCCAAACCCAAAAAATGAAACGATGATGGACATTTAAAATCTGCGATAAAGTAATGCTCGCGATGTTGAAAATAACAGTAGCAATAATAATAAATAAGAAAGAAAAAAAATAGTGAAAATAAAGTATTTAGCTTGTCAGTAAATTTAGAAATCCGAGTAAGCTAAAAATAAAAGAGGGACAAAATTGGGTGTCAACAGATGCCCCTCTTCGATCGAAGATGATGTAAGAATCTCCGGGCGAAGAAGTTGACGTAGTAGCCAATTTTGTTTTGACCAATGAATATGAATTTGTAAGAAAGTACGGTTTAGGAAAATTGATGGAAAATATTGTGAGGACCGAAGGAATTATGGAAAATTATGGCCGAATCTCAATTTCGAGTTGCCTACATATCTCGGGCTGCACGAGAATCAGGTCATGTGTAGTTCGAAAGTTTTTGTGGATTCATAATCTAGCGGGGGGTTGTAGACAGGTGACGAGAACGTTCAAGAATGGAACATGTGCTTATAGCCTCCTAATTATAAATGTGGCGCGCAACACACCTTTAAGTAGGACTCTACTAGGCACGATGTAAATTCTTCAAAGATGCCCCAGTGTTGAGTTATGGAGACACTGGGGATGTAGAAAGGAATATGAGATTGTGAAAAGAGTAGATTTAGTAGAGTTTTAGCGGTGGATGTGAAAGAGAATTTTAACCTACGTATCACGTGTTTGTGGACATAGGCGGAATTGAGTTCGGGAGTAGATTCGTGACCTTTGCTTGTGAGTTTGGTATTCCTCTTTAGCAAATTTGCCCCAGTTCACTGCGTAAGATAAAGTTCCACGTTGTGCTGTGTCCCTGCAGGTTGTATTTTCTGCCAAAACTGGAATTCATGTCAAAATTAGTAATAAAGTTAAAAAATGTAAAACTATAAAGAGTGTAAATGATAGTAAATATGATTGGGGGAATGAAAAATGAAGCCGTGTGGCCAATGTTGTCTCTGGTTGTCTTCAGGGACTTGAATGAATGCGTGATGCGTATGCTGAGGATGCGATAATATCTCTAGTTGCAGTTGAAGATGATAGTGATAAGGCCTCCGGCTGTCTTCCGGGACTCGATGATAAATGATATCTGCGAAATTTAAGGTGAATTCGTTAAAGTAGGTAAAGTAGATGATGAAATAAAGAAATGAATTAAGGAGTGAAGTAAGTGTATAGCCGTTTGGCTTATGCGAGTGAGGCCGTATAGCCATGCGATGTCTCCGGTTGTCTTCGGGGACTTGGTGATGCGTCTCCGGTTGTCTTCGGGGACTTGATGCTGTGTCTCCGGTTGTCTTCGGGGACTTGATGCTGTGTCTCCGGTTGTCTTCGGGGACTTGATGTTGTGTCTCCGGTTGTCTTCGGGGACTTGATGCTGTGTCTCTGGTTGTCTTCGGGGACTTGATGCTGTGTCTCCGGTTGTCTTCGGGGACTTGATGCTGTGTCTCCGGTTGTCTTCGGGGACTTGATGCTGTGTCTCCGGTTGTCTTCGGGGACTTGATGCTGTGTCTCCGGTTGTCTTCGGGGACTTGATGATATTCCTGTAAAGTTCAAGATAAAATCGTTAGAGTTGATGATGTGTAGCCGTCTGGCATATGCATATGAGGCAGTATAGCCAAGTGATGCCCGATTGTCTTCGGGACTTGATGATCTGTCTCTGTTTGTCTTCAGAGACTTGAATGAACATCTCCGGTTGTCTTCAGAGATTTGATGATGTGTCTCCGGTTGTCTTCGGGGACTTGATGATACTTCTCCGGTTGTCTTCAGAGATTTGATGATGTGTCTCCGGTTGTCTTCGGGGACTTGACAATAATTCTAATGACGTGCGATCCTGATTTAATTCGCCTCCAACTTCGTCAACCTACAAAACAGGTATATAAAGTCATAAAGTTATTGTGATAAAATAAAAATTAAAGATAGGGTTACAAATAAAGCCGTTTGGCTTTTTAGGCGAGGCCATATTGAGCCAGATGATGCTTTTCTGCCATGATTGATAGACTTGACTGTTGATCTCGCGGTCTTAAGTTCCTGCACTCAAAGAAAAATTCTTAGTTTGGGAGGGGGAAGTTGATTCGTGTTGACTCGAAGCTTGACGTGGTTGGCGCTCCATTCGTCTTGTTTGTTTGGATCTTGTGATCTCTGTTTAAGCCTCGGTAGATGAACAGTAGTGAAAGTATTGAAAGAAA
This sequence comes from Lycium barbarum, assembly GCF_019175385.1. NCBI lineage: Eukaryota > Viridiplantae > Streptophyta > Magnoliopsida > Solanales > Solanaceae > Lycium > Lycium barbarum. Next base: position 89,812,342 of record NC_083348.1, read on the forward strand.
GTTTTCAATTTGAAAAATATATACGTGAGTGTAAGCATGCAAGTTGTAAAATATTCTGCCAACTTCGGATTGTGACACTTCTAAAGTAATTGGTTCATAATGCTTATTGTCTAGTAGCCTTAATCTTGTCGATGCACAACTGTTCTTTCGTCTATATTTTTCCAAAATATGCCCCAGTTTTGGGTTCAGAAAAGCATGCTAAATTTATGATGCGGTGCGACCGAACCTTGTATAGGTTGCCTACGTATCCCTCCAAGGAATCAGGTCAGAACGTAGTTCGTAAAATACATAAAGTGGTCTGAAGTTTTCTAATAAAGGGACCGAACCCGACGTGGATTGCCTACGTATCCCACCAAGGGAATCAGGTCAGCGTAGTTCTGTTATATAAATGGTAAAAGATTTGTTGGATTTTATCTAGGTGTGACGGATCTATATGTTGATAGTGTACGAATCCCGCCGAGGGAATCAGGCCCTGTGTGGTTTTCTTTGATTTTTATGTTATAGCGTAACCGAACCTTATGTGGGCTGCCTACGTATCCCCCATGGGAATCAGGTCAGCGTAGTTCGTACGGATAAGATATTTTTTGTTTTTGTTTTTTTTTTTTTTTTTTTTGTTGTAAAGCAACCGAACCCTTTGTGGGCTGCCTACGTATCCCACCAAAGGAATCAGGTCAGCGTAGTTCGTATGCATGCCAATGGGAAAAATTCTAACCTAGTATGACCGAGTCCCTATGTGGGCTGCCTACGTATCCACCGAGGAATCAGGTCAGCGTAGTTCGTATGCATGCCAATGGGAAAAATTCTAACCTAGTATGACCGAGTCCCTATGTGGGCTGCCTACGTATCCACCGAGGAATCAGGTCAAGCGTAGTTCGCATGCATGCCAATGGGAAAAATTCTAACCTAGTATGACCGAGTCCCTATGTGGGCTGCCTACGTATCCACCGAGGAATCAGGTCAAGCGTAGTTCGCACCTAAAGGAAAGGTTGCAAACTAGGTTGTCTAACCTAATGTCGTACTTTTATTTCTTCTTGAATTGCTAGCTTTTAGGCTTATGTTATCACCTATCGGCTATTTCAATTCTTGTGAGTGGAATCTTGTCTTGTCCCCCTAGTTTCTTTGTTACTCTCTCGGAATGTGTGTTGTCTATTCGTACATTTCATGTCACAATCGTAGAGTTGACAGTTATGATAAATAAAGTAGAAAATAGATGATTAAGAAAAATCAGAAATGCATTCATAGTTTTGCAATTCAAGCTTCCACAAGGTGAAGCAAAACAAACAAAATTTTGAGTACGGTTCAAGCATCAATAAAAGAAAACAAGTTCACTACATGTTCATGCTACCAAGGCTCCCGACGGATCGAGGACGGAGTACAAGTCCAATTCTTCAGAGTCTTTCCTGGTTCGGCGCCCCATATTGTCAGTGTCTTGGTGTTGCGAGTAGTTGTATTAGATTGTTCCCACGAGAGCGACAAAGTTGTTGATCTGACTCTTTCCGCACTGGACTCCTCTAAATCTTGGCATTTCCGTGAGCAGGCAAAGGATTGTTGACCACATTGGGCTTAGCTTCAGCGAGCTGAATTACTCCTTCCTTAATCAAGGCTTCAATTTTGTTTTTAAGCCCATAGCAATCTTCAGTGGCGTGCCCAACAACTCCAGAGTGATATGCGCAGCTTTTGGAACCATCAAACCATTTTGGGATAGGCTCGGGAATTTTTCCTTCAATCGGTTGTATTATGCCTGCTGCTTTCATTCTTTCGAACAATTGAGCCAAGGGTTCAGCGATCTGAGTGTAATTACAGGTGTTTTTGGTGTCAGGGTTTGGACGGGCTCTAGGTATAGTATGTGGTCGATTTTGGTAAGTTGGAGCTTGGTTGGGTTGATACGGGCGTGGGTTTTGATGCGGAGGCGCTCGGGGTTGGTAGTAGTTTGCTTGGGTGTTGTAAACGGGGTAAAGAGGTAGTGGATCTTGGTAGGGTTCAGGGTAGTGGTAAGGGTGGAAAGTTTGTTGTGGGTGGTTAAAGTATGGAATGGCTTGGCTCGGCTCATGTCCTTGAGCGTTCATGACTGCAGCGACATCTTGCTTCTTCTTTTTAATCTCGTTGATAGAACCAGATTGTATAGCTTTGTTCATTGCTTGTAAAGCAATAAGATCCTGAATTTTCCCCGATTTGATTCCTTCTTCCAGTGCTTCTCCCATTCGAACAACTTCTGTGAATTTTTGTCCCATCATACCTATCATTTTCTCGTAAAATATGCCAGCCTGGCATTCAATGAAGGTAGCAGTCATTTCCCTATCATTCATCGGAGGTTGAACCCTGGCTGCTTCTGACCTCCAACGTAACGCATATTCGCGGAACGTCTCAGTTGACTTCCTGGTTAACTTAGTCATGTAAACTCTATCTGGTGTGATATCGGTGTTAAAACTGAACCTGTCCATAAAGTCTTGCGCCATGTCACTCCAACCACGCCATTTACGGACATCCTGTTGTGTATACCAAGTAAGTGCTTCGCCAGATAAGCTTCTTATGAAGAGCTTCATCCTTATGCTCTGGTCTCTGCCCACTCCAACCAGTTTGTCACAATAAGCCCTTAAGTGTGTATGAGGGTCGCCTGTTCCATTGAATGTATCAAATTTTGGCGGTTTGTAGCCTACGGGTAAATCGACGTCAGGTTGGACACAGAGATCCTCATATTCTACACTCTTAGTTCCTCTAGCAACTTGAAGGTTCCTCATTGCTTTTTTGAGACTGTGGATTTCTTTTAGCAGTATGTTATCTGCCCCTGCCTTTGCATCCCTTTCCATTTCTTCGTATTGATCTACCTCGGGTTGGAACCTGACCGTTACTGGGTTGGTAAAGGTTTGTGTTTCTGTGGCATATACCGGAGGAACATATTGTGCATTTGGGGTGACAAAGTGTGCCCCGTGCATATGCTGGGTTGGATAAGTCTGGACGATGGGGGTGTTTTGGACAAGAGGTGGTGTGTTATAATTGGTGTTTATAGGTGGTTGATTTGGTGGGTTTAGAGGAGTGGTCGTGGGTAGTGGATTAGTGTTGGTGGGTAAAGGAACATAGGGAGTATGAACTAGCGATTGACTTGGTGGGTTGACGGGTGGTGGATTATGAGTAGCATAGGTAGTGTAGGTGGGTGGTTGATTTTGTGGAGGAGTATAGCTAGTGTAAGTGGTTGGTTGACTTTGTGGGGGAGTATAGACGGATGTTGGATTTGGTGGATTTGCGGGGGTGATCGGAGGCAAGTTGTTGTTAGTAGGTGCATTGTTTTGGGGAGGAAAATGCTCAGGAACTGGGGATTCGAGTGATGGGAAATGAGGTGGTTCTGGTGCAGTATTGCTAGGTTCAGAAGGTGAATTTTGGAGTGTGATGGATAAATTGGTCAAGTCCCTAACCCGATTTAGTTCTCCACGTAGATTCTCAATTTCTTGAGTCAGGCGGGCGATATGTTCATCCCGTTGAATAGCAGTTCCATGTTCGGAAGTTTCAGGCGGATCGCTAGCGATCACGAGGTTTTCTACACCAGTTGGAACAGATGCGGCCGGATCAGACATAGTAATTTCATTTCCTTGGACAGCCCAACTACGTTCAGGTAACGATGACGTCTTTGACCTCGTGATGTAAGGATGGTCGGCCATCGAGCGTCAACACGAATCAACTCTCTGTTCGGGAATAAGATAAAATAGACATACAGTATAAACGATGTTAATCCCATGAACATATCTAGGTAAAGTCATGGTCACGTAAAGTCGAGTAAGGCATGTAGCGAATAATTTATCAAGTAGAGTCAAACAAGTTGTCAAACAAATGTAAACGATTATATCAAGACAACTAGCACGTCCTAATATGCATGTGACCTCTTTGCGCCAGAGGTGGGCCTAACGTTGTTTAAAGGATAAAATGTGCCATAATATGTCATCCCGTTGCTTTGATTATTTAAACAAATTCTATTTCCCCAACAATAAAGTACAAAAGTAATGTAACGTTTATTACATGTCAAATGAATACAACATAAAGTGTTTCCTAATCTAAATGAAGTGAATATAATTTCCTATGTCTAAATCTCAGCCCCGTTTTTGTGATGTCATTGATCTTCGTCATTCATTGTACTCCAATGCAAATCCATACCTGTCATAGAAACGTTAATCATCCTTCCCTCCTAAAGTTTAATTAATTAAAGCAAATAGTCAATATTTAGGCACAGTTATCCTTCAAACATGCACATAAAGTATGATTGGTGTCACTTGGGGTCGTGAACCCGCTTGGACGTTTGGGTAAAGTCATCTAATGGATTTAATGCACCAAGGGTATTAAACCTCCTAGGTCATGAAATGTATGCTCTTAATAAAGGGTGTTGGTTTAGCTCTATCTTAGGCTGACTAAGAGTTGGCTTCCTATGACACAAGGTTCTCCCAAGCGGACAACTTAGGAGTGGAAAGTCTGTGGCCGTCGACTGCACCGCTGATCGACTAAATCCACAAGATCAATCCAACTAAAGGGGTAATTTAGTAGTGAACGGGCGCGAACCGCGAAGCCGTTTTAAGTGTGTGAATATGTGTGAGTTTCCCAGAAGTGGAGGAAATATGAACGGAATGACAGTTTATCAAAGCAGTAACACATAAACAGTTTATATGAAACAAACAGTTTATATCAAGCAAACAATTAATAGCATGTAAAAACAGTTAACAAACAAATAAAGTAATCAAAATAAGCACACAAAACCTATTTAAACTAAGTCCGTTATGGTTAGAACCTAAGTGATTCCCCAACAGAGTCGCCAAGCTGTCACACCCCATTTTTACCCGGAGGTTAAAATTAGAAGTATGACGTATTGGAGATTCCTGTTTTTTGTTTGTGTTATGTTAAGGAGTCGCCACCTAATTATTTTATGGTGAATTAGGACACCTAAAGTTTATTAAAATTATGTTTAAAGTTAACTTTGTTTAAGGTCTACGAAACTTAAGATTCTAGGTAAGGGTTCAATTAGTCTAAAGGGAAGGTATTAGGCACCCTTTAAGACCCATTAACAATGGTTAACCGACCGGACTTAAAATTAATTAGGCTAAATATAAACATAATATTATAGAAAAAAAAAGAAGCAATTTTGTAAGTACGGCTAAAGTTATAGATAAATATGTAAGAATGCTATTTAAAATAGAACTTGTAAAATAATAACAATTTGTATAAAAGAGTACTTTAATGCTATTTTGAAATACGACTTTATAAATGTTGTTAAGATTTTAAACGAAAGTATAATAATGTTGTTTTAAAATAATACTTGTAGAAAACATAATAATTTGTATAATAGAAGATTCTAAATGTTAAATGAACCTTAAAGATATGGCTAAAGCCTAAAATGAAAATATAGTAATATTATCCCAAAAATAAGATTCATAAAAAAATAGAGTGGTTTGCTTATGATTAATAGCCCTTTTTTAAAAAAAATGATTTGTCAAATGTGATCTTTAGATAAAAATGATGTTATATGAATATTATGGTGTAAAAATGCCTAGACTTATATTCTTAAATAAGATGAAAAAGTCCATAAGTTTCTTTCTATTTTTTTATAACTCTTTGTTTAACCAATTTCGGCTAAAATATGTGTAATTGGGTAAATCTTGAAAATGTTTATAAAATAAAATTGGATTCTTATTTAATGACGTTTTGAAATTCATAAGATAGTAAGAATGAAAAATGATTTCTTTAACCCAAAAATATGTAGTCATATTATTTGAAAATCAATTACTCGAATAAATGTTATAAATACTATAAATAGTTTAGAAAATAGAAGTAAATGTAATTTTGTGGAATTAACTACCCATTATTAAACTAAACTCTTAATGTCTAGAATTTATCTAAATTATCCAAAGATAAAATGTTAGTCATACAAAGCAAATAAGAATACACAACAATAGAATAAGGGGAGAGAGTAAATAGATAAATGGGTTCAAGGCCCAGCTGAACTATTCATGCTTATTGGGATTAGACCCAATCATTTCCTCTGTATTGCTGCTGTAGGTTGTCTGGTCTAGTGGGCTTCGGCCCAGATTTTGTTTTCTCATTGGGCTGCGGACAGAGGTTGGACAGGAAGGAGATCATGTTGGGCTTTTAGCCCAACGCCAAAATGCGGGAGAAGATGACGAGTCGCTTGGACTCGCATGCGATGTTCATGCATAAAAAATGAAAAAGAAAAGGATTAATATGTAATCGATAAATAAGGCTAAACACATAAAATGTGGACTCAAAGCAGATCAGTAAGTTGAATATGTATATACTGTATATATTTAAGTATATTCATTCGGGAAATTAACACAACACAGTCAGGCTGAAACACAACTCAAAATAACAAATACGAATGTCAGGAGGCAATTTGCACGCAATATTCGACTATAGGATTTGGAAAAGGCCTTAAACATTCTTCAACGCATAACAACCTTATACTGCCCGCACACTAAATACATTTAACATATACAATCATTGAACAAGTAAGGTTCCACATATTCAGTTTAAGGGACCTTCCAATTTCAACTGTTTCTGTTCATTTTACATAATTTCTTCATTATTCAAATCACTTTGGTCAATATGATGGAGAGTTTTCCAATTCAAAAACAGACTCAGGCAGTTACTAACTTGATTGAATAAGTCCAATGAGCCTTCCACAGAATTGAATTATAAAAGCCATGAAAAACTTTAAGTAAGGCCACTGATTGCTATACCTTTGGTGGCATACCCGGAATGAAAGAGACTAAATACTACCTAGTCATGACGAATTTAACTGGAAAAAAAAACAGTGACACTCAATATTTCCTACCAGACATGCTGACTCAAATTAACAGAGAGAAAAAAGAACTTGAAATAGAGACCAGATGTATAAAAACCAAACAGGGACAGCAACATATACCAAACATGGTGGCCATTTCGACCACAGGCAGGACAGGCCTATCAAATATGGTGTCTATTCTTTTTATAGAACAAATCAATAAGCAGCTAACTTCCCCCTCAAAGTGTGTCGTTTGCTTTATCAAAAATAGCAATAGAATAAACAACAAATCGCCATAGTTCCTGGTAAACTAGCTGAACCTTTCAAAATTACACAAATTATTATACTGAAATGATAATTAAAATGCAACCAGAATCTTCAGGTAAAACTAAATTGATAAACCAGAAGAGACTACTCATTTCATAAGACATGTTCACACTCAGAATGGACAGGGCCTATTTCAAAAACTCATATTTTGACATACTCTATTGCATAACTGTGATTGGTCTAGTACAAAGATTCCTAGCCTCATGTCTTTAAACACAACAATCATATGCTTGTGTTATCGACCATGCTTGAACAGAACAACACACTCAACCTTAATTCGAACATAGACATGCTGTTCATACAGAATAGTGACCACAACTTTAAGCTCTCATTTTTATACTAACAAACAGGAGAATATATGCACATCTTGTTATATCCCGTGTTTTCACACGTTTGGAAAAATTCGATAAATATTGGATTCTTGAGATATAAGGTTAAATTTGATAGTTTGTTGAACATAAGAGTTATGTATGAAAGAATATTATCGTGGAAGTGTGGGATAAGGCTAAGGGCAAAACGTGGAATTTCGGAAATTGGTTTCGGGAATTGCAAAAATAAAATTTGTAGCCATTTGGGCTTGCAAAAATAAGAAGCACAATGAGGCCCATTTCTTGATATGGCCCAAACCCATGCCTTTAAGATATTTCCCATGTGCTAATTAGTGAATATTAGTCTTTAACTCTTAAGAAGGTTCAAGAGAAAAATAAGACAAGGAAAGAAAAACAAGAACAAGAGCAACACTAGAGACCATTTCGGGTTTGGTATAGAAAAATTACCCCCTCCAAATCTTGCCTCCAAAATTATTTTCTTGTTGGAATCCTACTAATTCTAGGTCCCTTCTCAACTTGGTGTAGTTGGTTTGGAAGAAAGAGGTCTTGTTCCTTCAAGTTGACCTTATATTCAAGTGAAGAAGATTGAGTAAAAAGGTAAGAATTTATCCCTTATTATTGTGTTATGAAGTCTTGTTTGTGTTGTAGTATGTAGAAATGAGTTGATTGTGTGAAGAAATGGAAGTTTGCAAAGTGGGTGTGTGTTATAGCTATATGGCCGTGAGTATGTATATGTTGTATAGCCACAATGTATAGAATTCATGTTATATCTTAGTTGTGGTTGTGTGAAATGCATATAGGAATTGAAAGTTGCATGAATTTAGTTGATGTTGATAGAAGGGCATATGGCCGTGTACTATGTTGAAGTTGGAATGGAATGGATTAAGTTTGTTTAGTATGTTAGTTGTGTTATTGAGATTCTTGTAATGTAAATGAAGTTAGAATGATAAAAGTTTGTATCGAAATGAAATATGGAAGCTTATGTCGTTTTAGTACGATTTTATGACATTATGAAAATGAAGTTATTAGGTTGCTAATTATGACAAGTATTGATGAACTTGGAAGAAGGAAACATGTTATGAATACGTATGCCAAAGATTAGGAGTTTTGGATAAATTATGACTATGGCGGAAAGTTGTATATTATGTATATCGAGTGTATAACTTAAGGAAAATGATATGAAATGTCTCTAAATCTATATTGTGATGATCTTGAGTGATAATGGATGTGAAATCAATGATGTTAGTTTGAAAGTTTGGGTTAGAATGAAGGTTATGTCAACTTGTGAGAAAAATGACTAGTTGAAGGATAATTGTGTTTTTAATGTTCTTTGTTGATGTTGATGTTGTTGTTTGGGTTGTTGTTGATTGATTTGGCCGAGTTGAATTCTCGGGGGTGCTATATGTATAGGGGAAATGCTGCCGAAATTTCGGTAGACAAATAAGAGTTGAATTGAACTTGTAGCATCTATAACCTACAATTGGTAAATGTGACCATTTGCAGATTTTCGACGAAACGGAGAGTGAGCTTGGATAGGCCTAAAAAGCTCAAAAGGTATGTAAAGCTACCCCGATCCTTCTTTTGGCATGTCTAAGTGTTTTAGGATCGGATTCGGGCCTCAAAAGACCTTCTTGGCCATCGGAATCCGCAAGAGAAAATCTCAGTTTTTCCTTCAGTAGAATTGAACCATTTTGATATGCTTTCCTGAAATTATGCAAACTTTCTCTAAACTCCTTGAAAAGCTATAGAATGTCCGTAGAACCTTTATAGGTGACCCCATGAGCTTAAAGGGCGTAATTTGAGCCCACCGCCTTGCTTGTTCCGAGGTGGGCCCGCTATTCCCGGTTTTGCCCTTAATGTACTAAAGTCTCCTTTTCGAACGATTTTTGAAAGAAACGTTTCGACTACCCTTTTTATTACCTAACGAATATGGTTTTAAATATTCTATTAAGTCTGATAAATTATTTTGACACTCGGAACGACTTCAGGAAGGTTATGCTTCTGTAATTTATTATGATGTCCGAAAAGCTTTTATTATGATCCCGTCCGACTTCATTGGATGTGTTTGTCATTAATATGCCTCATCGAGTCTCTGAAAATATTTATGATATTTTAACTGCATTTAGTTTCTCACTACTCTATTCGTGGATGCCCCAATGATTCCCACACTGAGCCCGGGCCAGGATATGTTGTCAAGCGTAATCCCCTACATTGTTCGCCGTGCCTCGATGTGAGGGGGCAGGTATACGCGTACATGGGTTTGTGGAGTATGTTGTGCCATGTACGTTTGTTCTGATATGATTTACTATGGCCATCTGATATGACATATTGTGTTATGGGGTTATGCCCCTATTTTGATTCTTCTGTGTTGTGGCACCAGCGTCGGGAGGGTGACCACGTTCTGTCTGCCGAGTCCCTTGGCAGGGGCCGGATTTGATATGACATATGTTTCTGTACACACTCCGCATGTTTTGAAAATATATATTTGATACCTTGTATTTTCTGTTTACTTTCTGTACATTATATACCAGTTATGATTTTGTTTCTGCAACTCAGGCTTTACATATTCAGTACATATTTCGTACTGACCCCCTTTCCTCGGGGGCTGCGTTTTCATGCCGTGCAGGTACTGACGACAGGTTTGCCGATCCGTCTGTCTAGGATATCTTTTCCGCCATTTGGAGCGCTCTTTTATTCAGAGCCATCTTTTGGTACAGTCTGTCACTTCTATATGTGTATATTCTCGTTCATGGGTACGGCGGGGCCCTGTCCCGCCATATGATTCTGTTGGTCCATTTAGAGGTCTGTAGACATGTTTGTGGGTTGGGATCTTTCTGTACAGATATGTGTATGTGTTGTGTTTGGGCGATCCCCTTCGTCGCGGCGGCCGGTCCGCATATATCTAGATGTTGCTTTGTTGGCCCTGTGAGGCCTTTGTTGGTATTTTCTGCGTGCAGGGTATTTGGGATAGTCCGTAAAACAAAGGAAACTCTGCCGAAATTTTTCTGGAAATTATCTAAATTTAGAATAAAGCCTTGTTGGCTTCTGCCATATACTAGAATGCGTTTCAGTGCCCAGATCGGGCACTAGTCACGGCCTACGGGGTTGGGTCGTGACACATCTGAACGCGGAGGAATATACAAGGGGGTTTAATGGCAGCATCAGAGGAAAGAGTGACAGTGTAATGCCATGAAGAGTAGGAAAAGAGCACTGTATACTAATACAGATCCAATGCATTACTAGACAGACCGAATCAAGTTACAAACTGATGCCTTAACCTCATACTCAGGTCACGGTATCAAACTAATACTTCGATGGGCATTTAAACATAACAGACAGGACTGAGTCAATCTTTCAGTGTTTTAATGCAATCTCAGGACCTGATTGGTACAAAACATATGCAGTAGCAACCTCTAAATCACAGAAGAACAAATAATCCATGCTATTTCATTTTAGCATTAATCAAAACAGAAAATTTGAACCTACAGACGAAAGATAATTATAGAGATGATTCAGTGTCAGTCTGTTTTAATCATATGAACGATATACCTAAGATATACACACCATGGTGTGTATATCAGATGTATATCGAATGTATATCTTCTTCTTGCCTTGATATCCCACTGTATATCCTATGTATATTCAACTTAAAATAGATTCTGAATCCTGGAAATTCAGTCTAGCACCCAAACTACAGCATACATCTTCCAAGTTCATTTAGCAACTAATGTTCTATCCTACAGCTCCAAACACCAAACAAGCAACACGACGACAGCGCAATTACATAACCACTGAACATACAGCAGAGTAAACTAAAAATCTTAAACAAGCAGAAATTAAAGATCACGAGTGACAATTATATCGAAGTTTACCTGTTTTGCGCGCAATGAACTGGGATGTCGAAGCCTCAAATCTACGCTCGAACTCGAACGAACCCAAAACAGAATGGAATTTAAACAAGAATCCCAGATTTAGAGTAGGTAAAGTAGAAAATGTTGAAGGTAGTAAAGTATCCCTTCTTTTATGAATCAAGCCAGATATATTAAAAAAAGGAGTAGGGATTCCTTTTCTTCGAAAACGTTCAGTCCTCAAAAATCTAAAAAATCCCCTTTATACTCGAACTCGAAATAAAAGAAACCAAACAGAAATAATGTTTTGAGATTACAAACTGAGGTCAAGAAAAACGAAAAATGGTATTCCCCCTTTCCCAAAACTAAAAAAAAAATCAGTAGAGATAGCACAAAGATGAGACTAAAACGTAGTGGAAAGGTGAAGAATCCCCCCTGAAAACCTTCAAGACCAGCCTCCTTATAAGGTTTAGATTCGGGTTTAGGAAAGGAGGTATGGAGCGTGTGGGAGCAGATGGTGAGTGGAAGGAGGCAAGGAGCAGAGGACAAGGAAAGGTGGAGGGAGCGTGAGAGAGAAGGGAGAAAGGGGTGTGCAGCTATGAGGGATGGAGAGAAGGAGAAGATGACAAAGAAGAGGGAAAAGAAAGAGAAAGAGGATTCTGTCGTTTGAATTGGGGAGCAATTTAGGGAAAATGAAGTCAAAAAGGAGGAAACATGTGGAGCCCCAAAAAGAAAAGAAGGAAGAAATTAAGATGAAAAGTTACGTGTGGAACTCAAAAAATAGGAAAAAGGAGAAAGAAATCAGATGGAAACTTTGAGAAGGATTTTTAAATTTTTTTATTTTATTTTTTATGGAATAGGGAAAAAAGGTAAATAGAATTATCAAGAATTTGTCCCTTTTAAAATAATATTTTGACGAAATAAAAATTATAGCGCGTCGTTTTAAAATACGAGCTTCAAAATGAGTCCAATATTGATATACTTCCGAGAAATTGTTTATGAGGTGAAAATTGCTGATCCTTTCTCCTCTATTTAATTATTCTTGGGCTTCTAATTTAATGCAACATATACTATGTAAAGACAATTAATAATTAATATGTAGAAAAAATAAAGATTTTATAAAGTATTGTCTTGTAATTAATTTAACAATTCCAAACCCAAAAAATGAAACGATGATGGACATTTAAAATCTGCGATAAAGTAATGCTCGCGATGTTGAAAATAACAGTAGCAATAATAATAAATAAGAAAGAAAAAAAATAGTGAAAATAAAGTATTTAGCTTGTCAGTAAATTTAGAAATCCGAGTAAGCTAAAAATAAAAGAGGGACAAAATTGGGTGTCAACAGTCGCCTCCCTCTTTATTGGTTTTTTCTTAAGGGGTATAGATCCATAATCCTTTTGCATGATAGAAATAAATCATTATCCATCTTTCTTTACCACTAATTATTAGAAACATTAAAGCTATTGGCTAAGAACAATAAATTAAGTTGGAAATAAATAACCTATTATAGTTTATGGTTATTCCCAGAGACGGATTCAGGATTTTAAGATTATGGGCGCAATATCGATTTTTAACGCAAAATTAATGCTTATTATAGTATCAACTGATGTGAGAAAATTTATTATGACTTATCATTAATTTTTAACATTCCAAAGAGATAAATTATGTTCTCCTCGGACCATTCATGTTGCCATCAAATTATAAGACAGAGAGGGAAAGTGCAAATTTTAGTGCAAAAAGAAGCACGATTATGCAGCAGTAACTCAACTGAGGCTGACAAGGTCAAGATCTTGCTGAACAGATTGGAGAGACTGGAGTCTCAACTTGAAGTCATCGAAAATATCTTACATAGCAGTTTTTGATGTTTCATGAGATCAAGAAGCTCTCTTCTTAATGTCCTGTCATGCCAATGACTTCTCGCGGAATTTTTCAATCTCCATAATATCCACTTTACAGGATATGCACATGAATTTCAATTGTACATAAGTAGATGTAATACAAAATATATATATATCTAGCGAAATGTGAAAGTTTATTATACTCAATATTGCAACTCTATCCGTCCATGAGATCTTTCCTTTGCTATTAGCTCACTTCGAATAAACATAAAACTATTTGTCTATTGCAAATTAAAGACGGAGAACCTCAAACAAGGTTAGAGGAACTTATTATTCTTCTAATACAATTATGGCCTCATAATTGCAGAAAGAAATATTAGCAAGGATTAATGAGATACAGCTGACTCACTTTCTCCAGGGGATTAAATCTTGAACTTTATCTCTATCATCTCTTTTGTATGTGCTTATTGGGTTTGAATTAGGAAAGATGTATGTTCTTGTTTCTTTATTATCTGCTAGGTTTAGCTTCAGTGACTTACCCACCCTTTCCAATCTTGCCTATATAGTATGATTTAACTTTCAAACTAACTTTTTCCACTGTCTAATTCTCAAAGTAGTGGTGTCAATTAAAATTTGCCTCTCAGAAGATAATGAACCTGGCATTAGGAAAGAGGATATTTCTAGCATGTCAAGGACTAATTACTTGCCATCTTATTGAAATAGGACACAGGACAAAAGAAAAATCAATTCAATTCAGGTTAAGAGGGAAGGAAATAGAAGCTGCCCGGTACCGACCTCTAGCCTTGAATATCCTCCAGCAGTAACCTCTGAGACTTGTCTATTTCTAACTGATAATTTGGAAACAAAATGTTTGGTGCAAGTCAGATTAAAGTACATTTGGCATTTATAAGAACGTGTTGTATAAGGGTCCACTTCATGTTACCTGTGGATGGCAGGGAACATTAGGAGAACAAGCCACTCGTGCACAGTTATTAAAAAATCATAACCACCTTCTTTCATTAGAAGTTCTTGAGCCGACGCGCCATCCGTGTGCCAAATTGAATATTGGCTGAATGTCCCAATGATATTTGATACCGCGTCAATGGAGACACATGGTAAGCATATTATTGATTGCTATACGGTAGCAACGGCACAACTCTTGGCAGCCAGGAGAGAGCTGACCTGTAACTGATGCCCCATATGAAGGCAAAGTCACACAACCCTTTCAGTTCTGCGACAGTGAAGGCGACAGATATGACAATTAATTAGAGTATTTGTTTGCCAAACGCATATCAGTTCACCACATTAAAAGGCATATCCACATGTCCACATTACAATCACATGCTCAACGTCCCCCTTTTTGTGCCCATCTACCTATATAAGTAACCTTGGTTGATACTAATTGCTCACCAAAATTTAGTCTCTTCTCTCACAAAGGAAAAAGTAAAACACAAAAAGCCATGGCTTCTCTTCCTTGTTCAAAAACCAGGCCCTTTCGATCAATCAGTTTGCCCGTCAGATCACACCCCACAACTCAGAGAGTTGAAGAGGTGCTCAATAAGCTCAATCGATTGGAGACATCTGTTGCACCAACAGCTGAAACAATATGTGACAGTTTGCTGGGTTTGGAGGAACTGCAGAAGTGCATGGATCATCTTCTTAACTCGCCTAAAACTCTTCAGTTACTCTCCCAACACCAACATGGGAAATGGTTTGAGGAGCTTCTGGAAAAATCAGTTAGGATTCTTGACGTTTGTAGCACAACACAAGAACTTATCTCTCAGTATAAGGAAAATGTAAGAGCTCTTGAATCCTCACTCAGAAGAAGAAAAGGAGATTCAACTGCCGAAGCTGGAATTGCTAGATTAACCAATTTCAGCAAGAAAATGAAGAAGGACGCTAAAAGACTAATCTTGGCTTTGAAGCAAATGGATTGCGAGACTCTCACCGCAGCATTCCTTGAAGCAGATCAGGAGACAGTAGCTGTGATTAGAGCACTAAGGGAAGCCAATGCAGTTTGCATGTTGGTTTTCCAAAGGCTCTTGTCCTTCTTGACTGTGCCACTTTTGAAGCCAAAGCAGCCAAAATGGTCATTGGTTTCAAAATTGATACACAACGGAAGAACAGAAAACAAAGGCCTAAAAAACAACATGATAGTGGAAACAAAACTGGAGACTGTTGAGGCTCAACTTAACAGCATCGAAGAGGGATTGGAAGGAACATTTAGGAGCCTGATTAGAGCAAGAAGCTCGCTCTTGAATGTTTTCTCCTGCTAATCTAGCTGTTTCTACTCTATTAACTGTATAGTTCACAATATTCTGTACATGGACAGTTTTGTACTTATGTCATAATAGAAGTACATAATACACAAATTGAAAGATTATACTCCAAACTTCGTGTATCTTTTTCTCTATCTGTTATCGGACTCCCTTCCTTCCCCTAAATAAGAAACATAAACTTAAATGAAAGAATCAGATCTGATATGCATCTTATGGTTTACAACGTTGAAGACAGTTTCAAGTTTTCTGAACACAACTTATTAAAGTTGCTTGAGCTTGGATTTTCCAACAAGATGCCTATAATAGATAATTGTTGATAATTCTTTCTTCAACATTTAGGGTGTGTTCGGTATGGAGGAAAACATTTTCCGGACAATCTTTTCCAATTTTTTCATGTTCAATTGGTCAATATTTTTGGAAAACATTTTTCTTGTAAAAACAAGTTTCTTAAAAATGGGAAAAATAACTTCCCTAATCAAAGTAGGAAAAATAAGTCCACGAGTGACATTTCACCAATCACTCCCGCAACCCATGTACCACCCACCCAACCCAACCCACCCCCACCACCAAACCCCAATAACTCTCGCAACCTATGCACCACCCACCCCCCAACCACCCCCGCAACCCATGCACTACCTCCCCATCCCCGCACCCCACACCCACTCCCCCTAATTTTTATTTTTATTTTTTTAAATTTGTCTTCTGATTTTCTACACCACCACATCCCCCACCCCCACCTCGCACCTCCGCCCCCTCCCCCCTAAAAAAAATTAATTTATCTTTCGAGTTTTCTAAATCACCACATCCCACCCTCACGCCTCCCCCCCCCAACCCCACCCCAAAGAATTTTTTTTTAATTTTCTCTTCTGGATTTTTTACACCACCACATTCCTCCCCCTCACCCCTCCAAAAAAAAATTAATTTTTTTTAAAAAGTTTTGAAAAGTTTTTTTTTTTTAATAGTCTACACCCACCCCTGCACGCACCCCCTACCCCCTCCCGAATTTTTTACTTAATATTTAATTTCACCTTTATAAAAAAAATTATGAAAATTGAAAGTTTGCGTGGTTAAAAATTAAAATTTTTGGAGGGGTGGTGGTGTAAAAATCCAAAAATGGTAACTTAAACTTTTTTTAAGAATTTTTTTTTCGTGTGTGTGTGTGTTGGGTGGGGGGTGGGGGGTGGGGTTGGTGGGGCTTGGGTGGTGGGTATTTTTCGGAAAATGTTTTCTATCAACCAAATGAATATGAGAAAATAAGTAAAAGATTCACTTATTTTTCATTACTCAAACGAGCATAAGAAAATAAGTAAAAATTCACTTATTTTTCAAAAACACATTTTCCTCCATACCGAACACACCTTTAGAGTTTGGCTCCGGGGAAAATGAAGGAAGTTCGGATCATTGAAAGTCTGAAAAAAAAAAAAAATTAATGAGGCCCTCGTGACAACTATGTAATGTTAAAAACTGTCTTTACGCGTTTTAAACTTCATCTGGAGTATCTTCGAAAAAGATCAGTTACAGAAGTTACCTCGTTAGCTGTGGGCCTGTGGTGCAATTATGGAATCTGTAATCTACAGGGCCAACAAGCCAGATGTGCACCAATTTATAAATGGAACAGAAGCTCCTGAGAACGAGACAACAATTAAACAACGCCACATACACATTTAATTCCAATACTTAAAAAAATGATTAGATCCCCTTATCGACAAATGCATTGCAGTTCACAAAAATCATCAAGGCATATGCATGACCACTTTACCAAGGCATGCTCTTCTTGTATCCAATGCCTAGAGTATTAAATGACATTATTGTTCATCACAAGATTTGTCCTTACAAAGCAAGAAAAACAACAAAAACCATGGCCACTTTGTCAAACTCTAACCACATTCTCTCAATCGGTTCAGTTTTCCCTGTGTCACAACTAGTCCTAGTAAATATAGCCCCTGAATTATATACATACCTGACATTCACTTTGCTTTGGGAAACGAATTCTAGAATTCTTCTCAGTAGTCTTTTTTAAGATGTTGACAGTGTAACATCTAGGCGAAAGAGGCGAAAAAATGTTGAAAACTGAAAACTTTACAATTTGAATGGATACCCTACAAAATATTTTGTGTTCTTTTATTGATGTAATATGAGAAAAAATCATATAACTAAAATAGCATTTGTAATTGATTACAAAAGCATATTTCCTTACCCTATTCTACGAATTTCCTTTCTAGTCTTGCCTATATAGTTATGATTTACCTTTGGAACTAATTTTTTACCGCTGTCCAATTCTCAAAGTAGTTGGTGTCAATTAAAATTTCCTTCTTAGAAGATAGGAATGAACTTGGCTTTACAGAATAGGATGTAAAGGAGATTTTTAGCAAGTTATGACTAATTACTTTCCATCTTATTGAAATAGAACAGCAGGATAAACAAAAATAAATGAATTCATAAGATCAATTGGAACAAAGGCAAGCTAAGACGGGAGGAAATAAAAGCTGCCTAGTACCACCCTCTAGCATAGTATGCCCTCCAGAAGTAGCCTCTGAAACCTGTCTATTTCTAACTGATAATTAGGAAACAATATGTTTCCTACAAGTAAGATTTAAGTACATTTGGCAGTAATAAGAAAACGTGTATAAGGGTCCACCTCATGTTACCTGTGGATGGCAGAGAAACATAGGATAAACAAGCCACTCGTGCACAGCTATTTATTAATCTTACCACCTTCTTATGCTGTACTTAAGCACCATATCTATCTACACTTTAACCATTTATGATTGAACGCGAAGTTCTTGAGCCGACGCGACATCCGTGTGCCAATTTGAATATTGGTTGAATCTCCCATTGATACCGCGTCGATGGAGCCACATGGTAAGCATATTATTAATTAATTGCCATCCGGTAGCAATGGCACAACTTTTGGCAGCCAGAAGTGAGCTGACCAGTAACTGATGCCCCATATGAAGGAAAAGTCACACCATTATTTTAGTTTTGCGACAGTGAAGGGCTGAAGGCTACAGATATGACAATTGATTAGAGCCTTCGTTAGCCAAAAGCGTGTCATTTTACCAAATTTTTAGGCATACCATGGCCACATTACAGTCACATGCTCAGTGTTCCACTTTTTGTTCCTATGGACCCTATATACATGTCCTTGGTTGATGCTCATTGCTCACAAAAATTAGTCTCTTCTCACAAAGAAAAAATGTAACGCACAAAAAGCCATGGCTGCTCTTCCTTTTTCAAAAGCCAAGACCCTTCGATCAATCAGTTTGCCTGTCAGCTCACACCCCACAACTCAGAGAGTTGAAAGAGGTGCTGAATAAGCTTAATGGATTGGAGACATCCATTGCACCAACAGCTGAAACAATCGGCAACAGTTTGCTCGGGTTGGAGGAGTCACAGAAGCGCATGGATGATCTTCTTAACTCGCCTCAAACTCTTCAGATACTCTCCCAACACCAACACGGTAAATGGTTTGAAGAGTGCTGGAAAAATCAGTTAGGACTCTTGATGTTGTGGCACTACAAGAGAACTTGTCTCTCAGTATAAGGAAAATGTAAGAGCTCTTGAATCCTCACTCAGAAGAAGAAAAGGAGATTCAACTGCAGAAGCTGGAATCGCAAGATTCACCAATTTCAGCAAGAAAATGAAGAAGGATGCCAAAAGATTAATCTTGGCTTTGAAGCAAGTAGATTGCGAGACTGTCACCACAGCGTTCCTGGAAACATATCAGGAGACAACAGCTGTGATTAAAGCACTAAGGGAAGCCAATGCAGTTTGCGTTTCGCGTTTCGGTTATCCAAATGATCTTTTCCTTCTTGTCTATGCCGCTTTTGAAGCTGAAGCAGTCAAAATGGTCTTTGGTTTCACAACTGATACACAATGGAAGAACAGAACACGAAGGCGTAGAAAACAACACGATCTTGGAGACAAAACTGAAGACTTTTGAGGTTCAACTTGACAGCATCGAAAAGGGATTAGAAGGAACATTTAGGAGCCTCATTAGATCAAGAAGCTCGCTCCTGAATGTTTTCTCCTGCTAATCTAGCTTTTCCTACTCAATTAACTGTATAGTTTACAATATTCTGTACATGGACGATTTTGTACTTATGCCCTTATGCTAGAAATATACAATACACAAATTTAAAGATACACTCCAAGCTTTGTGTATCTTTCTCTATTTGCCTTATATGACTCCCTTCTCCCCCTAACTAAGAAGCATTAATCTGGAAAGGAACAAAAAAGAAAGATAGAATCCAATGTATTATACATCTCATGGGTTATAACTTAGAAGACAGTTTCAAGTTTCCTGAACAAACAATAAAACTTGCTTGAGCTCTGATTTTCCAGCAAGATGCCTATAATAGATACATTTTCTAGTAACAGACTTCAGCGTATCTTGTAAATTGATTCATTAAGTTAATTTAGAAACTAAGTGTTACCCCGTTTCGACACAAAGTAGTAATTTGTAGACAATTCTATCTTAAAACATTTAGAGGATGGCTCTGGGGAAGACGAAGGAAGTTTATGTCATGGGAAGTCGGAAAATATTAATGAGCCACTCGTGAGGTACATGCAAAGTAGGTACATGCAAAAAAAAAAATTAAAAAATAAATAAATTAAAAGACAGTCACAAAAGGGGTGGAGCTAGCATGTCGACTGGGGGTATGGCAAATCCCATTAACTTTAGTGCAAGCCATGTATTTATGTTAAGATATGCACTTAATATGTATAAATAATCAATCAAAAATCTAGTAATTTTATTTTTATAACCGAGAACTCATAGACTATAAATCATAGCTCCGCATCTAGGTCACAAGTTGAGGCAGCTCAAGGGAAAAGCTAGTAATGCCTTTGCTATAGCCTCCAGAATTTTCAGGCCCCAAAAATATTTCATAGTGAAATTTAGATCTCATTTGTGTTATTACACTGGGTATGTTGTCGGTTTTTGGTAAGAAAATATTGAAGTGTATAAAAAAAAAAACTAAATTTGCATTAAAGAAAGCAACCTAATTTTTAACCGTAGAAATATTTTAAGACTTTAAACTAATCTACTCAAATTTTCATGTTAGAAAATAAAATTTTCTACAACAAGATCTAACGTAATACATTGCAAACACATGACAAACATCTTATTAACTTGAAATTGAATCTTATTAATTTAAATAATAATATTACTATCATATGCTTGTTGTGAAATTAGCTCATTTTAGTCCAAGTAATTTTTGGGCGGTTCATTAACCTGCACATTTCGACCTGCTCAAATTCAGCACCATCCATCTGTTTAACACACATAGTTAAAAACGTGGTCAAACCGTATTAACACATATATGATTACTACCTTTGTGATCAAGAAACGAACGTCACAATTAACGTACGTGATTCTCCTCGTCTAGCAAATTTCCATATTTGATTGCACAACTTCAATAGTTTAGGAAACTTTACTTTGTATGTATTTAATTTAGGCAAAGAATTCATTTTTCATAGTGGAGGTGTAGAATAATATTTCCTATTTATTCTTCCTAATGCCCCTAATTTTGTACTCACCGTAATTTTATCTTTTACATGTTTTCATTAGATTTTTAGTTACTATAATACTTTGCTATCAGTCAAAAACTATCTTTACGCGTGTTAAACTTCATCTGCGGTATCTTAGAAAACAATCAGTTCCAGAAATGTGCACAGCAAGTTTCCTCGTTAGCTGTGGGCATGTGGTGCAATTATGGAATCTGTGATCTACAGGGACAACAAGCACGTGGACCAATTTATTAATGGAACAGAAGCTCCTGAAAACGAGACAACAATCACAAAGACACATAATCCTTTAACTCCAAGACTTAAAAAACAAATAATTAGATGCTTCAATCGACAAATGCACGCAGTTCACAAAAGGCATTGGGCCATATGCACGGCCACTTTACTAAACACATGCTATTCTTCTCTCAAATGGCTAAATGACCTGACTTGGTGCTAGTATTCATCCCAAAAGTTGTCTCTTCCAAGCAAGAAAAAGTAAAATCCATTGTCACTTTTTCAAAATCTAACCCAATCAGTTCGGTTTCCCCACTAGATCACAAATAGTCGTAGTAAATTTAGCACCTTGAAGTTGACAGAGACCCTCTGCTAATCAAAATGAATCTCAGATGTGCATAAATGTTAAGAAGTTAAAACAAACAAGATATGCAAAATGAATGTTTAGCCTCCAACTTGGAACTCTATCCATCCATGTCACTGAATGGAGAACTGCTACGACATGAGTGTGTTTGCCTTTGTTGTCTTCATAAGCTGCATTTGAACTGTTAAAAATCTGTTAGAAATGATATTCAACAAAGGTATAGTATAAATGAAGAATCAACTAGGATATATTTGACATTCACTTTGCTTTGGGGAATGAATTCTACAATTTTTCTCAATAGTCTCTTTAAAATGTCCAATGTATCCTAATCTAGGCCAAGAATGTTAAGCTTAATAATATTACAGTTGTGCTTACTGGTATGATTCAGGAAAATATGTTTCAGTGTTGTTTCATTAGTAATGCGTGAAAATATAATACCAACTGCAATGCTTCCTTATAAAAATAAATAAATAAAAAATAAAGTTGTAATGCAGGTTAACTGGATAAGTATTAACCTAAACAAGGTGATGAACTTCTTCCAAGAGCATGTCCCTTTTCAACCTACACCCCAACAGCTGGTTCATTAAACAGAATTATAAGGGCATCAACGAAGCAATAGTGAGTCATACTAGAGGTGAAAATCCCCATACCGCTAATTAAAAGATGGGACAAGCTGAATGAGGACTTCCAAGGGACCAAAAACACATGCAAAACAAACTAGGTTGCCATTGTTTAACAATGCATTTACTCAATAACAATCGCAAAGGTAAAGTTGTGAACTCAATAATTGTGTGAAAAATCATCCAAGGGAGGGACAGCTTAGAAAAAAAGAGATGATAGAATGGATTACCAGAAAGAAAACAAGTAATACCTAACAGAGTAAGAAGCACACATACCAATCTAGCTTTGAGTTGACCCTTAGTCTTCTTCATCCTTCATCGATACCACGTAAGATCAATTATTATAGAAGGCACATGAGCTATCTGAAACCAACCACTAGCTGTTCTTGATAAGGAAAACCAACCACTAACTTTAGGCTTGCAGTATTTTTCTTTTAGTTTTGGGCAATTACTTATACTCAGAAATTCAAGCGAAGATGAAAGCTCTTTGTTGCCCAGGGATGAAATTTCCCCAGAGTCAGTTATTTCCAAATTTTTTAGAGAACACAAATATGAAAGCCGTCGAAGGGAAACAAGATTGGGGCACCTTCTTATTACTAAGACAGAAAGGCAGGGGAAGTCACCATTTACCACTCCAGACCACTCTTTTAGACCATGCAAGCCATCAATTAGCAGCTCGTCTAGCTTTGGGAATGCGTGATACACTTCATTACCATAACTTCTATGGAAGTGACTATCAATAACCCCCACCAACGGAACCTCAATTATGTGAAGTGACTTTAACAATGGCAATCCCCCAAGAGATGGTAGAACAAGACAATTTCTGCAGTCATACAATGTAATATTAACAATGTTGCAGAGATATGAACTGTTAATCCAATCGGGAAACACTGAACCACTGTAGCGAAGGATGCGCAATTCCTGAAGGCATGCATCAGGTTGAAGGCAATCTAGTATCTCCTCAGCCTTTGGCCTACCAATGCCACGATGCCGCCATCTTAGCTCTAGTTTGCGAATGTATTTCTTATTGGTCATGGCCGCTTCCTTTGCCTCATGAGAGGTCAAAACATTTTGAAGCTCTGAAAGGCAAAATGAACCACTGATGGGGAATCAAAGTCCCAGATCAAAAACCAAAACCAATTCCCTCTCAAAACTTCCAACTTATCATCCTAATACAGCCGGTCTCCAACCAACACCCATAACCACCCTATAATCTTAAACCCGCCGGAAACCACCTTTAACCCATCTCGCCCATACCATTAAACCGCCGCCACCCTCAACGAACCACTGTTAAAATACACCAAAAACAGTCAACAATCAACCGTCATCTCTTCATCTCTATTTTTAGCTTGATTTTCCGGTAAGAATTTTTGGGTTGTGTTCGGGACTATCAATGTTGGATTCGACAATAGACTGCTGTTTTGGGTTAGTCGCGGGTTCAAGTTCGAGTTTTCCGTTGGTTCGCGGTTTCCGGTCAGGCATCGTTTCATTCGAAGTTCGAATTTCAGATTCGTTGGTTTAACATTAAGCTTGAAGTTCAAACCCAGATTTGGAAAGCTGGAATTCAGATCCTTAAGGTCTTGGAAAAGAAGTCTGTTCATGAAGTTGAAAATTCAAAGCAAAATGGATTACTAAAAATTCAAACTGTCCGAAAAAGCAGATCTGAAGGTACACCTACCTTCTTTCTTTTAGATTATTTGCAAATTTATCAGAGCTGACTCTTTCTCTGTTTAGTGGTACAATTCTTTAGCTACTTCTCTTGTGCAATCAATTTTTATTTTTAGATTTACTCAAGATCTGAATCAATTTTACCCTTAAAGATTGGTACTTTGCATCACTTTTCCGTCTTCAATTGTGGAATAAGTGATGGCCGGTGGCCAGTCCACAATGGAGGCTGGCCAACCCTCACTAAATACGACTATTCCAAAAACCAATCCTAATCCATTACAATATTCAGATCTGTTCAAACCAAAAACCTTGAATGATACATTACATAGTCAGATCCAATCACTGCCCCAAATTCCAATGAAACCAGTAACTTACCTACATGGGGTGCCATACATTAAATACACTGAAGTAGAAGTTGATCAGATGAATATCATTGAAAATCTTCAGTATGCTGTGGTAGGAAAGTTCTCATATGGCCAACCAGATATTGAACAACTTCGTCTCATAATCCCTACACAATGTGGAATAAAAGGTGAGTGTAGAACAGGTTTTCTAAGAAACCGCCATGTGCTTATCAGATTAAGTCTTTTTGAAGACTTTGTGAATTTCACATCAAAGCCTGTATACTACATTCAAGATAGAGAGGGATACTCGTACCAAATGAGAATACTGATCTATGATTCGAATTTCAAGGTTGATGAAGAAACATCAAAGACAATGGCATGGATTTCCTTCCCAAAGTTATTGCCTACATACTTTGTGAAGGAAACTCTTTTTTCAATTGCATCTGCAGTGGGTATTCCTATACAATTGGATATGGCTACGATTAACAAGACTAGACCTAGTTGTGCTAGGGTCAAGGTTTTAGTAGATCTGGTAGCGGATTTACCCAAAACGGTGAGGATGGATATTGAAAATGAAAAAACAGGAGCAATAAGGACTGTTAATGTTCAGATTCATTATGATTACCTCCCTAAGTATTGCAAGGAATGTAAATTACAGGGACATGATGAATATGATTGTAGAATTATAAATCCAGAGCGTGTTCAGTATGACAATGAAAGGGAGGAAATGCCAAAGGAGAATGACAAGACAAAACCTCATAAAAGCTCTGATGAAGTGCACAATAGTAAGGAAAGCAATAAAGATCTCCAAGAGGATAAAGAAATTGAAGCAAAAAAGGCCAAGAGATTACAAGCAGAGGAACAACATAATAAAAAGCAGACTAGAGATTACAAGCAGAGGAACAACATAATAAAAAACAGACTAATGACAAAGGCAAACAAAAGCAAGAGGATGGAAACCAACAAGGATATGAAGGGAAAAAGAATTATGGAAAATACAATTATAGAGGATACAATAATTTATACAATTATTCTGCTAGAGTGTTGGCAGGTGGAAGAGTGTTAGGAAATTCGGGAAATTGGAATCCCATCAAAGACAACAGAAACTTCAATGCTGAGAAGGGAAGTGCAAATCATAGCAAACAGAAAGAGACAACAGTCACTGCTACATGCAACAAATTTAACACTTTGGTGGACTTGGAGGAGGAACAAGAAAAACAAAATGAAACACAAGAAGGAAGCACACATAGTAGTAATCCTGTTAAAGAGACAGCTAGGCCATGGGTGGATGCTGCCTTTGGGAAACAAACAGAAAATAACAAAGTTATGAAAGAGCAGGGAAAGATAGATAGCAGACAAGAGCAAGATAATAAGAATGAGAAAGGGGTAGGGGATAATCAGTCAGAGGAGATAGCCATACAAGATTCAGAAAGAACAATTACAGATATCGTGGAAAATGATAACAAAAAAGAAGATGATAACAAACAGATTACTGAAGGCCAAGACGTACTTCAACCCATAGAAGTACATGACAGTGTTAATTCAAGCTCATATCAGCAAGTGGAATCAGCTAGACAACAAGTGGATCAAATGAAGGACTTACCGGAAGAGCCTCCTCATACAAACAATATGGGTGAAGGAGATACAGCATCATCTGCAAATAAGGAACAAAATAATGAAAGGGAAACACAAGCAAGGGATCAGAGAGATCAAAACAACAGAGATACAGCCATAGAAATGCAGGCAATTTCAGGAAATCATAAGTATCAACTGGTAGCCAAAGATCATGAAAACACAACACAAGAAGAAGTGAATCAGAATAAAATAGATATTGGAGAGGAGGAAACAGGTGAAACTATTAGTTCTGATTTAATGGAGGGCAACAATAAAGGAGATATTTCCCCTAAACACTTGACAAAAACTAAAAAAGGTCACAAGCCAAGAGATAAAAGTGTTCCTCCCAAGACAGTGGGAGGAGTACAAACAAGGATGGCATGTTCTAAAGGAGTTTCTCAATGAATAGCTCATTAATATGGAATATAAGGTCTGTAAACACTCAACAGGCCTTTGAGAGGGTAGTACTATTGCATAGACAGAAACATTTTAATTATGTTGCCTTACTAGAGCCTTTCCAGCATGTTAGACATATTGACATGTACAAATTGTGGTTAAATATGGGGACATCATGGCATAATGTGAATGGGAAGATTTGGATTTTTGTGGATGCAGAAATTCAAGTAGAAATAATGAGAGATACAGAACAACTGTTATCCTGTAGATTCACTCATTTGGGTGATGGGCAAGAGTTGGTGCTTACAGTTGTTTATGCGAGTACTGATAGAAGTGGGAGAATAGCTCTATGGGAGGATCTATATGACATGTCTTCACACATCACCATCCCATGGCTTGTGGGTGGGGATTTTAATGTCATTACAGATGACATTGAGAAATTTGGGGGTCTTCCTGTACAGTTTGCAGAAACAGAGGATTTTAGACAATGTATAGACATTTGCCAACTGATGGATCTTGGTTTTACTGGAAGTATGTTCACATGGTGGAATGGGAGATCGGATGAGGCTTGTATATTTAAAAGACTAGACAGATGTTTGGGAAATCAGGCTCTGCAGAATTGTTTTCCTAATTTGGAGGTAGAGCATCTCATTAAACAAGGTTCTGACCACTCCCCCTTGCTGGTAAATATGAGAGCAGATAGTAGACCAATTAGGAAATCTTTCAGGTTTCTTAATTTTTGGGTGGAGCATGAATCTTTTCTAGATGTAATCAAAGAAAATTGGGTGGAATCTTATGGCTCAGACCCCTTCTTTAACTTCCATAATAAGTTAAAAAATGTGGGAAGAGCTCTCTCTAAGTGGAGTAGGGACACTTATGGTGATATCTTCAAGCAAATTGCAACTCTGGAGGAAGTGGTGCAGGTGCATGAGCAAGAATTTGAACAGAATCCTACAGGGCTTAACAGGGAAAGGCTACAAAGGGTACAAGCTGATCTGATCAGGTTTTATGCTATTGAAGAAAAATTTTGGAGACAAAAATCAGGGATGCTGTGGTTTCAGGATGGAGATAGGAACACAAAATTCTTTCATGCTCATGTCAATGGAAAGAGAAGAAAGCTACAATTACAGAGAATTCAAGATCATCCAGGTACATGGCTGGACACTGAAGAGGAGATTGCACAGGAAGCAATCAGATTTTTCTCAGACCAATTCAAAGAGGAAAATATCCCTACAGATTTCTCTATGCTTGATAAGATTCCTAAAATGGTTACAGAAGAACAAAATCAACAACTCTATGAAATGCCAGATGAAGCAGAGGTGAAAAGAGCAGTTTTTGGTTTAAATGGAGACAGTGCAGGGGGTCCTGATGGTTTCACAGGAAGATTTTTCCAAGCTTGTTGGGAAATTATTGCAAATGACTTGGTGACCATGGTGAGATCATTCTTCTGTGGGCATGAACTCCCAAGGTATGTAACTTGTACCAATTTGGTTTTGATACCAAAGAAGAAAGAAATTAATACATTTTCTGATATGAGGCCAATCAGCTTGAGTAACATCACTAGCAAAGTTATTTCAAGAATCATTCATGAAAGACTGATATATCTGCTACCTGAGATCATTTCACCTCAGCAATCAGGATTTGTTAAAGGCAGGAGTATTGTAGAAAACATTCTGTTGGCTCAGGAAATTGTACATGATATTAGGATTAGAGGAAAGCCTGCAAATGTTGTCATTAAGCTTGACATGGAAAAGGCTTATGACAGAGTATCATGGTTATTTCTAACTAAAGTCCTGAGGAGAATGGGGTTTGGTGAATTTACTATTGATCTGGTGTTTAGAGTTATCTCAAATAATTGGTATTCCATTCTGATTAATGGGCAACCTCATGGATTCTTCAAATCATCTAGAGGAGTAAAGCAAGGAGATCCACTGTCCCCTACTTTATTCATTTT
This sequence comes from Lycium barbarum, assembly GCF_019175385.1. Taxonomy (NCBI): domain Eukaryota; kingdom Viridiplantae; phylum Streptophyta; class Magnoliopsida; order Solanales; family Solanaceae; genus Lycium; species Lycium barbarum. The sequence goes on from NC_083348.1 coordinate 89,840,446, forward strand.
GGCTGCAGAATGTTTGTTTAGGGCTCTCAATACACTGCATACTGAGGATGAGTACAAGGAATATGGGATGCCAAAATGGAGTCCATATGTCAATCATTTGGCATATGCAGATGATACTATCATTTTCACCTCTGCTAATGAACAGTCTATGAGATTAGTGATGAAGACTTTGAGTAATTATGAGAAGGTGAGTGGTCATAAGATCAACAAGCAGAAAAGTGTTGTTTATATGCATCATTTGACATCTCATAACATTAAGGAGCTGGTATTTTCTGTCACCCAGATTCCTAAAAAGGATTTTCCATTCACATATTTGGGTGTACCAATCTACTATGGGAGAAGAAGGAACATTCACTACAAGGAGATAATAGAAAAGATTCAGAATAGACTGAGCTCATGGACTGGTAAGCTGTTATTTATTGGAGGAAGGACAACACTAATTAAATATGTTTTACAGAGCATGCCTATACACCTACTATCCGCTTGTGACCCTCCTAGTGCTATACTTGCTCAGATTCATAGATTATTTGCTAAGTTCTTTTGGAGCAACTCTGTGGGAAATTCAAGTAAGCACTGGGCAACTTGGACAACCTTATGTCACCCACAAGAAGAAGGTGGCATGGGGTTTAGAAGCCTACAAGATATATCTAAAGCCCTCTTTGCTAAACTGTGGTGGAACATGAGAACCAAACAATCCTTATGGAGAACTTTCATGAGTAATAAGTACTTAAAGAAGTTTCATGTTGTGATAGCCCCTAGCGGATCAGGTACTTATGTGTGGAAGAAGATGATTAAATACCGAGATGAGATGGAACATGAGATATGGTGGAAGCTTCAACAAGGTAATTCTTATTTTTGGTTTGATAATTGGACAGGACTGGGAGCCCTATACCATATTACTCCACCAGATTTTGAGTGTGATCCCACAATCATCCTTGTAAAAGAAACTGCAGAAGTGGGGCAATGGGATGAACAGTTGCTAAGAAGAATCCTTCCTGAGGATCTAGCAGACCATATTGTGCAGCACATTAATCCACCAAATGAAAATGGCCAAGCAGATAAGGCTTTCTGGAAATTAGATTCGAGGGGGAAATTCACAGTTGGGTCTGCATTTCAATTGCTCAGACAAAGAAAAGACCCCAGTAATTTGTATAAGCAGATGTGGATCAAAGGACTACCAATAAAGATATCTTTTTTTATGTGGAGATTTTGGAAGTTCAAGCTACCATTGGATGATAAGTTGAAGAAATGGGGACACCAATTCCCTTCCAGATGCTATTGTTGTCAACATCCAAAAGTGGAAGATACCTCCCATGTCTTGTTACACTCACCAACAGCTCAAGCCATCTGGAAGTATTTTTGTGGACCAGTGGGAATAAATACTGAGAATTTGCAAGTTACCCAAATAATTAACAGATGGTGGGATATGCCTAGTAGACTACATGCCAAATGCATCAACCAAGCTGTCCCTGCTATTATTATTTGGGAACTCTGGAAGAGGAGAAACACTATGAGACATGAAGGGAAGGTGTCAATCACAAAACTCATTTACCAGGTGATGCATACTTTGATTCAATTCATGAAGGTGAGAAGGAGAAATTTTAGGTATGCACCATATAATTGGAGTGTGATTGTTGAGGCATTACAGAGATATTCTCCAAAGATAAGAGTAACACCAGTGACTTGGAGAACTCCAGATATTGGATGGATAAAAGTCAATACTGATGGAGCCTCAAGAGAAAACCCGGGTAGGAGTTCATGGGCCTTTTGTGTAAGGGATGAAAGGGGAGATGTGATACAAGCACAGGCCAGAGAAATAGAGGATCTTCAAAGCACCAACACCGAGGCAGAGGCCCTAGCCATTTTACAAGCTCTCAGGTATTTAAAAGACAGTCAATGGGATCAAATAAGGATAGAGACAGATTCACTTTTGCTGAAGAACTCTATTCAAAGGACATGGGAAATTCCTTGGCAAATCATTACTATGGTGGAAGAAATTTGGAGAATAAGTGAGGAAAAAGTGGTGGTGATAGAGCATATTTATAGGGAAGGAAACAAATTAGCAGATCACTTGGCTAATTTAGCTTTGGACACAGGGGACATACAATTCAATTCCTTTCATGACATGGAGAGCCACTGTAAAAGAATTGTGAACAGTGACAAATTACAGCTGCCCTGTCTAAGAATTAGATCATGTTAAGGAGACTGAATATAGGGGGAAGGTGGGAGAAAAGGAGGTCCTCACACTCAAATCCTTTGGGAGGAGAATGTGAAGGATTTGGTTTACACTAACTGTTTGCTAATGGTTGCAGGTACACAAACTAACATAAATGGAGGATTTTAATTCAACAGGTACCACAGAACAACCATACTGAAGGAATACCAACAAGCAGCGAAACACAGTGTAATCAGGATGTTGAGAAGTTTTACCAGCATAAATTGCAACTGGTTGGAGGCACTTTTGACAAATGACATGAAGTGGAATTACTGCTCCAAATGATTGAGCACATGGAACACAACAGACCTCTTGAGTACACATGGGCATACAGTTTCTATTTAGTGGTTGTTTCTTAGTTGGTGGTATTAGCACCCCGGGATGCTCATCCTACTGAGAACTGGTCATTAGTTAGAAAATGTACTGCCTTGGTGCATATAGAGGGCCAAATATAGAGCATGTGAGATATAGAAACAGAAGTTCTTTATGGAGCAATTATTTCAAATTTCATTCTATTAGTAATTTTTTTAACAATTTGTAATATCAAATTAAGACAAGTTATAAGTCTTAATTTGATCATTAGTTTAAATTTTGTATTTTCATTAGCCTTTTGGCTAGAGTTGTACAAACTTCTGGATTTTTTGATAAAATTTATAAAATTAGCCCTAGGCCAAAAGCCTAGTGGACTTTTATTAAAAAAAAAAAAAAAACCACTGATGTTATTTAGATACTTTAACTCCTCAATACGACAACCATCCTCCCTTCCCACCAGGAATGCTCTCAATGTTTGTAGACTGGTTAGATTCCCCATCTTAACCGGCATTGAACTTAATCGGCCAAGTATGTTAAACTCCAAATGACGGAGTTTAGCTAATTTGCTTACATCAAAAGGTAACCTGACAAGATTCAAGCAACCATCAAGTTTTAGTGTTTGTAAATTATCAAGAAGAGCTATAGATTCTGGCAAATACTTGATTGGTGTTTCTGAGACATCTAAGTAACGCAAATATTTTAGACTCCCTATACAACTTGGTATTTCAGATATGCTACTTCGACGCAAACCCAAACTTCTCAACTGCTTCACACTATAAAAAAGATCTTGAGGTACACGTCCAGTAGAAGAGCCAAGTTGACAAAACAATGTGTGCAAATCCTCAAACCTGCTGAGAATCTTGAAACTTGATGGGTTAATGTTCTTTGAGATCAAAAATAAGTGTTGGATATGTTTCGAGACACTGCACAACTGAGCTTCCTCTACTTTTCGATAACCTAGTAGTGATGCATCTCGTAGAGAATGATGGATCGCGTCTGTGATCTTGTACTTCATTGACCTCCTGACGTAATCAAATTTACAAGGTGACACATATTTCTTTTCTATCAAGTAATCAAAGTAGGAATTGGCCAAAACTTCCATTCTATCCCCTTCTTCAGGTTCAAAAAATCCTTCAGCCACCCATAGCTGGACCACTGTTTCCTTCTCAAATTCATAATTATCAGGAAAGAGGCAGCAGTATAATATGCATTTTAAAATGCCCTTCATGCGAGGTTTTTCAACATTTTGATCCTTCATTTTGGAACTTTCACCTTTGTCTAGCTCCACAGCTATCTTGTTATGATCAAACCTTTCTATTGGCAGCGTACTAGGACACCCCGAATGAGTGAGTGGTAGTTGGCTGATTTGTGCACCCATCTCTTCCTTGTCTTTTCGCTTGGCTTTGAACGAAGCAGAATCCAATCCCTGTCATTAACAAATATGCGTCGTCAGCTTCAACCACACTTTGTAGTAAATATTAGCATTTATTGAAAGAACACCCAGTTGGTGCATGTTTGTTCATGCATTAACCATGGTGTCTAGCCAACTGTTATGCCTACTAAGCTTTTGCAGATGTCATGTGTATGTAGGTGTGTGAGAGAGAAGCATGAAAAAAAATGGACAGAGAGAGAGAGAAACAATTACACAAACAGAAAGGAAATTTTGGAATTTATCTGATTCAGATTATTACCAATTCTACAGCTTAAAACTTTTAAGTGAAAAAGAATTGAGAGGACCTCAGTCCAAGCAGTGCAACCTTCACACACACGCAGACAGAGAGAACTCATAAACACCTAAAATCTTTAAATAACGAAAAGTTTTGCTATGTGCCTCACAGAACTGACATTACTTGTGTGAGACACCTTTTTGTAAGACAAAAAAAGTATCTTACACTTTTGGGTTCACAAATTCTTTATCTCACAAAAAGGAGCCTCACACTATTAATGTCAATTGTGCGAGACACATATTAAATTTTTTCTTTAAATAACAATAGGTGCAATTGTGAAAACAGTTCCAGGGCAATATAACCATTGGACTTGATTCAAAGCCCCATTTCCACAACCACGAGAATTTGAATAATAATTTTAAATTAAGCAAGAGGTATAACAAGTAAAAGAAAAGATAACCAAATATCACAAGAAGCACGATTGTGAAAGAAATTGGGGTTTATTTCCCAAGAACAAGTATTGGCAAAAAACTGCAGGTTACTAAAATAGTCACGGATATCAATTTACAGAACAAATCTCCAATCAAAGACATTGGCGAGATAAAATGACAGATATCAACAGACATATGAAATTTTGGAATTTACCTGATTCAGAATATTATTGTTGAAAGGGAGTTGTTTTAGTACAATGTGATTGCAAATTGAACTATGAAGCTCTTGTTGGAGGTTAGAATCTGAATATTAAGATTACGACGTCTGGATAATTTTTTTATAAATGAATATTTTATATTTGACAAATACTTTGAACGGTCTGAAGTCAATATAAAAAATTATAACAAGGTAGCATAACATTTTAAATGCTGAGAACTAGTTTTGCATTCATCATCCTTCTTAAACTGCATGTGCAGATATGTTGATGATTGTAGGCATACAATGACGAACCATTATATTTTAGGATTTCTATGTAAGGTATTACGTGCCAATCCTATTTAACTAGGTTTAGCCAGTACATAGTATAAATAAACTAAACCCTTTTTTTTCCAGAAATATTCATGTTCTTCTAGTGCTTAATAATAATATATAATCAAGTGGATAAAGATTTTAGAATCTTACCAGTTCAAGCGGAAAATAAACTGGTCGCCGATTGATAGTTGGACGAGTGATTTTTTTGGCAGAGAAGAAGAAAAACGCACCGTGAAAAAAACATCTGTGTCTACAGTTTGATACAGATGAGATTTATTGAGACAAGATTAAAAAGGGGACAAAACAAATAACAGATGTGATTTCTTGAGACCTATTACGACTAAAAAGGCTTTTTTTTGCGCGGAGTGCCCTTCTTTTCGGCTGGTCTTTATATTTTGCCCTTCATTTATGTCTTCTTTAATTTTTGCCCCTGTCGCCTGTTTAATGAATATTTTTTGACGAAATCACCCTTACCCCATTAAAACCCTTTCTATTTCGTCAGTTGTCCTTTTCTTTTCTTTTTTTGCTTCTTCATTCCTCATCTGTTTTGTGTCTGTGTTATGTGTTCTAAAATTTAGGTACGAATTTGGATATTTTGCTCGTTTCAATATTTGTTTTTATGTTGAATTGATATCTTTGTCTTCATCGTTTTTTATATTTAATTGATCCTTTTTTATTTAAAATTATAGTGTTTTTGTTACAGTGTCTATGATTTTTTGAACTTTAGTTTCGTTCCCCATGTATATATTCTGGTTTTTTGAATGTCGTATTATGAATGTCGTAATATGTTTTAGTTAATTTTGATATGCGTTTTGGTTTTCTCTTTGTTGAATCTTTGAAGTTTTGTCTGTGAACAGCTGTTTTATGTTGTTGCTGTTGTTTTTGTTTAATAATCTAGGTTTTGTGAAGAATGTGTTTGTCTGAGCTAACATATGCCGGGTCCGGCAGAGTTGTTGCTTTTTGAAACTGAAGTTATGCCGGTTCCGGCATAAAGTTATGCCTGTTCCGGCATAACTTCATGAATTAAGTTAATTTATGTGTGTCTTGGTTTTTTGGTGTTGTATTGTTAATAATTTTGGTTTTTATGCAATCTTTATGTGTTTTGGTGTTGTTTTGATAATAATGTTGGCCTTTTATGCAATCTTATGTGTTTTGGTTGTTTCTTCTATTATGCAGGTATTTGTGTACCAATCTAGGGGCTGATTTTTTTATCATGGTATATGTTAATTATTTTCATTTTCATTTTTGGTTTATTCTTATGTAAACTCTTGGTTTCTGTTGACATTAATTTTTCTTTTATAGGAGGAACATCCCTTGGTTAAGTTTGAACATTGGGTTGAAGGAGGTGGCATGTGGAGTGGTGATTTTCATTTTCGGAGTTTGATTTTGTCCTTTTTGAGTGTCTCTCAATTGGAGTTGTTGAAAAAGGGTGTGTTTGGACAGTTTATGGATTTGGTTGATATCCGCCTGAGTGATAGTATTTTCCATTGCTTGATCTTATCGCAACTTTCATCTAGTAATGATAGTGCGTTAAAGTTTAAGATTTTTGATCGCGTGTGTGTATTTGATTCCGAGTCTTTCCGTCTTATTACTGGGTTGGATTCTTGTGTTGGCAATTTTAGTGTTGTGTCTAGCAGACCAAATAGATTGTTGAGACTTTATTTTCCAAATCAGGATAGAATAAGGTTGTGTGATCTCAGGAGTTTTTTACAGATCAAGTCAAGTAATCGTACTGGTGGTTTTTGGGAAAGATCTAGTGATGGTGTTAGACTTGCTGAGGTCTATATATTGGAGAGGGTTTTGTTGGGTCGTAACGAGAAATGTGTTGTTAAAGGTCATCTAATGAAGATAATTGACGATGACAGTCTTCGGGTGTCTTATCCTTGGGGTTCTCTTAGTTTTAATTGGTTGGTACGGTCGATTCGTGATTGTGTGAAGACTTTCAAGAGCACGCCATCTACACGTTATATGATTAGTGGTTTCCCTTACGCTTTAAATGTGTGGCTGTTGGAGGTTTTCCCTATCTTTCGAGGGTTTTCAAGTTTTCATGGTCTGAAGTCTCCTCGTATGTTGTCTTGGGGTCCTTCAAAGCAAGTTGATTATAAAGTTATTACTGATAATTTCTTCCATGCTGAAAAAGTATGTGTTCCCTTTTTGTTGATGCTTCTTTTTTCTTGGTTCTTTTTCCCTCTTGTTATTTTTTGTGTTTTTGTCTAAATTGATGTGTTTATATTGTGTTATAGAGATTCAAGAAATTTATTGTCCATGCTGTTGTTGTTGGTACGGAACAAGAGATGTTGGATTATCCAGTTGCACTTAAATTTCCTGATGATTCAGGCCCTTGTTCTTCCCGTGCGGTTTTGCCATCTGAAGTTACTTCTCAGATAGTTGATGTAAGTTGTACTTTGCTTTTTGTGTTTTTGGTTGTTTAACTGAATTCTGAGTTAGAGGCCTTGTGGTATAGTATTTTAGTAGGAGACATTTTTGTAGTCTTTTTTGTTTTGGTTATGGAAATTAAAGTTTATGCCCCTTGAGGCATACTTTTTGGTTTTGCAAACGTAGAATCTGCCCCTTCCGGCATACATTTCTCCTTTCATATTTTCAATTCTGCCCCTACCGGCATACTGTTCTCATTTTGAGACTAATTTTTGTAGGTAACACATTTTGCAGTCTTCTCTGTTTTGGTTTTGGAAATGAAAGTTTATGCCTCTTGAGGCATATTTTTTGGTTTTGCAAACTTAAAATCCGCCCCTTCCGGCATACAGTTCTCCTTTCATATTTGATTTCTGCCCCTACCGGCAAACTGTTTTCATTTTCAGACTTCAGTTCTGCCGGTTCCGGCATACTTGTTCAACATTAATTTAGTGACATCAAAAGTATTGTGTTGTTTTATTGATTTGTTATACAGGGTGTTTTGTCTAGTGTGAAGAAGCAACTTGATGATGAACGATCTACAATTGTCAATCAAGTAAAGGTATGGCCTTTTATTTTTTTATTTTTGAGTTTGTTAATATGATATGTATATTTTGCATGCTGCATTCGTTGTTTTTGTTTATTCTGATTTTCTTTTCTTCTTTGTTTAATTTTTTTTTCGTTTTTTTGTAGTCTTTGGATAGCCGTTTCGAAGAATTGGATAAAAAATTTGTTGGCGCGATTAATGCTGTGGATAGCTTAGTTCGTGTACATGATGAAACAAAGTCAGGTGTAGCAGCTTCTGAAAGTGCTAAAAGAACTTGTTTAGAAAGTAGACTTGACAGTTTAGAAAGTAAATTTGATTATGTGATGCATTGTGTTGAAAGTTTAGTTCGACTGCATAGCGAAAAGAAATCTTGTAAAGCTTGTAAAGCAAGGTCTACAAAAAATGAGACGTCTCTCATGCTCGATATGCTCTGTGATGCTGCTGTTTCTTCATCAAGTCAACTGTCTGATAAAACTCAAACTATTTCTCAGTTTGAAAAGGACTATGTGAAAGAAAATAAAGACCGCGCAAAAAAAGAAGCACTTAAAGAAATTGCTGCAATTAATAATGCTTTTCAACGCGGAGATATTTTGTTTTCTTCTAATGAAGCATCACAAAATGTAAATGAAGTAGCAGCTGCTGTTGAAGATAGTAGAAAACGTCCGAGGTGCGAGGATGGAAACAAAGAAGAAGATGGTAGTAGAAAACGTCCGAGATGCGAAGATGGAAACAAAGAAGATGATGGTTATCCTAATTGGTATTTGCTTACACCAAGCAGTACTCCAGTTGAGAAACGGTTGAGTGCTGAAGATATATACTGTACTGCAGAAGAGTTAGGAAAGTGAATTGATTTTTTTGTTGTTATTTACGGCAAGTGTTATGTTATTGTGTTTCTCCCTTTTTCGAATGATGTATATGTAAATTGGTCTTTCATTTCTGTACATATAATGAAGTTTCACTTTTTCAAACTGTGTTCTGTAGTCTGCCTTAACGGGCATACTTTTGCCATTTTCTCAATAGATGTTCTGCCCCTTCCGGCATAATTCTAAGATGGAAGTAACTGTTTTTCCTAAAAATAAAAAAGATAATTAAGAAGTGACTCTTGTTCCAAAACATCTCCAATAAGTGCGACAATTACTTCCAATTAATGTATTAATTATTTTGTTTTTTTAAAAAAAAGGAAAGAAAAACCGAAAAATTCTTTGTATTTTTGTCAATAGTTGCGACAGTTACTCCAATTTAAATTTTAGTAACTGTTTCTGCTTTAAAAAAAAATCAATAATTTTAATCTTGCCGGCTCCGGCATAAGTTTACCCGTTGGGAACAGAAATTATGCCCCCTCCGGCATACTTCTAAATTCGTAGTAACAGTTTTTTTTTTCGCTAGAAATAAAAAAAGGATAATGAAAAAGTGACTCTTATTCCCAATATCTCTAATAGGTATTTCTACGTTTACTTCCAATTGAAAATGTATTAATTCTTTTCTTTTAAAAAAAATAAAATAAAAAATAAACTGAAAACTCTTTGTATTTTTGTCAATAATTGCAACAGTTACCTCAATTCAAATTTCACTAAATGTTTTTTTTTTTTTTTTTTTTTTTTTAGAAAAAACTGCAAAACTCCCTGTATCCTCATTCAATTGAAATCCAATCGTTTCAACAGTTATTCCAATTTAAAATGCACTAATTTGAACTTCTATATAAAGCCACACAGTTATGCCTACAACGGCAAACTTTTATTCCTAACACACTTATATTATGCCGCTTTCGGCATAAGTTTTGTCATGTGGTTAGCACGTGTGCAGTTTTAATTTTTTTTTTGTTCAATATATATTGCCCGCTCTTCCTGTATTTTACTTTTTATTTTCGTTTGTTCACTTTAAAGTTGAAGAAGGCAGTTGCTTTGTCACGTTTCCTATATCATCTTTATCATTCATTGATTTCTCTTAGTGGGGTTTCAATTTCATCTGTAAGTTATTAGTTACTATTTCATTACTTGTTGATAAGTTATTTCCTTGAATTGTTTGTGTCTGTATTTTATTTGAATAGGGTTTTCTGTTTTTTTTTTTTCCTTTTTACGTTTTTGGTAATGCATTTTGGTAATGTATTTTTGTTGGTAATGTTTTTTATGTGTTTTTTTTTCCTTTTTTTTTCCTAATTGAATTTTATGTTTTGCTCATGTCAGTGTGCTAAATCATGAGACGACAATTTGGACAAGTTGCTGACTATTATATTCCTCCGGAAGAGTGGACGGACACACGCATCAGTGCTGTATGGCGAGGGGATGAAAAGTTTGTTAAATTTGTTGAGAAATTTCTTACAAAAGAACAGTTGGTAATTTTGAAGAATCGTCCTTTTGGGAAATTTATGGAATTACATAATATAAAAATGTCGGGTATCTTGGTGAATTTTATGTTGTTGTCGGAAGTTCAGTGTTCTGAAACCAATGAAATGCATTTTAATATACAAGATAAACTTGTGACATTTACAGAGCAATCATTTAAGAGAGTCACTGGGTTATCAATTACTGAACCTCCTAGATCTTTCTATGCTAAATATAACAAAACCAGTGGCAGTCGTCTTTTGAGAAGATATTTTGGTGTTGGAGATGGTAAAAGGAATTTGGAAATGAGGGATTTGAAGAATGTGATGAGTGCTGAAAATGTAGATTTTGAAGATGACCTTGATGCGGTGATGCTAGCAGAGGTATACATTCTTGGTCGTGTTTTATTGGGCGGTAGAATTGATAAAAAGGTGTTGTGGCAGCATATTGTATACATAGAGGACACTGAATTGTTTCAGCAGTTTAATTGGGGGTCTTTGTGTTTTGCCGAACTCCTGAGGTGTTTCAAATCAATATATAAGCAAGGGACAAACAGACATACCATTGATTATGGTGTTGTTGGTTTTGTTTTTGGCTTTAGTGTTTGGGTTTGGTCTAGGTTCAATGACTATCGCAAACAATATGTTGATATTATTGGCAATTGTCGTGAACCTCTGATGTTGTCGTATGTCAGCAAGAAATCTCCACAATTCAATGAGGTGAAGAAATCGCTTGTATCCGAAGAGTACACGAGTGGAAAGGTAATGGTGTTTATTGCCCTTTACTTTTCGTTTAACTTTTAATGTGGTTTTTCTTTTTCTATTTTGATGTCATTATTTATTATTATTGTTGTATGGATTTTATTTCAATAGCGAGGTAAAGGGGTGGTTGATGAATGTCACGACCCGTCTAGGGGTCGTGACGAGTACCCGATACTTGTACCGAGCACCCCTTGTCTATCGTTTTACCTTTACCTCTTAGCAAGCCATGTAAACAGAGCCATTTTTTTTTTGAACATTAACATTAGCGGCGTCATTCTGAACATAGACTAATAAACTTCGTTATCACTTATACATTAACATTAGCATGCCAAAACACCATATACCTAACTATACTTAACTGACTGTACATATCTGTCTACGAGCCTCTAGACGTAGTACACTTATACATAGAAAGGGCTGAGTACTGCCATGCCCGAATATATATACACAAAATAGTACCAAGGAAGTGAGGCTCCGGAATAACTGGAGCACTGTCAACACTGCTGGTAGAGCTTCTAAGGATCAAATCCGCCTGTCTGCTGACCTGCGCGGCATGAAACGCAGCGTCCACAAGAAGGGACGTCAGTACGAATAGTGTACCGAGTATGTAAGGCATGAATAGTAATATACAGAAAATATGAATCATGTATAATGACATAAGAGAGTTACAACACATGTCCTGCGATAGAAACATAACCTGTATATATATATATATATCCTTGGCAGGTGCTATGCGTACTTAGCTTTCCTTTAAGAATCTTTCCTTGTTCATATACATATACATATACATATAAAATAGGACATCTCATATTGCCGAGGCGTCGGCAGCCGATCCATTTAACCATAAATATACACATCCCGCGTCCGGGCATCCCGCGTCCGGGACGATATCATATCATGTAATGCCAACTGATCAGGTGGATATGCGTTCATAACGCTCTGCCCTTACCTCCATTTTCCCCGTATACACATGCATATATCATGTACATATATCAGCGTCTATAGCGCTCTAGCTCTTTTATCATATACATATACGTGTGTCGTGTAGGTACATCAGCGTCTATAGCGCTCTAGCTCTTTCGTCATGTGCATGTTTTAAAAAAATATATACACATATCTTACATACATTTACATGTCTTATATGCATTTACGTATCCTATATACATATGTCTCATAGGCACGCAGGAAAGCCCAAAGAAGAATCATGTAGTCATCGGAGTGACGTAAGGTCGGTGACCTCCAATTATATTATAGAATACTCGTGATCGCTTTGTCTCACCTTGAAGGAACGAGTATTTTAAGGTGAGACTACCAACGGGGAATAATATTAAAGTAAACGTAGAATGAAATCGGGGCATCATAGATGACAGTTCATAGACTTTGAAATCTTTTAGAAAATAAAGTCATAGCTAGGAAATATAAATAAGATTCAAAAATTAGTTTATCATTTTCATGTTTACATAAGATACTTAGCTTAGTCATCTTAGTCATAGAGTCGTTCCGGTAGTACGTATCATAGGCATATTCTCTTATCTAACATCATTGTTATCATTATCGTCATGGAAGTGCCCTCGTTAGAGGAGTCATAGTATTTATCATTTGGTAACAAAATCGGGATCAAAGGTTCCCTTTGGATTCACTTCAAGTAAGTCAAGCAAGACTGTAAGGAAAAATCCGAGAGTAGCGGGCCCACCTCGGGCCGGATGGGGTGACGTATATTATTTACATATATTACGTGTCATGTCATTACTTGTGAGGGTCCTAGGGTAATCGGGTCCCACTTATGCAAGTTCTAAGGGTTTAAGAGGTCTTTCCATCATTTGCACACTTTCTAGTTCAATTCTATTGAACAAAAAGTGGAAAACTTTAGGTGCGGATTCCGGGGGCTAGGGTTGTCCCCGAGGCTCGTACCCGACTTATTACATCTAAGATATGCCATAGAAAGAAGAGTGAAGCCTTACATACCTCTTTCCGCTTCTTTTGCTATTCCGAATTCAAGCTGCAAATCCGCCAAAATCTGCGATTTGGTCACATTTACCCAAACTTTCATTAGGGTACTTAGAGTTAGAATCTTAAGGCAACACTTGGCTACCGAAATTTCGGCAGCATTTCCTCTGTAAATACACCATCCTCAACATTTACCTAGCAAGTTTTCAATCAACAACAACCCGGGAATTCAAACCCGGCCAAACTATTAACATAACTCAACCACACTAACAATTTCCATATTCAACCCAAGATACATTATAACAACTTAATCAACTTACTACTTCTTTCAAAACCTTCCAACTCCAATGAAAACAATAACAACCTTATAATATATATTCCAACAACACCATACTAATATCATTATCTTCCATACATGTAAGAACATAATATTCAATTTACATAATCTTCCAAGACAAGCCTCCAACTACTAATACTTCACTAAGCTCATTAGGCTTTTGTTTGCAATATAAAATCCACAACACAACAACCAACATACTAAATAAAACTTGCTCACCATGCATTCATGATTCACCAAATATACACGGCTATACATGTGATATACAACTCACCGCCACACAACTATATTCTTGCTATTCATGAATTTCACTCACTTTTGCACACTACAACATGCAAAAATATCCATAACATGTAAAGAATAAGTTCTTACCTTCTTCCTTAATCTTTCACTTAGCTAAGTCTTGCAACTTGCTAGAATATGAATTTTTCTTGCTCCAAAGACCACTCCACCTTGCTAGGAATCCTTTAATTGGTAGAAAATAATTTTTGAAGAACTTTTTGTCAATTTTCTTGTCAATTTTTGCACTTGGCCGAAATGGCCTTGGAGATTTCTCCTTCTTTCCTTTTTCTCAAGTGTTCTTGAAGTTTCTAATGAGATATGACTCATTAATTGATCCTTTATATTAATTATCACATGGATAATTAATAAAATCATGGGCTTGGGCTATGTTGGCCGGCCATCCCTCACAAATATGGGCCTTATTATTATTTTTTGATTTTTTTGGGCCAACCCGGTTGGTCCCGAGTTGGGCCTAGCCCACTGACCTTTCGACCTTAAAACGTCCATATCTCCTTGTACCGACGTCATCTGGGCACCCACGACCTATGGTTGGAAAGCTAATTCAATTATCTACAACTTCTATATCTTGATACTTTTCCAAATTCCAAACTTATAATACCGTGTTTGCCCCTTGAAGTCAGATCACCCGAAAACGTTTTCTTAAAAATATTCGTTTGGAGGACTTCCACTTTGATTTGGCCCAAGGGTCCTTCTTGAGTTGTGTTTAACATCTCATATGTGATTCATATGAATTTTCAGATGTCCCAAAAAAAATCTCGATGTGTGGGTCCCACCTCAGCAATTAATCTGACGTTCAAAAATACGGGATATAACAATGAATCTCCGGGCAATTCAAGCGCTGATGAAAGTGAATCTGAAGATGCCAATATTGCTGGCAAATCCAGTGAAAGCTCTTCTCTAGAGCGTCGTATTGAGGTATTTCTCACGGGTCCTCTCTGTTTTTCCTGTAAAAGTTGTGTTCCTTTTTTTTTTCTCTTGAGTTTAACACTTTGCTGTATTTGTTTATATTTACAGTTCCTGAAAAATGTTTGTGATGTTTAATTGGATAAGATTTTGAATAATCAACAGAAGGAGAAGGCCCGGATGGATCAGCTGATTTCTGTTTTGCAAAAACCAGGGTTAAATTTTGAATCCCAATCTGCTTCTCATGCTGAAAATGTTCGTCGACATGTTGATTCTCCTCGTCATGTTGAAAAGGATAGGCGCAAGAGCACAAGATCTATTCGTAAAAGTGCTGCTGCTAAAAGGAAAACTAAACAAGTCATGCCTCGTAAAAATATTGAGCAATCTTCCGTTGGGCAACGAAGAAGATCGGTGCAGTCTGATGTTGAGGAAGATGTTGCTGATCTTGAATAGGAATCTGAAACTGCCACCGGAGACGAAGGGGGCAATGGTGTTGATTTGTCTAATGTTGAGGGTGAAAGTAATCAAGAAATTCAGATGGAAGATGTGCAAGCCGGTTCTAGTGAAAGAACCGTTGATGAGACAGAGTTGGGAGGCAAAATCCTGTTTTACAAGAGAAGAAAATTACGCAAAACATTACAAGATGCAAATGCTTCTCTAAATGTGGCATTTGAAGATGTTTTTGGAGAAGGCCAAGCAAATGTGACATGCCCCATGGAGACAGATGTTGAACAAGCTGAATCTATAAATGCAACCGAAAATGTTGAGGCTGAATTGCCTTCGGTAATTTTACATTTATACTTTGTTGTTTTCTAAATCTAAGTTGCCTGGCACACTTTTCTGGTAGTTGACACTTTGTGTGCTCTTTTTTGTTTCCCCATTTGCAAATGATAGTTTTGCCCGTCCTGGCATTATCCCCTTTTTTATTGCAACTCATGTTCTGCCTACTCCGGCATACTACCTTTTTCACAAAGTTATATTTCTGCCTACACTGGCATACTTTCACATTTTAGATGCAAACTCATGTTCTGCCTCCTCCAGCATACTCGTCTCTTTTGGAAAGTTATTTTCTGCCGACTCTGGCATACTTTTACTTTTTGAAACTTAAATTTTGCCCCTTCCGGCATACTTTTCCCTTTTTCAAGCATAAGGTTTGCCCCTTCCGGCATATTTTTTCAAAACTTGTTCATAAATCTTTTACCACTTTTAGAATTTGTTAATTTTTTATTTTAATATTTTTGTTTCGATGATGGATGTTGTGTTTCTTAATTTGTTACTTTATGTAGGTTGTTGTGGAGGAACAATTTGCCAGTGAACAGTTTGGTGATGCCAATCGTGAAGAATCCAACGTTTCTCCACCGAAAGAACATATGCTTGAAAATCTTGAGCAAATTCAAGATGAAGATGTGGTGGTTTCTGATCATCTCGAACGAGATTTATCTCCTGCCAGAGATGATAGGATAGAAGAGGGTGATACGTTGGTGTCGCCTCATCATGGTGAATCCATTGTATCTCAAGCTGAAGGAAATGCAACTGGAAATGTTGAGGCTGAATTGGCTTTGGTAAATTTACATTCTATACTTTGTTGCTTTTAACACTTTGTTTGCTCTTTTCTGTTTTGCTTATGCAAATGATAGTGTTGCCTCTCCTGGCATAACCAACCCTTTTATTGCAAACTCATTTTCTCTCTACTCCGTCATACTATCTTTTTTCGCAAAGTTATATTTTCTGCCTACACTGGCATAGTTTTAGTTTTTGAACTTAGCTCTTGCCCCTTCTGGCATACTTTCACATTTTATACGGAAACTCATGTTCTGCCTTCTCCGGCATACTCATCTTTTTTTGAAAGTTATTTTCTGCCGTCTCCGGCATACTTTTACTTTTTGAAACTTAAATCTTGCCCCTTCCGGCATACTTTTTTCTTTTTCAAGCATAAGGTTTGCCCTTTCCGGCATATTTTTTCAAAACTTGTTCATAAATCTTTTACCACTTTCAGAATTTGTTAATTTTTTATTTTAATATTTTTGTTTCGATGATGGATGTTGTGTTTCTTAATTTGTTACTTTATGTAGGTTGTTATGGAGGAACAATTTGCCAGTGAACAGTTTGGTGATGCCAATCGTGAAGAATCCAACGTTTCTCCACCGAAAGAACATATGCTTGAAAATCTTGAGCAAATTCAAGATGAAGATGTGGTGGTTTCTGATCATCTCGAACGAGATTTATCTCCTGCCAGAGATGATAGGATAGAAGAGGGTGATACGTTGGTGTCGCCTCATCATGGTGAATCCATTGTATCTCAAGCTGAAGGAAATGCAACTGGAAATGTTAAGGCTGAATTGGCTTTGGTAAATTTACATTCTATACTTTGTTGCTTTTAACACTTTGTTTGCTCTTTTCTGTTTTGCTTATGCAAATGATAGTGTTGCCTCTCCTGGCATAACCAACCCTTTTATTGCAAACTCATTTTCTCTCTACTCCGTCATACTATCTTTTTTCGCAAAGTTATATTTTCTGCCTACACTGGCATACTTTTAGTTTTTGAACTTAGCTCTTGCCCCTTCTGGCATACTTTCACATTTTATACGGAAACTCATGTTCTGCCTTCTCCGGCATACTCATCTCTTTTTGAAAGTTATTTTCTGCCGTCTCCGGCATACTTTTACTTTTTGAAACTTAAATTTTGCCCCTTCCGGCATACTTTTTTCTTTTTCAAGCATAAGGTTTGCCCCTTCCGGCATATTTTTCGAAATTTGTTCGTAAATTTTCCTTTTTGTGAACCTAATTTCTGCTTGTTTCGGCATAATTTTCAATCTTTTACCACTTGCAGAATTTGTTTATTTTTTATTTTAATATTTTTGCTTTGATGACGGATGTTGTGTTTCTTAATTTGTTACTTTATGTAGGTTGTTGAGGAGGAACAATTGGGCGTTGAACAGTTTGGTGACGCCAATTGCGAAGAATCCATTGTATCTCCACCAAAAGGAGATATGGCTCAAAATCTTGAGCAAACAACACTTGAAAATCTTGAGCATATAAGACGTGAAACACCTGAAGCTCAAGTTTCTAACGAGGGTGATGAACACGATGTTGTTCCTCATATTGGGGTTATGCCCGAGCCTTTTAATGCACTTGAGCCATTGAGGAGCGAACCAGCCAATGCAGACCTGCCCGAGCCTATTAATACGGTTGAGCCATTGAGGAGCGAACCAGCCAATGCAGACCCCGTTCAAGTCAGTACTCCAAGGGAGTCCGCTGTTGTTGATGGAAAGGGTGAGAACTCTCAAGGAATGGAGGACAATTTTCGATATGTGTCCTTTGAAGATATTGTAAATGTCGCTTCTTCTGCTGTCAAAGAGAGTACTGTTAGTCAAACCCCTCCTATTGCTGAAGAAGAACCTGTTGTTGAAGTGGCGGAAGTGCTATCTTCCTTGAAGACAAGGCGCCAGAGGAAAAGGAAAGTAGTGGGTGATACCCCGGCACCCGAATGGATGCTATATTCTGGACGAAACGATCTTCCTTTTGGGTCACGGAAGGACGAAAGTGACTGGGATGAACAGTACAGAAGGATGTGCCCATTCCATTACTTCAAAAGCAAAATTGGCGTGAACTTTTGGAAAAAATTTATCAATCCTCAAAATCTTCCAGCAAGTAGATTTCGACCTACTGGGTAAGTTTTTAGTTATTGTGTGCTTTCTTAAAAGTTATATTCTGCCCACTCCGGCATACTTTTACTTTTTGAAACCCAAATCTTGCCCGTTCCGGCATACTTTTCTCTTTTTCAAGCATAAGGTTTGCCTCTTCCGGCAAACCTTCTATTTGTATTTTTCTAATTGTTGTTCCCTTTTCTTTAATCAGGGAAGAAGATGAGGTAATGTATCCTGGAAAGTTGAACCAACTGAGTGAAGTTTATAAGTTGGGTGATGTTGAACCAAAATATAGGATGTTTTTTTTGGAGCTGTACCATGATGTCTATGCGCTTAATGATGAGGTTCGTGATTGTCTTTTACTTTTTCTTTTCTTATTTTTCTATTAGTTATTGCTTCTTGCTTTTTTTTTTTTCTTTATTGCTGAATCGCTAATTTTTTTTCCTTAACACAGCATATTGATGTGATGCTGTATTATTTGAGGAAGAAAATGATGTATCATCCTCCAGCTGCCAATGCTGTTAAGTACACAACCGTAGATATGATGTTTGATCAGCTTGTGCAATTTGACATCAATAGATACTACCAAGACCCGGTTAATTACCACTGGTATGCTGGTGGCAGTGATGATGCATTTTTGTTGAGTAATATTGTGTATGGGCAAAGAGGAAAATGTGGTATATCGTGGGAGAATGTCGACAGGGTATTAATTCCTATTAGCCCAGGATCTAATGATCCTAAAGCAATTTCTCACTATGTACTTGCTGTTTTTATGATTGATGATCGTAAATTGGTAGTTTATAACTCACTCAATCATAATGATGATCGTTTGGTTCGCATTCTCGAGGCCTAGTGTGGTATGATTCCTAAGTTGTTGGAGGTCAATGATTTTCAATTATTCAGGCCATCATACAATAACTTCAGTAATCTGACATATACCTGGGTTGCCTGTCCAAAGCAAGGATCGTACGTTTCATTCTTATCTTTTTTAGCTTTTTCCATTGTTTTTTGTTGATTTTTATTTTTGTTTATTGTTTTTGGTTTTCTGTTGTTCTAAAACATCTCTCTTTTATGACTTTCAGAGATTATAATTGTGGTCGGTTTTTTATCAAGTTTGCTGATATGCTGATTAGTGGTGAAAATCCTGCTGATTGGGATGGTTCTGGTTTGATGGACTACATGAAAGAGTGGTCAATCAATTTGGTTTGTCATGGGAAAGATAAGCTGAAAAAGGGTTATGACACGCCACCAGATACAGTTGGAAGTGATTATCATGAGCATAACAATATGGTGTGTGATTATGAGATGAAAAAGAGAGCAAGGTCTGTGAAGAAAGCAAAAATATAGTTTGTTTTAGTTGAGCTAGATCTGTGAAGAAAGGAAAAAAAATAGTTTGTTTTAGTTATTTTTGCACCATGTAATTCTTTTTTCGTGCGCCCTTTGTGTTTTTTGTAAATGTTATAAGATTGTATAGTTTGTTTGTGTTATAAATTTCAACTTTAAGCCCCTTTGCAATTTGATGGTGTTCATTTTTAATCTCAACTTCTCTGTTCATAAAAGCTGTTATTTTGTTGAAAATCCAAGTTATGCCCCTCACAACTTCATAGTGGTTGTTTTATAGAATTTTGTCGGGGTCGGCATAGTTTCTCATTTTGTAAATAGAAGTTCTGCCCATTACGGCATAATTTAAGTTCAGAAAAGTTGCCAAAACCAGCAACAAAGACAAAACCTTTGAAGTTATTGACCAGCCAAAATGCATTTATTGGGGATTATTTGTGACGTAATGCTGTTATTTTTTTGAAAACCAAAGTTTATGCCTTTTGCATCACAACTTTATGGTGGTTATGTAATAGGAGTTTGTCGGGGTCGGCATTGTCACACCCCATTTTAACCCGGGTTAAATTTAGGAGTATGACATATTGGTGATTCCTATTTATTTTGTTTTAAGGAGTCGCCACCTAATTAATTTGACGGTGAATTAGGACACCTAGATGTTAACTAAGGCAAAGTTAAAACTAAACCTCCGTTAATAGTCTGCTTAACCAGTGTGATTCTAGGTAAGGGCTCTATATTATCCTAAAGGGAAGGGGTTAGGCATCCTTTAGAATCCGTTAACTTACGGTTATCCGACCAAACTTAGGTTAATTAATTGAGAGTAAATAAAATGCTTAAAATTTAGAAAATGATTTTTAGATATTGCTAAAGTTTTAAAAGAAAATAATGTTAGTTAAAATAAGATTTACAGAAAATATAATAATCAGAGACTTTGAATGCCATTTTAAGAAAAATACGATTTATGAATGTTGTTAAGGTTTTAGACAAAAGTATAATAGTGTTGTTTAAAATAATACTCGTAGAAAAACATAATAACGTGTGTAAAAGAAGATTCTAAAAATTTAAATGGGACTTGAAAATATTGATGAAGCCTTAAATAAAAGATAATATTTAATAAGATTTATAGGAAATGTGATAATTTGCATGAAATAAAACTTAAGCATTGTTAAGAAAAAAATGTCATTTGAAGAAGACTTATAAATGTGGCTAAACTTTAAAATAAAATGTTGTTTAATATAAGATTTGTATAAAATATGATAATTTGCCCATAAATAATAGCTTTTGAGAAAAGATTTAGTAATTTTGAACTTTGAATAAATTATATTATATGAATGTAGCAATGTAGAAAATCTAGGCTTATAAATAGGATTCAAAAGGAAGTGAATTTTCTTTCTCCTTTTTTTATTATTTCTTATTAATTATGCTTAGCTAAAAATATGCATGATTGATTCAAAACTTGAAGAGTTACTTATAAAATATACTTTTACTTGCGTATTAGTGACGTTTTGAAACGTTTATGATAAAAATATGACTCCCTTTACTTGAAATATATAGTCATGCCATTTAGCAAATCAATTGTTCCAGATAAAATAAATATTAGACATTATAAATAGTTTTAACATGAAAAGAAGAGAGTAAAATTTATGGAATTGATTGTTGGTCTTTCTTAAACTAAACTACCCACTACTAAAACTAAACCTACTAATTCATTAGGATTCATCTAGGTTAAGAAAATAAAATAAGATAAGGTTAGTCATACAAAGCAAATCATAATATACAACAATAAAATAAAGGAGAGGGGAAGAAAGTTAAATGGATCTGGCCCATTTTCCAGGCCCAACTGCTGCGAGCAGGAATGGGCTCAGCCCATCTTAGACTGTTGCGATCACTGCTGCTGTTGGGCTTTGGCCCAGAAGATTTCCTGTTTTCCTATAAAGGCTGGACGGAGAGAGAGAAGGCTGTTTCGTTGGACCTTGGCCCAACATCGACTGCGGAAGACGACGAGTCTTAGACTCGTACGCGATAGCCATGCATAAAAAAAAAAAAGGAAGAAAAGGATTAATATAGTGAAGATATGCAAGACACGCTAAAAAAAAAAAGAAAAACAAGTAATCGAAACCAAATAAACCATCACATAACTAATAAACAAGAGTAGGACCTTGACGTGCCAATATAATAGAGCAATCTCAACAGGCGACTGATTTATATGTGTAATATATGTATATATTATGTATATACATATACATAATCAAACAGCCCACACTTGCAAATGCACAAACATGTATGGACTTAAACAAAGATAAACTCATCACAGCATTCATATAGACCTGAAACTATTCTTTTACTATTTAACACATTTTAAGTATCAGCAGCTTACAAATGCACCAGCAATAAGCCAGCAAACCAAACAAAGATAATGGCCCCTTTTTCATTTCAACAACTCATACACTTCAGAGGACACCAAATATCACTGAGGCAAATTTCAGTTCAAATCAATTTCCAGTTTATTAGAACCTACACTGAAGATGACAGTACACAGAGTATGGCATTTTAGGAATTCCTCTTAGTATTCAAAACAACTAGTTAGAATAGAAGGAAGCATAGATTTGAAAGATGTGATCATACAAAGTCAAGGTTAAAGCACTTTTTGTTACTTTTTTTTTTTTGGCAGAATTCATGCTTTAGAGCTTATAGTTAAAATCTCAGAATGGGCATGTACGTATTACAAAGGCTAACAGTTGTAAAGGGATAGGGGAAAGGGCATTGAACTAAATTTTTGAACCAAAGATGAGATACGAAAGAATGACATCATGAAATGTCCTTTTCCTATTACACATGTCCATAATAATATTGCTTTTGCCCTTAAACCATTTACTATTCAGTAAATCCCAAACAAACTATACAAAGATCAACACTTGACATCAATCGACACAAAGTAAGGCTACTAGATACATCAGTACATAACAAAGTAATGAACATTAAAACCTAATGCAGCAACCAATCCACCAGAGGGAAGTCAAACTAAAATGTTTCAACAACTAATTATACTCAACCTAAATGTAGAGTGCAAATGGGAATCAACAACAATAATAACCACAAGGATCATGTTACAAGGCTACATCCTTAATCAGTTGTCCCAAAAGAAAGTTTCGGGTAGAAGAGGTTTTTAAGTTTAAATCATGCTCCACATTAAATCAACTTACACTAATCATAATAGAAGGAAACTGATGCTAACACATCCTAATAATTATACCAAACAGTGTCCACATTAAACATAAACACACACTGATTTGTGAATTAAACCTCACATTTATATTACCTCAAACAATCATAACGAAACTATTACAGTTTCTCATGGTTTACAAGTTAATCTGCACATTTGCAGAGTTGAGCAGTGGTTGATTTGCTGGCTTTCACTATCTCTATATAGGAATTGGGGACTTTGTACAACATCAGGAAATGAAATAAGCTGCTTAGTTTTAATGCAGTTTTGACAGAGAACAGGGACAGCAGGGTCAGGTAACAAAACAAAGCAAAGAGAGCCCCATTACAACTGAATATACTAATCCCAGCCGAACCTATATTTAGACCTTAAAAAAAAATATTTGATAATGTCCTATCTATGATGACAAAGGATACTCAAACAGCAGCAATTTTCAACTTGTTAGCGTACTTAAGATATCATTTTGAGACACTGCAACAAGCACTCGAAAGAGACAACACACAACATACAAACAAACAGATTTGCAGACTGGACTTATATTTAACAGGGCATGAACTAGCTACCTAGAAATAGAGGAAAATAGCAGAGAAGAAGGGGAAGGTATAACATGACAAGAACAAAACAACCAGAGTCTTAAATATTAGGCAGAAGGTCTTAATTAAATATACCACTAAGTTGCAGGTAATTCATCATACGAATTTGGACACAAAGGCCAATTTAGAGTGACAT
The DNA here is from genome assembly GCF_019175385.1 of Lycium barbarum. Taxonomy (NCBI): domain Eukaryota; kingdom Viridiplantae; phylum Streptophyta; class Magnoliopsida; order Solanales; family Solanaceae; genus Lycium; species Lycium barbarum. The sequence goes on from NC_083348.1 coordinate 89,864,068, forward strand.
GTGCAAACTGGATTGGACTAGGTAAAATCCTCTACATTATTGAAGTTTAAACTAACCATGTTTTCACAAATTATGAGTCAATAATTCGATACAGAATCCTGATTCAGTTAACAAAACCAAACAGCACCCCAGGCTACTTCAATATCAAACAAGATCTATGGACTATACTAATAGCATGTCTAATCATACTGATTTCATTTCAACAAATCACAGGTGACTGAAAACTAATTAAAACTGAACATAAACAAGTAATCAGTGAATCTCCGAGGATTATGCTAACCTACCTTATTACTATGACATTATTAAAACACATTGAACAAACTTATAGAGGTATTCTTCGTTAATATAATCAGAAGTAAAACAGAAATCAGCCACAGATTCGACTACTAATCATGTCTGACCTAACAACAACCCTTAAACGAGTTCGAATATCCTACTGACCAATTAACCAGATTTGTATAACAATACGCCATTTAAACCAGCTAACATGATTAACCCACACATTTGAATCAATTAAAGCCCAGTTATCGCACCTAATGCATGTAATTACACAAACAGAGCCAAGCTCGATAATCAAACCATCATACCAAACAAATTAAGTCCGAATTACTATCAACATGCAAACAAACTATTTAAACTGAGCTAATCAACTCTACTACTAAACAGCATGTAGAATAGCAACTGAAGGATGCAAAAACAAGTAGAAAAAGGGGAATTACCTTCTCCGGGTGCAGCGAAGTGAGGCGAAGGTTTCGATATCTACCTCAAAGACTATTAAATCCGAGCTTGCGATGCTCGGATTCACGACAACAACAGGGCAAACGAATACGAATTGAAGCTAGTATTTTGACCCGATATTAAAATAAGATTACGACTGCTAAAGAAACTGATTTTTAAGGAATTCTATGCGGCAAAAAAAGGGCTTATATTTTAGAGATTTTTCGAAGATTTCAAAAAAAAAAAACAACAAAAAGGAGCTTGTTTCAGAACATAATTTCAAGGGAATTTTGCGATTCAAAAGCCTTGATTCTTAGGGGATTTCGGGGTTCCAGATCCATTTTTTTTTGCAAGGCAATTTTTTGGGGTTTTAAAACCTGTTTTCGTAAAGGGATTCTCGCCTTCCAAAATCTCGTCCCTTAACACGTTTCCACTCTCAACTATTTATAGGTTTTTTTTTAGGTTTTGTGTAGAAGAAAGGGAGAGGGAGCGGGAAAAGGAGAGAGAAGAGCGGGGGGACAAGACGAAGGTGGGGAACAGAGGGAAGTGGGAGTGGGGTGTAGGCGGCGGTGGTGGTGGGGTTGGGAGATGATGAAGAGGAGCGGCGGCGTGGTGGGGATGAAGATGATGAAGGAGAAAGGGATCGGGGAGGGGGAAGCGGCGTGGATGAGAAAGAGATGAAACCCTTAGGGGTTTCATTTTTGTTATAATGAGAATTGGGCCGGGTCGTGGGTTAATGGACTGGGTATTAAAATGTGGATTGGTCCGAAGTGTTGGTTAATTATTTGGGCTGGGGTGAATTAAGTTGGGCTGGTAAATTACAATGATACCAGGTAAATTAAAATGTGGACTGGTATTGTGAATTGATCCGAAAATAATATGAGTTGATTGGGCTACTACATTTAAATAAAATACCTATTTAAATAACTTGTGTTAAAATATTACTTAATATAAAATATGCAATTATTAGTGCTCAAATAAAAAATGGCGTTGTAATAGCCGTACAATAATATTTCGAAAATCCACAGTAAAATAAATACTATTATTTAATTATGCAAAGATAAATGCGATGTGTGTGCGTAAGCTGGTAAAATGTCGAAATGATAAAAAAAATTGTGAATTATAGTACTAATAATAATAATAATAATAATAATAATAATAATAATAATAATAGTAATAGTAATAATAATAATAATAATAATAACAATAATTAGTAACTGTAATAGAATAATAAAGTGCCGGTATTGATAAGAGGCTAATAATTTAGTAAAAAATAAATATATATATTTTTAATTTTCTAAAAATATTAGAAGCGTAAATAGGTATTTTGGAGGAGAGGCGGGACAAAATTGGGTGTCAACAGGCATACTTTGTCATTTTATGAATAGAAGTTCCGCCCATTCCGGCATAAATTAAGTTTGCATAGTTTGTTTGTGTTATAAATTTCAACTTTAAGCCCCTTTGTAATTTGATGGTGTTCATTTTTAATCTCAACTTATCTGTTCATAAAAGCTGTTATTTTGTTGAAAATCCAAGTTATGTCCTTTCCATCACAACTTTATGGTGGTTGTGTAATAGAATTTTGCCGGGGTCGGCATAGTTTCTCATTTTATAAATAGAAGTTTTGCCCATTACGGCATAATTTAAGTTCAGAAAAGTTGCCAAAACCAGCAACAAAGACAAACCCTTTGAAGTTATTGACCAGACAAAATGCATTTATTGGGGATTATTTGTGACGTAATGCTGTTATTTTGTTGAAAACCAAAGTTATTCCATTTGCATCACAACTTTATGATGGTTATGTTATAAGAGTTTTCCGGGGTCGGCATACTTTGTCATTTTATGAATAGAAGTTCCGCCCTTTCAGGCAGAAATTAAGTTCAGAGAACTTGCCACAATCAGCAACAAAGACAAAAGAAGATAACAACTTAATAAAAGAAAATAATAAAAGAAAGAATGGACAGAAGAATAAATGAGTGATAAGATGCTTGAAGTCTCAGTCTTAGTAATACCAAAGTTTTGCCATTTCTTTCAGGCAGAGTGTGCATTATGCGTCAAAAATCATAAGATAAATTCATATACACCATGTATAAGAGTGTGATGTTAGGATGACAATTTCCTCTTCCTGTATCTTCTTGAATATGGATTGAGAGCTGGACTGTGGTTACAGGTTGCCCTAGTGTGTCCAAAGAACTTGCATCTACCACATCTGTATGTGTACTTTGTTGATTCTCTGCTTGGGCGATATCTTTTTGTTTGTTTTCTTCCAGGTCTTATTTTAACATCAGGCGGCGTTATTTTAATATCCATAATGTTTTGTGGAATAATCCATGAGTCTTGATTTCCAACTGATAGTATTTCACCTTTGTATGTCTCTTGGCAGGCTTGTTTCTTGAACCAGTCCGCACAGTATGTAGATTTTGGCAAACTTCTTTTGTCTATAACTGCCATGGCATGTGTGCACGGTAACTCGTCAGTTTGGAACTCCAAGCACTCACAAGTCATATTCTTCAGGTCTACATTGTTTTGATATCCTTCATCTTTCACAACAAATTTGACGGGAGTTATGTTTTCTACCTGTGGAAATTGACAATATAATTGAGTGATATTTTTTGTGGCAATTTTCAGATTATATGAGAGTTATGCCCTTTCCGGCATACTTCCTGTACATTGAAAATAATATTCTGCCGCTTCCGGCAGAACTAAGTATAAAATAGGGTCATAGTTGTTCCTTTGTCCAGCATAACTTTTGTGTTTGGTTAATTTTAAACTATCCATTGCTCATAAAACTAAGATTGAAGTGTGTGTTGGTAAAATCTACTTACTTTCATTGTGAGCATAAAAACAGTGTAATAGTTATGCCGTCACCGGCATAATTCCATGATAGTTAATATAAGTGTCTGCCCTTTCCGGCAGAACGAAGTATAAAAATAGGGTGATAGTTTTTCCTTTATCCAGCATAACTTTTGTGTTTGGTTAAAATTAAACTATTCATTGCTCACCAATCTAATATTGAAGTGTGTGTTTGTAAAATGTACTTACTTTCATTGTGAAGCCTCTACTTATCTTTTCAAGCAGAATCTTTTTAGCCCAACACGTCAGGTCATGGGACGGTCCTGTTGCGTCCAATTTTCTCTGGTAAAACCAATTTTGGAGCTTGTTCTGGATGTAATCAATACATGCCATTATTGGCAACTCCCTTGCTTTCTTCAATACAGAATTCATTGTCTCGACATTGTTTGTTGTGAGCATGTTGTAACGCCTGTTGGTGTGGAATGAACGTGCCCATCTTTCCGGTGGTTCTTCTTCTATGTATTCTACAGCTTTTGGGTCGATTTGTTGTATCTGTGACATATAGGTACGAAACTCTGCCTGTTTGTAGGTAGTTGCTGCATTGTAGAACAGTTATAGGATCGCTTCGGATGGGAAATATTTCTGCAAGTTCTTCTCTATGTGGTAGATGCATATTCCATGCTGGGTATCTGGATACAGTTCTTTGATTCCAGTTGCAATTGACGAGTGGCGATCGGAAAGAATTGATAGGTCTTTGCGTGTGCCAAACACCTTTTTCACGTGTCTGAAGAACCACCTGTAGGATTCATTATTCTCAGAGTCAGCAATACCAAATGCGAGAGGAAATATGCTGTTGTTTCCATCTTTTGCTACTGCTATCATGAGCACACCGCGGTATTTTGATTTCAAGAAGGTTGCATCCACCATCATTACTGGTCTGCAGTGTTTCCAACCCTCAATTGATGCTCCATACGCGAAAAAAGCATATTTAAACTTATTGTCAGCGGTCCATTTGATGTTAGCAACTGTTCCAGGATTTCTTAATTTCATCATGTGAAGATATTGCGGTAGAAGTGTGTAGTTATTTTCTGGGCTTCCTCTTATGACATTATAAGCGTGTTGGAGGGAACGCCATGCTTTGTGGTAACCAATGTGCAAGCCATATCTGCTTCTCATTTCTTCAATGACAAATTTGGGTGTTATCTCTTGTAGTGTATGGCGTACTAGGTCTGTAATGTATTCCGCTATGACTTTTGAAGTTGCATTCCTCATGTCAGAGGTGATGAAATTTATTGAACAACTATGTCTCTTTTCGAAGTTAACTACTTTGAAAAGTTCTGATCCTCTGAACTTTGAACTGTGGAAACGCCAAATGCAGGTTGGATCAACACATCTGATGTAATACCGTTGCGTGCATGACTTTTCTACCTTGTACTGTTGATGACGAGTAATTGCAATGTTATTCATGCACTTTTTCACTGTATCTTTGTCTTTGAATAAAATGCCAGCTTCTATTTGATCAATCGATGCACTAGGTGTCAAAATTTGTGTATCATTTTGTATCCTCTTCCTTTTTAGTGTCTTTGTTTTGTTGCATGGCTGTGTTTGTGTCTCTTCAACTGTCATGGTCGGAGTAAGTGATACAACATTCATTGAAGTTGGATGCTGAGAAAGGTCATTGTTTACAACTTGCTCAATGTTTGGCGGTTGTCATTGTAGCTGCTGAGGTGTCTGGTTAGGAGTTACTATCTCGCTCTGCTCAAGTGGAATCCCAATGTTATGTCCAATAGGGCTGTGTTGTTCGTCATCCAATCCAACTTCAGACATGTCTTCTTCATAAGCAATGCAGAGTTGTCTGTCAATTTCCTCTATGGTTTGTCCTTATGTCATTAGGATAGATTCATTATGATGTTCTTGTAATGGGTTGTCCTCCGCATCAGCTGAATCGAACTCTAATATGAAACGGGAATTCCTGAAGTTGTCATTGTTGTTGATCAGGTACAAGCAAGTGTGAAGATCAATGTCGTTTTTTACACGCATCCTTTTGGATGTTTTCTCACTGGTGTCAAACCATATGTTGGCCTCCTTTTGCTGAGTATGTTGTGTATGCCCCGCAAATATCTGTTGAGTTAATTGTTGAAAATTTACACCATCATTGACAAGTATTAGCTTGGTTTCATGATTAACATAATTGTAGGCGGCGTCCCATTTGCCGTTGAAGGCTACGTAGATGCATCTTGGTGTCATTTTTTTTGTTAAACTTCCTGCATAAAGAGAGATTCACTTGAGAAAAAATCAAAATGAAATGTATTTAAGTTGTTAGTTTTGAAAATTTAAGTTCTGCCCTTCCCAGCAGGCTTTGTATGTAATGTCATGAAGTATGCCTGAAACGACATACTCTACCATTTTGTAAACAGAAGTTCTGCCGCTACCAACATTCTTCAAAAACGGAGTAACTGTTTCTGCAACAGTTATTCCAATGAAATTGCAACAGTTATTTTCATGAAACTGAAAAACCTCCTCTGTCTTTATCCAATTTAAATCAAATCCATGCAACAGTTATTCCAATTTAAAATGGACTAATTTATACTTCTATATAAACCAACACAACTTTGAAGAGGAAAAAAAAACACTTTACTTCTGAAAACCAGATATAATCACATACAAAATGAACCAAAATCAACATATTGTACATGTTAATGGTGGCCACGGGCAAGCACATGAACATGCCCATCCTCATAACCAAATTCATCCTAATATTGCAAATTTGCAAATTACTCATGAAATTGTTGATATCAAAAGAGATATAGATTTTCTGAGGGCTCTTTACGGTGCTCTAAGTAGAGAAAATGATGATCTGCGAAGAGAATTACGATTTGTAAGGCAGAGGTTATTCCAGCACACTGGCCAAGTTGACGATGGGGCAATTTGGAATGGGTACACGTGAAATTAGAACTGATGATGGTAGTTTGGTACTTATGAAGTTAGGATTTTATGTTTTGTGGATATATATATATATATATATATATATATATATATATATATTGCCTTCTACGACATACTTGTTCAGAAGTTTGTTCAGAACTTTGCCAGTAACGGCATGCTCTACTACTTTGTAAATTGTACTTTTGTCGTCTCCGGCATACTTGTTATTAAGGTGGTTCAGAACATTGCCGTTAACGGCATACTCTACTCCTGTAAATTGAACTTTTGCCTCCTCCGACATAAGCACTTTTTGTTTTGCTGATGATAATGCAGTAATTGTTTTTGGTTAAAAAAAATTAAAAAAAATGAAAACCTCCTCTACCTTCATCCAAATAAAATCAAATGCCTGCAACAGTTATTCCAATTAGAGGATTGACTCAACTGGACTAATTTATACTTCTACATAAACCAGAACTTTTGCCTTCTCCGGCATACTTGTTATGAAATTGGTTCAAAACATTGTCGTTAACGGCATACTCTACTCTTTTGTAAATTGAACTTTTGCCTCCTCCGGCATAATGAATTTTTGTTTTGCTGATGATAATGCAGTAACTGGACTAATTTATACTTCTACATAAACCAGAACTTTTGCCTTCTCCGGCATACTTGTTATGAAATTGGTTCAAAACATTGCCGTTAACGGCATACTCTACTCTTTTGTAAATTGAAATTTTGCCTCCTCCGGCATACTTGTTCTAAATTTGCACACAGTTTACCTTAATTCAAGTTTAAATCGATAAGCATTGCCTGATTTAAATTGAATTTACTATAATTACAATTTCAAGTAAATAAGCATTGTATACTAATTTAATTAAGGTATAAAGTAATTAAAATCAGAACAAAGCATTAAATCCAATCGATTCTATTTTGCTGAATAATTTTATAGTGCGTAATGTTCAATCTGAGCTGTATGTCATCTGTTTCTTAATAATCAGGTCGTAGAAGATGATCTTTTTCAAATATTAACAATCTAAACTCCATAAAATCGTTAAATTGAGTTGAATTAGGATTTGTACCTTTTACTGATGTTGTAGCAGCAAAATCAATGGAGAAATCTGGCTTGAAACAACGATTTGAATAATTGAGAAATCTGGTTTGGGAACGAAGTTGGGCTGGGTTAACGATAGAAGGATTTGAGAATAACGATTTTTGTTGTGTTTTATATGTAACGGTTAGGGGTAGTAATGTCTTTTTACTATGTTAGTTTTGCTCGGAAGGGCAATAATTAAAGACCACCATTTTGAGGGGCAAAATCTAAAGACCAGCCCAAAAGAGGGGCATTCGCGCCAATTGCCCCTAAAAAAGGGACAAAACAGCCGACAAAACAAATAGACTTAGATGGGCTCCATCTCAATGATTAGGGTTATTCACGGTTTAGTACTTAAATTTAACACTATTAGAACAGAAAAAATAATACTTCCTTTATTCCATAATAACTGGCTCTTTTAACTCATACACATTCTCTAAAAAATTACTTATTTTTAAAAATTTATGAGTATTTTTACTAATTTATCTCTAATTAATACTTAGAAAAAGAAAAGTTATTTAATAATTTTTATTATAAATAAAGATAAATTTGAAAGAATAGAATTAATTTCTGCTTGAAATCCTAAAGCATCATTTATTTTAAAATAAAATAAAAGATCCATACTTAATATGGAATGGAGGGAGTACGTTTAGTTTTCAAATTTGACTTTTAATAATCAAAAAGGAACTTGACAAACAAAAAGACATGAGAATAATCCTATTACAACATGTGTGTGATGAGTACGTGAAATTTGAGGGGAAAAACAGATATAAACTTCAAACTGCAGAAATAATAACAGAGGCTTGAGATGCCTACGAAAAATCTAAGACAGAGAATAGAAGAATAAATATTTTCTCCAACTAATGTCTTCACTTTCAATAATTAGCCTAATATCTGAAAAATCACACACAAAATTAAAGAGAAATTAAATAGGAGTCACCTTACTTAATGCGGTGTTTACACCTTTTTGTTATAAATTTACACTGTGTAGAAAAATTATATATGTATACATATATTAATAATACTAGTTTTAGCGTACGTATGTTGCACTGTCAATAAATTATAAATTTTATATATATACACACATATATATATATAAAAAGCTATTGTAAAATAGCAATGAACGTCAAAATATATCCAACATTCATTTAAATGACAAACCAATAACGATTATGAAAACCAAAAGAAATTCTAACCTTTCTTTGCCTTCAACACTACGATACACAGATAGATAATGCCTTGATGTAGCAAGGTAGAAAAAACCCAGCAAGACGTGCAAGAAAAACTATGTCATGAATCAACCAAATCTCTAGAAAAATAAGAAACCATCAAATCATCAACTGCACATCTGGCTAGCTACGATATCCTTAATTAACCTATGTGTAAATCGTAAAATAACTGTATATTTCCAAAAAGAATAAAATCTAAAAAAGAGAAAAATATTGAGTTGTGTAGAATGGGTAATACTCTATGCTACCAAACCTTTTACTAATTCGTAGGGGATGCCAATTAAAATTATGACTATCACGCCAATGGGCTGGTAGCGTATTGGGATCTTCTTCCTCTTCTTCTTTTTTTTTTTTTTGAAATTTTTTTAATTATATAGGGGGTAGGGGAAGGGGAAATGGGGAGAGGATTACAACGTGGGGATTCGAACCCTCACCAACAAGGCGAAAGTTCAGGTAGAACTCCTAAATATGCAATTATTAAATGACTACTTTACATATTATAGAGTCTTTTAATAAAGGGCAAAAAGTTTAATCAATATTTTTAAGGTCTTTCTGTAATGACCAGTTTCGTCATTACCGTGATTTCTGAAATATTCGCAATATTGACCCCTTGAACCACGCTTAGTCTTTCTTGTATCTCTGGAAACCCTTAACTTGATCGGTAAATCGTACGAGTTACGTGAAAAATTGAATCTAGACCACGCAGGCCCAGTGGCACAGCTGCAGCGTCCTCCATGCTGCCCTAGCGGTGGCGCAGCAGCAGTTGGTGTATCGCAGAAGTGGTGTAGTTGATTTCCTTCAAGGACCGCCCCAGCGGTGCCTCGGTCGTAGAAGCTGTACAGTTGGAGCGGTGTCTCAAACCGCAACAGCGGTTACGAGCAGTGATTTCCCCTATTGAAGTGACATTTCGGGATTTGACCTCATTTTTCCAAACCCTAAAGAGTCCAGCCGCCCTTGGAGTATTTATGGAGCCAAAAATGATATTTTCTTGGAAGAGGTAATACTTCTAACTTCTTCCATTCATTCTTCCCATTAGTGATTCCTATTAAAAATCCCTCATCTAGAAATCACAAATGGGTATCACAATCTCCTAAGACTTAAAAAGGTGATTGGTTAGTTTTTCTTAATATGGATTTCATTGAGTTATTCCCTCTTGTTCACCCCCTTAGAATGGTTACTAATTTAACCTCTCATTTCCCTACTAGATTATAAGTGGGTCTCTTCTATGAACCTTGAAATGGATTTCTAAGGATAGATAAAAATGGCAATTTGACCTAGCTAGTGGCTTAAAATAGTTGACATTAGTCATGAATGGAGGTTGATAAATCACCTAGTGTTGTATAAATGAAATCTCGAGGTAGGCTAATTTCCCATATCTACCTTATCAATCTGAAATCTTTCATAAGAATTCTAACGGTGATTCCTATTTTGGGTCTCATGATGGTATCGAGCTCCTTCATGCGGATTACGACGTGGTGAGCGAATTGAAGAATCAACGGATGTTCGTAGCACCTGCTCGGCTTTGAGGTAGGTTACGGCTTTCCTTTTTAGTAAACTCCAGTTAGCTTCCCATATTCATGTACTAGAAGGATCGAAGAATGCATGCGTAGAAATTGGAGATTCGGGATGGACCCATAGGATGGTATTGTTGTGTGATTGTGTGTTCGGGCTTGTGGCCTGTAGATTTCTTAGGATGTTTTGAATCGGTTTCCTTCAATATCGATGGTTTCTTTCTGACTTGGAAGAAGCGGGTGATTCATACTTTTCTATGGTTTGAGTGAGAATTTCTGTGAGGTGTGCCTAGGTTGTGCTATGCTATTATAGTGGGCCTAATCGACATTGGGCTAATAAAGTGTACCAATGCTTGTGTATTAATTCTAGATGGGTAGTAGTATTATCATGTACGTAGAAAGTGAATTTATCATATAGTAATAATGGATAGGCAGAAAAAGGGAAAGTGGTAATATTATGTTGTGACTTGTTTGTCCTATTGTGTTGGCTTGATGCCACGTACTGTTAGTAGACGTTGGAATCTCTTGTTCCTTTTTTATTGTGATATTGTAGTATCTTGCAGGTGACATTGATACGAGGATAGAGATTATATGACTTGTGTAATTTTTCATGATATTATGGGTGTCCTCATGTTGGTACTTGTGACATTAATTATGTTATTAGCGTACCCACGATTGGTACTTGTGACATTGATTATATTGTTGGCGTACCCATATCGGTACTTGTGCTATTGAGCTGATTCTTGTTGTTGACTCATGCATTTCACTCATTCTCATTATTCATGATATATTATTGAGATATTGTTGGTACTTGGTGAAACAATGTGATGAGCTTGGCTCGGTTTTTTAAATAAGAGTGATGCCAGAGTCTAATATCCGATGTTAGTTCTAGAATTGTGAATTGAGTGAGTGCATGGACTCCTTGGGTCCCCCAGGGTGGTACCGATGAGAACCCATCGTGGGCAAAGATCCAGGGTCTCATCTGTTTGATGGGCAAAGATTCGGGACGAGTGGCACTTAGAATTTGCGAGTCACCTTGGGTTGTGCTACCGAGATATCGATATTTTCATTCAGAGTACATGTGTACACAGCATTAGCATGGCATTGGATTGCATTCATACATTATTGCATTGCATTGTATTATGGCTTATTTTGTGATGACTTGATGCTTACTTATGGTATTGATTTCGGAATGGATGCATTAGGACTTGGCCTAATTGGATTTAGACGTACTACCTAGGCGAAGACGTGTATTTGGCCATGATTATGGTTGCCTTATATTTGCTAACTTATTTCTTAGACCGTTCATAAGATCAGATATATGTTTGACTTATAAAAGAATGTAGGAAAGGAATACCTTAATGATGAGTGAACTCTTGTACTGAGATTGTATTATGATAGATGACTAGCCTAAAATAGTTGTGGAATTGAAAGATGGTCATTAGAAGAGAGTTTACATGATTTTTAAGAGGCTTGATATTTATAACGAGTGGTAATATATGCATGGATTTGATTTAGTTGTTTATCCTACTTATTTGTGAATTCTTTTACTGATATGTGTTTCTAACCATTGTCGGCCTATGATGCTTACTCAGTAGGTGTGATTGTACTGATACTACTCTTGCTACATTCCTTTTTGGGGTGTAACGTTTTTAGGTGATTGATTTCAATATGTTGGGAGACGCACGGTGCCTATAATCACACCCCATTTTAACCCGGAGATTAAAGTTAGAGGTATGACGTATTGGAGATTCCTGTTTTTTGTTTTAAGGAGTCGCCACCTAATTATTTATGGTGAATTAGGACACCTAAAGTTTATTAAAGTTATGTTTAAAATTAACTCTGTTTAAGGTCTGCGAAACTTAAGATTCTAGGTAAGGGTTCGATTAGTCTAAAGGGAAGCTATTAGGCATCCTTTAAGACCCATTAACAATGGTTAACCGACCGGACTTATAATTAGTTAGGCTTTGGGAGGTCGTTAAAACACAAGTGCTAATGCATTTCGTGAAAAAATTGTATGTTAAAACTGCATAGCATTTGAACGACTGAACTCTTGATTTAAGACTTGATTTTAAAAGAATGTTTGGGACCAAAACGTACCAAGGTTTGGGAATGTCCTACTGCAAAACAAGGCAAACTTTAGATTAATTCTTTTAATAGATTAGATAAAGGCAAAATTAGTTATTGGGAAAAGTTTGGATTCAAAGTTGGTAAAAAAAATGAGTTTAGAATTGAATAACAATTTTTAATAGTTAGCTTAACTATACTAAACGTAAAGAAGAAAACAACTCTGGTTGTAGTAGAAACATTTGGAAACTAGAGTGTGGTTTTTTTAAAAAAAAAGGTTACTTTTTAAATTTTTGTTTTTTTAGCTTGGAATCAAATTACCACTCAAACCATACGTCTTACTAATGTTCAATATCCTAAAGTTATTGAATTATTAGTCCTAAAAAATGTTATAAGGCAAGGACTTTAAATAATTACTTAAGGTTTAGTCATTAATTAATTTTATAATAATCCTACTTTCAACAGCAAGTACATAACTGAAAGAATAAAATCATTCACCATCATAAGTAAGCAAAGCAAACAGAGAAAGGAGGGATGATTAAGTAGCACGTTTGGCTTTAATGGGAGGACAAAATTCCCTCTGTAAATTGATATTTGAGAGGCAAGAAAGATCCATGCAGATATGTGGACTCCGTAAGCGGAGTCGTTGAGTTTCAACAGGAAAACTCTTCGGCTCCGGTAATCATGCAAAAATAGAAAAGAGAAAAATAGTCAGAGTAGGAATCTGGTTATCAATAACATGTGAAGACGGGATGAGAAATCACATAATTTTAAACGAGCAAAAATTAAATATTCATATAACACTTGGATAGGAGCATGTAATCAAGTACAGTAACTGAGAAATTTAAGCAAATTCTTAAAATACTGACACTATATTAAAACAAACATTTTTTTTTGTACGATCTTGGAAGCACAGTTTTTGCCACTAAAGTTATTTTAACATATGGAATGATTATGAAAGATGGACAAAAAATAAAAAAATAAATAAATATATATATATATATATATATATATATATATATATATATATATATATATATATATATATATATATATATATATATATATATATATATATGACCACAGTTAGATGCACAGAGCACTATCATGTGAATAACACACAATTTCTATATTGTAAGATTTAGCATGGTGATATATACCTTGTATTATCAAGGGAAAAAAAACTAAACAGAGTCTATCTTCTTAATCTTCATATTTCTCCTAGCTCGACTTAACTAGGATACATTAACACGAAGATGTAAGCGTAAGAGGCGAGTTCAGTTTAAAACACAACATCACCATTAACATTTAGAAGTTTAAAACAGTAGCTAATTCCATGACTTAAGCATAAATAAATCTGAATATAATAGTATCTTATAAACTTGATTGTCCTAAGTGAATCATTTGAAGAAAAGGTACGAAGAGGACCGGATTTTACCTCTTGTGTGTACAGTGAATGAGGTGCGGAGGTCTCGAATCTACCCTCGATTTTTAAAGTAACAGTCGAAGAACAAAACGATTTAATCTTTCAAGTGGGTATTCCCAAATATAGTGATTGAAAGAAGTGTAAAATATTTAGAAAGGGTTCAAGTGGCTGAAAAAGAACTTGAAACAGAGTAGAATTAGCACAACCTAAGAATTAGCATAATAGTGGAAAGGTGAAATGTTGAGTATGGTAAAGTATTCTGTCCCCCCCCCCCCCCCCCCCCACATTGTCCCTCTTTGGCTGAACGATTAAGACAATATTTATAGGTGCAAATCAAACCCAGGGTTTCGATTTAGGCGGGAAAATGACATTGATTCAAAGTTGAGTCAAATGGACCGTTCAGATCTGAACGTTGAAATGTTTTTTTCTTTTTTTGAGCAGATGGTCACATAAGAATACAAAAGGCTTGCACGAAATGGGGGTAAACAAATCTGTGAGGGTGAAAGGGAGGCTGAGATTTTCTGAAAATGGAGGGGAAAGAGGGGACCAGAGGAAATGGGGAAGGGAGAGAGATGAAGAAGACGACAGGATTGGGGCGTGAAAAGAGGAAGTATTGCACTAAGTGGGGGTGACAAAACCTGCCATTGTTGTCAATAAAAAATTCTTTGCTCCTTTTTTTTTTTATATTCCCTTGTGTAGGAAAATTAGACTTTTTAAAAGTTTGGTGCCTCCTATGTTGACTATATTCGAACGTTGAATGAAAGTGGACAGGCTGAAAGTTGGCTTTGTTTGGAAGAGGAAATAGGTGAGAGAGAAAGAAAGTGACACATGCCCCCCCTTTTTTTTCTTTTTCATTTTCTTTGATGGGATAGGAAAAAAAAGGGTAGATAGAATTATCAAGAACTTTCCCCTTGTAAAATAATATTTTAATGAAATAAAAATTATAATACATTATTTTAAAATATGAGCTTCAAAATGAGTCCAATATTGATATACTTCCGAGCAATATTAAAAAAAATGCGGTCAAAATGAGTCGTAATTCATACGTCATTTTAATTAATAATTTTTTTGAGTTAGACGGGGTGGGTAATTTTAGATGGGCTGGATTTTTTTTTGGGTTGGTTGGGTTAATAAATTTAAAGTATGGGTTTCTAAATTAATAACTAGTACAATACATAAAAGACAATTAATATGTAAAAATAATAATAAGGATTTAACAAAGTGTTGTTCTGTAATTAATTTAATGAATCCAAACTCAAAAAAATAAAATGATGATAAAATCCTCTAAAATTTGTAGTAAAGTGATACTTGTAATGTCAAAAATAAAAGTAATGATATTAGTAGTAGTGGCAATAAAATATTGCAAAAATAAAGTATTTAGCTCGTCAGTAAATTTAGAAAACCGAGTAAATTAAATAAAGGAGGGACAAAATTGGGTGTCAACACCTATCTTGAAGATCCCCTTCCCCTTCAGTTCGGAAGGAGGAATTAGTGATTATAGTTGTATTCCATTCTGAAAAGTATATTAGTCGCTCTTGTACTAGGATAGACCAAGTCGTGGGAAGTTGGAATGAGTCTGTAACTATTTAACTATTGTAATATGTCACGACCCTAATTACCGATCGTGCGGGCACCTACTATATTATCACTAGTAGGCAAACCCTTACCTGTTGACCCATTAATCATTAGCCAATTTCAACTTCTTTAATCATTTATTGACAGTCAATAGATAAGTGAACAAATAAGAGTCTAACCAAGTTATCATTAATAAATAATGCAAGTGCGAAAATCTTAACTATTATACCCCCAAATTCTGAATGTCATCGTACAAGGACTCTAACCAACAATGTCTAGAGAATGAAATATATATATATATATATATATATATATATATATATATATATATATATATATATATATATATATATATATATATATATATATGTCTGGAATTTGAAGTAGACATTTGGAAAGAGAAATCTTCAGGTGGGATGGCATGGGTAGAAGCTCACCCTTAGATCTGATCAAGCAAACCAGCTTCAAGCTAGAGATGTAGCCTGGATGAAATCTCTGGAACACAATCTGCACTCAAAAAGGGTGCAGCAAGGTAGTATCAGTACAAACACTATGTACCGGTAGGCATCATAGGCCGACTAAGATTAGTTCACGCATATAAGTATAAAATCAGCAAGATAAACAGATAGACACTTAATACTCAAATCCAAGTCAGAGAATATCCCATAACAGAGTCATAACCTAAGATGAAGCTTCTAAACCATAAGTCTGTCGAGTTTCAATAATCTCACCTGATAATCACAAGTCCAAGTTCCATCCCTTGGTAGAGTCACAAATCCACAATTTAATCCAGTCAATGGTCATATTGATATCACAATAGGAATTCAACATCCATATCAAAATCAGAACCAAACGAGCATATAATAATGCAGAATAAAATGTAATGATGTGCAATGCAAAATATGATAAAGTGCAATGCAATGCACTGGCCAATCACTCGAACTGTATATATATGCTAACTGATTGCATTTGCTCAGTAGTCATGACCTGCAGGGGACTGACGAGACCAATGTGCATGGGTATTTTCTGCTCGTACCCTGTCAAATTATAGTAAAGTTTAAGATATCGTTCCACAGAGATTGGAACCACCTAGGCTACTGATTTGTATTATTTTTGTTACTATTTGAGATGATCAAATTGATGAAAAGAGAGTTGTTCAAAAGTCTTGAAAATTATGATAACAAAATAAGAAATATTTTTGAATTTTTCTAATAATAGATAGAGGTTGGGATATTTTGAATCGGCAAGATAAAATTATTATAATAAAATCAAAAGTTTATTAGTTATTTCTCTGTTTAAAGAATGATTACTTATTTCTAATACAATCACTCCACATAACGACAACATGTTAATAGCACAACTCTCGCTTATACTATTAACTTATTGACAAGTAATTAGTGACATTAAACAATAATTAATTAATAACACCGCTTTCGATTAGTGTAGTTAACCAATTAAAGTAATGGCTTCAAACAAGAATTATCTTAGTTGAGTACACTAAGTGAACAAAAGCCTCTTTCGATTAGCTTTTGCTAAATCAATAATTTTATTTGAGTCAATCCCTCTGTGAGAATTAGGACTGAAAGAAATAAGATAAAGATTTCTTAAATCGATAAACTTATTTGAGTCTATTTCACTACAAACAAACAAACAACAACAACAATATCAGGACTGCAACAACAAATCCATCTATTTCACTACAAACAAACAAACAACAACAATAACCTGGATTTAATCCAAACTTTTCCTAAACAAAAATATAAAAAAATCAAAACTTCCTTTCAAGATTTTTTTTGGAGGGGGTGCAAAAAATCAAAAATAAAGACTTTTCAAAACTTTTTATTAAAACAAAAATTTTTTATTTTTTTGGGGTGGGTGGAGGAAGTAAGAAACCAAAAAAAAAAAAAAATTCAAAACTTCTTTTCAAGGAAAAACATTTTTTTAGGGGGGTGGTGGTGCAAAAAAAAAAAATTTCAAAACTTCTTTTTTTTTTTAAAACAAATTTTGTTTTTTTGAAAGTGTGGGGGGTCCATAAAAACAAAAAGGAAAACTTTACAAACCTTTTTAAAAAAAAAAAAATGGGGAGGGGGGAGGAGGGGGGTGAGGGTTGGGAGGAGGAGTGGAGACTGATAAAAAAAAAAATCAAAACTTTTTGTTTAAAAAAAAAATTTGGGGAGGGGGGTGGACTGCTTCGAGGGGAGGGGGAAGGGTGAAAAAACAAATAAAGAAAATTAAAACTTTTTCTAATAAAAAAAAAAATAGGGGAAAGGGTGAAAAAACAAATAAAGAAAATTAAAAAATTTTCTAAAAAAAAAAAATTTAGGGGCAAGGGTGAGAGGGTCCGGAACCAAAATAACCCCCAAAAAAAAGGTATGAACCAAAATACCCCAGAAAAAAAAAGAGGTACAAAAATACCTTTAACGCATGATTTTCATGCCTTAAAGGATGTCTTCCTTTTTTTTTTTCTTTCTTTCTTTATTTCTTTCTTTCTTTTCTTTCTTTCTTTCTTTATTCCTTTCTTTCACACTTTTTTACATACTTTAGCCATAGATTAATTATGCTTTGAGACTCCAAAACTTGAATATTTTATATAGAACCCTATTTATTTTTGTGCGATTAATAAGGTAGGCTCAACACATCAAGGATACACAAAACTTCGGATTGTCATTTTAGTGGTTGAAAAAGTGCTCGAAATCCATTTTTGTTTGAAGACTTGTTGTCATTAGCTTTAAGTTATTTATATTTTAGGGTTTCACGTTATTTTTATATTAATGCGTAACTTTATTTTTAGTGATTATAACTTTATTTTTATAATCAATTAACAAAATATCAATTCATGATCAATTATTTATGTGTAATTTTTTTTTTTTTGGGTGTTATACCCTTCAACCCCCAGCTAATTGGAGTCCGCAACTTAAATAACCCAAAAAGTGGATTTGAATACCAAAATAACCCATTAAAAAATCTTTTGCGCACTAATTTATTTGTAAGTTGGTGAAATTTTAAATGGCCATAACTTTGCGCTCGGATGTCCATTTGATGCAATTTTTTTTTTTTTTTTTGGGTATTTTTTCGAGATCTATGCATCTGGACTGCTACAAGGCTGTTCGCCCACCCCAAATTTTCTAAAAACGTCCGTTATCCCATTCAATTTCAATTTTCCCCCAATTCGTGCGCAATTTTCATTTATTTCTTTTTTAAATATAATGGCGAAAAATATATTTCAATTCCATAATCCCGTGATAATGATGTTTTCAATGTCAATTTCAAGGTTCCAAATTCAATTTAAGAAAACAAGTTAGATAGCATTAGTGAACATACAAAATAATAAAAAGTGTCTACATTGTAACTTTAACCAACTTGGCTTGGTGGTATAGCCTTTGGCTTTTGACTTTTTTTTATCTCATCCACCAGGGATCAAACCTCGGCAGGAGCGTTGAGAAGATATTATTAGTGAAAAAATAAACTAATTTATTTAACGATTAACATGGGATAACGATTAACATGGGATAAACAAGTAATTAACATGGGAAAAACAATTTGAGAAATAAATATATTAATATGACATAATTAACAAATATTAACAATGCCATAATTAACAAATAATTAACGGAGATCCATGGAGGTGTCATATTTGTAAATACTAAATTATTCATTATTCTTGAAATTAACTAAAAAAATTTCTCTAATTAGAACTTACTTAACTAGGATAAGTTATGGAGGATTTAATTAGTTATTTTGAATAATCCATGATATTGTATTGTTGATTATAATTTACTTAACTCATGTAGTTAAAGTAATAACGAACAAAATTTTATATTAACTAACTAATCCTTCGTCAAACAATTATGTTAGCTAACAAATCCTTTTCGGAAATTCTATTAATGATGTTCAATCCAAAACTAAGGATTTAGCTTATCGTTTGTTATTCAGGATTTAGTTTATCGTTCGTTATTCGGGATTTAGTTTATTATTCGTTATTCGGGATTTAGCTTATTGTTCGTTATTCGTTAATGGATTATTTTGGTACCCAAACCCACTTTTGAAGTTATTTAAGTTGCGGACTCCAATTAGTTGGGTGTTGAAGGGTATAACGAAAAAAAAAATTACACAGAAATAATTGATTATGAATTAATATTTTGTTAATTGATTATGGATTATTAATTTGTTAATTTTTTATTTATTGTTAATTTATTTATTTGTGAAATTGTCAAAATAAAGTTACGCATTAATATAAAAATAACACGAAACCCTAAAAACATAAATAACTTAAAGCTAATGACAACAAGTCTTCAAATAAAAATGGACTTCGAGCACTTTCAACCACTAAAACGACAATCCGAAGTTTTGTGTATCCTTGATGTGTTGAGCCTGCCTTATTAATCGCACAAAAATAAATAGAATTCTATATAAAATATTGAGGTTTTGGAGTCTCGAAACATGATTAATCTATGGCTAAAGTATGTAAAAAAGTGTGAAAGAAAGGAAGAAAGAAAGAAAGAAATAAATAAATAAAAAAAAGACATCCTTTAATGCATGAAAATCATGCGTTAAAGGACCTAACGCCCCCCTCTCCGTTAAGTCCTTTAACGCATGATTTTCATGCGTTAAAGGTGCTTTTATATCTTTTTTTTTTTGGGTTATTTTGGTTCCGGAGAGAAGGAGGGAGGTGGTTGGGGAAAAAGCAAATAAAAAAGTTAAATTTCTTTTTTTTTTAAAAAAATTTATGCAGATAGGGGGAGGAGGAGGAGGGAGGGTTGGTAAAAAAAAAAAAAAAAAATATTAAAATTCAATTTTTGTTTTATTTTTTTTAGGGGGAGGTGTGCGCGGGAGGAGGCGTGAGCGGAGGAGAAGGGAGGCTAATAAATTTTTGGATTAAGTTGGGTTTTTTATATTTTATAAAAGATTAAAAAAATTTAAAAAATATTTTTTAACCCCAATCTTTTTAATCTTAAATTTAATTGAATTTTAATTTTAAGTAATCCCACAAGTTACCTGTGATAATTTCACGACTAAGAAGGTCACCACAAGCTAAATTCTTCAGAGTGGATTAATCATTTTGGTATTATTTCTTCTCTCTAATATAAGTATATTACATCTTCACTGCTAGAGCAGAGAACAGAAAAAGATCAAGAAACGCAAAAAGATTCACTAATATTTCTAATCATACAACAGCCTCTGCTCTCTAATTCTTCTAAACTCGTGAGTCCTTTTCTTTTTGTTCGCGCTCTAATTTTCCAGTGTAAATTGTGAAGCTTGTTTATGTGTACTTCTACTCTAGGAAATATGTATTTTGCCTGTGATTGTTTCCTTTTTGTTATTTAATACTGATGCAAGGAGAATGTAGGTGGGTCTAAGATTCTTGGGGGGGTTTCTTTCATTTTTTCTATGTAGCTAGTTCCATGGCTCTTTCTCTTCTTTTTTTTTTTTGAATCTTTATATGTGAGTTTTCTCGAGGGTTCTTTCTTGATATGCAATAGTGTTGCAACTCGTTGTATGTACTTTAGAAGTGAGAATGATGTCATCCGCAAAAAATAGATGTGAAAAATGTAGTGCGGCTGAGTTTAAGCGGGATCCATTTGAAATAGAGGAACATGCATTACGAAGAGAAGTCATAGCTGAGAAGTGAGACCTATAAAGCCCGTTTGGATTAGCTAAAATGTTGAAATTAGTTTTATACATAAATAGTTACAGGAAAAGCGCTGAAATTAATAATAAGTAAATGACTTGTTTGCCAAAAAAGTGCTACTGAGCTGTTCTTTTGGTAAAATGACTAAAATACTCTTATTTTTTTTCCTTACAAAAGATTATAAATTTAAAAGTATGTTTGCAAGGAAAAGAATGAACAGTGGATATGGAATTGAGAGGAAGTTAGAGGTTTTGTTTTTGAAAGAGGCAATTTAAAAAATATTAAGGATAAAATAGTAAAAATCTTGCATTTTGGGTGTTTACCAAATGCATAGATAAGTCAAAAGGTGCTTATAACCCAGTTTGACTTGGCTATAAAGCTTAGCTAAACACTCTCATAGTGTGCGACTAGGGGAATGGCGGGCCAACGGAATAAAGTTGTTTTATTTGAGGCTTGCCCCAACAATCTTGAACATTTCGTGTCCACGCTGTGGTTTGCTGTATTCACTGGAACAAGGAGACAAACATTGTGAGACCTAAGAATTTGCAAGTTTGGGAGAAACAAAGGATTTAACATGTGGAAAGAAACACTTGGAGATGGAGTGGACTGAGAAAGGGCAAATTTAGAGTTAGTTGTGTTACCATATGCTGCTATAGAGGGATAAAATGAAACCTAACTGTAGGGACTTTATAAAGAAAAATGCATAAGTTGGTATCCTATGTGTAAGGATGTGAATCATTTGCTGCTCCATTGCTTGATAACATACTGGTTGTGGTGTACCATAATAGGGTACACGCGCAATGCGCGTACCCAGACACTAGTAAAGTAGAAAATCAGTAACTATGGGCCCAAGTGATGTAAGTGCTCCTAAGCTCCTTTACCTTTGAGACTGTCTATCCTGATAAGTTCTCCAGTGAGCGCAAAAGTTTGGCCTTAAAGCTACTGATTGATGGAATAGAAACTGAGGATCCAGATACAATAAAAGGAGAAATCTGGAATTGTTACAAAATATGTTACAATTACTACCGTGTGAGTAGCAAGGCAAGAACAGGGGTTTATTCCGCAATTATTCTGCCTCTCTGTGTGTGTAAGTGTTGGTTTTGTGTGTTAGTGTTCTGACATACAGAAACATCAGCGCAGTTTATATATGTAAAATACCATCTTTGCTATCTCGCTCATTTATATTTGGGTAATGCATAAATTGGTTTATGTCTTTTTTTGTAGGAGTCGAACCAAAAACTTGACATCCATGGACTGGGATAAAGACTTTCGATCCGGGTTTGCTTCGGTATCTCTCTCAATATTACTAGCTAACTTCACATCTCTTGCCGTGAGAGAGATAGGCAAAGCTATCGGGGTTAATAAAGAGCTCCGAAAGTTAGAACGTACGCTGTACAAAATCCAGGCAATGATCGACGTTATTGAACTTGGTTATCCTACAACATTCAACAAACCATGGGATATTTGGCTAGACGAAGCCAACAGACTTACATATAACGTAGAAGATTTATTTGAAGAGCTCACAATAGACTTAGGTATTGGTAGAGGAGAGAAAATAGTACGTCAAGAGCTGCTGACTCAGTTTAAGCTTACGATGCCAAATGTAATTAGCGCTCTGGTCACAGAATTACAAGAACTTGTCACAGAGATGGATAAGTTTTTCATGGTTGACTTGGTGAAACTACAAGTACCTAATCTGGTCGTAAGGAAGCGATGTTGTCATGGTTATTCCAGTTCTGTAGATGAAGGACTCATGATTGGGAGAGTAAACCAAAAGAGGGAAGTCCTAAAAATGCTGTCTCTGAATGGTGTATCTGTCATTTGCATAACAGGTATGGCTGGCACTGGTAAAACAGCATTTGCAACTACTTTTCAATACCAAAGAAGTGGTGGATACATTCAAATTGAGGATATGGGTTTCTGTATCCCTAGAATTCGATGTGGTCAGAGTGACAAGATCGGTAATTGAGTCTGTCTCAAAAAAAAGCTGCAAGTTGATGGAACTGGAATTGCTGCAGTCCACACTAAAAGAGTTACTTGTGATAAAAAAACTTGAGAAAAGAAAAATTTTAGTGGTATTAGATGATTTTTGGAGTGAAGAGCATGAAGATTGGGAAAAGTTTTATGCTCCTTTTAAGGGGTCTAAGAATAGCAAAGTTATAATCACAACCCGGAGTTCAAAAGTTTCATCAGTTGTTGGTGCAGAAGCATTTCATCTCCCAACTCTTTCTGATGAGGATTGCTGGGAAATAATGAGACAAAGACCATTTCTCAACCACCAATTGCACAATTGGGAAGAAGTGGGTTTTCAGATAGCAAAAAAGTGCAAAGGATTAGCTTTGGTGGCCAAGATGCTTGGAGAGTTAATTCACTGTATACCTGATGAGGAGTGGGACTCAATACTAAAAAGTAAGTTGGGGGACTTGCCACAATATCAAAAAACTGTAGTCCCTGTTTTCTTGCGTAGCTATTATTCTCTCCCACCACACTTAAAAAAATGTTTTGCCTATTGTTCGCTGTTTCCCCCTGGTCATGAATTCGAAATGAATACATTGGTTCTGTTGTGGATGGCTGAAGGGCTGATTCAACCAATAAGTGAAAGAAGGCAAGAAGACATTGGGAGAGAGTACTTCAATGATCTATTATGTAGGTCTTTTTTCAACATTCCAAATGAAGACCCTCATATTGAGAAAAAGATATATAAGATGCATGAGTTTACTCTCCACATGGCACAACTAATTTCTTCGAGTATATGTCATCGTGTGGAAGATCCAAGTTCTTATTCTGTACTTGAAAATGTTCGGCACTTGTCCTTGTGTTATGGCGATGCTCAATCCATGGAGCTACAGAGGTTCCCCAAATGTGAGAAAGTAAGGACATTGATGTGGCTATGTGCTGGTGATATTGGTAAGCAAGTCTCATTTTTACTGAAAAGATTTACAATATTAAGAGTCTTGGATTTGAAATCGGGGGGGATCACCGTATTACCTTACGAGGTTGGCTTCTTAAGGTATCTTAGATATCTTAACGTCTCTAACAATAGCATCTGTTGTCTACCACAATCAATAACTGAGTTGTCTCGCTTACAAACATTAGTCCTAAAAAACTGCCCATTGCTTACTTCTTTGCTAGAAAACTTCAGTAACCTGACCAGTCTACGACATCTGGAGTTTGATATAAAAGAACAGCTTGAGCGCATGCCGATAAGATTCGGAAATTTAGTGAATCTTCAATCACTGGATGCTTTTATTGTTGAAAGTGGTGACGGATACACCATTCAAGAGCTGAAGGACATGACATGCCTTCAAGGGTCAGTTTGTATTACAAAACTTGAAAACATAAGGGATAAAGAGGCAGCTGATAGTGCTTTCTTAAACCTGAAGACGCGGATAAATAAACTTGAGTTGGAATGGATAATTCCTGGGGATGGCAATGTTCATCTGGAAGTGCTAACGGGTCTTCAGGCTCATAGAAATTTAAAGGAACTGATAATTACTTTATATTGTGGTTACAGCTTCCCTTCCTGGGTTTCTGAGAGTTACATGCTTAGGGTTGTACACTTGCGAAGGTGTCTTGGCTGCAAAACTCTCCCATCTTTGGGGAAACTTAAATTCCTTGAGTGTCTTATTTTGGAGAGCATGCCTTCATTGAGAGTAGTCGACCATGGTTTCGTCGGAATTGACGGTTCGGTAGGTTTTCAGTCACTCAAGTCACTAAGTTTTGTTGATATGCCTCAATTGACTAGATGGGTGTGTTTGGGATGTCTTCACATGCCAAAACTTTTGACCTGAAGTTTGATAAATGCCCGGAGCTACTGAATATACCTTCACTGTCCCAATGCAGTTCTCTCAAGAACATAGAAGTTTCAGGATGTGGAATAATTGGAATTTTGCCAGATTTGCCAGGGAATCTGGTTTCTATTAAAAGTCTAATCATCTGTAGTAGTCCAGTTTTGACACGGCGATACCAGGTAGATGGTCCAGACTGGTGGAAGGTGAGAATAGTACCCACAGTACAGATTGATGGAGTGAAAATGCCCACAGTGCCACAGCAAGACTAAAGTTCACGGCATACAAGTAGGTATTTTTTATATCTCCTAATGTCTGCGTTTAAAGAAAAAGACTAGGGACTGGAGTTGTAATTGCTAATTTGATTTGCAAAATGAGAATATGCATAGATGCATCCTTGCTTAAATATACATATCTTAGTGTAGAAATGTACATCATGAGACACACAAAAATTGAAGTTGTTATGAAAACTGTTAATTGGTCAATATTACTTTTTGAATACCTTGTCTCTCTGGATTGGTTAATATTACTTTTTGAATACCTTGTCTCTCTGGATTGGATGGTGTTCAGAGTCTCAAACTGAGAAATAGACGAAATAAGCTGACATATTCTGTGAATTGTTAAAGATATCATACAAACATCACATTGCATGAATGAAGCAGCAAATTTAGGGTTATGTTCAGTTACAATCTAGGCAGCTTTTATTTGCCAAGAATACATCCCATTAACCCCTAATACGCTTCTAGATACTCAACCTAGGAGGAAAGAGAGTAGGATTTTGACCCAATAGTACATGCCAAACTTAGAGACAATAACGTTCCTCCATAAAGCATTTTTCTCACAGTTGAACCTCCAAAGCCATTTGCATAGTAGACTTTTGTTGTGGCTCTTCAAGTCTCGAATTCCCAAACCTCCCTGTTTCTTATTCTTTGTAACAATGTTCCATTTGACTAAATCAAAAGCTCTCTTTGCCTTATTGCCGTGCCATAAGAACTCTCTGCGCAGCTTGTCAATTCTTTTGATTACAGAACCCAACATTGGAAATGGAGACATGGTGTATGTAAGCAATTAGTCCAGAGGGCTGTTAATTAGAGTAAGTCAACCACCTAAAGAGAGATATTGATTTTTCGAGTTGGAGAGTTCCTTTTCATATCTCTCAAGCATACCATCTCAAATGGAAATAGAATTGGACTTGGCCCGAAGAGGCAGCCCCAGGTATTTAGTTGGCAAAGAATCAATGTTGCACCCAAAGTGTTAGCCAAAAGATTTGGTATTATGGACTATATTCACTTGAAAAAGACCGCTTTTGGAGTAGTTAATGTGGAGCCCAGACACAGCTTCAAAAGATAGAAGGATAGCCCTCAGGAAAAAGATATGTTGGACATCAGCATTACAGAGAATTAAAGTGTCGTCCATATAGTCATATATTGAATGTGATAGATGTCCAGGTTATTTGTAGCCCGAAAAGAGGCAGGAAAACCTTGAATCCGATTTTGCTGCATAGCCTTACTCAACATTCTACTTAAGCGCACCATAACTAAATTAAAGAGGAAAGGTGAAATAAGATCACCTTGCCTTAGACCTCTATGCAGTGAAACGAATCCTAGGAGCACCATTGATTAATACAAAGAATCTTACTGGAAATACTGAAAGATATCCAATTAATTCATTTGGAATTGTAATCCGTATATGAGAGAAGATTAAGAAGAAACCTCCAATTTCTGTGATCAAAAGCCTTTGCGATATTCAACTTGCAGAGAATACCCTCGAGTCCCGCGCCTAACCCTAGTATCAACACATTCGGTGGAAATAAGTGTGGTATCCGTAATTTATCTGCCCATGATAAAAGATAATTGGTGGGTTTAGATCAATTTGGCAATAATTCTTTCAAATTTTCCTCAGCCAGAAGCTTAGACAAAATTTTGTAGAAGCTATCCACGAGACAAATAGGCCGAAAGTCTTTTAAGTTCCCTCACACCCTCCTTCTTTGGGGACCAAAGCAATAAAAGAGGCAGTAAGGCATTTCTCAAAGTCTCCTGGTCGTGGAAATTGATTGGAGCATTAAATAGATCAGCCTTCAGTACCTCCTGATATTTCTGATGGAAACCCATAGTAAAACCATCAGGGTCAGGGGCCTTGTTCCCCATTAAACTGAGTCTTATAATATTGTTGTTAAATCATGCAGCTCAAAGTGTTGTATGTCAGTGAGAAAATGATGTACGCTTCTCATGGATAGTGCTGGGACTTCTGGCTGTCTTGTCGCTTTCATAAAGGCAAGCTATCAGAAGTGAATCTTCAACTTTTTTTGTCTTACGGGAGGATGAGATCCTTTAAATTGTAGAAGACAACATGTTTCCAGTTCAAGTTTCTCCAAGTCATTTGCTTAAGTGTAGCTCGCTTTTCTTGTCCGCACCAGGAACTTGAGGCCAGTATTTTCAGCAACAGATATTTTCAGCAACAGACTAATCAATCACAAATTCATTAAGCTTGATTTTGAAAACGGCTTGTGTTTCCCTGCACTTCCTTTTAAGAGAACATTAGCTTGCAGTTAGCTTATAAATATCCATTTTTTCAGAATATTGGTTATAGCTGATTAGCTGTGTCACTTTAAGTTTCCTGTACAATCTATATTTTGCATGGGTCACATAATTTACCAAGTTTCATGTGTGAAACCCCTCCTGAACAACTACAAAATCTAAAACTAGTGTCAGTCTGAGGAGTATTTTGAGAAACCAGACTTTGAACGAACTGCTGGTAGTCTTGTTCGTATACCTCTGTGTTTCCTCTTAAAAGATTTCCTTCCTTTTTATCAGTTATCAACTAATTTTCAAGCAGCCTCTATTTTAAAAGTTTGCTAAACCTGGCTATTTTTGTTTTTGTTTTTTTCTCGAGGTTACAGGAACTTGGCCACCGACAAGAGAGTATTGTCTGATGAGGAGCTGAAGTGGAACTGTTTTCAAACTGAGCAAGTGAAAATTTGCTAGTTTTTGCTTTGCTTCCTTAATTCGCTGAAGCCTGAGTTTTGTTCAAAGGAATTCTGTTCAGAGTAGCTTTTGTTTGATCGATATATTGTCACGACCCAACCCCGTGGGCCGTGACCAGGGCCCGAATTGGGCACCCGAACACAATCACAAATCCGAGTGGCAAACAGATGACTTATACCGACACAAATATCAAACGCTGCCTCAGATTATAACAAACACATCCAGGTATATAACAGAAGCCGACAAGGCGGTGTTTCAAATTTATAAGATTTTCAGAAAAAAAAATTCGGCAAAGTTTCCTTTGTTTTTCGGACTATCCAAAATAACCCTGTACACAGCAAATACCACAAAGGCCACACAGGGCCAACAGAACAACATACATGTGCGAGCCGACAAGGCTGCCATAACGAACAGGGTCATACAAACACATTTGTACAGAAGTAGGCACACACACCCACAAATACGTCTACAGACCTCTAAACAGACCAAACGGATCATATGGCGGGACAGGGCCCCGCCGTACCCCGAATAAACACATACATATACGACAAAAGGGAGTTATACCACAAGCTAGGCTCCGAAACAAAGGAGCAGTCCAAAATAGCTGAATAGGTATCCTATGCTGGCGGATCTCCAAAACGAGCGTCTGTACCTGCGGGCATGAACGCAGCCCCCCCCCCCCCCCCCCGAAGAGAAGGGGGTCAGTATGGAATATGTACTGAGCATGTAAAGCATGAAATGTAGTAATAGACTCATACTGAGATAAGATGTACAGGACTCAATGCAACCTGCAGAATTTCATGAAAACTTGCCTTTGAACATATTTCATCTGTATCGTTCTCATATCAATATTAACATAGTGTTTTGTAATCAATGTTGCATAATCATTCCGTATATAACATGTATAACGTGTTCCGGCCCTTTAGTAAGGGACTCGGTAATTAAAATCATAGCATCATAAACATAAACATATACGTGTCCCGACCCTTTAGTAAGGGACTCGGTAATAAGGAATATATGCCCTCCTGGCCACCATCTCCATATCATCATATCATCATGTCATCATCATACATATATATATATATAACGTGTCCCGGCCCTCTAGTGAGGGACTCGGTGAATAATATAGTAAACATGTGCACGAAAACGTGTCCTGGCCCGGGACTCAGTGAAGGATATAGCGGTAAGCACGAGCAGAATAATGAGCAACCACATATATGCAATTCATCTTTTTAGACTCAATGGATAAGCAACTAACCAGCTCTAAAGTGTCAAAATAATATTCATATTCGGTTCATTTTAAGTCTCATAACAAACTATTACAAGAAACGTTTCAGATTTCATGTACATGTATCACTTTAACATGATGTAGATTTTGAAAGTCAAGTATGTCTCTAGTTGTGCAATTCTTTAAGAATAGGAACTTTCATGCATTATTCATTAGTCACTCATATTGTAGGCACATGACAACAACCTTAATGAAATATAGAATCATAAGTCATACATGGAACTAGAGAATAGAATTTACCCCAAGGTTCATATCGTTTCATACTTACGTCTAGGACATGCCAAAAGAAAGAAGGAATAGGCTTTACATACCTTTAGCGTTTAGTCGTATTATACTTGTACTTGCTGCCCAATAACACTTATCCTATACCAAGATATCAAGAACTACGATTAGTTTACGAGGGAATTCAATACGTACTTTAACGTTAACAATCCCTTTCAAACATTTAGACCACGTTTCGTTCGCATTCAAACCCACTAGCGTTACAAGCTAACATTGCTAATCGTTCTTTTATATATTAATCAAAACTTGTTTAAACATGACTTAGGGAACTTGGGCAGTCCATACACCATTCAAAACTGTTTCATACACATGGCTAAACAACACACATAGCATTTCCATTCTCACTTAGCAATTTTCCAGTTTTAACTTGCAACAACAACAACACGTTTAATGACATTACTTTCATGATTTTTGGAACTGTTTTAGCATCATTTCCATTCTTACAACAGCCCACAATTCATCTTAATTTCAACTTGAATCATTATGCTTCACTTCCACTAAACGTTCATAACAAGAATCAACACTTAACACATACAATTTCACCTCTAGCACTAAAACAGTCCACTGTTTTGGACTGCTTGTATGCTTCAACATAATTCATTTCTTTAGCATCTTAATTCACATATTCAACATGCATTCAATACACCACAATGTCCATAACAACAACAATCAAAATGTGGCACAAAACAGTCCATAATCTCCCCTAAAACAGTCTCTTTACACGGCTTCAACACTAGTCCAACAACTTCATGATTTTCATCCTTTTATCCAAACTACAACACATTCAATTCATTTCCAATACATGTACAAGAAGATTAGACATGATTTCATTAGAGTCTTCAACAAATGGCTCACTTTAATTTTTAGAAAAACAGTCCAATATCCAACATGCCACATCACAAACAAACTTCTACAATCTTTGTTCATTTACCTATGTTGATACATATTCAATTCATCAACAATACAAGCAAAATGAAATCAACCATGACTTCACCAATACTCATGGCTAAATCTCTACTTCAACTACAACAACAATCCAACAACAACATGCATGAACTATACATTCAAATCGTCATGAAACACAAGAACAATAAGCATTCTTACCTTACAATCTTGTTCTTCACTTTGGACGAATTTTCAACACTATTGAGGTGCTACACTTCTTGGTTTCGTTTCAACAACTACTACATATTCTTGTACACTAAATGAGGAGTTGATTTGAGGAAGAAAACTGATTTTTTTGGAGTTGAAATTCACTCACTACTCTTGGCTAGCTCTTAGCCGTGAGCTCCTTCTCTCTACACTCTACTTCTTCTAACTTTGAATGTTGAAATGACTTTGTGAAAATGTGGAGTGAGCAGATTTGTTTGTCTATATGTCCCCCTCCATGCCTTGGACATGTGCCTTACTTTATTTTGGGTCAATAACCATTGACCACTCCACACACTCTACACGACTAGCTTTGTCCCTTTAATGGACTGATTTTTTTTTGTTTGGTCCCCCCAATCCCAATTAATAATATAATAGTGGTTAATTTAATACCCATTTTTCATTTGTGCTTCCATGCCAAACGAAATTGTAGTTAAATTATGACTTGAAACGAAATCGGAAGTTAAAATCTCTACTTCGTATCTTAAAATAGTCTTGTCTTTAACTTGTCACGTTTAGTTTAAAACGTCCCAATGTATGAAAATATAGGATGTAACATTCTTCCCCCCTTTAGAACATTCGTCCTCGAATGTTACATTAGTGTTGCCTAAGCATACTTAACCTTTCACCCTTCCTAGTCAATCTTATCCTTCACAACCTCACAGCTTGTCTTACCAATACATTTGCATCCGTCACAATTCATTTTCCTCTGTATTCTCATCTTAATCATACTACTACTCCTTTTTACTATAAACTCGACATAATTTATCCCTATTTTTTACTAACAACAAAGGGAAAAATATATGACAGTGTGGAGCCTGGATCTATCAATGCATATACATCTTGGGAAGAAATCGATAATATACCTGTAACAACATTCGGCGACGCTTCCTGATCCTGTCTGCTAGCTAAAGCATATAAACGGTTTGAAGGACCGCCAGAACTGGAAGCCCCTCCACGGCATCTGCCACGGCCTGCTGGTGTCGGAATACCTTGTCCCATAGGACGCATGGCAACGGAAGAAGAAGAACCAACAACTGATCCCGTAGGCTGAGCTGCACCACCTGCACCACCCCCAAATAGACACTCCCTCATAGTATGGCCTTGACGGCCGTAAGAGAAACAAGCACCAGTAATGCGGCGGCATTCCCCCAGATGGCGCCTGCCATATCTAGGGAACTGTGGTATAGATGGCCTCGTCTGGCCTGAATCCCTGTGCATCTGGAAACCTGAAGTCATGGAGCTTTGACCAGCTTCCGAATACCCTGTGCTATCAAACCTCCTACCAGTGAATCGTGGAGGTTCACTCCGTGCCGGCTGAGAAGGGTAGCTATTATGCTGCTGTTGGGGCTGCCCGCCCTGAAACTCACCAGAATACCCAGCTGACCTGGCCCGCTTGGGCGGTCTCCTATCACGATCTCTGCCCGACTGATCCCTACCAGCATAATCGGCCCTGTATCGGTCCTCCATACCCTGGGCATGGGCCTGTAACCGGGCGATATCCATATCTGTCTGTGACGCCATCGCCATGCAACCGTCAATCAAGTAGCGGTCCAATCCTATCACATACCAGTGCATACGGTCAGCCATATCCGCTACTATAGCAGGGGCATATCGAGCCAAAGAATCAAACTCCAGGTTATACTCGCGAACACTCCGGCCGTTCTGCCGCAACTGTAAAAATTTATCAACCCGTGCCCGCCGTAACTCCGGGGGCAGAAAGTGGCGGAGAAAAGCAGTCACAAACTCATCCCAAGTAGCTGGGGAAGCCCCCTCACCTCTGGACAGCTCCCGAGACTCATACCAATTGGCAGCAACATCTCGTAATCTGTGTGAGGCTAACTCAACGAACTCGATCTCTGAAGCCCTGACCAAATCCAATGAGCGCCGCACTCCCCGAATGAAGTCGTGGGGGTCCTCCTCGGGCCTAGATCCGTAAAACTCTGGGGGACGGCATGTCAGAAAGTCACGAACCCTCAGGCTATCACGCCTGTCATCATCATCATCATCTCTCTGCCCGCGTCTGCGAACCTGTCCCGCTACCAAAGCAGTCAACAACTGTACGGCCTCCCTCAATGTCCTATCCTCCGCCCCTGGCTGAGGAGCTGGAGGCGCGGGAGCTGGAGCCTCTGGAGCTAATGGTGATGCTGCTCCAGACTCCTCTGATGATGAAGACATAGCAGAGTCTGCTGGCCGGGACGCAATATCACGCATCATCTGAGCAAGGGTCCGAGTACCCTTCTGAGCCCGACTGGTCTCTCCTACCACCGACTTTTTCTTCTGGGCAGCCGTTGCATTTTTCGGAGGCATCACTGAAACAAAAACACAACTGATCAGAACAGAGTCATCCTAATAGCACAGCTCTATCGCACGATCTAAGATTTCAAGAAAGGAAACGCCCTAAATGT
This sequence comes from Lycium barbarum, assembly GCF_019175385.1. NCBI lineage: Eukaryota > Viridiplantae > Streptophyta > Magnoliopsida > Solanales > Solanaceae > Lycium > Lycium barbarum. The sequence continues at coordinate 89,896,926 of NC_083348.1, forward strand.
CCTGTAGCTTCCTATTTATAGATGTGGTGCACAACACACCGATAAACAAGACTCTACTAGACACGGTCTGTAGACACTCCGAGGATTGAACCGCTCTGATACCACTTCTGTCACGACCCAACCCCGTGGGCCGTGACCAGGGCCCGAATTGGGCACCCGAACACAATCACAAATCCGAGTGGCAAACAGATGACTTATACCGACACAAATATCAAACGCTGCCTCAGATTATATCAAACACATCCAGGTATGTAACAGAAGCCGACAAGGCGGTGTTTCAAATTTATAAGATTTTCAGAAAAAAATTTCGGCAGAGTTTCCTTTGTTTTTCGGACTATCCAAAATAACCCTGTACACAGCAAATACCACAAAGGCCACACAGGGCCAACAGAACAACATATACATGTGCGAGCCGACAAGGCTGCCATAACGAACAGGGTCATACAAACACATTTGTACAGAAGTAGGCACACACACCCACAAATACGTCTACAGACCTCTAAACAGACCAAACGGATCATATGGCGGGACAGGGCCCCGCCGTACCCCGAATAAACACATACATATACGACAAAAGGGAGTTATACCACAAGCTAGGCTCCGAAACAAAGGAGCAGTCCAAAATAGCTGAATAGGTATCCTACGCTGGCGGATCTCCAAAACGAGCATCTGTACCTGCGGGCATGAACGCAGCCCCCCCCCCCCCCCCCCCCCGAAGAGAAGGGGGTCAGTACGGAATATGTACTGAGCATGTAAAGCATGAAATGTAGTAATAGACTCATACTGAGATAAGATGTACAGGACTCAATGCAACCTGCAGAATTTCATGAAAACTTGCCTTTGAACATATTTCATCTGTATCGTTCTCATATCAATATTAACATAGTGTTTTGTAATCAATGTTGCATAATCATTCCGTATATAACATGTATAACGTGTTCCGGCCCTTTAGTAAGGGACTCGGTAATTAAAATCATAGCATCATAAACATAAACATATACGTGTCCCGACCCTTTAGTAAGGGACTCGGTAATAAGGAATATATGCCCTCCTGGCCACCATCTCCATATCATCATATCATCATGTCATCATCATACATATATATATATAACGTGTCCCGGCCCTCTAGTGAGGGACTCGGTGAATAATATAGTAAACATGTGCACGAAAACGTGTCCTGGCCCGGGACTCAGTGAAGGATATAGCGGTAAGCACGAGCAGAATAATGAGCAACCACATATATGCAATTCATCTTTTTAGACTCAATGGATAAGCAACTAACCAGCTCTAAAGTGTCAAAATAATATTCATATTCGGTTCATTTTAAGTCTCATAACAAACTATTACAAGAAACGTTTCAGATTTCATGTACATGTATCACTTTAACATGATGTAGCTTTTGAAAGTCAAGTATGTCTCTAGTTGTGCAATTCTTTAAGAATAGGAACTTTCATGCATTATTCATTAGTCACTCATATTGTAGGCACATGACAACAACCTTAATGAAATATAGAATCATAAGTCATACATGGAACTAGAGAATAGAATTTACCCCAAGGTTCATATCGTTTCATACTTACGTCTAAGACATGCCAAAAGAAAGAAGGAATAGGCTTTACATACCTTTAGCGTTTAGTCGTATTATACTTGTACTTGCTGCCCAATAACACTTATCCTATACCAAGATATCAAGAACTACGATTAGTTTACGAGGGAATTCAATACGTACTTTAACGTTAACAATCCCTTTCAAACATTTAGACCACGTTTCGTTCGCATTCAAACCCACTAGCGTTACAAGCTAACATTGCTAATCGTTCTTTTATATATTAATCAAAACTTGTTTAAACATGACTTAGGGAACTTGGGCAGTCCATACACCATTCAAAACTGTTTCATACACATGGCTAAACAACACACATAGCATTTCCATTCTCACTTAGCAATTTTCCAGTTTTAACTTGCAACAACAACAACACGTTTAATGACATTACTTTCATGATTTTTGGAACTGTTTTAGCATCATTTCCATTCTTACAACAACCCACAATTCATCTTAATTTCAACTTGAATCATTATGCTTCACTTCCACTAAACGTTCATAACAAGAATCAACACTTAACACATATAATTTCACCTCTAGCACTAAAACAGTCCACTGTTTTGGACTGCTTGTATGCTTCAACATAATTCATTTCTTTAGCATCTTAATTCACATATTCAACATGCATGCAATACACCACAATGTCCATAACAACAACAATCAAAATGTGGCACAAAACAGTCCATAATCTCCCCTAAAACAGTCCCTTTACACGGCTTCAACACTAGTCCAACAACTTCATGATTTTCATCCTTTTATCCAAACTACAACACATTCAATCCATTTCCAATACATGTACAAGAAGATTAGACATGATTTCATTAGAGTCTTCAACACATGGCTCACTTTAATTTTTAGAAAAACAGTCCAATATCCAACATGCCACATCACAAACAAACTTCTACAATCTTTGTTCATTTACCTATGTTGATACATATTCAATTCATCAACAATACAAGCAAAATGAAATCAACCATGACTTCACCAATACTCATGGCTAAATCTCTACTTCAACTACAACAACAATCCAACAACAACATGCATGAACTATACATTCAAATCGTCATGAAACACAAGAACAATAAGCATTCTTACCTTACAATCTTGTTCTTCACTTTGGACGAATTTTCAACACTATTGAGGTGCTACACTTCTTGGTTTCGTTTCAACAACTACTACATATTCTTGTACACTAAATGAGGAGTTGATTTGAGGAAGAAAACTGATTTTTTTGGAGTTGAAATTCACTCACTACTCTTGGCTAGCTCTTAGCCGTGAGCTCCTTCTCTCTACACTCTACTTCTTCTAACTTTGAATGTTGAAATGACTTTGTGAAAATGTGGAGTGAGCAGATTTGTTTGTCTATATGTCCCCCTCCATGCCTTGGACATGTGCCTTACTTTATTTTGGGTCAATAACCATTGACCACTCCACACACTCTACACGGCTAGCTTTGTCCCTTTAATGGACTGATGTTTTTTTGTTTGGTCCCCCCAATCCCACTTAATAATATAATAGTGGTTAATTTAATACCCATTTTTCATTTGTGCTTCCATGCCAAACGAAATTGTAGTTAAATTATGACTTGAAACGAAACCGGAAGTTAAAATCTCTACTTCGTATCTTAAAATAGTCTTGTCTTTAACTTGTCACGTTTAGTTTAAAACGTCCCAATGTATGAAAATATAGGATGTAACATATATAGTGTAGATAACTTGGTTTAGCATCTTAGTATTGCAGAAATGTACTGCCAATACAATATTAGAACGACACTAATACAGAAATGGAACTTACAAAGAAAAGATTGATAACAGGGGTAAGGCAACATTGGCAAAGTAATGTTCGTCTGTGCTGAGTGTCGACTAGTTACATGTCAACTTTGCTTTGAGCCAGTGTAATATAGGGGCAAACAATGGCCTAGAGCTCCTGATCAGTAATCATAAAATTGAGAACTGCATACAGACTAAAACAGTCTATCTTCCGGAGCTTAATCCATCAAGAACCTTAACATTGTTTCTTCTTAAGATCAATGTTGTATAGTCTTGTCAAAAAAGAATGTTGTATATTCATTCCCCCTGAAACTACCTTCTTGGTAGGATCAATGATGGAACAAAAGCTATCACTATGTAAAATTGAAGAGAAACATTGGTGAACTCATCCTCGAGCTTTGATAATAAGAGAACTCAAAAAGTAGTGATCTTGAAAAGAAAATGAACGTCATACACATATACACAGAATTTCTACCCTATGGCCTAGCCCCCTGTTAAAGGGGCTTTATCAACTTACTCGAAGCATCATAAACTCAATCCAATATTACCTTACTGTATCAACAATTAGAAAATGAAAAGGAAAGAAAGATCAACATACGCGAGGTTGTACCAAAAACTGCGAAAACATAGTAAATGGACCAGAGAATAACAAAGGAATTTAAGGTTCGAAGACACCCCTTTTAAGTGATACATTCATTTCTCAAAGGCGAGCAAAGATTACATTTTTAAGTCTACCGGAGCAAGAACTATACTAACCTATTGAAGCTCACCGAATCATTTCCATCATTGTTTTTGCACAGAAACGATCCCCAAGCCAAATGTATCTCTTTTATTTTGACACCAACTAGTACTACTAAAACATAGACAAGGCAAGTAGTGCAAGGACTAACTTATGTCCATCTCAAAAACTTAAAACCCATTTTTGGGAACTAAATAAACTCTAGCCTTAACAACAGATCCATTTCCAAGCTTAAACCCCGAACTAACAGGAAACCCGACAACTAGACCCATTCTCCCTCCTATCCCCATGGAAATGGAATACTTGACCACACTATCCATGTACTTTGGGTGAAACTCCGATCCATTGCTCGCGTCAAAATGACTTGGCGGAGGATCCAAAGAAAAGGCCAGCAAATGCAGCAGCCAAAAAGCCTTTGCTAGTCCAAGAAACTCCCCATAAAACTGACTCCTTGGATGGTTCCCAGCTAGTACCTGACGTTTCTGCTCCAAATCACCAAACAGAGACTCCTCCATTTTGGGGCGTACAATGGCTAAATACTTCTTGAAACAGAAGTTCCCAAGACTACAAATTGGCAAACTTGGGTGTAATTACAAGATCTTATGATGTCTTCCATGAAGTGTTTTTTTTTTTTTTTTTTTGTTGGAAACTCCAGAAAAACCCCCGGCCGCTACCTTTCGGGTGCGTACTGGTAAACCCTCACTATGGAATAGCCTGCAAACCCCACAGAGGATAAACCGCCCTAAACAAGCCCTATATGACAGGTTCGACTGAGAAGGCATTAGGGGGTTCGAACCCGCGACCTCCCTTTAGGGAGGCCTCCCCTCAAACCAAGTGTTTTCTTATGCCTAGTCAAATAAGAGCTTTTTTGAAGTTTGATCAAGTTGGGATGCCCAATTTCGGGTTCAAAACGAGAAGGAAGTGCTATACTATTACTGATGGAGTCTAGCATTAGTACTTGGTCTCTTGTTACATATATGCATGCATTCCTACTTACAAACTTTCAAAAGTTTTCTAGGCTTAACCTCACTCAGCTATGAAGGTTGGTTTCATTCAACTTTCATCATGTAATTGAGGCCAACATTTAAGTCCGTGTAATTATGATTTTTGAAAGGAACAGGTTGGAGTCCATTCTAACTCTTCCATCATAAGAACGGAACCTTAAAAATAAAATAAAAAATGAGCGAATCCAATTAGATTTTTAACTGTCATTTATTAATACATTTGCATACCCATTCCTTCTTTTCTTCTGTGAAACCGCCTAAGTCATTTAATGGAAGTGGACTCCTCTCCATTTTCCTCAAGTTTTATCTTAGATTAAGGACACATGGCATGAGTTATAATTAATGGCTAAGATTTAATTCATTAAAATAAGACTCTAATCATAGTTTACATAATTAATAACTTATCCATACATATATTAAAATATTTTCCCTTTCTTCCTATTTTACTCTTCCTATACAGTAAAATATCTTTGCTTCTTTCATTTTTCTTCATCCACAAAGAAGAGTTGAAAATCCCTCTTTCATTATTTTTTGAATTGATAACCTACCCTCTATCTTTCAATTTCTTTTTGAGTTAATCTTTTAATTGCATTTTTTTCTTTCTGAAACTTTCTCTTTAAAATTAGCTATTACAGCGATTGTCACGACCCAACCCCGTAGGCCGTGACTAGTGTCCGTGCTGGACACCCAAACGTACCCAATAACCCAAACCAGCAGACTAGCAGATTATATAAATATAAAAGTCAGTCGACGTTACTAGTGTCACAGAGGAACATATATAGCACATGGAAGCCGCTAAGGCTATCACAAATCATAGCAACCCAAAACATATACAGAACCCACATGTATGTCTACAGACCTCTACAGAACATAACAGAATCATAAGACGGGACAGGGCCCCGTCGTACCCCTGAATAGCGTACATATATCCAACAGCAGCAGACTGTACCAGAGTATAGGCTCTGGACAAAAGAGCGCTCCAGAATAGCAGAATAGGTGTCCTAGGCAGGTGGGTCAGCAAATCTGTAGTCTGTACCTGCGCGGCATGAAAACGCAGCCCCCGAAGAAAGGGGGTCAGTACGAAATATGTACTGAGTATGTAAAGCATGGAACGTAGTAAACAAAGTCATAATCGGAACAGGAGATACAGAAAATGAACGGAATATCCAGATTAGCAAAATGCTGATCATAAAGCATAAATAGTACTTACAGGAAACGTATGTCATACCTGGTCCCATTACGGAACAAAATCATAACCGGAACAGAACGTACAGAAATGTGAGTGAGATGTCTAGAGTATCAAATGCATATTTTCAAAACATGAAGAGTATGTACAGAAACATATGCCATATCATATCCGGCCCCTGCCAAGGGACTCGGCAGACAGAACGTGGTCACCCCCCGACACTGGTGCCACAACACATAAGGATCAGAAAAGGGGAATAACCCCGTAACATAGCATATCATATCAGATGGCCATATCAGATCATATCATATCATATCAGAATAGTGTACATGGCACAGCATACTCCACAACCCATGTACATGTATACCTGCCCCCTCACATCGAGGCACGGCGAACAATGCAGTAGAAGTCGCTTGAGAACATATCCTGGCCCGGGCTCAGTAGGGGAAACATTGAGGCATCCACGAGTGGAGTAGTGAGAAACTAAATGCAGTATAAAATATCATATATTTCCAGAGACTCAATGAAGCATATCGAATAACAAATCGAAATGATGAAACTGGACAGAACTATAGTAAGCATATTTCGGATGTCATAATGGATTACGGATGCATAATCTTTCTAAGTTCGTTTCCAAGTTCCAAAACAGTTTACAAGACTTAATAGAATATTTAAAACAAGTTTTATTTAGTAGTTACAAGAGTAGTTAAAACATTTCTTAAAAAAAACGCTCGAAGACAAGTCATAACCACTAAAAGGGTAAAATCGGAAATAGTGGACCCACCTCGGGACAAACGAAGCGGTGGGCTCAAATTACGTATTTAAAGCTTATAAAGTCACCTACGGAGGTTCTAGGGGCATTCCATAATTTTCTAAACAATTTGCGGAAGTTTGCACAATTCTTTCAATAAAGCATACTTATAGGGTTCAATTCCATTGAATGAAAAAGGGGTATTTTCAAATGCGGATTCCGATGAGCAAAACACTTTCCGAGGCTCAAATCCGATCCTAGTACACCTAGGGAATGCCAAAAGAAGAATCGGGATAGCTTTACATACCTTGTATGCTCTTTACGCCTTTCCAAATTCAATTCCCGTTTCGCCCAAAATCTGTAATTGGTCACATTTACCAATTCTCAATTTCCAATCTTTAAGTATTCAATCTTTATTCATAATTCCCTACAGAAATTTGGGCAGCATCTCCCCTATACATATAGCATCCCCGAGAATTTAACTCGGCCAAAACAATCAACAACAACCCAACAACAACATCAACAACAACAATAGTCACCATAAACACAATATAACTTAACTAGCTATCTTTCCAACATAATGTCATAACCTTTATTTCAACTTCAATTTCCAAACTAATCTCAATGGTTTCACATTCATCATTAATCTAGATCATCACAATATAATTTGGAAATATTTCATATCATTCCTACGAAATATTCACAAGATATACAAAATATACAAACTTTCCACCAAAACATAATTCACCCAAAACTTCAAATCTTCAACCTACATATTCATAACATATTTCCACCTTCCAATTTCATCAACCATAATCATAATTTACATCTTAACAACTTCATTTCCATAATATCTCAAAATTATTCTAAGGTGATATAATCTTCTACATTCCAACTTCAACCAAAATTCATTCAACTTTCATTTCCAATATAATTTTCACCATAACCACAACTAGAATACAACATAAAATTCAACTCATATCATATATACAACAATATACACACACGGCTACATACATATATACATACCCACTTTGCAAACTTCCATATTTCCATAATTTCTACTCATTTCCACATACCACAACATAAACAAACCTTCATAACATAAGAAAAAGGAATTGATTCTTACCTTTTTCTACAAACTTCTTCACTTGAACAAGTTGTCAACTTGAAGAAATAAGTGCTCCTTCTTCCAAAACAACTACACCAAGTTGTAGAGGACACTTAATTTAGTAGGAATTCAACAAGAAAATAATTTTAGAGGCAAGATTTTGAGGGGTGATTTTTCTATGGCCAAACCCGAAATGGCCTTATTTTTGCTCTTCTTTGTGTTTGTTTTTCTCTTCTTTGCTTCATGAATGTTCTTGGTTGAAAATGAAGACTTAGCCCCTTTTTATTATTAATCACATGACTAATTTAAATGGGCTTGGGTCCTTTATTAAGGACCATGGCCGGCCACCTCCTCACTTGGGCCTGAATTTTTCTTTTCATTTTTTTGGGCCAATTCGATTGGTCCCGAGTTGGGCCTAGCCCACTGACCTTTCGACCTTAAAACGTTCATATCTCCTTGTACCGACGTCACCTTGGAACCCACGACCTATGGATGGAAAGCTAATTCAATTATCTACAACTTCTATTTCTTGGTATATTTCCAAATTCCAAACTTATAATACCGTTTTTGCCCCTCCAAGTCAGGTCATCCGAAAACGTTTTCATAAAAATATTCGTTTGGAGGGCTTCCACTTTGATTTGGACCAAGGGTACTTCATGAGTTGTGTTTAACTTCACATATGTGATTCATATAATTTGTCACATGTCCCAAAAAAAAATCTTGATGTGTGGGCCCCACCTTAACTTACAATTAATCCGACGTTCAAAAATACGGGATGTAACATCCTCCCCCCCTTTAGAACATTCGTCCTCGAATGTTCAACTAGCCTTATGGGGTATTATAATACGTCGGAGAGGTCTCTTTCTTTCCTTCAAAATTTCCCAAACGTTACTATTACTATCCTCCTTTTACGTACTCGTTTTCTTTCTATTTCCGAACATCGTTGTGCTAGAACGTCTCGGCCTTAGCTGGCGACGGAACTAATGTCAGTTTACTTGTAATATCTGTACCATGTCTTTCGCTTTGTCTCTCAAATTCTGTTCAGTTAATATCTTTCATACCTCGCGACACTGGCTGCTGAGGTCCACCTGTCAGTCGGTACAATCATGAATGGGGTGTCATATGCACACATACACATTTACTACCATTTTGCTTACAAAACAATTTCCAAATGCTTATTCAAACTTACTCTCATTCCCAAGCTGCATTGCGCTATCTTCTTCCTCACCAGCTTATCTTGTCTTAGTCTACCCGACTTCTTGAGGGTTTCTAATAACTCCGCATATCCTAATTTCCTTTAAGTTACCTCAAATTTCCCATTCGTCCCTTATTCCTATACTTGTGAAAATTTTAGTTTACTTCCCAGGGGGTCACCCATCCCAGAATTGCTCTGGCCCTAGCACGCTTAACCTTACAACTTTAATGCATTTAGGCACGTTAGGGCCGGTATAATTACACCAATTGCCCCGCACGTCCTTTGTCACGTAATTTAAGGCAAATCGGGGTCTTAACAACTCTCAAAACACCCTCGTAGCGGGTCCCACCCCGACTTAGAGGGGATTCTTTTACTTTTCTGACTATATAGTTACCATGTCGCCCCCTGTAAATCCTCAATATTTACCTTCATGTATATATATATAAAATTCTAGACCGCCCACGAGTTTAAGTTTTTATTCCACAAATTCCATCTCCAATCCGTCGATGAAAACTGATGGAATGTTTCTGTAAGGCATCTTCCGACCACCAGCAAAAGAAAACTAGAGTCCGACGAACTTCGCAGAATCTTTTAGTACTTAATTCACATAATTACCTCCATATTTATATATATATTTTTGAGTCGTGAGCGAACCACTCAATTCCCAACTGCCTGTCATACACTTTGTATCCTTCCAATTAGAGGAAACTTAATCGTTGGACATTTTTGCCCTTCCACATATTTTTGCCCTTCACATGGGCTGTGCTAAAGCAAAATCGGGTTGGAACATATTTCTGGTCCATTTGAATAAATTGCGAATTTGCTACTCGTATATGCTTTCTCGAGATAAAATTTTCCAAACAAAGATAATGCTTCTTACGAATGCTATGGAGGGTATCTCTTAAACTTTAATCCAACATAATGGGTTTGCCCTATCGGTATCGACCCTCAAGATATGTTAAGAATTTATATCTCATTTTCCTCTTTATATTCTTAGAAAAAATTGGGCAGAGGTTCCTCTGTATTTCTTACTATCCCAAAACCTGTACACAGGAAATACCAACCATGCCTCACAGGGCCAACACATATACGTATATACGTATCATATCATATCGCATCATAGCCACACGGGGCTAACAATTTCAAATAAAAGTATAAAGATGCCGAGGCTTACCTCACATGCCCAACTCAAACTGCACCTACTACATGTCACACCCCATTTTTACCCGGAGGTTAAAATTAGAAGTATGACGTATTGGAGATTCCTATTTTTTGTTTATTTGTTTTAAGGAGTCGCCACCTAATTATTTATGGTGAATTAGGACACCTAAAGTTTATTAAAGTTATGTTTAAAGTTAACTCTGTTTAAGGTCTGCGAAACTTAAGATTCTAGGTAAGGGTTCAATTAGTCTAAAGGGAAGGTATTAGGCACCCTTTAAGACCCATTAATAATGGTTAACCGACCGGACTTATAATTGATTAGGCTAAGTATAAATTAGTGTTGTAGAAAAGGAAAGTAACTTTTAAGTATGGCTAAAGTTATAGATAGACATGTAAGAATGCCATTAAAAATAGAACTTGTAGAAAAATAATAATTTGTATACAAAAAGTACTTTTAATGCTATTTTGTAATACGACTCATAAATGTTGTTAAGGTTTCAACTAATGATATTATTATTATTTTTAAAATAAAGCTTGTCAAAGATACGTATGAGTGGACGAAAAATGTGAATTAATGCAGCATTTTGATAAATATTTGAAAAAATCAAATGGTGAAATATTAGTCATTTTGTATTTTAAGAGTACGAATAAAGTACAAAAATAGTTAATGCGAGTTTCCTTTCATCTCTTTTATCATTTTTTTAGAACTATACTCAATCAAAGTACATGCAACTTGGATAAATCTAAAAGGGTCATTTCTACAAAAACGTATGCTATAATTCATATTGGTCTATTCATTACGTTTGAATTCTTTAAGATAGTGAAAATAAATTATGATTCCCTTAGCTAGAAAATATAGCAATACTATTTTTTAAGAATCAATTGTTTTAATATGTAAAAATATTATAGATGTCGTAAATAACTATAATATATAAGGAGAGTGAAATCTATGGGCTAATCATGAGTCTCTCCCTTGAATTAAGCTACCCATTATGTTAAAATTAAACCCACTAATTTATTAGAGTTCATCTAAGTTAAGAAAGAACAAGAATACGATAAAGTGTTAGTCGATCCATACAAGTCAAATACACAAAAGAAAATAGAATAGAGAAAGTAGATGGGCCTAGCCCGTTTAAAAGCTGTGGTATTCGGCTCTTTTGCTATCTGGGCTTGGCCCAAGAATTTTCTTTTATATGTTGCGGGTGGAGGACGACTCGAGAAGAGAATTTCGTTGGGCTTTGGCCCAACAACGAATGCGGCAGATGATGAGTCCCGAATTAGGACTCCATTTTTCCTCCGATGTGTACATGTAAAGAAAAAAAGGATAAAGAGATTAGTATAGGATCATCATGCGATAAACTCAACAGATTTCGATAGAGAGTATATGAACGAAATAAATCTTGAATGCATTATGAGAAAAACAATGGCTTATAGATATGCTAAAGCTGTAACTGAAAGCAGATTCAGGTCATATAAGAGGGCTACTACCATGTTCATTCACACATCAAGAGAAAAAAAAGATAAGGAATTAGTGTTCTAAACAGCGGATTGATACTAAACTTAATTTTGAACAAACTAAACAATGCAGATACGTTTAGCCGGTAGACACATGGTGCTAAAAATACTTCAAGACAATTCACATTCTACTGCATCAGCTTTTTAACAGAAACAGGGGATTGCCCATGATTAATATGTTAATGACTCCTAAACAAGCAACAAGGAAAGGAATTAGGCAAAACGTAGCCGATCCATGTTCGGATTAGAATGTCCATGAAGGCAAGAAAATGAAGCGAGACACAAAACAAACCAAAGTTGCACATATACTTCAACGAGCAGGTCCGACGGATTGTTTCGGAAGGGCAGTCACCAATTTAAAACAAAAGAAAAAGAGGAATCTGAATCGTTTAAATTTATATGCTACTCAAGCATAACCACCAAACATCTACGCATGAAAGTTACAAACACATATCTCAAAGGAGAATTGTACTTATCCAAAATGTATGCTAGTCAACGAACAATGAGGTCACTTAGGCATACTGAAAAATGAGGTCGCTTGCCACTCTTTTACAATGAATCCAGAAATCACAGAAGCTGGTTAAAGGACTAATTTAAACATATCAAGTTTAATCGAAATTTGGATTTGTACTTAACAGAAGGTTTCATCTAGACTGAAATTTCTATCCCAAAATTATCAAAACAGACCTCACGTTTAATGACGATGGTAGACATTTCTGTTCTGGATTAAATAAACAGCCACCATAGAACATAACACATGATATTAGCAACTACATGAAGGAAAACATCACATACAAAAGCTCAGGACCTTAAAACAGTTGAATATACTTAACTGCTGAATCAAGTCTATGAATACAGACTAACGCAAGCATCGATATTTAATCAAGCATACAAGCGGCCTTGGCACCTAATCTAAGTTGAATTACCAACAAACACCATGATTAACATGTTAAGCAGGCTTAGAACTACACTGCACAGGATTTACCCAAAAGCTTAACCAACTACAAAAAATTAACTCACATATGCATCAAATAGAAAAATGAAAATGCACTACAAGGGAAAAGGGGGAATCGCCGACCTGTTTTGGGTACAGTGAACTAGGTGTGGGAGTCTCGGATCGATGCTCGAACACGACGAATTTGAACTTGAACTCAACAAGAAAAGAAATGCAACTAAATGTAGACTTAACGGAAGTCGCAACTGAAAATCGGTTTTTTTGTTGAAACCCAGTTATATTTTGTAAGCCACTCGATATTTCAAAGGCATACTCCTTCAAATCAGTTTCTGTGTTAGACTTAGGCGACGACAAGTTGAGACTAAATTCTAGCCAAGTTTTAAATATCAGTTGCAGCCCATGCTAAGTCATTTTGAATAGATAAAGAGCACTAAAATCGTGATCGGTTCATACTTCGTAATTCACAGACCAAAACAAAATGAAGCGACGACGCTCACAAAATCAGCTAAGCTCTATTGAATTCTAAATACAACAGAAATGCAAGGTTAAGAACACTAATTTGATATTTCAACAGCAACAGAACATATGTGATTTCAAACCCACAGATGATTTCAAACCAACATTATCGGCTAAAGAAACTACACAGCAGACGATACTACCTTTTTGTGGTACAGTGAAGTGGGTGTCGACGTCTCGAATCTACGCTCGAATTTTAAAGTAACAACAGAAGGAATAATCCACTTAATCCTTCAAAGAGTATTTCCAGGGATAGTAAAAATGTGAATATTTTAGAAAGGATTCAGGCGTATGAAAATGATTCCGAAACAGAATGGAATTTTAACATATCTCCGATTTAGAGTAGCAGTAGAGACACAGAAAGAATGTTGAATATAGCCCCCCCTTTGACAGAACAATTCGTCCTAGTTTTATAGGGTTTTCGATTCGGGTTTGAGGAAGAGAGAGAGGAGCGTAGGAGTCAGCGGCGTGGGGGACAAGGGGAAGTGGAGAGGAGCGGATAACGTGGGTGACAGGGGAAGTGGAAGAGAGCGTGGAGAGAGAGAGATGAGTGAGAAAGGGAAGGGAGAGAAAAAGGAGAAGATGATGATGATGAAGGAGGCGGAAAATGAGGGAGAAAGAAAGAGATGAGAGGTTAGGGTATTAGTATGTTGGGCCGGGTCGGGTCAAAAGAATGGGCTAGTCCGTTTGGGCTGGCCTATTAATTTTAAATGTGGGTTGAAAATGTGGGTTAAGTATTAAAGATGTGGCCTAATTATTTGGGTATGAAAATGATATTGTATTTGTATTTTGGGCCATTAATTTGGCTAAAAAAATATTGGTCCTTCCTCCGCTATTTTAATTATTTTCGGGCTTCTAATTTAATAACTGGTATAATATATATTATGTAAAGACAATAAATAATTAATATGTAAAAAAAAAATAGATATTTTATAAAATGCTGTCTTGTAATTAATTTAACGAGTCCAAACACAAAAAAAATGAAATGATGACAAAATCATCTAAAATTTGTAGTAAAGTGATACTTGTAATGTCAAAAATAAAAGTAATGATATTAGTAGTAGTGGCAATAAAATATTGTAAAAATAAAGTATTTAGCTCGTCAGTAAATTTAGAAAACCGAGTAAATTAAATAAAGGAGGGACAAAATTGGGTGTCAACAGATGCCCCTCTTCGAACGGAGATGATGTAAGAGTCTTCGGGCGAAGAAGTTGACGTAGTAACCAATTTTGTTCGGACCGACGAATGTGAGTTTGTAAGAAAGTACGGTGTAGGAAAATTGATGGAAAATATTATGAGGACCGAAGGAATTATGGAAAATTATGGCCGAATCTCAGTTTCGAGTTGCCTACATATCTCGGGCTGCACGAGAATCAGGCCATGTGTAGTTCGAAAGTTTTTGAGGATTCGTAATCTTGTGGGGATTGTAGACAGGCGACGCGAACGTTCAAGAATGTAACATATGCTTATAGCCTCTTAATTATAAATGTGGTGCGCGACACACCCTTAAGTAGGACTCTACTAGGCACGACGTAAATTCTTC
Source organism: Lycium barbarum (assembly GCF_019175385.1). Classification (NCBI taxonomy): domain Eukaryota; kingdom Viridiplantae; phylum Streptophyta; class Magnoliopsida; order Solanales; family Solanaceae; genus Lycium; species Lycium barbarum. Next base: position 89,911,974 of record NC_083348.1, read on the forward strand.
AAAGATGCCCCAGTGTTGAGTTATGAAGACACTGGGGGTGTAGAAAGGAATACGAGATTGTGAAAAGAGCAGATTTAGTAAAGTTTTAACGATGAATATGAAAGAAATTTTTGGATAACCTACGTAGCACAGGTTTGTGGATGTAGGCGGAGTCGAGTTCGAGAGTAGATTCGTGACCTTTGCTTGTGAGTTTGGTATTCCTCTTCAGCATATTTGCCCCAGTTCACTGCGTAAGATAAAGTTCCACGTTGTGTTGCGTCCCTGCAGGTTGTATTTTCTGCCAAAACTGAAATTCATGTCAAAATTAGTAATAAAGTTGAAAGTGTAAAATTACGAAGAGTATAAATGATAGTAAATATGAGTGTGAGAATGAAGATGAAGCCGTGTGGCCAATGTTGTCTCTGGTTGTCTTCAGGGACTTGAATGAACGTGTGAGGCGTATGCCGAGGATGTGATAAATTCTCTAGTTGCAGTTGAAGATGATAGTGATAGGGCCTCCGGCTGTCTTCCGGGACTCGATGATAAATGATATCTGCGAAATTTAAAGTAAATTCGTTAAAGTAGGTAAAGTAGATGATGAAATAAAGAAATTAAGTAGGGAGTAAAGTAAGTGTATAGTCGTTTGGCTTATGCAGGTGAGGCCGTGTAGCCATGCGATATCTCCGGTTGTCTTCGGGGACTTGATGATATGTCTCCGGTTGTCTTCGGGGACTTGATGATGCATCTCCGGTTGTCTTCGGGGACTTGATGTTATGTCTCCGGTTGTCTTCGGGGACTTGATGATGTGCCTCCGGTTGTCTTCGGGGACTTGATGCTGTGTCTCCGGTTGTCTTCGGGGACTTGATGCTGTGCCCCCGGTTGTCTTCGGGGACTTGATGCTGTGCCTCCGGTTGTCTTCGGGGACTTGATGCTGTGCCTCCGGTTGTCTTCGGGGACTTGATGCTGGGTCTCCGGTTGTCTTCGGGGACTTGATGATATTCCTGTAAAGTTCAAGGTAAATCGTTAGAGTTGATGATGTGTAGCCGTCTGGCTTATGCATATGTGGCAGTATAGCCGAGTGATGCCCGGTTGTCTTCGGGACTTGATGATCTGTCTCCGGTTGTCTTCAGAGATTTGATGATGCGTCTCCGGTTGTCTTCAGAGTTTTGATGATGCGTCTCCGGTTGTCTTCGGGGACTTGATGATATATCTCCGGTTGTCTTCAGAGATTTGATGATGTGTCTCCGGTTGTCTTCGGGGACTTGATGCTGTGCCTCCGGTTGTCTTCGGGGACTTGATGCTGGGTCTCCGGTTGTCTTCGGGGACTTGATGATGTGTCTCCGGTTGTCTTCGGGGACTTGACAATAATTCCTGCAAAGTTCAGAGTAAAATGGTTAAAGCTAGTAAAGTATATGATAAAATGATTGGTAAAGTATGGAGCAAAGCGGTAGAATGGCCGTTTGGCTTATGATGTTGATGGCATCGTGACAGGCTGAACTAATGACGTGGGATCCTGATTTGATTCGCCTTCAACTTCGTCAACCTACAAGACAGGTATATAAAGTTATTGTGATAAAAATAAAAATTAAAGATAGAGTTAGAAATAAAGCCGTTTGGCTTTTTAGGTGAGGCCATATTGAGCCAGATGATGCTTTTCTGCCATGATTGATAGACTTGACTGTTGATCTCGCGTCTTAAGTTCCTGCACTCAAAGAAAAATTCTTAGTTTGGGAGGGGGAAGTTGATTCGTGTTGACTCGAAGCTTGACGTGGTTGGCGCTCCATTCGTCTTGTTTGTTTGGATCTTGTGATCTCCGTTCAAACCTCGGTAGGTGAACAGTAATGAAACAATTGCAAGAAAGTATTTGATTTGAAAGGTAGGTATGTAGGTGTATGTATAAGGAAATGTGACTATATGTATATAAGTTGTGAAATATATATATATGTAAATGTATGTATCTAAGGAAAGATATATATGTATGTAATGAAAGATATATGTGTAAATATATGTATGTAAGTTGTAAAATATTTCTGCCAACTTCAGATTGTGACACTTCCAAAGTAATCGATCTATAATATCTCCGGTCTAGTAGCCTTAATCTTGTCGATGCACAACTGTTCTTTTGTCTATATCCTTTCAAAATATGCCCCAGTTTTGATTCTGAAGGGCGTACTAAATTTATGTTGCGGTGTGACCGAACCTTATATAGGTTGCCTACGTACCCGCCAAGGAATCAGGTCAGAACGTAGTTCGTAGAATACATAAAGTGGTCTGAGTTTTCTAATAAAGGGACCGAACCCGATATGGATTACTTACGTATCCCTCCAAGGGAATCAGGTCGGCGTAGTTCTGTTATATAAGTGGTAAAAGGTTTGTTGGATTTTTATCTAGGTGTGACGGATCTATATGTTAATAGTCTACGAATCCCGCCGAGGGAATCAGGCCCTGTGTGGTTTTCTTTGATTTTTCTGTTATAGCGTAACCGAACCTTATGTGGGCTGCCTACGTATCCCCCATGGGAATCAGGTCAGCGTAGTTTGTACGGATAAGATATTTTTTTGGTTTTTTGGTTTTTTTTTTTTTTTTTTTTTTTGTTGTAAAGCAACCGAACCCTTTGTGGGCTGCCTACGTATCCCACCAAAGGAATCAGGTCAGCGTAGTTCGTACGCATAAGATATTTTGAATTTTTTTTTTTGTTATAAAGCAACCGAACCCTATGTGGGCTGCCTACGTATCTCACCATGAGAATCAGGTCAGAACGTAGTTCGTACGGTTGTTAAAGGAAAGGTTGTAAACTAGGTTGTCTTACCTAATGTTGCCCTTTGATCTTTTCTTGGGTTGCTAGCTTTCAGGCTTATGTTATTACCTATCGGTTATCTCAATTTTTAGTGGATTCTTGTCTTGTCCTCTAGTTTCTTTGTTACTCTCTCGGGATTTGTCTATTCGTTCATTTCATGTCACAATCGTAGAGTTGGCAGATTTGATAATTATAGTAGAAAATAACAATAATAGATGATTAAGGAAAATTAGAAATGCATTCATAGTTTTCACGATTAAGCTTCAAAAAGATAAAGTAAAGCAAACAAAAGTTTTGAGCATGATTCAAGCCTTTAAAAAATAAAAGTTCACTACATGTTCAGTCTACCAAGACTCCTGGCGAATCAGGGACGGAGTACAAGTCCAGTTCTTCAGAGTCTCTCCTGGTTCCGCACCCTGGATGGTTGGTGTCTCAGTAGTTGTTGCAGTAATCTTCACTGGCACTCGTTTTCGGATCATCCCCGCAGGCGCAACGAACGTTGATGACATGCCTCTCTCCATCCTTTCCAATTGGCACAATGGCCTCCTTCCGATTCTTAACTTTTCGATAATTATCATATTCACGTTGACGTTTTCGTGAGTAGGCAAAGGGATGGGGATCCATATCGGGTCGAGCTCTAGTGAGCTGGATCGCTCCTTCCTTAATCAAGGTTTCGATTTTGTTTTTGAGGCCATAGCAATCCTCAGTGGCATGCCCAGGAACTCCAGAATGATATGCACAATGCTTGGAACTATCAAACCATTTTGGAATAGGATTGAGAATTTTTCCTTCAATAGGTTGTACCACGCCTGCCGCTTTCAGTCTTTCAAATAGTTGAGCCAAAGGTTCAGCGAATCGAGTGTAATTGCGGGTGTTTTTTAGAACAGGGTTTGGACGGACTTTACGTGTGGTATGTGGTCGATTTTGGTAAGTGGGAGCTTGGACAAGTGGGTTTTGATAGTGAGGTGCTAGAGGTTGGCGGTGATTTGCTTGAGTATTGTAGACAAGGTAGGGGAATAGCGGAGCTTGGTAGGGTTCAGCATGGTAGTAAGGGTAGAAAGGCTGTTGTGGATGGTCAAAGTATGTAATGACTTGGTTTGATGGGTTTAGAGGAGTAATTATAGGTGGTGGATTAGCGTTGGTGGGTAAAGGAATGTGAGGAGTATTACCTAGTGATTGATTTGGTGGGTTGACGAGTGGTGGATCAGGAGCGGCATAGGTAGTGTAGGTTAGAGGTAAGTTGTTGTTGGTAGGTACAGTGTTTTGCGGAGGAAAATGTTCAAGGACTGGAGATTCAAGTGATGGAAAACGAGGCGGGTTTGGTGCGACGTCCCTAGGTTCAGGAGGTGGACTTTGGAGTGTAACAGATGAGTTGGTCATGTTCCTAACCCGATTCAATTCTCTACGTAGATCCTCAATTTCTTGAGTTAGGCGGGCGATATGTTCATCCCGTTGGATAGTAGTGCTACGTTCAGAAGTCTCAGGGGGATCATTAGAAACCATGATGTTTTCCGGACCAGTTGAAATAGATGCGGCTGGATCGGACGTAATATTTGCCTTTCCTTGAACAACCCAGCTGCGTTGTGGTAACGATGATGTCTTTGACCTTGTGATGTAAGGATGGTCGGCCATTGAGTGTCGACACGAATCAACTCCCTTTGGGATTAAATGAAAAGAAACATAAAGTGTAAACGATGTTAGTCTCACGAACATATCTAGGTAAAGTCATGATCACGTAAAGTCTAGTAAGGCATGTAGCAAATAATTCATCAAATAGAGTCAAACAAGTTGTCAAACAGATGTAAACGATTATATCAAAAAATAATAACGCTTCCTAATATGCATTTGACCTCTTTGTGCCAGAGGTAGGCCTAACGTTTGTTTGAAGGGTAAAGTGTGCCATAATATGTCATCCCGTTGCTTTGATTAATTAAACAAATTCTATTTCCCCAACAATAAAGTACAAAAGTAATGTAACGTTTATTACATGTCAAATGAATACAACATAAAGTGTTTCCTAATCTAAATGAAGTGAACACAATTTCCTATGTCTAAATCTCAGCCCCGTTTTTGTGATGTCATTGATCTTCGTCATTCATTGTACTCCAATGCAAATCCATATTTGTCATAGAAACGTTAGTCATTCTCTCCTTCCTAAAGTTTAATTAATTAGAGCAAATAGTCAATATTTAGGCACAGTTATCCTTCAAACATGCATATAAAGTATGATTGGTGTCACTCGGGGTCGTGAACCCACTCGGACGTTTGGGTAAAGTCATCTAATGAATTTAATACACCAAGGGTATTAAACCTCCTAGGTCATGAAATGTATGCTCTTAATAAAGGGTGTTGGTTTAGCTCTATCTTAGGCTGACTAAGAGTTGGCTTCCTATGACGCAAGGTTCCCCCAAGTGGACAACTTGGGAGTGGAAAGTCCGTGGCCGTCGACTGCACCGCCGATCGACTAAATCCACAAGATCGATCCAACTACAGGGTGATTTAGTAGTGCACGGCCGCGAACCGCGAAACCGCTTTAAGTGTGTGAATTGTGTGAATTTTTCAGGAGTGGAGGAAGTATGAACGGAATGACAATTTTATCAAAGCAGTAACATTTAAACAGTTTATATCAAACAAACAGTTTATATCAAGCAAACAATTAATAGCATGTAAAAACAGTTGACAAACAAATAAAGTAATTAAAATAAGCACACAAAACCTATTTAAACTAAGTCCGTTATGGTTAGAACCTAAGTAATTCCCCAGCGGAGTCGCCAAGCTGTTACACCCCATTTTAACCGGAGTTAGAGCGGAGTATAACATATTGGAGATTCCTAAATTGTTTTGTTTTAAGGAGTCGCCACCTAATTAATTTAACGGTGAATTAGGACACCTAGATATTAACTAAGGTAAATCTAGCTAAACCTCCGTTAATAGTCTGCTTAATCAGTATGATTCTAGGTAAGGGTTCTATATTATCCTAAAGGGAAGGAGTTAGGCATCCTCTAGAATCCGTTAACTACGGTTGTCCGGCCAAACTTAGGTTAATTATTTTAGGGATAAAGATGCAAATATAATATTTAAAATTCAAGAAAATAGCTTGTAAATATTGCTAAAAAAAGTTTTTAAAGAACAATATAAGAATGTTGCTTAAGATAAGAGTTAGAGAAAATATAATAATTTGCATAAAAGAAGATTTTAAATGCCATTTCGAATAAAACTTACAAAAATTGCTAAAGCTTTAAATAATAATGCTATTTAAAAATAAGATTTGCTTTGCATAAAAGAAAATCTTAGAATGCTATTTGAAATAAAGTTTATAAATGTTGCTAATAGTTTAAATGGAAGTAGCATAATGAAAATGAAATTTACGAAATATAATAATTTACATATAAATAGAAGAAGATGCGAGTTTATGCAATGTTTTACTGAAATACTTGAAATAATTCAAATGGTGAGATGTTCATTGATTTTTAGGAACAAGATACAGAATAGCCATTGAAGGTATTTCTTTGTCCTCTTCATTATTTTTTTATTAACTATGCTTAACCAAAAATATATATGATTGATTCAAGCCTAAAGGGTTATTAATAGAATATACTTGAGTTCATGTTTGAGCATTAATGATGTTTTGAAGTGTTTAGATAATAAGAATAAAATGACTCTCTTTAATTAACATATATATAATCATTCTATTTTTTGCAAATCGGTTTTCCAAACAAAATAATATTAGACATTGTAAATGATTTTAACATGAAAAGAAAAGAGTGATACTTATGAAATTAATGTTAATATTTCTCTTGAATTAACTACCCGTGACTAGAACTAAGCCTACTAATTGCTAAGGCTCATCTAAGTTAAGAGGATAAAACAAGATAAAGGGTTAGTTGCATAAATACAAGTTATATGCACAAAAATAAAATAAAAGAGGCCAACAACATCAGATGGGTCAGCCTATTTTGAGACTGCTGCTGCTGTTGCACGGGCCAAGGCCCAAATATTTTTTTTTGTTTTCTTTGCTGCGACAGGCCTGATGGGAAAATGACTCGAGAATATTATGTTGGGCTTTTAGCCCAACGTCGAATGCGGGAGGAGAACGAGTCCCTCGGACTCGTGTGCGGTAATCATGCAAAAAAATGAAAGAAAAGGATTAGGAAGCGGTCAATGAACTGTATTAAACATATAAAATATAAACTCATACGAGCCTCTCAGAAACACTTGAGTAGGATACTTATCAATCATTAACGAATGAAAGAAAAAGAAAATTATGAAATTTAAACGTATGAATTCAACTGTGCATTAAAGAAACACTGTTTAATGACCATACGCTATCTGATTTCAAAAGTCCTCTGACTGATTTTAAGCTCCAGCATAGCGTCGAACAACAAACTTTATACTTAAACTAGACTGCACTCGATTTAACTTTGAAAACGAAAAGGAAAACTGTCCTCCTCAATTTTAAGAGACAGATTTCAGGCCCAGTTATGTTCAGTCCTAATTCAACCAATAGAATGCTTCATTCGAGAATATAGGAACAAATATGTCATGGGGATACTTCAACAGAAACAGAAACACAAAACAACATAGGATATAGACCAAGGTATTTGAGGTAATTCTACCATTATTGGATATGCTTAGTATTTTCTTAGATTAGAATGCAATGAATTCTAATATACACGAATCGACCGTCAACAAGATAAACAAAAGCGTGGAACTTCACTACATCCATATGCTTGGCAGGCTCCCACATCAAACACATTGGGATAATAGGCAAAGCTAACATAACCTTATTCCACAGAATCGAAACTTATAGGTATAGCATCAACTCTTATTTAACCAAAGAAGTTCAAATTAGCAAGATATGGGCAGAGTCTATGTTTAAACCACCTGTTAGCATAAAAACTACAAGCAGCAACCTTCTTTAGGAATTGAAGTAGTTAACTGATTTCATACAAACACAGGAAGGCAACATCATGCATGCAAACCATGGCAAGTAAGTTTCATTCAAATCAGGGGAGTGACAAAAATCATGGTAAGAAGACAACAACCTCAACAAATTGGAACTTCCTTCTTTTAAATATAGAATCCAGACAAAAGGGACAGAACTGAGTTTAAATACTTGTGACCCTTTAAAGAAACATATTCCGAGATCTTTAGATACTAAACCCAATAGTGAATTAACAGCACAGACCACTGATACTGGCTAGACTGAAATCATCCAAAAACAAGCTTTTAATAAACCTGAATGACCTAGACAGGTTCATATCGGTTTAAGTTGGACTCAATTAAACAAACATAAACAATTAGAAAGCAACAAGTGATTATACATGCTTAACTGATCATTAACCAAGTTAACTAGGAATGAAAACCTAGAATGAGCCTATAAACACTTCTAGCTTGAATCCCACATATAAAGCTAGATGCAACAATTTCACAATTCACACAGATTTAAACTAATATCGCCTAAGGATATATACTCACATGACTCATGCAATGCTCATAAGTGAACTTGAATAGATGCAACTTAGCAGAATTAGCCATGAATGCAATGGACAGAACACTTTCAAACAGGACAGTGTTTAAACCAGGAGAACATCAATTACTCTAAAAAGTAACAAATTATTCTAGGAATAAACATTGTCCTGAAGCTAAGCAACTGTCCCATAAGAGTAGGTTAACTGCAGTAAATTACGACTCATTACCTAGGAGGACACATTTTGTCCTAAATACATAAACAAGCAATAGTTTAGATAAGATAACATTACAGATTTAAAACAGAATCCTTTAAGGGAAATCTGTTATCAACTATTCCAATCATCTTTTAAGGATGCCCAAAGAGAAATTCTATTCAAATCAACCTTTACTAACAAAGATAATGAGAGCACATTGTTCCCTGAAACTTCCTATCTATTTTATTTGGGGTCAAACTTCACTAAGAAGTTTATATGGTATAACTGGATACTGATACACATTCTTTGACCAAGTTTGAACACAAAAGGGGTTCGGCTCAACAAACAGCCAACCTTTATTCAATGTCTAGACAATCAACATGATTTTAAACTACCAGATACCAAGCAGCCATTTACAAATCACACAGGGATCAGACAAACCATCACATATGCTACATAAGCAAATCTCAGCAATTAGACTGAACAAGACATCCAAGCAGTGCAGTGTGACCAAACTATTCATGTACACAGATCGACCAATCCCTAATGGTCAGTGTGCTAAACACAGGAGCAGAAACAACATACACTTCCACACTTCTTATAAGATCACACAACTTCAACAAAGCCATCCACAAGTCGATTTTAACTCATTAACTTAACTAAACATGCGATCAGATTCCAATGATTTAAAGCCAAACATATGCTTAATAAAACACCCGACCCATGCCATATAATAACTGAATCGAGCAACCATTTAACACGCGCTTAACCATGAAAACATATTAACTTAACAAATAATCGACTACAAATAGCTACAGAAATCGAATAAAAAAAAATGCAAAATAAAGGAAAGGGGAATCACTGACCTTCTTCAGGTGCAGCGAAATGAGGCTTCGGATCCTTCGATCTACCTCGAAATAACACGAATCCCAAATTTGTTCACACTCGAATCCAAACGAGTATCAAGGGCAAACAGAACAAGAGAAAAAAATGATGTAGATCTTTTGCTTCGAAATCAACAACACCGTTAAAGGAACTGATATTTTCCAAGAGGGGTTTCGGCTATTGAAGAACTTATTATCTTCAAAGGATTTTTCCCTTTTTACGGTTTCGATTCTTGAAGGGCTCCTGAATCAAAAGTAAAACTAAGTCTTGGGGTTTTCACCGATTTCTTCGTGCTTTTCTTCAAATCTGATTTTTTGATTTCTTGATTTTTCTGGGGATTTTTTATTTTAAAGTTGAGATTCTTGTTCAGGGGATCTTTTTGGTACCGTTCTCTTCGTTCTCCCCCTTTCAACTCCGATTCTTCCTCCTTTTATAGGTTTTTGCTTGCTTTTTCTTTGTGCTTGTGCTTGAAGACAGAGTGAAGGAGAAGCGGAGGGAGACAAGGTTAAGTGGGGAACAGGGATGAGTGGAGGAAGCGGAGAAGAAGGAGGAAAAGGGGGGAAGTGGGAGCGGCGGCGAGGGAGCGGGAAAGGAGGAGAAGAAGAGAAAGAGGGGTGCGGCGGTGTGGCGTGAAAGGAAATGAAGGGGAAACCCTAAAAAGGGTTTCCCTTATTTGGACGAAAAAATGGATCGGACCCGGTCCATTTGTGGACCGGGTCAAATTTTAGATTGGGTATTAAAAGAATGGGCTAGAATTAAAACATGGACTGGTCTAAAAAAATTGAGATAGAAAATATGGTCTAGTCCAAAAATATTAAGAATTAATCGGACCTTGATTTGGGGTTTGGTAAATCAAAATACGGACTGAGTGCAAGAAATAGTTTGGCTTCTAAATTTGAATAAGAGACACATTTTGATTAACGATGTACTAAGGGTGCCAGAATATCACCTAATACAGAAATATGTAATTATAAAAAGACCCGGGTAAAAATTATATGATGTCGCAAATGACCGTGCAATAATATTTAATAACAAACGCTATCATTAAAATGTGCGAAGTAAATGCGATGCGTATGCGGAAGTTGGTAGAAACGTTGAGAAATGCAAGTTTGAATAATACTAAATAATAGCAGCAAATAAATAGCGGTAGTAATACTGCTAATAACAATAATGATAATGGTAATAATGATAATATTGATGATAATGGTGATAAAAGAATAATAATAGATATAATAATAATAGTAATAACAAATATTGATAATTAAAAAATGATAATAATTAATAATAATAAAGATGATAATAATTAATAATAAAATAATAATAATAAATAACAATTATTGATAGTGGCAAAATGTTAATAAATTAATAATAATAACAATAATAGTGGTAATAATAAGAAAATAATGATAATAATAATAATAAATAACAATTATTGATAAAACAATGATAATAATTAATAATAAAATAACGATGATAATGATGATTAATAATTGATAACAAAATAACGCTGATAATAATGATTAGTAATTAATAATAATAATAATAATAATAATAATAATAATAATAATGGAAATAACAAGAAATAATAATTAATGACAATTAGTAATAAAATGATAATTTAAGAATAATAATAACAATAATAATAATAATAGTAATAATAATAATAATTATTATAATAATAATAATAACTGCAGCGGAATAATAAAACGTGGGTGTTAATAAAAGACTAATAATTATAGTAAAATTTAAATGCATATTTTTTTAATTTCTCAAAACACTAGAAGTATTAATAGGTATTTCGGGGGAGAGGCGGGACAAAATTGGGTGTCAACAACTTGTCCCTCTTTGCCTGACAATGATGAAAGAATTTTCAGGCAAAGACGTTGACTTAGTAGCCTATTTTGTCCCGGCTAAAGGATTGTGGAGGACTAAGGGTAAAGAAAATTACGGCCGAACTCTGGTCTCTGAATCGCCTACATATCTCGGGTTGCACGAGAATCAGGCCGTGTGTAGTTCTGGGAAGACTACGACACCTATGACTGGCATCTCATGATTTGATGCGAATCTTCGCAAAAATATTGTCCCAGTGTCGAATTATGATGACACTGGGTATTGTGATAGAACCCTAAAAATTGATTGTGCTGGAATGTGAACGGGAAATTCGAATTTGGAGCCGAGTGTTCGAGGTAAATCTTTGACCCTTGTCGAGAAGTCTGCTTGTCCTTCCCGACGTATTGCCCCAGTTCGCTGCCGAAGAAATAGTTCCACGTTGCGCTAAAGCTCCTGCGAAACTTTAAACTAGATAAAAATAGTCAGTAACAAATTAATATTGAAGCAAAGTGATGCAAGTGCGGTGAAATGCGGCTGCGAGCGCACGCAGGGCATTTGAAAATAATAATAAGACAGGGAAGGTGCGGTGCGATGTCTTATGCAGAAATTTTTCAAAGGGCGATGCGCAGCCTTATGCGGAAACTACAAAGGGCGGTGCGCAGCCTATGCAACATGAAAGGCGGTGCACAGCCTTATGCAGAAAATTTAAAGGGCGGTGCATGGCCCAAGCAATACATGAGAGTGATGCAAAGGGCGGTGCGCAGCCCATGCATCATATGAAAGGCGGGGCACAGCCTTATGCAGAAATTTAAAAAGGGCGATGCATGGCTCAGGCAATATATGGAAGCGATGCAAAGGGCGGCGCGCAGCCCATGCGTCATATGAAAGGCGGTCGAGCCCAAAATCGTCCTATTCTGGACGAACGAGCCTAAAATGTCCTATTAAAGGGTGGAGGAACCCGATATCCTATTTTAGGGTGGAAGAACCCGATATCCTATTTTAGGGTGGAAGAACCCGATATCCTATTTTAGGGTGGAAGAACCCAAGCATCCTATTTTAGGGTGGAAGAACCCGATATCCTATTTTAGGGTGGAAGAACCCGAGCATCCTATTTTAGGGTGGAAGAACCCAAGCATCCTATTTTAGGGTAGAAGAACCCGAGCATCCTATTTTGGGGTGGAAGAACCCGATATCCTATTTTAGGGTGGAAGAACCCGATATCCTATTTTAGGGTGGAAGAACCCGATATCCTATTTTAGGGTGGAAGAACCCAAGTATCCTATTTTAGGGTGGAAGAACCCAATATCCTATTTTAGGGTGGAAGAACCCAATGTTGTGCGTTTGCGAACAATGATGTTGTGCCTTTGCGGGACATTTGAAAGTAATAATGCAATGCAATGCAGGTGCGGTGCTTTTGCAGTGCGGGACATTTAAAAGCAGTAGTGCATATGCAGTGCGGGAAATTTAAAGCAATAGTGCATATGCAGTGCGTGGTATTTAAAATAGTAGTGCCTGCAGTGCGGGGAGTTTAAAGCAATAGTGCATATGCGGTGCGTGGTATTTAAAAAATAATAGTGTATGCAGTACGGGGAATTTAAAGCAGCAGTGCGGGGCATTTAAAATAGTAGGGCATGCAGCGCGGGAAATTTAAAGCTATAGTGCATATGCGGTGCGTGGCATTGAAAATAATAGTGCATGCGCAGAGCATTTGAAAGCAATAATATTTGTGCGTGTTATAGGAAGATTCAAACCGCTCGGTGCGCAGTCCCTGCAAAGCTGTAAGCATACTTCGGCTTCCGCAACTGGAAGCCTTGGCGATATTTCACCTTGCTAAAATGTTTCCATGAGTAAAATTCCTACGCTCAAAGAAAATTATGAGTTTCGAAATTTGTGTTGATTTTGAATCATCCTTGAATCACCCTTTGCTTCAATGACTTTCGTGAGGTTTTCTTGATGCTAAGATTCGTATGCCGTACATTATCGTTGAGGAGCAGCTAAAATCGGTTCTGTGTTACTCAAAGAAAATTTGTTAGTATAAAAGAAAGTGGTTGCCTTGCGTTGAACATTGAAGCTTTGGCTTTGAATCTGTGCTTCTCGTTGCTATGCCATTGCGGAAATCTGATTATGCAAATATGGCTCGGGATAAGCCGTCTGCAAAATTTCTCCAGTTCGACTTGGGAGGAAAATTGGGATTTTTTTTTATTGAGACCAGACCCAACATGGGCGCCTACGTATCCTGCTACTAACAGGAATCAGGTCGACCGTAGTTCATTGAAAAAAGTCTAGAAAAGATTACAAGATAGCGGCTATTCCTAAAGACGGGCATGTGGAGGATGATATTCTCGAGCGGCGAGATGATGTCCCTATCAGTCTGCTTGACTTGTTGCACGCTTTCTTTTCAAATGCATTGGTGCCAGTTTCGATGAATCGCCCTTAACAACAGTTGTCTTTGTGTTTGCAATATCACCGGTTGAAGGCTCTAGCTGTAGCTTTATCTTGCCACTTTCAATCATGCTTTGAATCTTAAATCTTAGTGCTGGACATTCTTCAATGTCATGTCCTTGGATGTTTGAGTGATAAGCACAACTCTTAGATAAATCAAAGTTTGGCGGTGGATGCTTAGGTATAAATCCCTTCTTTGGTTGTAAAATACCCTTAGCACTCAACCTCTCAAATATATTTGCCAATGGTTCATTTAGAGTAGTGAAGCAAAAAGATTTCCTCTTCTTTTGATGTTGAGAGCTTGATTTTGCTTGGTGAAACCGTCGTTGGTAGCCTTGCTGGGAGTTTTTCTGACGAGGACATTGCATGGTGGCATAAGACTGAAAAATTTGGTGACTTTTATGGCATTGCGCTTGATGCATAGTCGTGGAAGCAAATTGGTTTTCCTTCATTTCACTTTGCAGATTTCCTAGTATCTCCGCTTGGAAGGTTTGGTGAACGGCTTGTGTTGCTGAGCTATCTGTAATTCTCCCTTCTTGAATGGCATTTTCTAGTTCTCTACCAATCCTAATCAAATCAGAGAAGTTGTGTGCACAGGCTCCGAGCAACTTATCATAATATAAGTCTTCCTGAATTTGGATGAAGGTTGAGATCAATTCCCTCTCGGATAATGGAGGATGTATTTTTGAAGCTTCTAACCTCCATCGTATGGCATATTCTTGGAAAGACTCAGGTGGCGTTTTCTTTACTCTAAGCAAATCGGCTATGTGCAGATCGCCTCCATTGTTAAACTCGAATTGCTTTATAAATCCGCGGGCCATATCCTCCCACGTAAGCCATTTGCTAAAATCTTGTTTAGTGTACCAAGAGAGTGCTGATCCTGATAAACTTTGAATGAACAATCTCATTCGTACGGCTTCAATATGTCCAATACCAATTAATCTGCTGCAATAGTCCTTTAAATGAGCGACGGGATCTCCCTTCCCATTGAAAGTGTTAAACTTAGGTATTTTGTACCCTGACGGAAGCTCGACGTTTGGATGCACACACAAATCTTCATACTTCAAAATCTGGAAATTCCTTGAACATAACTCTTCATTAATGACTTTCCTCAAATTGTGGAGTTCTTTTCCCAAATCTTCATGGTAAAGCGACTTGATTTCCTTTCCAGGCCTCCTGTATGGGGATATTGCCAGTTCGTTTTTCTTACTTTTCTCGAATTGAGTGGTGGCTATGGAAAATTGATGATTAGGAATTATCGCTACTTGATCGGGAGTGTAGGTTGAAGGCATTTGTGGAATGATATAGGTAGGATTTAAGTGAGGCGAAATGGCTAAGGAAACGTTGCTGGAAGTTGAGGTTGTGTTAGGAAAAAGGCTTAAGGTATTTCCCAGACTGGCTACAATATTTTTTCGAACCACCTTTCCCTTGCTATCGTTTTGTTCTTGGACCAAACCCATGCCGGTGTTGAAAGCTTCAAATCTCTCTGCCATTGTAGTCTCGTCCTTAATGCAGACTCGCAGCCAAAACAATGTTCAATGCCAGACAACCTTCTAAAGAGAAAAGTAAAACTTCATAAACAAAATAAAATGTTAGAGCATGAAGTGAAAGCTTCATAAACAATATATGTATATATATCTCCCTTTTTTTTTTTTTTTTTTTTTTTTGAGTGATCTAATTAAACAGGCTCTAGATTAGAGATGACTTGAGGACGAAAATGAATCATCAGCTATTTGGCTCTGACTATTGTGAATGAATCGGAAGAAAAGAAAACTGCATTGGAGTGGAACATGCCATTTGAAGAAAGGTTGACGCATATCGAACGCCAAAGCTTGAATCTGAGTTAATTCTTACCAATTTCGGCATATATATTTTTTTTAATTTGTCCCAGTTTTAGGACGTTTTGAAAAGATGTCTTGGGTCTGTTGACACCCAATTTTGTCCCGCCTCTCTTCCAAAATACCTATTTATGCTCCTAACATTTTGTGGAAAATTAAAAAATATATATATTGTATTTACTATGATTATTAGCCTTTTATCAAAATCGGGGCTTCATTATTATATTTCAGTTACTTATTATTATTATTATTATTATTAATATTATTATTATTATTATTATTATTATTATTATTATTATTATTATTCACAATTTTTATCATTTCAGTATTTTACCAGCTTACGCACGCGCATCGCATTTATCTTTGCATAATTAAATAATAGTATTTTATTTTACTGTGAATTTTTAAAAAATATTATTGCACGACTATTATAACATCATATAATTTTATTACCCGAGTTCTAATAATTACACATTTTGGTATTATGTGATATTATGTCATTCTCAGTACATCGTTAATCAAAATGAGTCTCTTATTTAAATATTGGAAGACAAACTGTTCCTTACACGCAGTCCGTATTTCGACTTACCGAATCCCAAATTAAAGTCCGATTAACTCCTAATATCTTTTGGACTAGCCCATATCTTTTATCTCAATTTTTAAACCCAGTCTATGTTTTTAATTTTAGCCCATTCTCAATACTCAGTCCAAAAATGGACCCAGTCCAAAAAATACCGGGTCCGACCCGCATCAGCTCCAACATAAGGGAAACCCCTAGGGCTTCCCTTTATTCTTTTACTCCTTCCGCCGCTCAAACCCCCTTCCCCTTTCCCTTCTCCTTCTTCGCCTCTCCCAACCCCACCATCGCCGCCTGCGCTGTCACCCACTATTCCCTGTTCCCCGCCACCACACCGCT
Source organism: Lycium barbarum (assembly GCF_019175385.1). NCBI lineage: Eukaryota > Viridiplantae > Streptophyta > Magnoliopsida > Solanales > Solanaceae > Lycium > Lycium barbarum. The sequence goes on from NC_083348.1 coordinate 89,928,327, forward strand.
ACCCCACTCCCACGCTCCTCGTCCCCACCTCGCCGACGACCCCCACACCGCTACCCCACCACGCTCCTCTTCCTTTTTCCCCCGCTCCTCTCCCCCTGTTTTTTCTTCAACACAAAAGAACCCCCCAAATCCCCATAAATAGACGGAAGAATCACAGGTTTTGGCCGGAAAAAACCCCCTGAAAGCAAGAGACAACTTTATTTTTCAGTGGTAAAATCACCAGTAATACTAGTTCATTAGCCGCCTCAAAATCTCCGTAAAAAAAACCAGTTTCTTTAGTAAATCATAGTCTCAAACTATCTAGTCAAAATTCTAGAACATTTGTTTTGTTTTCTGCTTTTATTTGCTTTGTGTTGTTGCAAATCCGAGCATACGCAAGTTCGAATTTCAAAGTGTTCGAGGTAGATATCGAAACCCTCGCCTCACTTCGCTGCACCCGAAGAAGGTAATTTGTTCCTCATCTTAGTTTATTTTCATCCTGGTAGCTTAGTTCGTTTATGAATTTTCGTGTGAATTGATTTAGTAATGATTTCATTAATGTATGCAGTCTGCTATATTAGTGCAATTGAAGAGTTTTGCTGGTAATTAAGCAGTGTTTATACATGTTTTAAATCCGGATTAACCATACCAAGACGCTGAATAATTGGTGTTATTAAATTTGATGTTGGTTAGTTGAAGTCCCTTTTAGTCGACAATGTCGTAGCTGTTTTGTTTAAATTGATATGATTGATGTTGGCTGATTAGTTTAAGATTTATTTGGTCTATAAAGTCATGGTTGTTTGTCTAAGTTTCTAGAATTAATGTCGAATAGATAGTTCGAGACTTAGGTTAGTTTACCACATCCTTACTGCATGTTTAAATCGAATTCGATTAACGCTAGATGATAGTTGCTGGTTTGGTTAGCTGAAATTCCCTCTAGCTTACCTTGCCATGACTGTTTGTTAAGGCGGAATATGATCGATGTCAAAAGATTGGTTTGAGGTTTATACTGGTTCATATTGTCATAATCGACTGTCGTGAGTTGAACATGATTAGTATTGAACTAGCACTTTACAATTTCGCTAGCCCATATTGGTATAGTCATCTGCTTTAAGCTTGGATATGGTCAGCACTGAGCATAAGCTTTATGATATGATGTTAACCTCATTTGTCATTATTGTTTCCCTTATCTGAATGGGATTGATGCCTTATGAACCTCTGGTCTGGTTTTTTGAGCTTACATTACTATTGTTGTTCAGATTAAATGTGATTAGCTGTTAATAGGAATCTCACATCAGTAGTAAAAGGCCTAAATCATGAATGTTTGTTGGTTGATATGGGACAGTGTCAGTACAAGTCTGCCTGGTTTTGAATCATAGATGATTGTTGAGTCACCTTGACCAATCTTGATTGTTAACTAATGAAAACTTGCCTAATTTGAACTATCTCAAAATGTGCCATGAAAACAACTCTAACTAGCATTGATGGTGATTTAATAAACCTTGCCTTATGTGTTTCAAGCTGGTTTATATTCTTTATGTATTTGTAGGTCGTTCACATATGTGTAAGGTACTCTGTTAAATCGTGTAAAACATGTTTTAGTAAGATCAAATGTCAGCTTTTTTTTTGGACAAAGGCAGATGTTAATATGCATTTGGATTGAACATCAAATATTAGGATTAGACGAATGTATGTTTCTTTGTCTTGTATTTGCCTGTTGATTAAGAAATGAAGCTGCCCATGTGTGTGTTTACCCGAGATAGTTGATAAGAAATGTGGCCGTGAGGTTGAATATTTATTTGGAAGAGCCCAAAGTAGCTCAGTGTATTCAAAGTACTACGGTGCCTGAATTCGTATATTGGATTGAAAATAGGTAGTGATGAAAACAGGCCTTTTGCCTTCTAAAACCGCTTTAGGTAGACGACAACTACGTATTTGGTTTATTCTCTTTTGGGTATAGAATCGATTTTATATCTTTTTGAATCAAAGATAGATTCTGTGTTTCTTTTTCTTTCTTCTTTTCCTTCGAAACAAGTTGAATTGGCACTCATGCCTATAGTCTGTTTTCTTTAAAGGGAAAGATTAGTTTCCAGTTAATTCCTTACTATAGTTGTAGTTTTAAAACTTACTTCTTAATTTGCGGAGGCTTTTAATGGTCTGTAGAATGGTAAAATGTGAAAGGGTATTTTGAGTCCAGTTTGGCTTCTGCTTGTTTTGTCTGCAGCTTTCAACTCCTTTATCTGAAAAATTGGTTTGAAATCTCATATGCATTCCTGATAAATGGCTACTCATTTAGTTATCAGAAATTAATCTTTGATGCCCGCTGTCTGATTGGTTATACTGATGCTCCAAACACTCACTTTGACTTATCTTCGTATACTCTCTAATCTGATTTTCTGTTTGTGGTATAATATATCGCGAGGTATACATAATATATGAACCTTGGTGTACACCAAGTGTATACAAGGGTCGCATATCAGCGTATACTCTTGCAGATATACCAAGTATACCCTGAATACTCTACATATATCAGTTGTCGCACGTATCCGAATTCTCATACGTGTGGTGCACAATAGGTGCCATATAGTTTGATTCAGTTTGTTTGTTGCCCTGTTCATATATCGCAAATATGTAGCGGCTGAATTGCGTATACATGAAATATGCCTATTATATATCACCTAACCGACTTATTTTTAGTGTATATTTTTACATGTTTCACCATTTCGTTGGTTGCATACTAATCCTTTTCCTTTTATTTTTATGCATGAACATCGCATACGAGTCCGAGGGACTCGTTCTTCTTCCACATCCGGTGTTGGGCTAAAAGCCCAACGAAATTTCCTTCTCGTGTCCAGCCCTGTCCGCAGCAGCAATATAAAGAAAACACTCACTGGGCCTAAGCCCAATCACGTGAACAGTTCCAGCAATTGGGCCTTAAAATGGCCGGATCCATTTCATCTTTTTCTTTCTCTCTTCCTTATTTTATTGTTGTGTATTTTTATTTGCTTTGAATGGCTAACCTTATCTTATTTTATTAACTCAGATGAATCCTAATGAATTAGTAGATTTAGTTTTAGTAATGGGTAGTCAGTTGAAGGAAGATTAAAATTAATTCCATAAGTTTTGTCCTCTTTTCATGTTAAAACTATGTATAACGTATAATAATTTCGGGATAATTGAGTTGCAAAGCGGCATTATATATATTTTAAAGGAAGGGGATCATATTTTATATTTTTATCCAAACATTTCAAAACGTCATTAATATGCAAGTATAAACTCAAGTATATTTTATAAATAACTCTTCAAGTTCAAATCAATCATGCATTTAATTAAGCATAGTCAATAAAAGATAATTAAAAGAGAAAGAAAATTCACTTCCTTTTACTTCCCATTTAAAAAAAACAGTCTAGATTTTTCTACATAGTCATATTCATATCACACTATCTTATTCAAAGTTCAAATTTGCGAAGTCTTCTATTAAAAACTATTACTCATATGCAAATTATCTTTTACAAGTTTTATTTTAAAAGTAGTATTAGTATTTAAAATCATATCAAACATATCTTTAAGCGTTATTTAGCATTTCAAATCTTCTTTTGCCAAACGGCATTTGAAATTTCCTTTCTATGTAAATTATCATATTTTTCTATCAGTCTTATTCTAGCTAGTATTTCTTATTTAAAGCCTTAGTAATATCTATAAGTATTATTTTAAATAGTATTATTACATCTTTTTTTTTCTTTTTCTTAAAAACTTAGCAATAATTTACAGATTATTTTCTTAACATTATATTTGCATTTAGTCTATATTAATTAACCTAAGTTTGGTCGGATAACCGTAAGTTAACGGATTCTAAAGGATGCCTAACCCCTTCCCTTTAGGATAATATAGAGCCCTTACCTAGAATCACACTGGTTAAGCAGACTACTAATTGAGGTTTAGTTTTAACTTTGCCTTAGTTAACATTTAGGTGTCCTAATTCACCATTAAATCAATTAGGTGGCGACTCCTTAAAACAAAATAAATAGGAATCACCAATACGTCATACTCCCTAAATCCATCCGGATTAAAATGGGGTGCGACAGCTTGGCGACTCTGCTGGGGAATTTAGGTTCTTAACCATAACAACTTAGGTTAATAGTTAATTTGTTGGATATTTTGTTTGTTTTTCTTTTTTTGCCTTTATTGTTGCTTTTTCCTTATATGCTTTTGGTTGTTTTTATTTTATTCCTTATGTAAATTTTCTATGTAATATGTATGTTATTGCTTTCCTTAAATTGGCATTCCGCTCATATTTCTTCCACTCCTGGAAAACTCACACATATTCACACACTTAAAGCGGCTTCGCAGTTTGCGCCCGTGCACTACTAAATTACCCCTTTTAGTTGGATTGGTCTTGTGGATTTAGTCGATCGGCGGTGCAGTCGACGGCCACGGACTTTCCACTTCCAAGTTGTCCGCTTGGGGGAGCCTTGTGTCATAGGAAAACCATTCTTAGTCTACCTAGGTAGAGCGAAAACCAAAACCTTGTAAGGACATGCATCATTTTAAACCTAGGAGGCTTAATACCCTTGGTGTATTAAGTCCATTAGTCAACCTTACCAAATGTACAAATGAGTCTATGACTCTAAGTGACACTACTCACTATCTATGTGCATTATTTGAAGGACAAATATGTAGAATATGTAGACCTAGTACTCTATAGACAAATATTTCGAGGAAACTGACCTTTTGTCGCAGGTTGCGTGGAGCATTCAATTAATGCCGGAGGTCGAAGACAACCAAAGAAATTAGTGAAGTTGAAGTATTAGATATCTTAGGTTCATTTTGAGATGTATTATTGGCATGTAATAATTTCTTATTCTTGCAAATTACTTTTAGGAGGAGTTGTGGAATGATACATAAAAGACATGTTTGTCCTTCAAATATTCGTTAGGCCTACCTCTGGCATAAAGAGGTCCCTTGCATTATAAAACGCGATGTATTATGTGCAATAATGTGTTTATATGCAATAATATGTCCTTACCGTATACTGACTCATTTTCTTTTTTCTTTTTCTTGTTTTATCTTTTTTCTTTTTAAAATTTATTTTTCAAAATAAAAGGTTGACTTGTGCTAAAGGGGAACTGGCGGAGCATCCATATTTCACACGGTCTAGAGCCAAGAAATCAGACTCTGACTCATCACTAATCATCTGGTTAACTAAAAAGACTCGTTCTAAAATGGATCAAAGTTTGATCAATGCAACCACTTCATCTGAGCCATCTCTTAGTTTGCCGATCACGAGTGATCCCACATCTTCTAATCAACCAGAAACACATTTGGAGATCATTGCTCGTTTGGAGCGACGGGTTGCTGAATTAAGTCACATGGTACTTCACAACCGGTCATTTTCTCAAACGCCACCACATATGACTCCATCTCATGGGGTTCGTCAGACTTTGCCTATGCCACCTCCATTCCCAAATTTGGACGAATTTAACCAAGCAAATTATTTTACCACCTCCCAGCCGGTTCGTTCCGAACCCCTCACTCAAAATGCTCCCCTTTTATTTACAGCCACCTCTTCAAAAGCTCAGTTCATACCGCCGACACATGATGTTACCAATACGCATCAAGTTCCACCCATATATACTTACACCACAGCTCCACCCATGACACAAATCCAGGGACAATGTCGCACAGATGTTGATCATTATGTCGAAGTTGAAAATGAGGCACGGTCAATTAATGATGAAATGATAAATAGAAAGCTCAAAAGTTTGGAGGATGCCATGAGAAGTTTGCGTGGACTTGGTAGTAACCAAAGCGTGAGATATGAAGAATTATGTGCATTTCCTGAGGTAGAATTGCCACCAGGTTACAAGATTCCAAAATTTGAGAAGTTTGATGGGTCGGGGAACCCTTTCTTCCATTTGAAAGTCTATTGTGAAAAGTTGATTGGTGTGGGGAAGAATGAAGGGATAAGAGTCAAACTATTCAATCAGAGTTTGAGTGGAAAAGCCTTGGAGTGGTATTCTAAGCAAGATACAACCAAATGGCGTACTTGGGATGATTTGGCAAATGCTTTTGTGGATCACTACAAGTTTCATGTTGAGATCGCTCCTGACAGAATCTCAATTACAAAGTTGAAGAAGAAGTTCACCGAATCATTTCGAGAATATGCTATACGGTGGAGGGAAGAAGCATCTAGAGTACACCCACCCATGGAGGAGACAGAAATGGTTACTTTCTTCATTCAAGCGCTAGAGCCGGAATACTATGAACGTTTGGTGACAATGGGTGGAAAGACTTTTGCAGAGGTGATCAAAGCCGGGGACATGATTGAAGATGGCATTAAGACAGGGAGAATAACAAGTCTTGCGGCTTTACAGTCTACTAGTAGGGCCATACAAACTGGTACTCTCGGAAACGGAAACAAAAAAAAGAAAGAAGCAGCATCGGTAATGGCTTTGGGAAACACATCATACCACCATCAACAACCCCCGCGATATCATTCTAACGCTCACCACTCACAATATTTCCAATATTCTCCATATCCATACAACCAAGCTTTATCATCTTACCAACCTCAATCACCACAAATTTCCTACCCCGTTTACAACACACAACCAGCATATCGAGCTCCACGACCACCAACATACCCAGCTCCACCATCACAATCTCATTATCCGAACAACGCATCCGCACCTCGCCCAAATAAACCGTTTCGCAATTTTACACCATTGGGAGAGCCATTGAGCGTTGTTTTTGAAAGACTGCAAGCTTCAGGCTTAGTATATCCTGTGGAAGGTAGAATTCTGGATCCACTACCTAGAGGTTTTGATCCCACCAAAACATGTGCATATCATTCGGGGGTAAAAGGTCATTCCACTGATCGTTGTTACGCATTGAAACATAAGGTTGAGGATCTTATTGAAGCAAAACAGATCACGGTCAAAGCACCAACACCAAATGTGGTTAACAATCCACTCCCGACCCATGATGGGGCCACGATAAATATGATTGGAATAGATGAAAATGTTGATGACCCAGCCGAATTTATAGTGCCTGTGGATCGTGTGGAGGATCATGATCTTGTAGCCGTTGCTTCTCCGGTTGTAGTGATAAGGGGTTGTGTGCCTGTCGAGATATTAGGAGCTTCATCAACTCCTGTGGAAGTAGTTCAAGCACCAAATCAGTTACCAGTGCTCGATACAAAAGCCGTACCATGGAATTATCAACAAACTGTGATGGAATGTCGAGGAAAGGACACGATCACTGACAAGGTTAAGACATCAGGAATGACAAGGTCTGGAAGATGCTATTCCCCAGAAAAGCTAGCTAGATTGGGGCAAGCTAAGGAAACCAATGTACCTCCCAAAAGGGTCGTGACAGATGTCGAAGCAGAAGAATTTTTGAGGAAGATTAAGGCCAGTGAGTACTCAGTTGTGGATCAGTTGAAAAAGACCAATGCCCAAATTCCTATTCTCTCTTTGCTTTTGAGTTCGGATGTGCACAGAAATGCACTCTTGAAGATTTTGAATGAAGCATATGTTCCAAGTGAAACAACTAGTGAGGAGTTAGCTGGGATGATCGAGCGCGTGCTTGACAGTCATCGAATCAGTTTCGATAATGAAGAACTGCCGCCAGAAGGATGCATGCATAACAAAGCGCTCTATATAACTGTCAAGTGTCGTAACATGTTTGTGGCTAAAGTGTTGATTGATGGGGGTTCTGGACTTAACATCTGTCCATTAACAAGTCTGAAGAAGATCGGATATAATGTTAGTGAGCTCAAGACAAGTGATGTGAATATTCGAGCATTTGATGGGGCTCAAAGGCGCCCTATTGGAGAAATAGAGTTGAAAGTGTTAATTGGTCCTGTTGAATTCATTATGGATTTTCAAGTACTGGATATTTCCACGACATACAACATGCTGTTAGGAAGACCGTGGATACATCTGGCTGGGGCTGTACCATCTACTTTGCACCAAACTGTCAAATTCGAGTGGGATCAGCAACAAATATGTATACATGGAGAAGGGGATACGTCTTTCTATCGAGAGCAATCCATCCCATTCATTGAGGCAGAAGGAGGGTTCGACGGAGCAGCTTACCACGCTTGGGAGGTTGTGAATGTCACTAAAGTGGGTGAAGTCTGTCAAACTCAAGAGTTTAAAAGGTCATGCGCCGCGATTATGGTTGCAAAAGAAATGCTGAGAAATGGGTACCAACCTGGATTTGGGCTAGGGAAGACATTAAATGGGCGGGTTGAGCCAGTCGTTCTCCCTACGCAACAGTTTACATTCGGTTTGGGATATGAGCCAACTGAGGAAGAAGTGAAGAAAGCACGAAAGAATAAAAGGAAAAAGATTGCATTGCCAAAACCCATTCCTACCATCGATCAAACTTTCTCAAAACCTTCAGATCTGATTGTTGAAGTTGCCTATGATGATATCGTGGAGGGAATCAAGAACCTGTTCATGGAAGATGAAAATGATCATGCTGTGATAATTAAAGACTTTGCTGAAATATTGACTTTATAGGCTGTTGAGCCAGGACCTGAGTTGCAGAATTGGACCTCTATCTTAACCCCAGCCCGCCGGGAGTTTCAGTAATTTAAGTTTAAATTTCCTTTTGTAATAGGCCGGAGGCATCAACTAGAACATTTAGTTCCTTTTGTCATGCTGCCTCTATGTTTTGTTACGGCCTTTTTGAATTCGGAGTTTGTCATTTTTGTTATGTAACGAACTACGTTTGGCCTGACTTCCCGTTGGATACGTAGGCAGCCCACATCGGGTTCGGCCACTTTTTCAAAATATTTCAGTGTTTTGTTGTATGAGTCGAACTACGTGTGGCCTGATTTCCTTTTGGATACGTAGGCAACCCATATCGGGTTCGGCCCTCACTTTTATTAAAAACAAAAACTGAAAAGTTCTTATTTTGCTCACGAACTACGTCTGGCCTGATTCCTTTGGGATACGTAGGCAACCCGAGGTGGGTTCGGCCCTTCTATTTTGAAATTTTTAATATCTTCGGTTTGTCCAACCATTTTGGTTCCTATAAAATACATAAGGATTTTTATATAAGATTTTGGCCTTCCTACTTTTTAAATTCATATGTCCTAGTATCTTGAAACTGGGACAAATTTTTGAAATCGGTCAAATCACTTTCAAAAAATTTCATTACAACTTTCTCACTTTTCGATTGTTTAGAACCAAGTGCCTCCAGGACTTGAAACTGGGACAAAATTTTGAAATCGGTCAAATCGCTTCCAAAAACTTTCATTATAAGTTCTCACTTTTCAATCGTTTAGAGCCAAGTGTCTTCAGGACTGAAAACTGGGACATATTTTTAGAAGTAGCATAAAAGTGGTTTTAAATGTTTAACAATTTTAAATAAAAGTCCATCCATATATTTCTAAAATGCGGATAAATTCAAAAATAGAGTCTTCCTAATCATTTTACCTATTAGAGCCACTAAGTATTTCCCTTCGAAATCATCCAAATCTCGTTATTCTTATTTTTGCAAAATACACTTTTATGACTGAAACTCCCCAGGCAAGGCAAAATATGGGATGAGGTATCGAAGAACGTGAACGCGACCGAAACAAGGATCAATTCAAAGGCCAAGTTCCCCGACCTGCACAAGTCAACCAATTTTCTTTTAAACTCACAAGTTTTCTTTGATGAGACAGGTTCATTAACATGAATGTGGTGCATATTTGACTCTTCTTAAAATTTTAATTATGCACGTGATCAAAGAGTTAGCTTTCTTCAAAAGGCAAATATTCTTCAATGTGGATGTAAAGTCAGCCTGCGCTAAACGATGGACGTTGTTCCACTCTTCATGAAATTTTGATCGCAACAGTGGACATGAATTTATCTTCCCAACTAGGGACTGCGAGCGTAATTCTTTCAAACCCAGCTATTTACATATTCTTACCACTAACAGTTGTTTTAGCTCGTGGCATTTCACGATGGATCAAGTGCACATAATCGTGGATTTAACCTTCTTCAAAGTGGATACTGACATGGGACACCTGTTATTGGTTTGAATTCCTCAACTTTGTCATCACTTTGTACATTTTTATTTATTTCAAGTCGCTAACAAGTTCTTTTCGAATGTGGTATTTTTAATAAGATAACAAGATTGAAATCTTGCGTCGTATATTAAATTGTGGGGATAATTATGGATTTAACTTCCCTCACAAACGGAACACGGATTAAGATGTGGATATAAATGCGGATACCTTTCTACAATACTATTTTTTTTAGTGGACGTGGATTTACATTGTGGATGTGGACGTGGAAGTAGAAGTAGATTTATATCGTTGGAAAGAATGTGGATTCATATGAACATTGTGGACGTGGAAGTGGATTTATTTTTAAAGTTTGTGAAAGTGGAGGTGGATTTATTTTCTTGCACCGAGGAAAGTGGATGTGGATGTATTTCTTTTTGCATTGTGAAAGCGGATGTGGATTTATTTTTTGTACCGTATAATACGGACGTGGAGGTGGATGTGGATTTATTTGTTGGACCGTATAATACGGACGTGGAAGTGGATGTGCATTTATTTTTGGTACCGTATAATACGGACGTGGAAGTGAATGTGGATTTACATTTTTTTGTACCGTGAAATGCGAACGTGGATTTATATTTTTGCACTGTGGAAGTGGACGCGGATTTATTTTTCTGCACGTGGAAGTGGATGTGGATTTACATTTTTTTTGTACCGTGAAATGCGGACGTGGAATTATATTTTTGCACTGTGGAAGTGGACGTGGATCTATTTTTCTGCACGTGGAAGTGGGTGTGGATTTACATTTTTGTACCGTGAAATGCGGACGTGGATTTATATTTTTTGCACTGTGGAAGTGGACGTGGATTTATTTTTCTGCACTGTGGAAGTGGATGTGGATTTACATTTTTTGTACCGTGAAATGCGGACGTGGATTTATTTTTCTGCACTGTGGAAGTGGATGTGGATTTACATTTTTACCGTGAAATGCGGACGTGGATTTATATTTTTTGCACTGTGGAAGTGGACGTGGATTTATTTTTCTGCACTGTGGAAGTGGATGTGGATTTACATTTTTTGTACCGTGAAATGCGGACGTGGATTTATATTTTTGAACGTTGGAAGTGGACGTGGATTTATATTTCAGTTCAGGCGCCCACCTCCGAATGCGGGTATTTTATATTTCAGTTCAGGCACCCACCTCCGAATGCGGGTATTTTATATTTCAGTTCAGGCACCCACCTCCGAATGCGGGTATTTTATATTTCAGTTCAGGCACCCACCTCCGAATGCGGGTATCTTATATTTCAGTTCAGGCGCCCACCTCCGAATGCGGGTATCTTATATTTCAGTTCAGGCGCCCACCTCCGAATGCGGGTATTTTATATTTCAGTTCAGGCGCCCACCTCCGAATGCGGGTATTTTATATTTCAGTTCAGGCGCCCACCTCCGAATGCGGGTATTCTATATTTCAGTTCAGGCGCCCACCTCCGAATGCGGGTATTTTATATATCAGTTCAGGCACCCACCTCCGAATGCAGGCACCCACCTCCGAATGCGGGTACTTTATATTTCAGTTCAGGCACCCACCTCCGAATGTGGATTCAACTTTCAAAACAGAGGTTGCAAGTGTAACTTCTCCAACCTCGTCTTATTTACACATATATTTCTTTATTGCTAACAATTGTTTTTAGCTGTTGGCTTTTTGACAATATCGAAGTTGGCATCACACATCAACTCGTGAAACTATTTCTTCGGCAGCGAACTGGGGCAATTTGTCGGGAAGGATAATAAGACTTTCCGACACGGGTCAAGGATCTACCTCGAACACTCGTCTCTAATCACAAGTATTCTTTTGCATTCCAACAATTGAATTCTCAAGTCTCTATCATAATACCCAGTGTTATCATAATTAAACACTGGGACAATATTTTGCAAGATTCGCGCTAATCGGGTTCAGGTGTCGTAATTGTTCCAGAACTACACTCGACCTGATTCTCGTGCAGCCCGAGATATGTAGGCAACTCAGAGACCGGAGTTCGGTCATATACTTCTCAAGTTTCCTTTAGCCGGGACAAAATAGGCTATTGAGTCAACGTCTTTGCCCGACAACTCTTTTCATCATTACCGGGCAAAGAGGGACAAGTTGTTGACACCCAATTTTGTCCCGCCTCTCTTCCAAAATACCTATTTATGCTCCTAATATTTTGTGGAAAATTAAAAAATATATATATTGTATTTACTATGATTATTAGCCTTTTATCAAAATCGGGGCTTCATTATTATATTTCAGTTACTTATTATTATTATTATTATTATTATTATTAATATTATTATTATTATTATTATTATTATTATTATTATTATTCACAATTTTTATCATTTCAGTATTTTACCAGCTTACGCACGCGCATCGCATTTATCTTTGCATAATTAAATAATAGTATTTTATTTTACTGTGAATTTTTAAAAAATATTATTGCACGACTATTATAACATCATATAATTTTATTACCCGAGTTCTAATAATTACACATTTTGGTATTATGTGATATTATGTCATTCTCAGTACATCGTTAATCAAAATGAGTCTCTTATTTAAATATTGGAAGACAAACTGTTCCTTACACGCAGTCCGTATTTCGACTTACCGAATCCCAAATTAAAGTCCGATTAACTCCTAATATCTTTTGGACTAGCCCATATCTTTTATCTCAATTTTTAAACCCAGTCTATGTTTTTAATTTTAGCCCATTCTCAATACTCAGTCCAAAAATGGACCCAGTCCAAAAAATACCGGGTCCGACCCGCATCAGCTCCAACATAAGGGAAACCCCTAGGGTTTCCCTTTATTCTTTTACTCCTTCCGCCGCTCAAACCCCCTTCCCCTTTCCCTTCTCCTTCTTCGCCTCTCCCAACCCCACCACCGCCGCCTGCGCTGTCACCCACTATTCCCTGTTCCCCGCCACCACACCGCTACCCCACTCCCACGCTCCTCGTCCCCACCTCGCCGACGACCCCCACACCGCTACCCCACCACGCTCCTCTTCCTTTTTCCCCCGCTCCTCTCCCCCTGTTTTTTCTTCAACACAAAAGAACCCCCCAAATCCCCATAAATAGACGGAAGAATCACAGGTTTTGGCCCGAAAAAACCCCCTGAAAGCAAGAGACAACTTTATTTTTCAGTGGTAAAATCACCAGTAATACTAGTTCATTAGCCGCCTCAAAATCTCCGTAAAAAAAACCAGTTTCTTTAGTAAATCATAGTCTCAAACTATCTAGTCAAAATTCTAGAACATTTGTTTTGTTTTCTGCTTTTATTTGCTTTGTGTTGTTGCAAATCCGAGCATACGCAAGTTCGAATTTCAAAGTGTTCGAGGTAGATATCGAAACCCTCGCCTCACTTCGCTGCACCCGAAGAAGGTAATTTGTTCCTCATCTTAGTTTATTTTCATCCTGGTAGCTTAGTTCGTTTATGAATTTTCGTGTGAATTGATTTAGTAATGATTTCATTAATGTATGCAGTCTGCTATATTAGTGCAATTGAAGAGTTTTGCTGGTAATTAAGCAGTGTTTATACATGTTTTAAATCCGGATTAACCATACCAAGACGCTGAATAATTGGTGTTATTAAATTTGATGTTGGTTAGTTGAAGTCCCTTTTAGTCGACAATGTCGTAGCTGTTTTGTTTAAATTGATATGATTGATGTTGGCTGATTAGTTTAAGATTTATTTGGTCTATAAAGTCATGGTTGTTTGTCTAAGTTTCTAGAATTAATGTCGAATAGATAGTTCGAGACTTAGGTTAGTTTACCACATCCTTACTGCATGTTTAAATCGAATTCGATTAACGCTAGATGATAGTTGCTGGTTTGGTTAGCTGAAATTCCCTCTAGCTTACCTTGCCATGACTGTTTGTTAAGGCGGAATATGATCGATGTCAAAAGATTGGTTTGAGGTTTATACTGGTTCATATTGTCATAATCGACTGTCGTGAGTTGAACATGATTAGTATTGAACTAGCACTTTACAATTTCGCTAGCCCATATTGGTATAGTCATCTGCTTTAAGCTTGGATATGGTCAGCACTGAGCATAAGCTTTATGATATGATGTTAACCTCATTTGTCATTATTGTTTCCCTTATCTGAATGGGATTGATGCCTTATGAACCTCTGGTCTGGTTTTTTGAGCTTACATTACTATTGTTGTTCAGATTAAATGTGATTAGCTGTTAATAGGAATCTCACATCAGTAGTAAAAGGCCTAAATCATGAATGTTTGTTGGTTGATATGGGACAGTGTCAGTACAAGTCTGCCTGGTTTTGAATCATAGATGATTGTTGAGTCACCTTGACCAATCTTGATTGTTAACTAATGAAAACTTGCCTAATTTGAACTATCTCAAAATGTGCCATGAAAACAACTCTAACTAGCATTGATGGTGATTTAATAAACCTTGCCTTATGTGTTTCAAGCTGGTTTATATTCTTTATGTATTTGTAGGTCGTTCACATATGTGTAAGGTACTCTGTTAAATCGTGTAAAACATGTTTTAGTAAGATCAAATGTCAGCTTTTTTTTTGGACAAAGGCAGATGTTAATATGCATTTGGATTGAACATCAAATATTAGGATTAGACGAATGTATGTTTCTTTGTCTTGTATTTGCCTGTTGATTAAGAAATGAAGCTGCCCATGTGTGTGTTTACCCGAGATAGTTGATAAGAAATGTGGCCGTGAGGTTGAATATTTATTTGGAAGAGCCCAAAGTAGCTCAGTGTATTCAAAGTACTACGGTGCCTGAATTCGTATATTGGATTGAAAATAGGTAGTGATGAAAACAGGCCTTTTGCCTTCTAAAACCGCTTTAGGTAGACGACAACTACGTATTTGGTTTATTCTCTTTTGGGTATAGAATCGATTTTATATCTTTTTGAATCAAAGATAGATTCTGTGTTTCTTTTTCTTTCTTCTTTTCCTTCGAAACAAGTTGAATTGGCACTCATGCCTATAGTCTGTTTTCTTTAAAGGGAAAGATTAGTTTCCAGTTAATTCCTTACTATAGTTGTAGTTTTAAAACTTACTTCTTAATTTGCGGAGGCTTTTAATGGTCTGTAGAATGGTAAAATGTGAAAGGGTATTTTGAGTCCAGTTTGGCTTCTGCTTGTTTTGTCTGCAGCTTTCAACTCCTTTATCTGAAAAATTGGTTTGAAATCTCATATGCATTCCTGATAAATGGCTACTCATTTAGTTATCAGAAATTAATCTTTGATGCCCGCTGTCTGATTGGTTATACTGATGCTCCAAACACTCACTTTGACTTATCTTCGTATACTCTCTAATCTGATTTTCTGTTTGTGGTATAATATATCGCGAGGTATACATAATATATGAACCTTGGTGTACACCAAGTGTATACAAGGGTCGCATATCAGCGTATACTCTTGCAGATATACCAAGTATACCCTGAATACTCTACATATATCAGTTGTCGCACGTATCCGAATTCTCATACGTGTGGTGCACAATAGGTGCCATATAGTTTGATTCAGTTTGTTTGTTGCCCTGTTCATATATCGCAAATATGTAGCGGCTGAATTGCGTATACATGAAATATGCCTATTATATATCACCTAACCGACTTATTTTTAGTGTATATTTTTACATGTTTCACCATTTCGTTGGTTGCATACTAATCCTTTTCCTTTTATTTTTATGCATGAACATCGCATACGAGTCCGAGGGACTCGTTCTTCTTCCACATCCGGTGTTGGGCTAAAAGCCCAACGAAATTTCCTTCTCGTGTCCAGCCCTGTCCGCAGCAGCAATATAAAGAAAACACTCACTGGGCCTAAGCCCAATCACGTGAACAGTTCCAGCAATTGGGCCTTAAAATGGCCGGATCCATTTCATCTTTTTCTTTCTCTCTTCCTTATTTTATTGTTGTGTATTTTTATTTGCTTTGAATGGCTAACCTTATCTTATTTTATTAACTCAGATGAATCCTAATGAATTAGTAGATTTAGTTTTAGTAATGGGTAGTCAGTTGAAGGAAGATTAAAATTAATTCCATAAGTTTTGTCCTCTTTTCATGTTAAAACTATGTATAACGTATAATAATTTCGGGATAATTGAGTTGCAAAGCGGCATTATATATATTTTAAAGGAAGGGGATCATATTTTATATTTTTATCCAAACATTTCAAAACGTCATTAATATGCAAGTATAAACTCAAGTATATTTTATAAATAACTCTTCAAGTTCAAATCAATCATGCATTTAATTAAGCATAGTCAATAAAAGATAATTAAAAGAGAAAGAAAATTCACTTCCTTTTACTTCCCATTTAAAAAAAACAGTCTAGATTTTTCTACATAGTCATATTCATATCACACTATCTTATTCAAAGTTCAAATTTGCGAAGTCTTCTATTAAAAACTATTACTCATATGCAAATTATCTTTTACAAGTTTTATTTTAAAAGTAGTATTAGTATTTAAAATCATATCAAACATATCTTTAAGCGTTATTTAGCATTTCAAATCTTCTTTTGCCAAACGGCATTTGAAATTTCCTTTCTATGTAAATTATCATATTTTTCTATCAGTCTTATTCTAGCTAGTATTTCTTATTTAAAGCCTTAGTAATATCTATAAGTATTATTTTAAATAGTATTATTACATCTTTTTTTTTCTTTTTCTTAAAAACTTAGCAATAATTTACAGATTATTTTCTTAACATTATATTTGCATTTAGTCTATATTAATTAACCTAAGTTTGGTCGGATAACCGTAAGTTAACGGATTCTAAAGGATGCCTAACCCCTTCCCTTTAGGATAATATAGAGCCCTTACCTAGAATCACACTGGTTAAGCAGACTACTAATTGAGGTTTAGTTTTAACTTTGCCTTAGTTAACATTTAGGTGTCCTAATTCACCATTAAATCAATTAGGTGGCGACTCCTTAAAACAAAATAAATAGGAATCACCAATACGTCATACTCCCTAAATCCATCCGGATTAAAATGGGGTGCGACAGCTTGGCGACTCTGCTGGGGAATTTAGGTTCTTAACCATAACAACTTAGGTTAATAGTTAATTTGTTGGATATTTTGTTTGTTTTTCTTTTTTTGCCTTTATTGTTGCTTTTTCCTTATATGCTTTTGGTTGTTTTTATTTTATTCCTTATGTAAATTTTCTATGTAATATGTATGTTATTGCTTTCCTTAAATTGGCATTCCGCTCATATTTCTTCCACTCCTGGAAAACTCACACATATTCACACACTTAAAGCGGCTTCGCAGTTTGCGCCCGTGCACTACTAAATTACCCCTTTTAGTTGGATTGGTCTTGTGGATTTAGTCGATCGGCGGTGCAGTCGACGGCCACGGACTTTCCACTTCCAAGTTGTCCGCTTGGGGGAGCCTTGTGTCATAGGAAAACCATTCTTAGTCTACCTAGGTAGAGCGAAAACCAAAACCTTGTAAGGACATGCATCATTTTAAACCTAGGAGGCTTAATACCCTTGGTGTATTAAGTCCATTAGTCAACCTTACCAAATGTACAAATGAGTCTATGACTCTAAGTGACACTACTCACTATCTATGTGCATTATTTGAAGGACAAATATGTAGAATATGTAGACCTAGTACTCTATAGACAAATATTTCGAGGAAACTGACCTTTTGTCGCAGGTTGCGTGGAGCATTCAATTAATGCCGGAGGTCGAAGACAACCAAAGAAATTAGTGAAGTTGAAGTATTAGATATCTTAGGTTCATTTTGAGATGTATTATTGGCATGTAATAATTTCTTATTCTTGCAAATTACTTTTAGGAGGAGTTGTGGAATGATACATAAAAGACATGTTTGTCCTTCAAATATTCGTTAGGCCTACCTCTGGCATAAAGAGGTCCCTTGCATTATAAAACGCGATGTATTATGTGCAATAATGTGTTTATATGCAATAATATGTCCTTACCGTATACTGACTCATTTTCTTTTTTCTTTTTCTTGTTTTATCTTTTTTCTTTTTAAAATTTATTTTTCAAAATAAAAGGTTGACTTGTGCTAAAGGGGAACTGGCGGAGCATCCATATTTCACACGGTCTAGAGCCAAGAAATCAGACTCTGACTCATCACTAATCATCTGGTTAACTAAAAAGACTCGTTCTAAAATGGATCAAAGTTTGATCAATGCAACCACTTCATCTGAGCCATCTCTTAGTTTGCCGATCACGAGTGATCCCACATCTTCTAATCAACCAGAAACACATTTGGAGATCATTGCTCGTTTGGAGCGACGGGTTGCTGAATTAAGTCACATGGTACTTCACAACCGGTCATTTTCTCAAACGCCACCACATATGACTCCATCTCATGGGGTTCGTCAGACTTTGCCTATGCCACCTCCATTCCCAAATTTGGACGAATTTAACCAAGCAAATTATTTTACCACCTCCCAGCCGGTTCGTTCCGAACCCCTCACTCAAAATGCTCCCCTTTTATTTACAGCCACCTCTTCAAAAGCTCAGTTCATACCGCCGACACATGATGTTACCAATACGCATCAAGTTCCACCCATATATACTTACACCACAGCTCCACCCATGACACAAATCCAGGGACAATGTCGCACAGATGTTGATCATTATGTCGAAGTTGAAAATGAGGCACGGTCAATTAATGATGAAATGATAAATAGAAAGCTCAAAAGTTTGGAGGATGCCATGAGAAGTTTGCGTGGACTTGGTAGTAACCAAAGCGTGAGATATGAAGAATTATGTGCATTTCCTGAGGTAGAATTGCCACCAGGTTACAAGATTCCAAAATTTGAGAAGTTTGATGGGTCGGGGAACCCTTTCTTCCATTTGAAAGTCTATTGTGAAAAGTTGATTGGTGTGGGGAAGAATGAAGGGATAAGAGTCAAACTATTCAATCAGAGTTTGAGTGGAAAAGCCTTGGAGTGGTATTCTAAGCAAGATACAACCAAATGGCGTACTTGGGATGATTTGGCAAATGCTTTTGTGGATCACTACAAGTTTCATGTTGAGATCGCTCCTGACAGAATCTCAATTACAAAGTTGAAGAAGAAGTTCACCGAATCATTTCGAGAATATGCTATACGGTGGAGGGAAGAAGCATCTAGAGTACACCCACCCATGGAGGAGACAGAAATGGTTACTTTCTTCATTCAAGCGCTAGAGCCGGAATACTATGAACGTTTGGTGACAATGGGTGGAAAGACTTTTGCAGAGGTGATCAAAGCCGGGGACATGATTGAAGATGGCATTAAGACAGGGAGAATAACAAGTCTTGCGGCTTTACAGTCTACTAGTAGGGCCATACAAACTGGTACTCTCGGAAACGGAAACAAAAAAAAGAAAGAAGCAGCATCGGTAATGGCTTTGGGAAACACATCATACCACCATCAACAACCCCCGCGATATCATTCTAACGCTCACCACTCACAATATTTCCAATATTCTCCATATCCATACAACCAAGCTTTATCATCTTACCAACCTCAATCACCACAAATTTCCTACCCCGTTTACAACACACAACCAGCATATCGAGCTCCACGACCACCAACATACCCAGCTCCACCATCACAATCTCATTATCCGAACAACGCATCCGCACCTCGCCCAAATAAACCGTTTCGCAATTTTACACCATTGGGAGAGCCATTGAGCGTTGTTTTTGAAAGACTGCAAGCTTCAGGCTTAGTATATCCTGTGGAAGGTAGAATTCTGGATCCACTACCTAGAGGTTTTGATCCCACCAAAACATGTGCATATCATTCGGGGGTAAAAGGTCATTCCACTGATCGTTGTTACGCATTGAAACATAAGGTTGAGGATCTTATTGAAGCAAAACAGATCACGGTCAAAGCACCAACACCAAATGTGGTTAACAATCCACTCCCGACCCATGATGGGGCCACGATAAATATGATTGGAATAGATGAAAATGTTGATGACCCAGCCGAATTTATAGTGCCTGTGGATCGTGTGGAGGATCATGATCTTGTAGCCGTTGCTTCTCCGGTTGTAGTGATAAGGGGTTGTGTGCCTGTCGAGATATTAGGAGCTTCATCAACTCCTGTGGAAGTAGTTCAAGCACCAAATCAGTTACCAGTGCTCGATACAAAAGCCGTACCATGGAATTATCAACAAACTGTGATGGAATGTCGAGGAAAGGACACGATCACTGACAAGGTTAAGACATCAGGAATGACAAGGTCTGGAAGATGCTATTCCCCAGAAAAGCTAGCTAGATTGGGGCAAGCTAAGGAAACCAATGTACCTCCCAAAAGGGTCGTGACAGATGTCGAAGCAGAAGAATTTTTGAGGAAGATTAAGGCCAGTGAGTACTCAGTTGTGGATCAGTTGAAAAAGACCAATGCCCAAATTCCTATTCTCTCTTTGCTTTTGAGTTCGGATGTGCACAGAAATGCACTCTTGAAGATTTTGAATGAAGCATATGTTCCAAGTGAAACAACTAGTGAGGAGTTAGCTGGGATGATCGAGCGCGTGCTTGACAGTCATCGAATCAGTTTCGATAATGAAGAACTGCCGCCAGAAGGATGCATGCATAACAAAGCGCTCTATATAACTGTCAAGTGTCGTAACATGTTTGTGGCTAAAGTGTTGATTGATGGGGGTTCTGGACTTAACATCTGTCCATTAACAAGTCTGAAGAAGATCGGATATAATGTTAGTGAGCTCAAGACAAGTGATGTGAATATTCGAGCATTTGATGGGGCTCAAAGGCGCCCTATTGGAGAAATAGAGTTGAAAGTGTTAATTGGTCCTGTTGAATTCATTATGGATTTTCAAGTACTGGATATTTCCACGACATACAACATGCTGTTAGGAAGACCGTGGATACATCTGGCTGGGGCTGTACCATCTACTTTGCACCAAACTGTCAAATTCGAGTGGGATCAGCAACAAATATGTATACATGGAGAAGGGGATACGTCTTTCTATCGAGAGCAATCCATCCCATTCATTGAGGCAGAAGGAGGGTTCGACGGAGCAGCTTACCACGCTTGGGAGGTTGTGAATGTCACTAAAGTGGGTGAAGTCTGTCAAACTCAAGAGTTTAAAAGGTCATGCGCCGCGATTATGGTTGCAAAAGAAATGCTGAGAAATGGGTACCAACCTGGATTTGGGCTAGGGAAGACATTAAATGGGCGGGTTGAGCCAGTCGTTCTCCCTACGCAACAGTTTACATTCGGTTTGGGATATGAGCCAACTGAGGAAGAAGTGAAGAAAGCACGAAAGAATAAAAGGAAAAAGATTGCATTGCCAAAACCCATTCCTACCATCGATCAAACTTTCTCAAAACCTTCAGATCTGATTGTTGAAGTTGCCTATGATGATATCGTGGAGGGAATCAAGAACCTGTTCATGGAAGATGAAGATGATCATGCTGTGATAATTAAAGACTTTGCTGAAATATTGACTTTATAGGCTGTTGAGCCAGGACCTGAGTTGCAGAATTGGACCTCTATCTTAACCCCAGCCCGCCGGGAGTTTCAGTAATTTAAGTTTAAATTTCCTTTTGTAATAGGCCGGAGGCATCAACTAGAACATTTAGTTCCTTTTGTCATGCTGCCTCTATGTTTTGTTACGGCCTTTTTGAATTCGGAGTTTGTCATTTTTGTTATGTAACGAACTACGTTTGGCCTGACTTCCCGTTGGATACGTAGGCAGCCCACATCGGGTTCGGCCACTTTTTCAAAATATTTCAGTGTTTTGTTGTATGAGTCGAACTACGTGTGGCCTGATTTCCTTTTGGATACGTAGGCAACCCATATCGGGTTCGGCCCTCACTTTTATTAAAAACAAAAACTGAAAAGTTCTTATTTTGCTCACGAACTACGTCTGGCCTGATTCCTTTGGGATACGTAGGCAACCCGAGGTGGGTTCGGCCCTTCTATTTTGAAATTTTTAATATCTTCGGTTTGTCCAACCATTTTGGTTCCTATAAAATACATAAGGATTTTTATATAAGATTTTGGCCTTCCTACTTTTTAAATTCATATGTCCTAGTATCTTGAAACTGGGACAAATTTTTGAAATCGGTCAAATCACTTTCAAAAAATTTCATTACAACTTTCTCACTTTTCGATTGTTTAGAACCAAGTGCCTCCAGGACTTGAAACTGGGACAAAATTTTGAAATCGGTCAAATCGCTTCCAAAAACTTTCATTATAAGTTCTCACTTTTCAATCGTTTAGAGCCAAGTGTCTTCAGGACTGAAAACTGGGACATATTTTTAGAAGTAGCATAAAAGTGGTTTTAAATGTTTAACAATTTTAAATAAAAGTCCATCCATATATTTCTAAAATGCGGATAAATTCAAAAATAGAGTCTTCCTAATCATTTTACCTATTAGAGCCACTAAGTATTTCCCTTCGAAACCATCCAAATCTCGTTATTCTTATTTTTGCAAAATACACTTTTATGACTGAAACTCCCCAGGCAAGGCAAAATATGGGATGAGGTATCGAAGAACGTGAACGCGACCGAAACAAGGATCAATTCAAAGGCCAAGTTCCCCGACCTGCACAAGTCAACCAATTTTCTTTTAAACTCACAAGTTTTCTTTGATGAGACAGGTTCATTAACATGAATGTGGTGCATATTTGACTCTTCTTAAAATTTTAATTATGCACGTGATCAAAGAGTTAGCTTTCTTCAAAAGGCAAATATTCTTCAATGTGGATGTAAAGTCAGCCTGCGCTAAACGATGGACGTTGTTCCACTCTTCATGAAATTTTGATCGCAACAGTGGACATGAATTTATCTTCCCAACTAGGGACTGCGAGCGTAATTCTTTCAAACCCAGCTATTTACATATTCTTACCACTAACAGTTGTTTTAGCTCGTGGCATTTCACGATGGATCAAGTGCACATAATCGTGGATTTAACCTTCTTCAAAGTGGATACTGACATGGGACACCTGTTATTGGTTTGAATTCCTCAACTTTGTCATCACTTTGTACATTTTTATTTATTTCAAGTCGCTAACAAGTTCTTTTAGAATGTGGTATTTTTAATAAGATAACAAGATTGAAATCTTGCGTCGTATATTAAATTGTGGGGATAATTATGGATTTAACTTCCCTCACAAACGGAACACGGATTAAGATGTGGATATAAATGCGGATACCTTTCTACAATACTATTTTTTTTAGTGGACGTGGATTTACATTGTGGATGTGGACGTGGAAGTAGAAGTAGATTTATATCGTGGGAAAGAATGTGGATTCATATGAACATTGTGGACGTGGAAGTGGATTTATTTTTAAAGTTTGTGAAAGTGGAGGTGGATTTATTTTCTTGCACCGAGGAAAGTGGATGTGGATGTATTTCTTTTTGCATTGTGAAAGCGGATGTGGATTTATTTTTTGTACCGTATAATACGGACGTGGAGGTGGATGTGGATTTATTTGTTGGACCGTATAATACGGACGTGGAAGTGGATGTGCATTTATTTTTGGTACCGTATAATACGGACGTGGAAGTGAATGTGGATTTACATTTTTTTGTACCGTGAAATGCGAACGTGGATTTATATTTTTGCACTGTGGAAGTGGACGCGGATTTATTTTTCTGCACGTGGAAGTGGATGTGGATTTACATTTTTTTTGTACCGTGAAATGCGGACGTGGAATTATATTTTTGCACTGTGGAAGTGGACGTGGATCTATTTTTCTGCACGTGGAAGTGGGTGTGGATTTACATTTTTGTACCGTGAAATGCGGACGTGGATTTATATTTTTTGCACTGTGGAAGTGGACGTGGATTTATTTTTCTGCACTGTGGAAGTGGATGTGGATTTACATTTTTTGTACCGTGAAATGCGGACGTGGATTTATTTTTCTGCACTGTGGAAGTGGATGTGGATTTACATTTTTACCGTGAAATGCGGACGTGGATTTATATTTTTTGCACTGTGGAAGTGGACGTGGATTTATTTTTCTGCACTGTGGAAGTGGATGTGGATTTACATTTTTTGTACCGTGAAATGCGGACGTGGATTTATATTTTTTGAACTGTGGAAGTGGACGTGATTTATATTTTTTGCACTGTGGAAGTGGACGTGGATTTATTTTTCTGCACTGTGGAAGTGGATGTGGATTTGCATTTTTTGTACCGTGAAATGCGGACGTGAATTTATTTTTCTGCACTGTGGAAGTGGATGTGGATTTACATTTTTGTACCGTGAAATGCGGACGTGGATTTATATTTTTTGCACTGTGGAAGTGGACGTGGATTTATTTTTCTGCACTGTGGAAGTGGATGTGGATTTACATTTTTTGTACCGTGAAATGCGGACGTGGATTTATATTTTTGAACTGTGGAAGTGGACGTGGATTTATATTTCAGTTCAGGCGCCCACCTCCGAATGCGGGTATTTTATATTTCAGTTCAGGCACCCACCTCCGAATGCGGGTATTTTATATTTCAGTTCAGGCACCCACCTCCGAATGCGGGTATCTTATATTTCAGTTCAGGCGCCCACCTCCGAATGCGGGTATCTTATATTTCAGTTCAGGCGCCCACCTCCGAATGCGGGTATTTTATATTTCAGTTCAGGCGCCCACCTCCGAATGCGGGTATTTTATATTTCAGTTCAGGCGCCCACCTCCGAATGCGGGTATTCTATATTTCAGTTCAGGCGCCCACCTCCGAATGCGGGTATTCTATATTTCAGTTCAGGCGCCCACCTCCGAATGCGGGTATTTTATATATCAGTTCAGGCACCCACCTCCGAATGCAGGCACCCACCTCCGAATGCGGGTACTTTATATTTCAGTTCAGGCACCCACCTCCGAATGTGGATTCAACTTTCAAAACAGAGGTTGCAAGTGTAACTTCTCCAACCTCGTCTTATTTACACATATATTTCTTTATTGCTAACAATTGTTTTTAGCTGTTGGCTTTTTGACAATATCGAAGTTGGCATCACACATCAACTCGTGGAACTATTTCTTCGGCAGCGAACTGGGGCAATTTGTCGGGAAGGATAATAAGACTTTCCGACACGGGTCAAGGATCTACCTCGAACACTCGTCTCTAATCACAAGTATTCTTTTGCATTCCAACAATTGAATTCTCAAGTCTCTATCATAATACCCAGTGTTATCATAATTAAACACTGGGACAATATTTTGCAAGATTCGCGCTAATCGGGTTCAGGTGTCGTAATTGTTCCAGAACTACACTCGACCTGATTCTCGTGCAGCCCGAGATATGTAGGCAACTCAGAGACCGGAGTTCGGTCATATACTTCTCAAGTTTCCTTTAGCCGGGACAAAATAGGCTATTGAGTCAACGTCTTTGCCCGACAACTCTTTTCATCATTACCGGGCAAAGAGGGACAAGCTGTTGACACCCAATTTTGTCCCGCCTCTCTTCCAAAATACCTATTTATGCTCCTAATATTTTGTGGAAAATTAAAAAATATATATATTGTATTTACTATGATTATTAGCCTTTTATCAAAATCGGGGCTTCATTATTATATTTCAGTTACTTATTATTATTATTATTATTATTATTAATATTATTATTATTATTATTATTATTATTATTATTATTCACAATTTTTATCATTTCAGTATTTTACCAGCTTACGCACGCGCATCGCATTTATCTTTGCATAATTAAATAATAGTATTTTATTTTACTGTGAATTTTTAAAAAATATTATTGCACGACTATTATAACATCATATAATTTTATTACCCGAGTTCTAATAATTACACATTTTGGTATTATGTGATATTATGTCATTCTCAGTACATCGTTAATCAAAATGAGTCTCTTATTTAAATATTGGAAGACAAACTGTTCCTTACACGCAGTCCGTATTTCGACTTACCGAATCCCAAATTAAAGTCCGATTAACTCCTAATATCTTTTGGACTAGCCCATATCTTTTATCTCAATTTTTAAACCCAGTCTATGTTTTTAATTTTAGCCCATTCTCAATACTCAGTCCAAAAATGCACCCAGTCCAAAAAATACCGGGTCCGACCCGCATCAGCTCCAACATAAGGGAAACCCCTAGGGTTTCCCTTTATTCTTTTACTCCTTCCGCCGCTCAAACCCCCTTCCCCTTTCCCTTCTCCTTCTTCGCCTCTCCCAACCCCACCACCGCCGCCTGCGCTGTCACCCACTATTCCCTGTTCCCCGCCACCACACCGCTACCCCACTCCCACGCTCCTCGTCCCCACCTCGCCGACGACCCCCACACCGCTACCCCACCACGCTCCTCTTCCTTTTTCCCCCGCTCCTCTCCCCCTGTTTTTTCTTCAACACAAAAGAACCCCCCAAATCCCCATAAATAGACGGAAGAATCACAGGTTTTGGCTGGAAAAAACCCCCTGAAAGCAAGAGACAACTTTATTTTTCAGTGGTAAAATCACCAGTAATACTAGTTCATTAGCCGCCTCAAAATCTCCGTAAAAAAAACCAGTTTCTTTAGTAAATCATAGTCTCAAACTATCTAGTCAAAATTCTAGAACATTTGTTTTGTTTTCTGCTTTTATTTGCTTTGTGTTGTTGCAAATCCGAGCATACGCAAGTTCGAATTTCAAAGTGTTCGAGGTAGATATCGAAACCCTCGCCTCACTTCGCTGCACCCGAAGAAGGTAATTTGTTCCTCATCTTAGTTTATTTTCATCCTGGTAGCTTAGTTCGTTTATGAATTTTCGTGTGAATTGATTTAGTAATGATTTCATTAATGTATGTAGTCTGCTATATTAGTGCAATTGAAGAGTTTTGCTGGTAATTAAGCAGTGTTTATACATGTTTTAAATCCGGATTAACCATACCAAGACGCTGAATAATTGGTGTTATTAAATTTGATGTTGGTTAGTTGAAGTCCCTTTTAATCGACAATGTCGTAGCTGTTTTGTTTAAATTGATATGATTGATGTTGGCTGATTAGTTTAAGATTTATTTGGTCTATAAAGTCATGGTTGTTTGTCTAAGTTTCTAGAATTAATGTCGAATAGATAGTTCGAGACTTAGGTTAGTTTACCACATCCTTACTGCATGTTTAAATCGAATTCGATTAACGCTAGATGATAGTTGCTGGTTTGGTTAGCTGAAATTCCCTCTAGCTTACCTTGCCATGACTGTTTGTTAAGGCGGAATATGATCGATGTCAAAAGATTGGTTTGAGGTTTATACTGGTTCATATTGTCATAATCGACTGTCGTGAGTTGAACATGATTAGTATTGAACTAGCACTTTACAATTTCGCTAGCCCATATTGGTATAGTCATCTGCTTTAAGCTTGGATATGGTCAGCACTGAGCATAAGCTTTATGATATGATGTTAACCTCATTTGTCATTATTGTTTCCCTTATCTGAATGGGATTGATGCCTTATGAACCTCTGGTCTGGTTTTTTGAGCTTACATTACTATTGTTGTTCAGATTAAATGTGATTAGCTGTTAATAGGAATCTCACATCAGTAGTAAAAGGCCTAAATCATGAATGTTTGTTGGTTGATATGGGACAGTGTCAGTACAAGTCTGCCTGGTTTTGAATCATAGATGATTGTTGAGTCACCTTGACCAATCTTGATTGTTAACTAATGAAAACTTGCCTAATTTGAACTATCTCAAAATGTGCCATGAAAACAACTCTAACTAGCATTGATGGTGATTTAATAAACCTTGCCTTATGTGTTTCAAGCTGGTTTATATTCTTTATGTATTTGTAGGTCGTTCACATATGTGTAAGGTACTCTGTTAAATCGTGTAAAACATGTTTTAGTAAGATCAAATGTCAGCTTTTTTTTTGGACAAAGGCAGATGTTAATATGCATTTGGATTGAACATCAAATATTAGGATTAGACGAATGTATGTTTCTTTGTCTTGTATTTGCCTGTTGATTAAGAAATGAAGCTGCCCATGTGTGTGTTTACCCGAGATAGTTGATAAGAAATGTGGCCGTGAGGTTGAATATTTATTTGGAAGAGCCCAAAGTAGCTCAGTGTATTCAAAGTACTACGGTGCCTGAATTCGTATATTGGATTGAAAATAGGTAGTGATGAAAACAGGCCTTTTGCCTTCTAAAACCGCTTTAGGTAGACGACAACTACGTATTTGGTTTATTCTCTTTTGGGTATAGAATCGATTTTATATCTTTTTGAATCAAAGATAGATTCTGTGTTTCTTTTTCTTTCTTCTTTTCCTTCGAAACAAGTTGAATTGGCACTCATGCCTATAGTCTGTTTTCTTTAAAGGGAAAGATTAGTTTCCAGTTAATTCCTTACTATAGTTGTAATTTTAAAACTTACTTCTTAATTTGCGGAGGCTTTTAATGGTCTGTAGAATGGTAAAATGTGAAAGGGTATTTTGAGTCCAGTTTGGCTTCTGCTTGTTTTGTCTGCAGCTTTCAACTCCTTTATCTGAAAAATTGGTTTGAAATCTCATATGCATTCCTGATAAATGGCTACTCATTTAGTTATCAGAAATTAATCTTTGATGCCCGCTGTCTGATTGGTTATACTGATGCTCCAAACACTCACTTTGACTTATCTTCGTATACTCTCTAATCTGATTTTCTGTTTGTGGTATAATATATCGCGAGGTATACATAATATATGAACCTTGGTGTACACCAAGTGTATACAAGGGTCGCATATCAGCGTATACTCTTGCAGATATAGCAAGTATACCCTGAATACTCTACATATATCAGTTGTCGCACGTATCCGAATTCTCATACGTGTGGTGCACAATAGGTACCATATAGTTTGATTCAGTTTGTTTGTTGCCCTGTTCATATATCGCAAATATGTAGCGGCTGAATTGCGTATACATGAAATATGCCTATTATATATCACCTAACCGACTTATTTTTAGTGTATATTTTTACATGTTTCACCATTTCGTTGGTTGCATACTAATCCTTTTCCTTTTATTTTTATGCATGAACATCGCATACGAGTCCGAGGGACTCGTTCTTCTTCCACATCCGGTGTTGGGCTAAAAGCCCAACGAAATTTCCTTCTCGTGTCCAGCCCTGTCCGCAGCAGCAATATAAAGAAAACACTCACTGGGCCTAAGCCCAATCACGTGAACAGTTCCAGCAATTGGGCCTTAAAATGGCCGGATCCATTTCATCTTTTTCTTTCTCTCTTCCTTATTTTATTGTTGTGTATTTTTATTTGCTTTGAATGGCTAACCTTATCTTATTTTATTAACTCAGATGAATCCTAATGAATTAGTAGATTTAGTTTTAGTAATGGGTAGTCAGTTGAAGGAAGATTAAAATTAATTCCATAAGTTTTGTCCTCTTTTCATGTTAAAACTATGTATAACGTATAATAATTTCGGGATAATTGAGTTGCAAAGCGGCATTATATATATTTTAAAGGAAGGGGATCATATTTTATATTTTTATCCAAACATTTCAAAACGTCATTAATATGCAAGTATAAACTCAAGTATATTTTATAAATAACTCTTCAAGTTCAAATCAATCATGCATTTAATTAAGCATAGTCAATAAAAGATAATTAAAAGAGAAAGAAAATTCACTTCCTTTTACTTCCCATTTAAAAAAAACAGTCTAGATTTTTCTACATAGTCATATTCATATCACACTATCTTATTCAAAGTTCAAATTTGCGAAGTCTTCTATTAAAAACTATTACTCATATGCAAATTATCTTTTACAAGTTTTATTTTAAAAATAGTATTAGTATTTAAAATCATATCAAACATATCTTTAAGCGTTATTTAGCATTTCAAATCTTCTTTTGCCAAACGGCATTTGAAATTTCCTTTCTATGTAAATTATCATATTTTTCTATCAGTCTTATTCTAGCTAGTATTTCTTATTTAAAGCCTTAGTAATATCTATAAGTATTATTTTAAATAGTATTATTACATCTTTTTTTTTTTTCTTAAAAACTTAGCAATAATTTACAGATTATTTTCTTAACATTATATTTGCATTTAGTCTATATTAATTAACCTAAGTTTGGTCGGATAACCGTAAGTTAACGGATTCTAAAGGATGCCTAACCCCTTCCCTTTAGGATAATATAGAGCCCTTACCTAGAATCACACTGGTTAAGCAGACTACTAATTGAGGTTTAGTTTTAACTTTGCCTTAGTTAACATTTAGGTGTCCTAATTCACCGTTAAATCAATTAGGTGGCGACTCCTTAAAACAAAATAAATAGGAATCACCAATACGTCATACTCCCTAAATCCATCCGGATTAAAATGGGGTGCGACAGGGTCGCATTCCAAAACTGTCCCAGTTTCATGCTCCTTCGTTTGGGGAATATTAAAATTTGCAGTAAATAAGACCGAGCCTTATATAGGCTGCCTACGTATCCTGCATCCGACAGGAAATCAGGTCAAACGTAGTTCGGGTAACATGCAAATAGGAAAAAAAAAAATCTACCCCAATATGACCGAGTCCCTATGTGGGCTGCCTACGTATCCACCGAGGAATCAGGTCAAGCGTAGTTCGCCTGGTGTGTAAAAGTTTTTTTTTTTTTTTAATGATGCAAGAGATTAGTTTAGAGAAGATCATGATTGATCGGGTGCAAGACAGTTGAATTTAATGTACCCGAGAGTTACGAAGTACTGGCGGGTTGCAAAATGTCAAGGACAAGAGGCCTGTGAGATTGTCCTTCGACTTGCATGCTAGAAATTGAGATTAATAGGTGCGCGAAGATAAATTTTAGCGACCCAGAATGACGCGTTTGACTGAGCGAAGACTCCGCAGAAGCAAGGTACTTGAACAGTCATTCTTGAACAACTTGATGGCAAAAAATTGAACAAATATCGAGAAGTGCCATTTGATAGATTGTACCAATAAATTTGGACATCTACCAATTTAAGAAACGATAAATGCTGAAAATGATAGAATTTGAAAGTAAAAGTTCCATGACGTAAACCGAGTGCAAAATGGATTCTACGAGGCATGGAGCTAACGGGTCAAATGTTCCGTCGTTTGAGACCGAAGATCATACCCGTAAAAGAAGGACACGAAAAGCTCTAGAATTTGCAGTTTGATGCGAGACAAATTGTCCGACACTAATAGATTTGAGTAACTAAGCGAATAACAATAAGAGAATGCCTATTAAAATAAAGTTGGAATGATAAGAGCTAACTTTAGGATTTTCAAAGCTAGTTCATGTATGCGAAAATTAGGAAATTTGCTCCGACGATTAGAAATTTGTCGAGAGTCATGCTAAGAATGCGAGTGACCTTAAAGGTGCTCTAGAGTGGCTAAAGTGCGCTAACCGCGGAATAAATAGTTTTTTTTTTGTTTTTTTTTTTTTTTGAAGTGAGGATGATGCAAAAATAATTAATGAACAATATGCAATTGTGCGGCAAAGCAAATATGAATTTTACTTTTCTTCTGAAACAAAAATGATGTTAGCAAATATCAAGTAATAACTTTTTCACAAATAAATTCAAATAAGAGCCTTCAAATAAAATTAATTAATGAGCTTGGCATCAGGTGATAATCGCAAATAAATTCAAAAGCAAGCATATTGCAAATAAATTTAAGTAAACCACTTAGCAAGCAAGCAAACGCCTTATAACACAAACATTGATAAGACGTCCTAATATGCAGGGATCTCTTTATGCCAGAGGTAGGCCTAACGCGAATTTGAAGGATAAAATATACGATTATATATCATCCCAATGTGCTATTAATTAAAGACCCAAAAAATCTTGGTACAAAGAAAATTATTACAACTTGACTTTCATAAGCTAACTAACAATGAGAAAAGTCCTTCGTCATCCTTGAGCCTCTTGGTTGCTTGCATATATTCACCGATCTTTCGTCGATTTTGGATAATGTATGACATAGCCAAAACTCCTCCCGTTTTGATGCCTTCTTTAACACAGATCTCTCTTTGCTTAGCTAAAACTGTATCTAATTCTTGCATGATGTTCGCGTTGTACCGATTTATGGCTACCTGCGTTCACAAACGGTTAGTTCTACCTAAATAGCACATGGTCCACATAACGCACATGTTTATCCTTCAAATCAATGCACATAACGTGATAACTGTCGCTTGGGGTCATAGACCCACTCAGACATTTGGAAGAGGTTAACTAATGGACTTAATACACCCTGGGTATTAAGCCTACTAGGCTCGTGCATGTCCTTAAAAGGTTTTGGCTTAGCTCTATCTTAGGCTAACTGGGAGTTGTTTTCCTATGACACAAGGCTCCCCCAAGCGGACAACTTGGGAGTGGAAAGTCTGTGGCCGTCGACTGCACCGCTGATCGACTAAATCCACTAGACCAATCCAACTAAAGGGGTAATTTAGTAGTGCACGGGCGCAAACTGCGAAGCCGCTTAAAGTGTGTGAATATGTGTGAGTTTTCCAGGAGTGGAAGAAATATGAACGGAATGCCAGTTAAAGAAAGCAGTAACATATTAAAACATAGAAAATTTCACATAATAAAACAATCACTTAAAAGAATATAAGAGAAACAAATAAAGCAACAATAACGGCAAAAATAAAGAAAACAACCAAACATCTAACGAATTAATTATTAACCTAAGTTCGTTATGGTTAGAACCTAATAATCCCCAGCGGAGTGGCCAAGCTGTCACACCCCATTTTTACCCGGAGGTTAAAATTAGAAGTATGACGTATTGGAGATTCCTATTTTTTGTTTATTTGTTTTAAGGAGTCGCCACCTAATTATTTATGGTGAATTAGGACACCTAAAGTTTATTAACGTTATGTTTAAAGTTAACTCTGTTTAAGGTCTGCGAAACTTAAGATTCTAGGTAAGGGTTCAATTAGTCTAAAGGGAAGGTATTAGGCACCCTTTAAGACCCATTAATAATGGTTAACCGACCGGACTTATAATTGATTAGGCTAAGTATAAATTAGTGTTGTAGAAAAGGAAAGTAACTTTTAAGTATGGCTAAAGTTATAGATAGACATGTAAGAATGCCATTAAAAATAGAACTTGTAGAAAAATAATAATTTGTATACAAAAAGTACTTTTAATGCTATTTTGTAATACGACTCATAAATGTTGTTAAGGTTTCAACTAATGATATTATTATTATTTTTAAAATAAAGCTTGTCAAAGATACGTATGAGTGGACGAAAAATGTGAATTAATGCAGCATTTTGATAAATATTTGAAAAAATCAAATGGTGAAATATTAGTCATTTTGTATTTTAAGAGTACGAATAAAGTACAAAAATAGTTAATGCGAGTTTCCTTTCATCTCTTTTATCATTTTTTTAGAACTATACTCAATCAAAGTACATGCAACTTGGATAAATCTAAAAGGGTCATTTCTACAAAAACGTATGCTATAATTCATATTGGTCTATTCATTACGTTTGAATTCTTTAAGATAGTGAAAATAAATTATGATTCCCTTAGCTAGAAAATATAGCAATACTATTTTTTAAGAATCAATTGTTTTAATATGTAAAAATATTATAGATGTCGTAAATAACTATAATATATAAGGAGAGTGAAATCTATGGGCTAATCATGAGTCTCTCCCTTGAATTAAGCTACCCATTATGTTAAAATTAAACCCACTAATTTATTAGAGTTCATCTAAGTTAAGAAAGAACAAGAATACGATAAAGTGTTAGTCGATCCATACAAGTCAAATACACAAAAGAAAATAGAATAGAGAAAGTAGATGGGCCTAGCCCGTTTAAAAGCTGTGGTATTCGGCTCTTTTGCTATCTGGGCTTGGCCCAAGAATTTTCTTTTATATGTTGCGGGTGGAGGACGACTCGAGAAGAGAATTTCGTTGGGCTTTGGCCCAACAACGAATGCGGCAGATGATGAGTCCCGAATTAGGACTCCATTTTTCCTCCGATGTGTACATGTAAAGAAAAAAAGGATAAAGAGATTAGTATAGGATCATCATGCGATAAACTCAACAGATTTCGATAGAGAGTATATGAACGAAATAAATCTTGAATGCATTATGAGAAAAACAATGGCTTATAGATATGCTAAAGCTGTAACTGAAAGCAGATTCAGGTCATATAAGAGGGCTACTACCATGTTCATTCACACATCAAGAGAAAAAAAAGATAAGGAATTAGTGTTCTAAACAGCGGACTGATACTAAACTTAATTTTGAACAAACTAAACAATGCAGATACGTTTAGCCGGTAGACACATGGTGCTAAAAATACTTCAAGACAATTCACATTCTACTGCATCAGCTTTTTAACAGAAACAGGGGATTGCCCATGATTAATATGTTAATGACTCCTAAACAAGCAACAAGGAAAGGAATTAGGCAAAACGTAGCCGATCCATGTTCGGATTAGAATGTCCATGAAGGCAAGAAAATGAAGCGAGACACAAAACAAACCAAAGTTGCACATATACTTCAACGAGCAGGTCCGACGGATTGTTTCGGAAGGGCAGTCACCAATTTAAAACAAAAGAAAAAGAGGAATCTGAATCGTTTAAATTTATATGCTACTCAAGCATAACCACCAAACATCTACGCATGAAAGTTACAAACACATATCTCAAAGGAGAATTGTACTTATCCAAAATGTATGCTAGTCAACGAACAATGAGGTCACTTAGGCATACTGAAAAATGAGGTCGCTTGCCACTCTTTTACAATGAATCCAGAAATCACAGAAGCTGGTTAAAGGACTAATTTAAACATATCAAGTTTAATCGAAATTTGGATTTGTACTTAACAGAAGGTTTCATCTAGACTGAAATTTCTATCCCAAAATTATCAAAACAGACCTCACGTTTAATGACGATGGTAGACATTTCTGTTCTGGATTAAATAAACAGCCGCCATAGAACATAACACATGATATTAGCAACTACATGAAGGAAAACATCACATACAAAAGCTCAGGACCTTAAAACAGTTGAATATACTTAACTGCTGAATCAAGTCTATGAATACAGACTAACGCAAGCATCGATATTTAATCAAGCATACAAGCGGCCTTGGCACCTAATCTAAGTTGAATTACCAACAAACACCATGATTAACATGTTAAGCAGGCTTAGAACTACACTGCACAGGATTTACCCAAAAGCTTAACCAACTACAAAAAATTAACTCACATATGCATCAAATAGAAAAATGAAAATGCACTACAAGGGAAAAGGGGGAATCGCCGACCTGTTTTGGGTACAGTGAACTAGGTGTGGGAGTCTCGGATCGATGCT
Source organism: Lycium barbarum (assembly GCF_019175385.1). NCBI lineage: Eukaryota > Viridiplantae > Streptophyta > Magnoliopsida > Solanales > Solanaceae > Lycium > Lycium barbarum. Next base: position 89,963,545 of record NC_083348.1, read on the forward strand.
CGAACACGACGAATTTGAACTTGAACTCAACAAGAAAAGAAATGCAACTAAATGTAGACTTAACGGAAGTCGCAACTGAAAATCGGTTTTTTTGTTGAAACCCAGTTATATTTTGTAAGCCACTCGATATTTCAAAGGCATACTCCTTCAAATCAGTTTCTGTGTTAGACTTAGGCGACGACAAGTTGAGACTAAATTCTAGCCAAGTTTTAAATATCAGTTGCAGCCCATGCTAAGTCATTTTGAATAGATAAAGAGCACTAAAATCGTGATCGGTTCATACTTCGTAATTCACAGACCAAAACAAAATGAAGCGACGACGCTCACAAAATCAGCTAAGCTCTATTGAATTCTAAATACAACAGAAATGCAAGGTTAAGAACACTAATTTGATATTTCAACAGCAACAGAACATATGTGATTTCAAACCCACAGATGATTTCAAACCAACATTATCGGCTAAAGAAACTACACAGCAGACGATACTACCTTTTTGTGGTACAGTGAAGTGGGTGTCGACGTCTCGAATCTACGCTCGAATTTTAAAGTAACAACAGAAGGAATAATCCACTTAATCCTTCAAAGAGTATTTCCAGGGATAGTAAAAATGTGAATATTTTAGAAAGGATTCAGGCGTCTGAAAATGATTCCGAAACAGAATGGAATTTTAACATATCTCCGATTTAGAGTAGCAGTAGAGACACAGAAAGAATGTTGAATATAGCCCCCCCTTTGACAGAAAAATTCGTCCTAGTTTTATAGGGTTTTCGATTCGGGTTTGAGGAAGAGAGAGAGGAGCGTAGGAGTCAGCGGCGTGGGGGACAAGGGGAAGTGGAGAGGAGCGGATAACGTGGGTGACAGGGGAAGTGGAAGAGAGCGTGGAGAGAGAGAGATGAGTGAGAAAGGGAAGGGAGAGAAAAAAGAGAAGATGATGATGATGAAGGAGGCGGAAAATGAGGGAGAAAGAAAGAGATGAGAGGTTAGGGTATTAGTATGTTGGGCCGGGTCGGGTCAAAAGAATGGGCTAGTCCGTTTGGGCTGGCCTATTAATTTTAAATGTGGGTTGAAAATGTGGGTTAAGTATTAAAGATGTGGCCTAATTATTTGGGTATGAAAATGATATTGTATTTGTATTTTGGGCCATTAATTTGGCTAAAAATATATTGGTCCTTCCTCCGCTATTTTAATTATTTTCGGGCTTCTAATTTAATAACTGGTATAATATATATTATGTAAAGACAATAAATAATTAATATGTAAAAAAAAATAGATATTTTATAAAATGCTGTCTTGTAATTAATTTAACGAGTCCAAACTCAAAAAAAATGAAATGATGACAAAATCATCTAAAATTTGTAGTAAAGTGATACTTGTAATGTCAAAAATAAAAGTAATGATATTAGTAGTAGTGGCAATAAAATATTGTAAAAATAAAGTATTTAGCTCGTCAGTAAATTTAGAAAACCGAGTAAATTAAATAAAGGAGGGACAAAATTGGGTGTCAACACTACACTTTCCTGTTTATTTTTTTTCTTTTCAATCTCCAGCTTCGTGTTTCAATCGTATTTCAAACACCTTACCCAGCATACATCTTTCATACCATTACTTACCTGTGTACTGTGTAGCTTCCAATATCATCAGTCGCTGTCTTACGTCGATACCGTTCTCCAGCTGAAATCAGAGGTTAGAAAAAAAAGGAATTCATTTCCTACAGCGGGCTCTATCGCACGATCTAAGATTCAAAGAAAGGTAACACCCTAGATGTCCTGTAGCCTCCTGTTTATAGATGTGGTGCACAACACACCGATAAACAAGACTCTACTAGATACGGTCTGTAGACATTCCGAGGACAAACCGCTCTGATACCACTTTTGTCACGACCCAACCCCGTAGGCCGTGACTAGTGTCCGTGTTGGACACCCAAACGTACCCAATAACCCAAACCAGCAGACTAGCAGATTATATAAATATAAAAGTCAGTCGACGTTACTAGTGTCACAGAGGAACATATATAGCACATGGAAGCCGATAAGGCTATCACAAATCATAGCAACCCAAAACATATACAGAACCCACATGTATGTCTACAGACCTCTACAGAACATAACAGAATCATAAGACGGGACAGGGCCCCGTCGTACCCCTGAATAGCGTACATATATCCAACAGCAGCAGACTGTACCAGAGTATAGGCTCTGGACAAAAGAGCGCTCCAGAATAGCAGAATAGGTGTCCTAGGCAGGTGGGTCAGCAAATCTGTAGTCTGTACCTGCGCGGCATGAAAACGCAGCCCCCGAAGAAAGGGGGTCAGTACGAAATATGTACTGAGTATGTAAAGCATGGAACGTAGTAAACAAAGTCATAATCGAAACAGGAGATACAGAAAATGAACGGAATATCTAGATTAGCAAAATGCTGATCATAAAGCATAAATAGTACTTACAGGAAACGTATGTCATACCTGGTCCCATTACGGAACAAAATCATAACCGGAACAGAACGTACAGAAATGTGAGTGAGATGTCCAGAGTATCAAATGCATATTTTCAAAACATGAAGAGTATGTACAGAAACATATGCCATATCATATCCGGCCCCTGCCAAGGGACTCGGCAGACAGAACGTGGTCACCCCCCGACACTGGTGCCACAACACATAAGGATCAGAAAAGGGGAATAACCCCGTAACATAGCATATCATATCAGATGGCCATATCAGATCATATCATATCAGAATAGTGTACATGGCACAGCATACTCCACAACCCATGTACATGTATACCTGCCCCCTCACATCGAGGCACGGCGAACAATGCAGTAGAAGTCGCTTGAGAACATATCCTGGCCCGGGCTCAGTAGGGGAAACATTGAGGCATCCACGAGTGGAGTAGTGAGAAACTAAATGCAGTATAAAATATCATATATTTCCAGAGACTCAATGAAGCATATCGAATAACAAATCGAAATGATGAAACTGGACAGAACTATAGTAAGCATATTTCGGATGTCATAATGGATTACGGATGCATAATCTTTCTAAGTTCGTTTCCAAGTTCCAAAACAGTTTACAAGACTTAATAGAATATTTAAAACAAGTTTTATTTAGTAGTTACAAGAGTAGTTAAAACATTTCTTAAAAAAAACGCTCGAAGACAAGTCATAACCACTAAAAGGGTAAAATCGGAAATAGTGGACCCACCTCGGGACAAACGAAGCGGTGGGCTCAAATTACGTATTTAAAGCTTATAAAGTCACCTACGGAGGTTCTAGGGGCATTCCATAATTTTCTAAACAATTTGCGGAAGTTTGCACAATTCTTTCAATAAAGCATACTTATAGGGTTCAATTCCATTGAATGAAAAAGGGGTATTTTCAAATGCGGATTCCGATGAGCAAAACACTTTCCGAGGCTCAAATCCGATCCTAGTACACCTAGGGAATGCCAAAAGAAGAATCGGGATAGCTTTACATACCTTGTATGCTCTTTACGCCTTTCCAAATTCAATTCCCGTTTCGCCCAAAATCTGTAATTGGTCACATTTACCAATTCTCAATTTCCAATCTTTAAGTATTCAATCTTTATTCATAATTCCCTACAGAAATTTGGGCAGCATCTCCCCTATACATATAGCATCCCCGAGAATTTAACTCGGCCAAAACAATCAACAACAACCCAACAACAACATCAACAACAACAATAGTCACCATAAACACAATATAACTTAACTAGCTATCTTTCCAACATAATGTCATAACCTTCATTTCAACTTCAATTTCCAAACTAATCTCAATGGTTTCACATTCATCATTAATCTAGATCATCACAATATAATTTGGAAATATTTCATATCATTCCTACGAAATATTCACAAGATATACAAAATATACAAACTTTCCACCAAAACATAATTCACCCAAAACTTCAAATCTTCAACCTACATATTCATAACATATTTCCACCTTCCAATTTCATCAACCATAATCATAATTTACATCTTAACAACTTCATTTCCATAATATCTCAAAATTATTCTAAGGTGATATAATCTTCTACATTCCAACTTCAACCAAAATTCATTCAACTTTCATTTCCAATATAATTTTCACCATAACCACAACTAGAATACAACATAAAATTCAACTCATATCATATATACAACAATATACACACACGGCTACATACATATATACATACCCACTTTGCAAACTTCCATATTTCCATAATTTCTACTCATTTCCACATACCACAACATAAACAAACCTTCATAACATAAGAAAAAGGAATTGATTCTTACCTTTTTCTACAAACTTCTTCACTTGAACAAGTTGTCAACTTGAAGAAATAAGTGCTCCTTCTTCCAAAACAACTACACCAAGTTGTAGAGGACACTTAATTTAGTAGGAATTCAACAAGAAAATAATTTTAGAGGCAAGATTTTGAGGGGTGATTTTTCTATGGCCAAACCCGAAATGGCCTTATTTTTGCTCTTCTTTGTGTTTGTTTTTCTCTTCTTTGCTTCATGAATGTTCTTGGTTGAAAATGAAGACTTAGCCCCTTTTTATTATTAATCACATGACTAATTTAAATGGGCTTGGGTCCTTTATTAAGGACCATGGCCGGCCACCTCCTCACTTGGGCCTGAATTTTTCTTTTCATTTTTTTGGGCCAATTCGGTTGGTCCCGAGTTGGGCCTAGCCCACTGACCTTTCGACCTTAAAACGTTCATATCTCCTTGTACCGACGTCACCTTGGAACCCACGACCTATGGATGGAAAGCTAATTCAATTATCTACAACTTCTATTTCTTGGTATATTTCCAAATTCCAAACTTATAATACCGTTTTTGCCCCTCCAAGTCAGGTCATCCGAAAACGTTTTCATAAAAATATTCGTTTGGAGGGCTTCCACTTTGATTTGGACCAAGGGTACTTCATGAGTTGTGTTTAACTTCACATATGTGATTCATATAATTTGTCACATGTCCCAAAAAAAGTCTTGATGTGTGGGCCCCACCTTAACTTACAATTAATCCGACGTTCAAAAATACGGGATGTAACAGCGATGATGACACTTCAATATTTTTATAATCACGTGCCTTATTCATAAGAAAAAATGATTAGTAGCGTCATAATTGAAAAAATAGAAAATATCACCAATTGAATAATGGAGTCTATTTCTGCGTAAGAAAAAACAAAACAAAAAAGTGGGAGAAATAATCGGGTAAAGGAGCAAAGATATTTTAATGTGTAGGAAAAGTAAAATAGGAAGAGAGAGAATATTTTAATATTTATGGATAAGTTATTGATTATGTAAACTATGATTAGAGCCTTGTTTTAATCAATTAAATCTTAATTATTAGTTTTAACCAATGTCATGTGTCCCTAATCTAAGATAGAACTTGAGAAATATATAGAGAAAGAAAATGAAAAGAAGCTCAATCCCATTTGAAGATGGTCAGTGCTTTCAAAATTTGTGTCATTTTATATTCAGTCGGAATAACATATAGCATGCGACGGTTTGGTCTCCAAATTGCAAGTCTCTATTTCTCTCTTCTTCTTTTTTTATTTTTTATTTTTTATTTACCAATTCACTGATCATAAAACAAGACTCAAAAGTATGCGTTGCTTCTATAGTAAAGAGAGGATAAACTTAAAAATTAATCAAAATTGATGAGTAATTTTAGCCTATGTTATCTAAACAGAAATTGTTAACTAATCTATGTTGAGATCTGTAACAGGAGAAAACTAAATTTTAGATTGAGTTGGGACATGAACAAGAGAAACTAAATTTTTCATACTGCGAATTCTTAATTTGCTTCTAATTAGAGGGGAGAATTTCACTTTTATTGTTTAGATTTCTTCTCCAAAATCGAAGAGTATAAAACAATCGAAGTTATGAATACAGCTCAATATTTCTTCTAAATTTTTTTTAAAGCATTACACATAGTCAAGAAGATTATGCAGAAATTGTCCTAATCCATTGTCAAACAAATTCAAAAAACAAAGTTCCATAAGTGCACAGTTCCATAAAATAAACTTCAGTCGTGCATTTTGAATTTTATATTTATCTGATCTACTAGCCACTTTTAAAAGTCTTCACAGCTTAGAATATTCCCACTACTCTGTAATGATCCCTATATCAATTAAGCTTTTATGAACAAGACAAAAACTAGCCAAACAAAATAAAGCAGGCTTCTTGAAGTTGCCGCATCTTCAATCAAATAATATCAATACAAAATGTTAAGTGTCTCGCATTGGCACCATTTCGGTAGACAGAAAAGATCAAAACTTTTAAGCACCCACATGATTATTAGATGACTCAGGCTCATCCACAACTAAGAGAACTAATGAAAGTAATCAGTAGAACCTGTTGGACAAAAGTGTAGCAGGTTTACAAGTTCCAAAAAGATCCAGCGGTGCCATCACATGTTGATTTAATTAGGCCATTGCTCTTATCTCCTCCTATTGTATTCTGCCTATAAATACCAACTTTGATGCTTCAGTTCCATCACCAGTTTGAGACATCCCCTCATCAAAGAAAATAACCATAAGAGATGGCTACCGTTTCTTCAAAACGCAATCACGTTCGCTCAATCAGTTTGCCTGGGAGATCACACCCTATCATCCAGAGAGTTGAAGAGGAGCTAAACAAGCTCAAATCATTGGAAGTATCAGTTGCACCATCAGCTCTGAGCAATGGTCTAATCGGTTTAGAGAAATCATACAAGTGCATAGACGATCTTCTCAACTTGCCTCAAGCCCTCCCTCAGAGTCTAAATGCAAAATGGCTTGACAATTTATTGGATAAAACGGTGAGGCTTCTTGATGTTTGTGGCACAATAAAGGAACTTGTCTCACAATGTAAAGAAAATGTAAGAGATATTCTATCTCTCAGAAGGAGAAAAGGAGATTCAACTAAAGATGACAGCGTTGAAAGATTTACCTCTTTCAGCAAGAAGATCAAGAGGGATGCCAAAAGATCTGTCTCGACTTTGAAACAATTGGATCAGGAGACTGCAGTGCCACTCTTGCTAGATGCAGATCAAGATACAATAGCTACAATTAGAGCACTAAGAGAAGCTAGTGCAGTATGCATTTCATTTTTTCAAATGCTGTTGTCCTTTTTGTGTGTGCCACTTTTGAAGCCTAAGCCATCAAAATGGTCATTGCTTTCAAGATTGGTACAAAAAGAAAGAATAGCATCTGAATGCCAAGAAGAAAACTTGAGCTTGGAAACCTTTGAGGCTTACCTTGACAGCTTTGAAGATGGATTGGAGGCAACATTTAGGCGTCTGATTAGATCTAGAAGCTCGCTCCTCAATATTTTCTCCAGCTAATCTGGCAGTCGTTATACCAAACTGGAAATTGTATACAACAGTTTTTGTAGTTATGCTAGAGATACACAATTTTCAAGTGAATGAATATATACCAATTTCATCTCTCTGTATATGTTGTATGTGGAATTCACCAATAGCCCAAACTATTTGTTGAAGTAGTTCTCTTAAACTAGGGGGTACTTGAAACAGACAAAACTCATAGCACGTCGATTACATACTTTCTCTCCATAATTGGCTTGATAACTCAAACGAAGGAGACCTCGCGTGTACAGTCCAATGAAGTATTTCTTCTTTATTCTCCTTATCCTACAAAATCTATTTCTCTATCTCACACCAAACCTTTACTTTGTGAGTTCCTATGCATTTCTAGACTGAGGTAGATGGATAAATAGTTGACCTGAAGAGTGATGCTAATCCATAACATGAATTGCAGAAGAATGGGGTCCGAGCGGAGGCAGCTTCACCATAAGTGCTTGCCAACACGCTTTGATATAAAAGAAACCTCCCGCTATAAAGAAAGATCAAAAGCCTGAGTCCCCTCGATCAGCCTCCCTTAAACCTGAACTGGTCAGTCAAGATACCCATCACAAATAAGTTAGATAATGTAGTTCATGATCTGCTTATCTTTAGTTAATATTCCAACTAGCTATGAGACCACTGTAACTTGACCAGGTATGATCCATTATCTGTCTTCTCGAGTTCATTAGAAGCGGTAGACCTAATCAAAAAGCTTATCCTATATCCTTAAATTTCATCAAGCTCCCCAGACAAATTAATCAAAAAAAAAGACTGAAATACAAGTTTTTGAAGCCATCAACACAAGGATTTGGCATCAGATCGCAGGCAAAGCAGCCAACAGAGTGTTCTTTCGAATTGGCCAAAAACTCTGTTCTCTTCTCATTTGTATTTGTGTTATTAATTTCAAGCAATAACTTTCCCCATTAGCCATGGTGCAATTTAGTAATCAACTAGTTTTTATCTTAGAAAATCGAATACGGCAAACAACCACACATACATGTATAAATTAAATATGCACAACATGTCCATTTGAATATTGGCCAAAATATCTTTTCAGATCTTCTCATTTGTATTTTGTGTTATTAATGGACATCAGCTCCTCCAAACGAGACAGCCTCGGTGGAGCCACGTTGTTAGCATCCTGATTGCACCACCAAGTGATGCGACAATGCGTACTAGTTAGGGAAGGGCCAACCTGTAATTGAAGCCCATATGAAAGCAAAAGCACATAATTTTTTCATTTAGATGACTCTGAATACTTACAAGAATGACTAATTATTAGAGCTTTTGTTTGCCAAATGCATAGGAATTTACCAAATTCCAAGGGATACCCACATGGCCACATTTCTCTCCTTGAATGCCTATTTGCTTATATAAATGGCCATTCTTGGTACTTATTGTTCATCTCAAAGTTCAGCTCTTTCAAAACATAGAAACACTAACAACCATGGCTGCTTCTTCTTGCCACATTAGGTCAATTAGTTTTCCCAGCAGACCACACAATGAAAGAGTGGAAGAGATTCTCAACAAGCTCAATGCAGTGGAAGTATCTGCTGCATCAACAGCAGAGACTATCTGCAGTAGTCTACTTGTTTTGGAAGACCTATACAAATGTGTTGATGATCTTCTTAACTTGCCTCACCTCTCCCAACATGGAAAATGGTTTGAAGATTTATTAGAAAAATCCATAAGAATTCTTGATTTTTGTGGCACGATAAGGGAATTAGTATCACAATGTAAGGAAAATGTAAGAGATGTAGAATCCTCTGTCAGACGGAGAAAGCAAGATTCAAACACAGAAGCCAACATAGTCAGATTCGCCTCTTTTAGCAAAAAGATGAAGAAGGACGCCAAAAGATTAGTCTTCTCCTTAAAGCAAATGAATGAGGAGTCTGAGAGATTAGTGTTCCAAGATACAGATCCGGAAACAGAATTTGCGATTGGAGCAATAAGAAAAGCCAATACAACATGCACTCTGATTTTCCAAATGCTCTTGTTTGTTCTTGTGTGTGCACTCTTGAAGCCTAAGTCATCTAAATGGTCACTGGTTTCAAGATTTTTGCATAAGGGAATAGCATGTGAAGTCCAAGAGCCAAACATGAACATGGAAACCAGGGTAGAAATTTTTGAGTCTCAACTTGACAGCATTGAGAATGGATTGGAAAGAGTATATAGGTGCCTGATTAGATCAAGGAGCTCTCTCCTAAATACAGTTTCCTTCTAAACTGTATAGTTGACCAAATTTTGTATATATGATAGAAAATGACAATATACAGGTGAAAGATTATATGACAAATATGATCTGTGTCTCTCTTTTTTCGTGATTTTGTTCCCTTCAGCGTGCAATAAGCAGATATCTAATATAACAATAGAATGATATTACTCTTACATCTAACAAGTTTTGAGGGCTGTTTCAACCACAAATCATCCATAGGCTTTTCAGTATTACAGGATAAGATTGTGAATCTCCAATTTATGTTGTCATTTTCTATTCAATGTGAAAATAAGATACAGCCATGCGATAGTTTGGTCTCCGGATTGCAGATCTCTCCATCTCTTTAACAATTTTTTTTTTTTTAAATTATTTATCGGCTGATTATCTAAAGTAACTCAAATAAGTAAGTTGTTTAAATGTAGAAGAAAGGATAAACTTAAAAATTATTCAAAGATTGATGAGTAATTTAGCCTATTTTAGGACCTAAACAAAACATAAATTGATAATTCTTTCAAGGACACACACTATATTAATTAGGTTTGCACGTACAGTTTTACTGTGTTTGTCTGTTCATTAGCTTCATCTTCCTTTAGATTATTTCGTCTTAAGAGAACCCTTTGTGTTTCTCCCCATGCTAACCCCCTGAGGGTTGATGAACAAGCGAAAACTAAAATTATAATACTGCAAGTACGTAATTATGTTTCTAATTTGAGGGAACAATTTCACTTTATTGTTTAGATTTCTTCTCCAAAGTTTCATAGAGTATAAGAAACTGAAGGCATGAAGACAGTTCAATGTTTCACAGGTATTAGAACTCACGTACCATGACAGAAACTGCGTCAAGGGTAATATCTGGACAAGAAGGCACTCTTGCACATCTGAATATGATATACTATTTCTTTTCCATTCGCTTTGCCCACCACATCTTATCACTTGCTAATCAATTAGATAGTACAGCTCAAAATCTGCTATTCTTTGGTCCGTATATCCAACTACTTGTGGAAACCATCATTAGTAGGACCACGTAAACTTGTCCTTTCTGAATTTAATCTCATAATTATAAGAAGCATTACACCTAGTCAAGAAGCTTATACAGATGCGCTCCCACTCCCAGCGCCTTTTCAAACAAATTCAAATAACGAACTTCCATACGTGTACAATTCGATAAAATAAACTTCAGTCATGCAATATGAATTTTATATTTGATCCACTAGCCCCTTTAAAATCTTGACACTTTAAAATATTCCCACTAGTCTTTAATCATTTATATCTCAGTTATCCAAATATTCTGTGTTCTAGTAGTTGACAGATTTAAGCTTTCATGGAGGAGGCAAGGGTACCTGGCCACCTATACATTACAGAAAATAACTAAACAACTGAACAAATAAAGCAGGCTCCTTGAAGCTGATGCATCTGGAATCACATATTAACCAATAAAAAATTCATGCATCACGGTATTGGCACCATTTCAGGAGACAGAAAAAGGCAATTCATTCAACACCACATGATAATGAGATGCTGCACGTTCATCCCATAACTATGAGGACTAATTAAAGTAATCAGTAGAACCTTTGTTGGCCAAATGTATAGCAGGTTTACGAGTACCAAAAAAATCCAGCAGTGCAATCACATGCTGATTTAATTAGGTTACTGCTCATTTTGTCTCCTCCTATGGCTGTCTGCCTATAAATACCAATTCCGAAGTTTCAATTCTACCACCAGTTTGAGATATACCCTCATCAGAGAGAAAAAAACCATAAGAAATGGCTGCTCTTTCTTCAAAACCGAATCACGTTCGATCAATCAGTTTTCCTGGGAGATCACACCCTACCACACAGAGAGTGGAAGAGGAGCTCAACAAGCTCAAATCATTAGAAGTACCAGCTGCACCAAAAGCAGACACTGTGTACAATGGTCTACTCGGTTTGGAGAAATTATACAAGTGCATAGATGATCTTCTCAACATACCACAAACCCTCTCCAAAAATCTAGATGCTAAATGGGTCGACGATTTATTGGACAAATCAGTGAGGCTTCTTGATGTTTGTGGCTATACAAGGGAACTTGTCTCACAATATAAAGAAAATGTAAGAGATCTTCAATCATCTCTCAGAAGGAGAAAAGGAGATTCAACTACAGATGACACCGTTGAAAGATTTACCTCTTTCGGCAAGAAGATCAAGAGGGATGCCAAAAGATTAGTGTTGACTTTGAAACAAATGGATCAAGAGACTGCGGTACCAGTCTTGCTAGGTGCAGATCAAGATACAATAGCTGCAATTAGAGCACTAAGAGAAGCTAATACAATATGCATTTCAACTTTCCAAATGCTCTTGTCCTTCCTGTGTGTGCCACGTTTGAAGCCTAAACAATCAAAATGGTCATTGCTTTCAAGATTGGTACACAAAGATAGAATAGCACCTGAAGTCCAAGAAGAAAACACGAGCTTAGAAACCAGGCTGGAAAACTTCGAGGCTTACCTTGACAGCTTTGAAAATGCACTAGAAGCTACATTTAGGTGCTTGATTAGATCTAGAAGCTCGGTCCTCAATGTTCTTTCCTGCTAATCTGGTAGTTGTCATTCCATACCTGTAAATTGTATATACAGTTTTGTAGTTATGTCAGACATACATAAACTTCAAGTGAAAGATTATACACCACTTATTGCCACTCTCTCTCTCTCTCTTAGATCAAAATTTAAAAGGTTATGCCTGTGAGTTTCAGCACAAAGAAAGCACTTAACAGTATCTCTTCATACGTGATATCAGGTTAAGTTTGTGTAGCTCATATCCATTGAAATGGTCCTTTTAAACCTAGAGGCAAACAGATAAAATACATAGCACATTCATTACATACTTGCTTTACATAATTGGCTCCAAAGATCAAACTAATGAAGGACCAAAACGAGGATGAAGAATTTCTTTATTACTTTACTTATCCACAATAATTTTATGCATCACTGATAAATTAAAAATATAGTTTATGATCTGCTTATCTTAGTTCATAGTCCAACTAAATATGGTGACCACTGTAACTATGACAATCTTGATTTCACCATATGTCTGAGATAATTGGAAGCACTAGATCTAATCAGTAAACTTATCCTATGTCCTTTTTTTCTAGTTCCTTAGCCAAAAGCAACAAAGAAAAGAAAATCAATATCCAGCACAAGGATCTGGCACCAGATCAGCGGGCAAAGCAGCCAACACAGCATTGTCTAAAACAATTAAATGGAAAAATTACTAATGCAACTTCGCTCAACTCAATATCAGTTTAATTTGACAGACTATTGCCGCATTGCTCAGCAAGCTTAATTGCATTGCTCCCAAAGAGTCCACTACCAGTCCCTGAAAACAATGACCTGTATGCTCCCCAAAAATAGATTTAAAGGGAACTTGACTAAGCTAAAATGTGGCTGGAACTCTTTTGAGGCTCAGCTTGACAACTTCAGTATAATTTGGAAGGAACATAGGTGCCTGATTACATTACAGGGTTCTCTCCTAAATATCTTCTCATGCTAATCGGGAAACTTTATTGCAAGAATGTGAAGTTGGCTAGTCAGTTTTCACGTATATAATGTTCATGGGAAGCTTTCCACTTCCCTTTGACCTGTTGGTCGTGCCTCATGGTGCACCGTGGCTAGATACTAAGTACAAGTGGCATGGACAGGCCCACTAGACTTTACACAGCCAACTTACAAGTGTGTCTGCCTAAATTAAGAGATATTCAATCCTCTATCAGAAGGAGAAAAGGAGACTCAAGTACAGATGCCAGCTTCACCAGATCACCTCCTTCAGCAAGAAGATGGAGGAGGAGCCCAAAAGTTAGTCCTGGCTTAACGCTTAAACCAAATGGATGAAAGATTGGTGAATCAGAATTCCAAGATTCAGATCTGGACACTAGTGCTAAGGGAAGCCAACTTAATGTGCACTTCAATTTTGCAAATGCTCTTTCTTATCTGTCCCGGTTTTAAAGCTAAATTAAATCATCTAAATGGTACTGGTTTTGAAATTGGTGCACAAAGGGAAGAATAGCATGTGAAAGTCAAGCAGACAACACTAACTTTGAAACTTGTCTGGAAACCTTCGACGGTCACCCTGAGTGCTTTAACAATGGATTTGAAGGGGCGTGTAGGTGCCAGATTAGATTCTCTCCATCTGGTTCATTCTGCATTCTTATGAGTTCCTTTCCCTGCATACTTGAAAAATAAGATATCTCAAATAGAATGTGAAAGTCATGGTTATAACTCACAAAAGTTTGTAAAAAATGTAAAACTTCCTTCTCTTTGCTCCAGTGGGTGAGTTGTAGATTCAGTCAATAATTTAGTAAACATTAAACAAGAACAACATAACCAGCCATATATGCATGCACAAAACTAAATATTTAAATTTCCAATACACTCATGTATCCATTATTGATTTAATTAAAAATTGCTCCTTGAGTGGCAGCCACCAACTGCTGGACTAATTAAAAGGATGGAAATCATAGCCATATCTTGGAAATCTTTAACCACGACAAGGAGAAGATGTTCTTAGTTGTAATCTTCCGAATGGATCAAAGAAAACAGCAGGAGATAATTGCACTGGCAAATATTAATTAGCTCTGCCCATATGATTTTTGATCTGTGTTTGTCTTGTCACTTGTGTAAAATTCAGCTTCCTTTGATCAATGTGTCTTAACAGAACCTTTGTCTGTTTCACCATATGCCAACCATGACGGTAATAATTACAATTTTACTGTTTAATTCTTCACTAAAATCGCTGAGTATAAAAAATTAAAGCATGATAATAGATCAATTCCACGGATATTAGAACTCACCAACAAAGTCAGAAACTGAGTCATGGCTAACATCAGGCTAGAAGCCCACTCCTGCAATCTGATGAAGTATTCCTTTGTTATTTCACCTTGCCCACCATGTATTAACACATTTGAACCAATTAGATTACACAGCTCATATGTGCTCTTCTATAGTTCATAAGTAAGCTACTCGTGGAAACAAAACCAAGTACATTAGGCCTTTCAGAATTTCTTGGAATTACTGGAAACATTACACCTAGTTGAGAAGCTTATTGAGATTTGCTTCCAACCCCTTCCCAAACAAATCCAATAGAAAACTTCCATACATGCACAATTTCATAAAATAAACTTTTTTTTTGATTAAGCACCGGGTGTCCGGGTCTCTTTGAGCCCCGACTAATCCCAGGGGTGCACAGGCCCTCGGCAAGGAGTTTCCCGCAAGTGCACCACGGGTAATTCAGGGTTTTACCCCAGTCCGATGGCCCTCAGAAATTATTTGCACCCAGTGGGTTTCGAACTTGAGACCTTGAAAGGGATCACCCCAAGGCTCAAGCCAATTACCACCAGATAAACTTAAAAACTTAAGTCATGCATTATGAAGTTTATATTTGATCTACTAGCCCTTTGAAAGTCTTGACACCTTAAAATATTCCCATTACTATGTAATTATTTATATCTCAATTATCTAATTATACTGTGTTATAGTAGTTGATGGATTGAAGCTTTTATGGAGGAGACAACCTTACCTGGCCACCTATTACATGATATAAACTAACTAAACAACTAAAGAAATAAAGCAGGCTCCTTGAAGCTGATGCATCTTCAATCACATAATAACAATAAAAAATTCATGCGTTATTGGCACCAGTTCTGAAGATAGAAAGGAGCAAATATTTAAAACTCCCACATGATTTTTTCAGATGCCTGACGTTCATCCCATAACTATGAGAAATAATGAAAGTGATAAATAGAACCTTTGTTAGCCAAATGTGTAGCAGGTTTAAAAGATTCAAAATATCCAGCTGTGCAATCACATGCTGATTTAATTAGACCATTGCTCATCTTGTCTCTCCTCCTATGGTTGTCTGCCTATAAATACCAACTCTCAAGCTTCAAGCCAACACAAGTTTTAGAAATCCCTTCATCAGAAAGAAAAACATAAGAAATGGATACTCTTTCTTCAAAACCTAATCACGTTCGATCAATCAGTTTGCCTGGGAGATCACACCCAACCACACAGAGAGTTGAAGAGGAACTAAACAAGCTCAAATCATTGGAAGTATCAGTTGCACCAGCAGCTGTGAGCAACGGTCTACTCGGTTTGGAGAAATTGTACTAGTGCATAGATGATCTTTTCAACTTACCTCAAACCCTTCAAGCCCTCTCCCAGAGTCTACATGAAAAATGGCTTGACAATTTATTGGATAAATCAGTGGGGCTTCTTGATCTTTGTGGCACAATAAGGGAACTTGTCTCACAATGTAAAGAAAATGTAAGAGATCTTCAATCCTCTCTCAGAAGGAGAAAAGGAGATTTAACTATAGATGACAGCATTGAAAGATTTACCTCTTTCATCAAGAAGATCAAGAGGGACGCCAAAAGATTAGTCTCGGCTTTGAAGCAAATGGATCAAGAGACAGCAGTATCGGTCTTGCTAGATGCAGATCAAGATACAGTAGCTGTGATTAGAGCACTAAAAGAAGCTAATTCAGTATGCATTTCAACTTTCCAAATGCTCTTGTCCTTCTTGTGTGTGCCCCTTTTGAAGCCTAAGCCATCTAAATGGTCACTGCTTTCAAGAATGGTAAACAAAGAAAGAATAGCACCACTAGTCCTGGAAGAAAACATGAGCTTAGAAACCAGGCTCGAAAGCTTTGAGGCTAATCTTGTCAGCTTCGAAGATGGATTGGAAGCAACATTTAGATGCCTGATTAGATCTAGAAGCTCACTACTGAATGTTTTCTCCTGCTAATCTGGCAGTTGATATTCCATATACTCTAAATTGTATATAACAGTTTTGTAGTTATGTAAAAATGTGCCATCTTCAGGTGATTGAGTATACATCAATTTCATGTCTCTTTCTCTCTCTATATCTATATAGTATATATGGACTATGGAGTGTGCATGAATATCGCCATAAACACTGTTAGCAGGAATATAATTCAATACCTGAAATGGAGTCCAAATTTAACAGGTTATGCCTAGATTTGCAGTATATAGAGAGAGTTTTGCAGTATTTTTTGAAATCTGATGTCAGGTTAAGTTTTATCTGGAAAATAGTTTTAAGTTGTAGTGCATAAATTAACGAAGTCTCACAACAAACGCAATGCCAGGATGAGAAAACTGAAGATATTACTCTACCTATGATACTAGATATGTTGAGGGGTCAAAAAGAGAATACCTAGCATGAACAGATAGGAAGGTCTTGGGTGAAGGAGAATACCTATCATGAACAGACAAGGTCTAGGGTGCAACCAAGGTAGCACTGCTTACAATCAACATCAAAAGCCAACTAAGGTATTGTGCATCTAAATAAGGGGGTACAGTAAATAGCTTTCTCACACAAACATGAGGGCAAATATATATTTCTCAGTTCTTAGCTCATGATGAGCTGATGAGTAGGCATTTTGAACCATTGATTCTGCTTTGAAAGGCGCTAGTCAACATTTCCAATTTACTGAAATAAGATTTCATGAATCACACCTTGATGATAACATCCATCCTTGTGGACGAAAAGACATATTAACAAAAGAAACACAACAATGGGGATGGGGTCTGTCTCAGATACCAGGTTAAGAAAATGGACCTTCGGCCTTACTCAACCTGGAAAGCTAACTCATGAGGTATGGATTTTCAAAGACATAAGAAGACAACAAGCCCGTTCTATGAACCAATGTGGGGCCACTTGACAGTGACTATACTACATATATGAGACTTTATTTTGATATTTATTCCTAGAAATGAAGCATCTTGAATAAGCAATGCACATATATGAGACTTTATTTTGATGTTTATAAGACTCATTCCTAGAAGTGAAGCATCTTGAATAAGCAACGTCCGAATAGGAAACAAATGATATTACTAGAAGTAAGACAGAAATTATTGTGATGATATGTTTAACAAAATAAATAAAGCATAGGAAGAAGAAGTCCAACTAACCTACTAGAAAGAAGTTACGCGGAAAGTTTGTCTTCTTTTATGTCCTTTTGTTGTCTACATTATTTAGAAAAGGCATAAGCTTCTACCAATAGAACCCTATATGTTTCAATGAAACGTCAAAGACAATAACCATGAAAAGTTCACAAGAGCAATGACAAATTCTTTGAAGTCAAAAACTCAACCACCTCACTCGATCAATTATTTTGCGTTCCAAATCCCATTGTAGCAGTCTAAGGATTGAAGAAGAATGAGGGAAGATCAAGGCATTTGAAGCATCATCCCAAACAACAGCAAGGACAAATTGGAGAAGTATATTACACCTATAGACGTCACTGAAATGTTTGGATGAGTTCCTCACGCAGCCATCAAAACAGCAAGCCATGTTTACGTATTTACTCTAGCATGATATGGACTTCATATCAGAGACAAGGAACAAGTCAAAGATGCAGTTTGCTCTTGCAGGAAAAAGAGAGATTTGAGCATTGAGCGCACTGCAAAATGTGTGACATATAGGAAGAACAGGAGAAAGGTTGTCAAAAAGTTGGTCAAAAAATATTTGAGGCAAGTTGACAGTGTAGTTAAGGATTTGGTACCAAAAAAAGTCGGGTCCTCACCATATGTACAGTACACCATGATGATAGTATTGAGCGAAGTAAGAGTAACTAGCACTTCCGTTTTCCGATCTGTGTCATTATTGTCAGAACCAGTTCTGTGCCTAATTAAAGCAGATAGTCAATGGATAAAGATCCATGCACAAAGGAAGTCTAGCAAGTGAACTCCAAAAGAAGATAACAGCAATGAGCTTTAGACACTGCACTCTGTAGCTTATCAGATAGGCAATGAACAAATTGCAAAATAACAGAATCTGGTTTGGAGAAAGCAAATAGGAGACATTTCAGACTAAGGTTCAAAACATTGAGAACCGCATACAGACTAAAACAGTCTATCTTCCGGAGCTTAATCCATCAAGAACCTTAACATTGTTTCTTCTTAAGATCAATGTTGTATATTCTTGTCAAAAAAGAATGTTGTTTATTCATTCCCCCTGAAACTACCTTCTTGATAGGATCAATGATGGAACAAAAGCTATCACTATGTAAAATTAAAGAGAAACATTGGTGAACTCATCCTCGAGCTTTGATAATAAGAGAAAACTCAAAAAGCAGTGATCTTGAAAAGAAAATGAACGTCATACACATATACACAGAATTTCTACCCTATGGCCTAGCCCCCTGATAAAGGGACTTTTATCAACTTACTCGAAGCATCATAGACTCAATCCAATATTACCTTACTGTATCAACAACAAGAAAATGAAAAGGAAAGAAAGATGAACATACGCGAAGTTGTACCAAAAACTGCAAAAACATAGTAAATGGACCAGAGAATAACAAAGGAATTTAAGGTTCGAAGATACCCCTTTTAAGTGATACATTCACTTCTCAAAGATGAGCAAAGAATACATTTTTAAGTCTACCGGAGCAAGAACTATACTAACCTATTGAAGCTCACCGGCAAACAAAAGACATCATTTCCATCATTGTTTTTGCACAGAAACGATCCCCAAGCCAAATGTATCTCTTTTTTATTTTGACACCAACCAGTACTACTAAAACATAGACAAGGCAAGTAGTGCATGGACTAACTTATGTCCATCTCAAAAACTTAAAACCCATTTTTGGGAACTAAATAAACTCTAGCCTTAACAACAGATCCATTTCCAAGCTTAAACCCGAGACTAACAGGAAACCCGACAACTAGACCCATTCTCCCTCCTATCCCCATGGAAATGGAATACTTCACCACACTTTCCATGTACTTTGGGTGAAACTCCGATCCATTGCTGGCGTCAAAATGACTTGGCGGAGGATCCAAAGAAAAGGCCAGCAAATGCAGCAGCCAAACAGCCTTTGCTAGTCCAAGAAACTCCCCATAAAACTGACTCCTTGGATGGTTCCCAGCTAGTACCTGACGTCTCTGCTCCAAATCACCAAACAGCGACTCCTCCATTTTGGGGTGCACAATGGCTAAATACTTCTTGAAACAGAAGTTCCCAAAACTACAAGTTGGAAGAATTCCAAGAAGTTCCATTGGATCCATTGCTTTCATGTCCCTGTACTGTGTAAAACACTCACGACGATGCTGCTCTGGGTTGAGCAGTGATGACAAGGTTCCATCCATGTAGAACGTCTCGTGATCGAATCCTTGGAACATTTTGCGGTTCACATAAGATTCCAGTGCGTATTTCGCGTGGTTGGGTCCCACAATTGAATCTGCTGTAGGTGTAGTGGTGTTGGATGAAGCAGCTTCAATGGATCTAACTGCAGCCGCAATGTCCCAGTGGGCAGACCGCATTAAAGAGAGGAGCATACTCGTAAAGGATTTCGAAGCTTCTTTAACTAAGCTCACTGTAGTTTCGAACAGGTCAGGTGCTGGCGACATATTAACTGGAGCAGCTTGACTGGTGCAAGTAGCTTTTCGTTTCGACTTGCTTTTTTTCCCATTACTATTAAGCGACGTCGCGGTTTTTAACTTTTCTTTCAAATCATCGATCTCATTTTCTTTTGCTTTTACTTGTTGCCTCAATTCGTCGACTGCTGATTCATACGGAGCCACCACTTCTCTCAAAGTCGCTGCGCCGACTCTCCATTCTCCTCTTCCACTGCTTGCATTTCGCCGGTATCTTTCCCTCAATACACCAAGCCTTTTCAGTTCAGATATCACAGCCACGTCAGCCACGCGCATTCTGTCTTGATCCCAAGGACAATGAGCCTCCTGTAGACTAACGTAAGCCTTCTTCATTGCCGACACAGAGTCGAACACTTCACCTAAGAGCATTTCCATTTCAATTACTTTCTCAGTTCTTGGCTCATCCTTTTTTAACTCAAGATTTTGGAATTTTTCTACATAAGGTGTGTCTTGTTCTTCTTCTTCTTCTTCTTCGTCTTGGGTAGTGTACTTGTCATCTTCGGATTCGTCACCGTTTGAGATGTGGGCGTCAATGCGGGTGGAGGAAAGTGGGCTGAGCAAGCAAGAAGCAGTGACACGTTGGATCAGATCCGAGAAATTGGAGACCTTGTTGGCCATTTTCGGAACTCTGTAGTAACTTTTGGATCACAAGTGGAGAGAAGACTGACAGTCCACGATGATATGGTCAGAATGAGCCAGGAACTTAAGAGATTCACAAGTTTAGTTATTTACATTTAGGACCACTTTATTTTACAATTTAGCCACTCCAGTTATTCCTATCTTTTACAGAAAATAGTCAAATGTCTGCTCGTTTGCTAGGATGTCTAAAATAGTTTATGTGGTTGATATTTTGGGGCATGTATAACTATTACATAGATTATTTAACGGAAAAGGGCCAAAATTACCTTTGAACTTTAGAAAATAGTTCATTCATACCCTTCGTTATGCTTTAGGGTCAATTATACCCTTACCGTTATATTATGGGGTCAATTATACCCTTATGTCTAACAGCTGCCACGTGGCATCATCCCAGCCCTTCAAAATTATTTTCCCCTCAAATAATTTTTTACCCACTAAAATAATCCAATCCGACTCGATTTTTTTTTCCAGCCAAAGTGATACGGACCCAACCCATTACCCCTTGGCTGGAAAAAAAAATTGGGTCCGATTAGATTATTTTAGTAGGTAAAAAATTATTTGAGGGGAAAAAATAATTTTGAAGGGCTGGGATGATGCCACGTGACAGCTGTTAGACATAAGGGTATAATTGACCCCATAGTATAACGGTAAGGGTATAATTAGCCCTAAAGTATAACGAAGGGTATGGATGAATTATTTTTCAAAGTTCAGGGGTAATTTTAGCCCTTTTCCGATTATTTAATACACCAAAGGATGTATTATCTTATCTCACCATCATCATGGGATAATTTATCCATAGATAAAAAAACTAAAATGACAAATTTAGCCTTGTTTTGTTCCAAGAAACCAAGCATCTAAGGGTATAATTGTAACAAATTATTTCTTAAATTTTAAAAATAAATAAATATTCAAATGTTATCTTTTTAGTGCAATGAACTAAACACCCAATAAAAATAATCCCTATATTACTAATCCCTACATTACTAATTCCTGCGTTATTAATCCATGTATAACTTGTCTTTGAACCAAACGAACCCTTAATGTATGTACTTTATCTCATATTTGTCCTTCATTTATCTTCTGACTCATAAATAATCCTAACTTTATCCTTTATCTCGAATTACTTCTGAGCAATTACAAAAATCAAAATATGCATGTCTCACTAATGGTGAAAGCCACGTAGAGATGTATTTAAACTTATCTAATTGTTCATGGGTATATTTAGATTTTTTTAATTGCTCGGGGGTATATTAGATCTTTTGAATTTTCAAGTGCATACTTCAAATTATTGTGTTTAACTAGTTTTCGAACATACTATAATTAGTATAACATTTTAAAATGGTATAAAGAGTATTAAAATATAAGTTTCACGAAATTTGAAAGGAAAAATACAAGCGCGAACTGATGAATGGTAAACCTATTTAATAGAGGATACCTAGGGGTATTTATGTAATATGTAAATATTACTCCTATATATATATGAGGTCATGACACCCATAAGGGTGTGGAGTATTATTATTTTCACATGGTATCAAGAGCCACGTTATTCTAGGGTTAATTTTTTTTTTCCTTTCTTCTTTCCGCAGCCCTAGCCACTGCTTCCGCCCAGTTCCATGGCGTCTTCTGCACCTTCTTCTTCCACGGTTTCAGCCACTGCTGAGTCTGTCTTGTCCACGCCTCTTTCTTCACCTTTGTCGTCGGTGCCGCTGCCTGTTCATGGCGCCTGTTGACACCCAATTTTGTCCCGCCTCTCCTCCGAAATACCTATTTACGCTTTTAATATTTTTAGAAAAATTAAAATATATATATTTATTTTTTACTATAATTATTAGTCTCTTATCAATATCGGCATTTCATTATTCTATACAGTTACTAGCCATTATTATTATTATTATTATTATTATTATTATTATTATTACTATTATTATTATTATTATTATTCACATCTTTATCATTTCAGCACATTTTACCAGCTTACGCACACGCATCGCATTTATCTTTGCATAATTAAATAATAGTATTTATTTTACTGGGGATTTTCGAAATATTATTGCACGGCTATTACAACGCCATTTTTTATCTGAGCATTAATGATTGCATGTCTTATATCGAGTAATATTTTAACACAAGTTATTTAAATAGGTCTTTTATTTAAAATGTAGTAGCCCAACCAACTCATACTATTTTCGGATCAATTCACAAAATCAGTCCACATTTTTAAATTTACCAGCCCATTGTTAATTCATCCCAACCCAAGTCAAAGCCCAATCAACAACATTATTTTCGGACTAGCCCATTATCACTTAAAATAAAATCTAGCCCATTCATTTAATACCAGTCCAAAAGAAATTGACCCAACCCACAAATTTCGGATCCGACCCGGTCCAGCTCATCACCTACGCTCCCTCCGCTCCTCTTTTTCCTTTCATTCTCGTCACTTTCCAGCCGCCCCCATCCCTTCACCTCTCCCTCTCTTTCATCATCTTCCCGCTCCCTCTCTCTTCTCCCCTCTTCTCCGCTCCCCCCACTTGTTCCTGTTCCCCACCACCACCGCCTACGTCCGCTCCCACTTCCCTCTGTTCCCCACTTTCCCCTGCCCCCTCGCTCCTCTCTCTCTTCCTCAAAAAAAAAAAACGAAAACCCTAGCCCCAAATCCTAAAAAATCTAGCTATAAATAATCGTTCCTAGAATGAACACAGGGGATTTTTTCGATTGAGGAAATTACCGTAAGAAAGAAAGGATCTTTGATTCAAAAGGTCCCCAAGAACAGCTTGTTTAGACGGAGAAACCCCCTGAAAATTAAGGCTTGAAATCGCAGAAATCGGGAAGGGATTAAGTCTTGAAACCCGAAATCCTTTGAAAAGAATAGGTGTTCCATTTTCCATAAAATCCCTAAAATATTAGCTCCATTGGAAGTTGCAGTATTTTTTTTAAAATATCGAGTCGAAAAGATCTAAATTCTTTTTTTTTTTTTGGTTTCCTTTACCCCGGATATTGGTTCGAATCTATGCGAGTTCGAAGTTTTTGTTGTTCGAGGTAGTTCGAGACCTTCGCCTCACTTCGCTGCACTCAAAAAAGGTAATATCCCCTTTCGTCTTAATTTTACTTGTTTAGATTAATTCAGTTAAGATTAATGTTGGGTTGCTGATTTGTAGTGTATGATTCTCTTCTTCGTCTTAACATTATGTTTATCATTTTAATTCTGTATTTCTCAATCTGTGCGAAATATTTAGTTGTAATTTTATTAAAGTTAAGTAATTAATTGGCTTTACTCTCATATGTCAAGTCTGCTTGCTGTTTGTTCAGTTTGAACAAGTTTAGTTTAAGATGGTATAGTGTCAAGTAACTCAAGGATAGAGATTAAGGTACAGTTTTAAGCTTACGTATTGGTTTAGTAAAGCTATTAGAATGTAAAAGCTCTAGTTTGGATAAGTGTGTTCATATGAATATAGCCAAGGACTAGGTGATTTAAGTTCCAAAATGATCATTGCTGAACCATATTTATATCCCTATAATCAAGCAGGCATGTATGTCTATGTGTGTGTTATTTGAGGATTTTGAAGCCCATGATAGTGTTCTTTTCCTCTGTTTTGAAATGGTTTCTTGTGTTTTTCCCTTAAAAGTTAGCGGCTAAACGCCTACTTTGGTTTTAGTTTCGGGTAAGCATTAGAGTTCTCCAGTGCTGAAAATTGAAGCATTTTAGTGCTCTGTTGCTTTTGCTTGATATATACCCTTACCATTAAATGAGCTTAGGGATGTGCGTGTTTTGTTTTGAGGCCTCACCATAAAGCTGTTTTTGCCGTGCTTGAAATGCTTTCTTGTCTCGAAAATGTCATCAGCCAAAAGATTACTACTTTAGTATTAGTTTGGGTAATCATTTGAGTTATCAATGCTGAAGAAAAAATGAGATATGGGAAGAGCATTGAAAGAAATAGTCATTATTGTCGCCTTTATGATTGTGAATTATGATCCATGAAACTAGGATATGTTGATGGGATAAGGAATATTGAAATGAACAGGTGAATAAAAATAAATGAAAAGAAACTGGAATTGTCTGGCTGGTTCTTTCTAAACCAGTGTGTGTCAACTTTTTCTCTTCTCTCAATCATGGTTGTAAAAAGCTTATGTTTTCCTGGAAATCTGAATCTATATGAGCTGTTTTGTATGTTAATGATGCTGTTATTCCAATTAAGTATGCATATGTCGAATGAAGTCCTGTCTAAATCATGATTTCTTATTTGGAAAGTCCAAATTTGTTTGTAGAAGGTCCGGCAGAGTCGAACTGTGATCGTAATGGTCTGAAATGTGATTTGCGTATAAATGATAGGCTCTTCTTTTAAGCCATTTATTTGCCTTGAGCATTGAAACAGAATGGAAATTATGGTGAATAAATATATACATCTCTTAAGTGTAAATATCTTGTTCAACAGATTTCAACAGAACCAGTAGTTCCAGTACTTTTTTTTGACATCAGAAAATTCACTTTGAACCAAGTAGAACTTCTAGGAATCATTTCATCTATGGATTATTGTTAGCTCTTTTTGTATTTCCCACATCATGTTGTATAAGCTAGAAATGACATGTGAAGATTCTCTCTTTTCCAGTCAACTGCTGCTGGTAGGTTTTAAAACAATAATAAAAATGACTCTAAATTCTAAGTCTTTAAATTTCGGACTGATCTGTTGCTGCTTGATAAATTCATTGTTATGGCTTATTGTTTTGGTTGCTGAGTCTTAAAAGGAAGAGCAAAGTTTAACCAGAGATGGGATCTTGAATCTTAAAATCACTAAAAATGAATCATCTGATCACTGATCGCTTAAAGTCTCTACCCTTCAAGAGCAAGACTGATTTCCTGTCCTTTGCCATATCTTTTAGTTTATAGCATGTGCAAGTCTTGAAGTTACTTATACATTTCTTGGTATCATTTTGAACCTAGCTAAAACTTGATGTTGTTCTTATATCATGCCTGAATAATTGAACCTGTCTGCTGGTGTTTTTACCAAAACATGATTAGTTGAATAAAATGTTAAGTTAAATGAGTGATGAGTTTATCTAAGATTGGTATAAAGCCTATTTGATCATTTGTTGACTTAGACTGATAGAGTGTGATATGATTAAGAAAAAATCCTGGTCTAATTTGGAGTAAGCTTAAAATGTCATCCGTGATAACGATATATAGTGTCATTACGTATGCTTAAGAGTTAGTTTAAAGTGGGACCTGAGTATGCTGAATTTGTCTTAATGTGGTTGTTCCTATATGTGGCTGCCTGTTACTATTGTTTACTACAACATACCACCGACGGTTTGCTGTTTATCTGTTTGAGTTACTACTGCCATATATCGCTTTTGAAGGCAAAAGAAACTTATTGTTTGAAACCAAACCTATATCTGGGGCCATGTCTTTGGCTAGACATTGTTTTGACTATTGTTGGTTGTTGCTCAATTGTTATGGGCTGCTGCTCAGTTACTCTTATGGCTGTTGAAACTCACTTTGTGGCACTTCCCTGTTGCACTTTATGTTACTTTGCTGCTGTTCATTGCTGCTACCTAAGGCTGCTACTTGGTTCTGCTTGCTGGTGTTATTTCTTGCTAAAAAATGAACAGATCACTATACTAAAAAAATAAAAATAAAAAAATGAACACATCCTGTACTTGGTCAAAGATCGTTGATTCGAACGTGATACTACGCTTGGGTCGATGAAGAGTTGTCTAACTTGAGGCCTCGCTTTTAAAAGAGCGGATTTCTATACTTGATATTATTGAAAGGAACAAATATTCTACTGAAAAGAACAATACTATATTTGATCCATACTACAAATTTTAGTAAGCAGCTGCGTCCATTTACTGCAATGTCTTGTATATGAGTGTTTCGATACAGTTGATGCAAATCGCTGTTGCAATTTTAAGTTTGCAACTCTGCACTTGGTTTTGGCAAATCCTACGTCGTAGTATAATAAATTCTGTATTTCAGTTATTTGTTGATCTAGATAATACTATCAAAGCTCGATAATGTATACGCGCACGCCATGTACTGTTATGTTTATAAGATATATATGCATATACACTAGATATACATCTAATATACACAATCTACCAATCTGTTTCGAGTTTATTTTTTTTTACGTCTAGTCTTATTATTGATTATATACTAATCCTTTTCCTTTCATTTTTTGCATGATCACCGCATACGAGTCCGAGGGACTCGTTCTTCTTCCATATTCGGGGTTGGGCTAAAAGCCCAACAAAACCATCTCCGCCCAGCCCCAATCCGCAGCAAAAACCCAAAAGGAAGAAAAAATGGAAATTCTGGGCCAAGGCCCAATAGCGTGGACAGTTCCCAGCAGTAAAAAAAAATGGGCTGGCCCAGTCGATATTTATTTACCTCTTTTTTTTTTTTTTTGTGCATATTAATTTGTGTTATGCAACTAACTCTTTGCTTGTTTTGTTTTCTTAATTTAGATGAATCCTAATGAATTAATAGGTTTAGTTTTAGTAATGGGTATGTTTAGTTTAAGGAAGACTAACAATTAATGCCATAAGTTATTCTCTTCTTTTCATGCTTTTATTTTATTTGAAATAATCGATTTGCAAAATGACATGACTATATATTTTAAGTAAAGGGAATCACATTTTTATCATAAACGTTCCAAAACATCACTAATATGCAAATATAAGTTTAAATATATTCTATGAATAATTTTTCAAAGTTTATACAATAATATACTTCTTTTAGCCAAGTATAGTTAATATAAAAGAACGAAAACTCATACCCTATCCATCACATTTTAAAGAAAATGAGTTTAGGTATTTTACATCACCATATTGATATAATACAAAATTTTGTCCAAAGTTCACATTTTGCTATAGCGAGTTGTTATATTTTTTGCAAGTCTTATTGTCAAAAACATCATTACATTTTCATACAAGGTTTTAGCATGTCCAAGTTTTATTTTAAATAAGCCTTTAAAATCTTCTTTTATGCAATACATCATATTTTCTACAAGTATTATTTCAAACGACATCATTATTACTTTCATATAAAATCTTAGCAACATTTTAAGCTTTATTTAAATAGCATCTAAAATCATCTTTTATGCAAACTATCTTTTATAAGTTTTATTTCTAAATAGCATTTGATTTAAAGCCTTAGTAATATTTACGAGTTTATTTAAAATGGCATTCAAAGTCCTCTTTTATATAAATTTTCATCTTAATTAATTAACCTAAGTTTGGTCGGATAACCGTAAGTTAACGGATTCTAAAGGATGCCTAACCCCTTCCCTTTAGGATAATATAGAGCCCTTACCTAGAATCACACTGGTTAAGCAGACTATTAACGGAGGTTTAGTTTTAACTTTGCCTTAGTTAACATCTAGGTGTCCTAATTTACCGTCAAATTAATTAGGTGGCGACTCCTTAAAACGAAAAGAACAGGAATCACCAATACGTCATACTCCCTAAATCCATCCGGGTTAAAATGGGGTGTGACAGCGCCACCACCATGTCGCTGTCCTTTACGACTGGCAGCCCTCGTGTCTCTTCGTTTCCTCTGCGACCAGGTATCAGAGAGCAATACTCGACAAATTTTTCATGGACTCCAACACGGTCTGTGGCTCCTTCTCCTCTCTTTCAGACCAGTCAGTTTGAGCGTGGTACCTTCTATGGGGGCTCGACGTTTGCTTCTCATCCAGGTTTCGTCTCCCAGCCACCCCCGTCTTCTGGCCTTGCCTCTCTCGCTGCTGGTCTCGAGCCATCTAAATTTAATGTCAAGAATTTTGTTACTACTATTCTCACTGTTGTTGAGGATTATTTACCATGGCGTACACAATTTGAATCGTTTCTTTTTGCTCATGGGCTGCTTGGCATGATTGATGGTTCCTTTCTGAAGCCTCCTATTTATATATTGGACGCTCATCATCGTGAGATTGGCAATACTGAGTATCATCATTGGATACGCATTGATCAAATTGTTCGTGTGTGTCTTTTTGCTACGTTGTCTAAAGAGACTTTAGTGGATGTACATGATCTTAAACACTCGACGATGATTTGGGAGCGCTTACAGTCTCGGTTTATGAATGCAAGTATGGCACGGTCTATGGAGTTGAAACGTATGTTGTCTCATGTCGAGAAAGGCGAGACTCAGTCTATGGAGGCGTATCTTCGTCAGATTAAACTGATAGCTGATTCTCTTGCTGCTATCAATTCTCCTGTGTCGAATAAAGATTTGATTGAATACACCGTATTGGGTCTTGGTGAGGATTATGAATCCTTCATTACTGGAGTTACTCATTTTTCCGGGGCGACGTCTTTTGATGAGCTACGCTCAATGCTACTAGTTCAAGAACAACGGGTGAATTTCAAGAAGAACAGGGACCATGGGCTGGTGACTCATCAAGCGTTTGCTGCAAGTACTTTGTATGCTCCTTCCAACACCACCTTCTCTACTTCTAACAACCATCACCATAAAAAACAATACAATAAATCTAATGGTAAAGGACGAGGGGGTTGGCGTGGCAGTCGTGGAGGCCGTGGAGGCCGCGGGCGTGGTCGCAGTCACGGTGGCCAGCAACACGGGCAGCAGCAAGGGGGTGTCTCGGGGCCACATCAAAGTGCACCAACTCAGAATACTCAAGGCGGTATGGCAGTTTGTAATTCAGCTTTAGCATC
Source organism: Lycium barbarum (assembly GCF_019175385.1). Taxonomy (NCBI): domain Eukaryota; kingdom Viridiplantae; phylum Streptophyta; class Magnoliopsida; order Solanales; family Solanaceae; genus Lycium; species Lycium barbarum. Next base: position 89,992,845 of record NC_083348.1, read on the forward strand.
TAAGAGTATTTTGGCCCCAACTTCCTGTGGTACTAACCGTATTTTTGCAGGTCATTCTAATGTTGAGGGGGTGTTTGGGACTAATACTCCTCTTGTAGTTTGTCAAATATGTTATCATCCAGGTCACTCAGCAATTTCTTGTCCATCCCGTTATGCTCAGACGTCGTCTACGTCAGCTTTTGCTGCACTTCCTACGGGCGAGAATGACACTACTACTTGGTTTCCTGATTCAGGAGCATCTTCCCACATGACCCATGATCAAGGTATTTTAACGAATAAATCTCTTTACTCTGGCCAAGTTCAAATTCAGGTTGCAAATGGTACTAAAGTCCCTATTAAATATATTGGTGATGCCTCTTTAAACTCCAACAATAAATCTTTGAAGTTAAACTCTGTTTATCATGTTCCCCAACTTAAATTTAATTTAATATCGGTTCACAAATTGTGCAAAGATAATAATTGTACTGTGAGTTTTGACGAGCATCATGTTTTTGTTAAGGACAACCACTCGGGGGAGGTGCTACTCAAGGCTACTAGTCAGGGGAGTCTATACCCGATCACCATCACCAGTCGTTCTACTCCGCAAATAGCTCTTTTGACAACCTCCATTCCTGGTCCAACCTGGCATCGTCGACTTGGTCACTGTGGAGATAGAGTTCTAGACACACTTAGGAAAAATAAAGCTATTGTTTGTGCAACTAGTTTTATTCATGATTGTGTTCCATGTCGTTTAGGAAAATCTCATCGTCTTCCGTTTAAAGATGTCATTCATTTGTGTGATAAACCTTTGCAAATTGTTCATTCTTATTTATGGCAATCTACTATTGCATCACATCTTGGGTACAAATATTATGTTTGTTTTGTGGATGATTATTCTCGCTACTCTTGGATTTATCCTTTAAAACGAAAGTCTGATGTTTACCAACATTTTGTTTTCTTTCAAAAGTTAGTTGATAATTTATTTGATACAAAAATAAAACATTTTCAGAGTGATGGAGGGCGTGAGTTTGATAATGGTCCTTTAATTAACCATTTTTTACATAATGGTATTTCCTTTCGAAAATCATGCCCGAACACCCAGGCACAAAATGGAGTGGCCGAACGCAAACATCAACATATCATTGAGTTAGCCCGAACAATGCTCATTGCAGCCTCACTACCTGCTCAATTATGGGTCGATGCTGCTTATACGGCCACTTATATAATAAATCGATTGCCCACTCCAGTTTTGCATGGTGTATCACCTTATGAAACATTATTTAAACGGGTTCCAGACTATAATTTCCTACGTGTCTTTGGCAGTCAGTGTTTTCCTAATTTTCCTGCTAAACCATCTAACAAGTTAGCTCCTCGGTCAGTGTCATGTGTTTTCATTGGTTATGCTCCCGGTTATAAGGGTTATAGGTGTTTGGATCCACTTACGGGTCGGGTATATGTGAGTCGGGATGTTGGATTTCATGAGTCCGTCTATCCATATCGCACCTTAGTGTCGAGTCAACCATCCAGAGTCATTGGGAGTAGTGATTCGGACCCTTCCCTTCTATCTTTCTCCCAATCCCCGACCAATGTGGCTCCCACCATTTCCGTCGGTGACCACTCTGTTTCCGATCGCACCAGTCCGTCTAACCCATCCCCTAGTTCGCCGTCGTTGTCCAGCCCATCTAGTGGTCGTCTTAGTCCACCTCCACTTTCTACTCCACTGCAGCAGCCATCTCCTCCGTCTCCTCGGGCATTGTCGCATCCCAGTCCACCTTTGCAGCCCAGTCCACAAGTCCCACCTAGCCAATACCTTGTTGGGTCGTCTTCCCCGCTTGTGCCCTCTTCCGAGCCCCAACTTCAGCAGCCCATTTCTGTTCCTTCTGATACCGTCGACCACCAGCCTGTCGCCTCTCCTTTGGGTGGCATCTTTGTTCCACCATCTTCTACCAATGTTCATGCAATGCGGACCCGAGCTAAAGATTGAATTTTCAAACCAAATACTCTATTGAACCTTAACACTATTGAGTATAAAAAAGAACCGACTTGTTTCTCGCAAGCTAATAAAGTGCCAAAGTGGCGCCAAGCCATGGCCGAGGAGTTTAATGCAATGCTCACTAATCATACATGGGACTTAGTACCATTAAATTCTAATAAAAACTTGGTTAGTACAAAATGGGTTTATACGCTAAAATGCGATGAGCATGGTAATGTGGTTCGGCCTAAGGCTCGTCTGGTTGCTCGTGGAATGCATCAAAAACCTGGTGTAGATTACACTGAGACTTTTAGCCCTGTTGTGAAATCAACTACTGTTCGGTTGGTTTTAACTCTTGCTATTTCTTTTGGTTGGGTTATTAGGCAATTGGATGTTAAGAATGCCTTCTTACATGGGACACTGTTAGAGGAAGTGTATATGGAACAACCTAAGGGATTTGTTCACCCTGATTTTCCTGATCATGTTTGTCGTCTCCGAAAGTCCATCTATGGTCTTAAACAAGCTCCAAGAGCTTGGTATCATCGGTTTAGTAGTTTCTTGTTGCAGCAGGGCTTCTTTTGTGCACAATCTGATAATTCTCTCTTCATTTTTCGTAAGGGCAAATTCATTCTTTATCTTCTTTTATATGTTGATGATATCATTCTTACGGGAAATTCTACTCCTTTAATTACCAAGTTTATTTATGTTTTGGCCAAGGAGTTTGCTATGAAAGATTTGGGGAATTTGCATTTCTTTCTTGGGGTGCAAGCCGTGCGTAAGTCTTCTGGCTTATTTTTATGTCAACACAAGTATGTTAAGGATCTTCTTCGTAAATTCAACCTTCATACGGCTAAGCCAGTACGTACTCCTCTTCCCAGTCGTACCACTTTGTCTCTCACCGATGGTGAGTTATTGTCACGACCCAACCCCGTAGGCCGCGACTAGTGTCCGTGCTGGACACCCATACGTACCCAATAACCCAAACCAACATATTAACAGAATATATCAATACAATGATCAATTGGCACTGCTAGTTGTCACAGATGAACAGTTATAGCACAAGGAAGCCGATAAGGCTATCACAGATCATATCAACCCAAAACATATACAGAACCCACACAAGTATGTCTACAGACCTTTACAGAACATAACAGAATCATAAGACGGGACAGGGCCCCGTCGTACCCCTGAATATCGTACATATATATACAATAGCAGAAAAACTGTACCAAAATATGTGCTCTGGACAAAAGAGCGCTCCCAAAATAGCAGAATAAAGTCCTAGGCAGGCGGGTCAATAAATCTGTCGTCTATACCTGCGCGGCATGAAAACGCAGCCCCCGAAGAAAGGGGGTCAGTACGGAATATGTACTGAATATGTAAAGCCCGAAGTACAGAAACAAAATCATAGTCAAAACAGAATTTGCAGAAAATGAGTGTAATATCCAGATTATCAAATGCATATTTCCAAAACATAATGAACGTATGCAGAAACATATGCCATATCATATCTGGCCCCCGTCAAGGGACACGGTGAACAGAACGTGGTCGCCACCCCGACACTGGCGCCACAACACATCATGCTCCAGAATAGGGAATAACTCCGTATCATAACATATCATATCAGATGGCCATATTAAATCATATCATGTCATATCAGAATGTGTGTACATGGCACAACATACTCCACAACCCATGTACAAGTAAACCTGCCCCCTCACATCGAGGCACGGCGAACAATGCAGTGGAATACGCTTGACAACATATCCTGGCCCGGGCTCAGTGAGGGAAACATTGAGGCATCCACGAATGGAGTAGTGAGAAACTAAATGCAATATAAAATACCATATATTTCCAGAGACTCAATAAGACATATCGAATGACAAATCGAAATAATGAAATCGGACAGAATCATAGTAAGTGTATTTCGGATGTCATAATAAGTTACGGAGAAATAATCTTTCTGAGGTCGCTTCCATATACCAAAATACTTTACAAGACTCACGGAAACTATCAAAACAATTGTCCTTTAGTAGCTAGAAGGATAGTGAAAACATTTCATTTTACATGACTCGGAAATAAATCATTAGTACAATAAGAGACAAGTCGGGAATAATGGGCCCACCTCGGGTCAACTAAAGCGATGGGCGCAAATTACGTATATTAAATCTTTGGAGTCACCTATGGAGGTTCTAGGGACATTCCCTAACTTTCAAGGCAATTTGAGAAAGTTTGCAAAATTCTTTCAACAAAGCATACAATTGGTATTCAATTCTATTGAATGAAAAAGGGACATTTTCAATCTCGGGTTTCTATGAATAGGATACTTTCTGAGGCTCAAATCCGATCCTAGTACACCTAGGACATGCCAAGAGAAGGAAAGGGATAGCTTTACATACCTTTTTCGCCCTTTACGCTAGTCCAAATTCAATTCTCGTTTCGTCAAAAATCTGCAATTGGTCACATTTACCAATTGTCAATTTCAAGTCTTTAAGTATTCAACCTTAATTCATAGTTGTCTACAGAAATTTGGGTAGCATCTCCCCTATACATATAGCCTCCCCGAGAATTTAACTCGGCCAAAACAATCAACAACAACCCAACAACAACAACAATAACTACAAAACACAATATAGCATACTAGTCCTCTTCCAACATAGTGTAATAACTTTCATTCCAACTTCACATCTCCAAACCAATTTCAATGTTTTCATAATCCTTACTAATCAAAATCATTACAATACCATTCGGAAGCATTTCATATCATTTCTACAAATATTCACAAGATATACAAAATATACAAACTTTCCACCAAAACCATAATCCATCCAAAACTTCTAATCTTCAATCTACATATTCATAACATATTTCCATCTTCCAATTTCATCAACCATAATCATAATTTGCACCTTAACAATTTCATTTTCATAATTACATAAATCTACCATAAAATCACAAAACTTCTCATAACCACTTAACAACCAATCTTTCATGCCAATATGGACTTTTATCCTTCCAAATTCACCAACTAACATAATAATTCACATTTAGAACTCCACTTCCATAATTACATAAAAACTTCATTAAAATCACATAATTTCCTATAACTATTTCCAATAATTTTCCATGCCAACTTGAACCATTTTCTTCCATTTCCAGTATAAGGTCCACCACAACTACAACTAGAATACAACATAAAATTCAACTTATCTTATTTATACAACCTTACATACACATGCAAACCCACTTTGTAAACTTCCATATTCCCATAAATTCTACTCATTTCTACATACTACAACATAAACCAACCTTCATAACATAATAAAAAGGAATTAGTTCTTACCTTTTTCTACAATCTTCTTCACTTGACCAAGTTGTCAACTTGAAGAAACAAGTGCTCTTTCTTCCAAAATAATTACACCAAGTTGTAAAGGACCCTTGAATTAGTGGGAATACCACAAGAAAATAATTTTTGGAGAAAGATTTTAAGGAGCTAATATTTGGGGGTCATGGCCGTATGCCATGTTTTTCTTTGCTCTTATTCTCTTTGTTCTTTGCTTCAAGAATGTTCTTGGTTGAAAATGAAGACTTAGCCCCTTTTATTATTAATCACATGACTAATTTAAATGGGCTTGGGTCCTTTATTAAGGACCATGGCCGGCCACCTCCTCACTTGGGCCTGATTTTTCTCTTCATTTTTTTTTGGGCCAACCCGGTTGGTCCCGAGTTGGGCCTAGCCCACTGACCTTTCGACCTTAAAACGTCCATATCTCCTTGTACCGACGTCACCTGGGGACCCACGACCTATGGTTGGAAAGCTAATTCAATTATCTACAACTTCTATTTCTTGGTATTTTTCCAAATTCCAAACTTATAATACCGTTTTTGCCCCTCGAAATCAGGTCACCCGAAAACGTTTTCTTAAAAATATTCATTTGGAGGGCTTCCACTTTGATTTGGCCCAAAGGTCCTTCATGAGTTGTGTTTAACTTTACATATGTGATTCATATAACTTGTCACATGTTCCGAAAAAAAATCTTGACGTGTGGGCCCCACCTCAACTTACAAATAATCCGACGTTCGAAAATACGGGATGTAACAGTTATTGTCTGATCCTAGTGAGTACCGTAGTATGGTAGGGGCCTTGCAATACTTGACCATGACTAGACCTGATATTACATATGCTGTGCACTTGGGTTCTCAGTTTATGCATGCTCCTCGTACATCTCACTTGTTGGCTGTTAAGCGTGTCTACAGGTACTTGGTTGGTACAGCAGGTTTTGGTTTGTGGTTACGTCCTTGCAGGCAATCTTCAATTATGGTAGCTTACTCAGATGCCGATTGGGCTGGCTGTCCCGATAGTTGCAGGTCTACCACGGGTTATGCGATCTTTTATGGGGACAGCCTCATTTCTTGGCGTGCGAAGAAACAACCCACAGTGTCCAAGTCGTCCACCGAGGCAGAGTACCGGGCAGTTGCATACACGGTCCAAGATACTCTTTGGATCCGTTCTCTGTTAGCAGAGTTGGGCTTGATGATCCGTTCTCCTGTTACACTTTATTGTGATAATGTTTCAGCGACGTATTTAGCAGTGAATCCAGTTCAACATGATCGTAGTAAGCATATTCAGATTGACTATCATTTTGTACGAGAGCGTGTTGCTCATGGTGATCTGGTAGTTCGCTATGTACCAACTCAGCACCAGTTGGCTGATATCTTCACGAAGAACTTGTCCAGTCAACGCTTTGAATATTTACGGTCCAACCTGCGCGTAGTTTCCCCCGCACAGTTTGAGGGGGTGTAATAGAGGATACCTAGGGGTATTTATGTAATATGTAAATATTACTCCTATATATATATATGAGGTCATGACACCCATAAGGGTGTGGAGTATTATTATTTTCACACTATTTGACTAGTGTTTATTGTTATTCCCAAGCATAAGCGTACTGAATCTTTTAACGAACTCCATAATTTGTGACAATTACCCATGACCACTTTTCTTAAAACAAAAGTAAATAAGGAAAGAGTAATGATTGCATAATAGATCAAGTTCATATGATGCAATGATTAGTTAGTTATCTCTCAATAAGAACAATGTATCAGAAAATATGAATAAAAAATCATATTCTTATTTCATATTACATAGAATTAGATAAAAATAAAAGAACACTAACATTTAACATTTACAAATAATGAAAGAGAACAAAGGTACTTGCCTTCTAACTTCTACGATTAAAAAAGGAAAGGGTCAAAAATACCCCTCTACTTTGAGAAAAGAGTTAAATATATCCTTCATTATAAATTTGGGTAAAAAATACCCCTCTACTTTGAGAAAAGAGCTAAATATATCCTTCATTATAAATTTGGGTAAAAAATACCCCTTCCGTTATTAAAGTTTTCAAATATACCTCAGTTTTAACAGAAATCCCCTATTTAACCCGATTTCATTTTTAAACCCGTTAAATTTAAACCCGACTCAACTAAATATAAAAAACCATATGTGTTACCCGCTCTTGTGCCTAGTGACTCCAGATGTAGTACTCAGGAACAAGTTGGTTGCATATAGGTTTTTTATGTAGTTGGGTCGGGTTTAAAAATGAAATCGGGTTATGTTGGGAATTTCCGTTAAGATAGGGTTTATTTGAAAACTTTAATGACGTGAAGGGTATTTTTGACCTAAATTTATAATGGAGTATAATTTTAGCACTTTTCCCAGAGTAGAGGAACATTTTTTACCCTTTTCTCTATAAAAAAAAATTAAAATTATAATATGATTCAAATTAATACCATTCTCTTCTCCATATGTGCAATATAAATTACAAAATGAAAGAAAACGTTGTACGGAAAAAGCAGTTTAAACTTTACCTCAGGAGGTAACACAAAATATGATGGAGAGGAGAAGGTGAAGGCCAAATGCTTCTTCCACTATACATGACGAATCACAGAGCAATACAAAGCAAAATAACAACAATAATTAGTACGAACTTGAACATATTAAATTAACAATGTAAAGCAAAATAAGAATGCAATGGTTAAGTAACAATTGCATTCCTAAAGATATGTATTCTGACTTGGAAAAAGAGTTTAGAAATTTCAATATCGAGAATTAAGCAAATGGCCTTCAAAACTGGTGTGGGAGTTTCGTGGAATTCATTCAGTAAATTGAAAAAAAAAAAATGGAGACTTTTAGGCTTCTTACTACATGGAATATAAAAAGATTGCAACTATAATGTGCGGATGAATTCATAAGCACAAATGGTTTAAGTATCATAATGCTCCCTCCGTTCACTTTTACTTGATTTTTACTTGTCTATTTTTGCATATCAAGAAAAAAAAAATTTACTTTTTCTGTTTTACCCTTAGCATTAATTAATATGGGTATCATGGTAAAATATGTCCTTTATTTATTATTTCTTAAAGGATGCGCAAAGTCTATAGTGGATAAGTAAAAGTGAACGGAGGGAGTGTATTTATTACTCATCTTCCATTTCACAACAGAAAGGAAGATTCAAAAGATACACCTAATCTGTACGTTTAGAAGTTTAAATTATGATTTATGTATCATTAGTAATATATTTATAACCCATCCATTTCACCTCAGAATTGAAGAATCAAAAGATACACTTAATTGCACGTTAAGAAATTAAAATTGATCATAATGGGAGGTACTTTTACTTTTAGGTAGATGATAATTGTAAAGTACTTCCTCCGGATAAAAAGGAGTGTCCATTTAGCCATTTGCATACCTCTTAAAGAAAAAATACTAGCTCCTAGAAAACATAGGTAATTTGATTAAACAGTCCCTAATTAAATAGGTACTAGGATTTGATCACATAACACTTAATAGGGACAAATATAAAAAAAATAAGGTTAATTCTTTCTTGATTTGATAAGTGGACACTCTTTTTTACCCAAGAAAAAAATATTAAGTGGACATTTTTTTTTATCTGGAGGGAGTACTAGTTACATAAAAAAATTATTAAGTTATTAGAAAGTAGAGAAAATAAAGGTCTTCTCCTTTCCTCCCAGCTTAATGTGTAGTTAATTTTTGTTATCTTCATTAGAAGATAGAGAATATGAAAAGCCTTACTAGCCGTTTGGACATGCGGTTTGAAATCATGAAATAAAATCAGCGTTTGGACATGCATTTCATCTCATGATTTCAAATCATGGTTTAAAACCGCAAATCATCCAAAAAAGCATGATTTGGGGTTTCAAACCATGGTTTCAAAAATTTGCCCCATAAATTTATATTTTGTAAAAAAAGACCCATAAGTTGATGGATATCTTTAACAATTACTCCCACAAATCATTTACCAACCTCATTAACTTCCACCAACCTTTACTTATGTCTACCAATCTTTATTTATGTCTACCTTTATTTATGTCCACCAACCTCATTACTATTCATGTTAAAATTTTCGTTTTTATTGAACTAAAATTTGATTAATTGGTGTTTTATTTTTTAGAAAGGCCTTCTAGTAGCGTATTAATTTTGTTATGAACTATGACTTGCTCATTTGGTAAGATTGTATAAGAATTAGGAATGTTTTGATAGTTTCCACAACTTGTAGGGTTTTATGTCTATAAGAAAAAATACAACTTAAGATATCCAAATTGCATGTCCAAACATGATTTCAAACCATAGTTTGAAACCATGATTTCAGACCATGGTTTCAAACCATGTCCAAACGGCTCCTTAGTAAATGCTAATCATATGAATGGGCGTCATATTTGTATTTATTGCAATCAATTTTTTTTTTTTTAAAATTGATGCGTGTTTACATCTTTGTACAAAAAGCCACTTTTGAAGTAATGTTTGGTTGAAGGGCAAAATTGTCACTCAATTTTTGAGGGGTAAATTCGTAATTCAACTTTTAACTTTCATTGTTCCCACTTTTAGTATTATATGATGATGATGATATGATATGATGTTAAATATGAACAATCATCTTGCCAAAAAAGCATGAAGAACTAATTGAAATAATTAATTTAGAAATTAAAATAACTAAGCATAGCTCAAGTACGACTCAAATCTTAATATTAAGTCGTCTTTGTTGTTTTTTTAAAATTCATTTACAGTGAGTTGATAACGAAGTCATTTTTAAGAATGATACTTGATGATTAATTTTGGTGTTCCATGACCAACAAAGTGAGTTTGATTTTGTGAATGTTCCTAAGCTGAATTGATTATAATTGTCTCGGCAAAATTCAAAGAACACTGTTAGTAACTTAAGAACTTTTATGTTGAGCTTCAATTTGAATTTTATTAGAATTGAATGACGATTTGAAACTTGTTAAAAACGATCTAAAGAGTTGAACTAAAATTTGAGAGGAGAGTGGTTATGTTGCAAGGATTGGTGATGGTGGAAAAGATGAACAAAAGTGGGGTTGAAGAAGATGAGATGTCGAAATGGACGAGGTTCTTTTATGTTTTTCTTTGAGTTAAACTCTTTTTATGGTCTTTATGTGTATGCAAATCCACATATTAAACTCTTTTTATGGTCTTTATGTGTATGCAAATCCATAGATTCAATAACAAATAACTAATCGAAATATAGATTCATCTCAGATGACAAATCATTTTGAAATCAATAATTTTTTTAGTTCAATATTTGTTGAAATTAATACTTTCGATTCAGATAGATCCCATCCTGTAAATTTAAAATTCTTTCTTTTGTATTCTTTAATGACCAATAATTGAATTTCTTAATTAAATAGTTAGAAATAGGGGCTGATGAACATAAAAATGATATGTATTAAATACATTTTAAAATATTAGATATGTAAGGATAATTCATATTAGAGAAGCGTGTCATATGAATTTGACCTCAAATTAGGGAGTAAACTACGTACTTTGCTTTTTTGATTGTCTTATTTGCCATGATTGTTAAAGGAGAACGTACGTATCTCACCCATGTGGTGTGCCAAATCTGAGTGTTCAGGAGACACTTTAACTCTTCCAATTAGGAGACCAAGAACACTTTTTCCCGATGACTCACTAGTCTTTCGCAAGATCACTCAACACTTTTAGATACATCAAACAAAAGTTTCCCCTTTTTGCAAAAGAACTAATCATAGTGTATGACGATTCTAACGAGCATAATATCCCCGCCAAGAATAACTTTAAGATGCTGCCAAGAATAACTTTAAGATGCTTTTGGATACATGATATATCAAACAAAAGTTTACACTTTTTGCAAAAGAAATAATCATAGTGTCTCATGATTCTAGATAGGAGCATATCCTCCCTGCTAATATAATATCCATGCCAAGAATCATTTAAGCAAAGTGGAAACATAACGTGTCATACCGTGATGAATACTGAAGAATACGACATTTAAGCTACAAAAGTAAAGATATCCTGGGCACTTTTTTATTGCTAACCAAGTACATCTGTACATACTCTTGGATAAAGAGTAAAAGAAATCTAAATGGGACTTTGTGAGGATCTTTGGATAGAATACATTAACCACTATACCATAGAAAACTGAAAAATAATGTATGTAAAAAGTGTGTTCATCCCCTATTTCCTAGATATGGACCTCAAGAATTATACTGCTTCTATACGTATGAGGATGCAGCCAAAATATACACTTGAACCTTGCCCCAGATGTTTATATTTACCCCTATTCAGAACTTTTCTTGATTTCAAAGCAAACATCTCTAAAATTTCTCCGTTACATATGGAATTTCCATAATTTCATGCAAGTGGGAGCTTTCTTTAGTTATATTTTGATATCATTGGTACATAGAATTAAGACTCATGTCTGAAAATAATTCAACTTCTATACCAAGCGTAAAAACTTTTTCTACTATATCAATGTGTTGTTATGAACCGTTACTTGTCGTTGTAAGTAACTCCAAGAAAATAAACTACTCTACAAATTTGCTTCATTAAAGTGCATTAATGCTCTCCTAAATTATGGAGATATGGATAGCCCAAAAAACAGCACGATATGGAGGGACTCAAAGAAAAAGACCTCTCAACCTGGACAAATACATTGTTTGTGACAAGTGTCCTCTCATTTAACATTCAATGAGTGTGTCCAAAACCCAACTACAAGCTAGGTAAGTGAGTGGCCCCACGCCCACACCTCCTAAACTTTCATTATCATTATTTTCATATATTTTCCATTATGGAATGAATTATGATCCTCGAAACTCCTCTTCACCCCCACAAGTACAATTAAATATACTATTTCCGTGATTATCTGTGACGTTTCTCATGTTGTTGTATGTCTCTTACAAATTTGCAACTCTTGGAATCATTGTTTATAAACTATGATAGTTCTCATGTAAATATTTTTTAAGTTAGATTTTGGAGACTCAAAAAAACATACATACACGAATTTATCCATACAAACTCAAAGGTCAATGCAATGAACAATAGGATTCAAGAACCAACCGTGGTATAAATGGTACTAACATTATTCGGGTAGGTCCATGCGTGGACCTGAGAACAGTGAAAGAACATGCCACTCGTACGTGCCCAATAATATATCTTTTTCATGAGTTGTCTTAACCACAATATCCAACTATAATCTTCTACCCACCATATGCAGTACTTATTGATCTCTCTAGATCTCACTCTATGAACTCTAAATTCAATCGTTGGTTGTACATATATGCTTTAATATATAATATTGTCCAATGCAAAAGTTCCTCCAATCAAGACAATTTTGGGAGCCCACCCTCATTTCCCTATGCCAACCGACTTTTCTGGATGAATGAACCTTTGTTATGCCCGAGTTCGGCGGTGGCCTAGATGCTTGAGAAAAGTGATAATTTTAAGTTTAAAAAATCTAAGTTAGTACCACATAAATCCTTTATAAAATTAAAAATTAAACAGAGATATACCCTATCCCATCATTATATTATGCTTGATATAGCATTAAGTACTCCTGTTTGTATGAAAGTGATGCTCTTGTTTGTTGGTTGAAGCCTTGACAGATAGAACCATTACAAAGAAATTAAAAAACCCACACTGGCTTCACATGTACATCACATTGATACATTAATATTCCAAATTAACTATTCATTTCTCCGAACTTTTGTCTGCTTCCAAATTTTTTGCATATATAAATATCAGCTCAAGGAATGTTTATGAACATAACACAACTTGAAAAAGAAAAAATGAACCTCTCAAGTATTCGAACAATGGCTGCTCTTTCCCCAAGGTCTCATTCACATAGTCCATATCGTACCCGTTGTGTTAGTTTTCCTGCTAGATCACATCCCAGCACCATCAAGATTGAGCAAGTTTTGAACAAAATCAAAACTTGGGAATCATCTTCTCCTTTATCTCCAAAAGCAGCAGAAAAAACCCAAAATGCTTTGTCAGACCTTGTAGAATTATACGAGTGTATAGAGGAACTCCTTGCGCTACCAATGACTCAGCGAGCACTTCATCCGCATCAAGATGACAATTTTGTGAAGGAATTGCTGGAAAGATCAGTGAGATTCATAGACATTTGCAGCAACACAAGGGATACTGTTATGTGTCTAAAAGAAAGCGTGAGAGAACTTCAATCTGCCCTTAGGAGAAGCAAAGCCGGGGATGATTTTTTGACTATTGAGGGTAGTGTAAGTACTTATATTTCTTCAAGAAAAAACACCCAAAAGGAGATTGAAAAGTCCCTTACTATGTTGAAACAGATAGATAACACCCCATCAGCCACAAACACAGAATCTCAGCTCTTTCCCATAATAAGGGTTCTTGAAGATGCGAGTTTCACAACTATTTCTACCTTTCAATCATTGCTAATGTTTCTTTCTGTACCAGCTTCGAAACCAAAGTCCAATAAATGGTCATTGGTTTCAAAGGTTTTACACAAAGGGCTTGTAGGCAGTGAAGGGCAGAGGGAAAAGCTGACTGAGCTGGAGAAAGTTGACACTGCATTGAACAACTTGCTGGACAGTGTTTCTGGGCATGAAGAGGAAGTGGAAAGTTTTGAATTTGCACAAAGAAATCTGGAGAATTTGGAAGGTAGCATTGAGGATCTTGAAAATGGATTGGAGACGTTGTTCAAGCTTTTGATCCGGACAAGGGTGTCTCTACTCAATATACTTTCTCTCAGTAGATAAAGTAGACGGAACATTAAGGTCTCATGCATGGCAGCTCAAGTATTTTTTTGCATGATTGAAGCTGTGATGTATAGATATTTCTAGTCATTGAGTCCTGTAAATGAACATAATTGTGTATATTATTAGCAGCTAAGGGAAGAGGGTTAGAAACATGGACAAAGTTTTCCAATTTCCTAATCCTTTTCTCTTTGTCCTGTCGTATCTCTGTCTGTCTTTTGTGTAATTCCAATACAGATTAGTGCCAAAATTTTGTAGTGGTGCTAATTCTGGCCAAGATTGCTAGATTAGTGATTATTTGGACTTCTACGGATTTAGCCCAAAGATATCCAAGAGTGTGTGCAAGTAACAAGTAATTTAAATGGGCTGATCTGCTGTGGGTTGGCCCATTCAGTATTTCAGTCCATCAAGGGATCTAGTCCCTTCTTGTGTATGCCCTATAGTCCATTAATGGATAGTCCCTTCTTGTGTGAAACATTGTGAAAATAATTGTGAGATGTGACAACTCGAATGTGATATTATCTACGACTCTAGACACCACAAGAGTGTTTTCTAACGAAAGTGATTATTCTTTAACGAGGTTTAAAAGATAACTTAGATAATCAGACTCAAATAATATGTAGAAATGGAAGTACGAGGAAATTGATATTCAATCACTAAAACTTAGGGTCAAACTTTTGAAAATCTTAACGGAAGCTAAAAGAAAGATAAATAAATATTACTCGGAAGTCTCCTTCTTGAGTAATCCTAGAAGTAAAAAATGAAAACGAAAAAATTGGTAGGAATTATACGTGGCACCGATTTCACACCTGCTGTTTAAGCTATTCAAGTTTTTCCAAAGTAATTAACTTAAAGGTCACTATTGTCAAAACCTGCATTATTGTTCTAACCTGACCTTTAACGAGTGGTGTTCATGTTGTGAAATCTAAATTCATATAGCATATTTTATTTGCTACTTCAAATTCAAATAAATTAAAAGGATGTTCCTTCTTCACCCTCATTGTATGGTATTACCGTCGTGGAGGTTTGGACTACTGGAGTGATTTTAAGACCCACTGTAAGTTAGATTTGGTAGTTCAAACTTCATAATAAGAATTTAAAGTTAGAGACTGTCATGCTTAACCTCAACTTTAATCTCATACTTCCTCCATCCCATATTAATTATCCACATCACTAAAACTATTCGTTCCAAAATACTTGTTCATTTATAAAATTAAGATAGAATTAATTAATTTTTTTCTATTTTGACCTTAACATTAATTGTTTTTTAAAGTAACTAATATTGATTAGAGTCCAATTCATTGAAGAAAGATAAGGATAATAAAATAAAAGTCCATTTTTATCTATGATTTCTTATAAAGAAAAAAGTTGACAAGTAATATGGGACGGAGAGAGTAAGTGTTAGTTAGTTTTGAAGGAATTAAATGTACTCCTAGCAAATATTTTATAATATTCGTTTTATGTCTTAAAAGATGGTACCTTAACGGTGAAGACAGCAGTGTGAAAAAGGTGAGGGAAAAAAAGCAATGTGAAAGGGGGGAGAAAAGGCACACTGTTCAAAAAGGAAAACGGTGAAGACAGCAAAGGTGGAAGCCGAAAGACATTTCCTAGGAAGGCCCAAAGCCCACTGTTCGAAACAAACCTTGAATCAAACATTGGATCCTCTAAGCCTAAGGTCCATAATAAGAACCCTATAAACGAAACTCCAAGTCGTCAATAAAATAACGGCTCTTTTGTCCATTGTCTGTAATCGCTCGTCGTTGGGCCCCTCAAGAACCACCACGTCATCCCTTGATACTAATCATATTTTCTTTTCATCCCAAACGACCGTTACACAAACAACTCTCTGTCTCTTCTTCACTACCACCATTCCACCATTCTCTCACACACACACTCTTCTCATTGCTCTACTCTCCCTAAAATGACAGTAGCAAATGCTGCCACAAAGCACTGCAAGAAAGCTATGAAGATGGGTTTATCTCTCTTTTGCAGAACCTTCAATTCTTCTAAATGGTGAATTTCCCAATGCCCCCTCAATTTTGCTTTTTAAGAAAATCAAGTTTACTCTAACTTTTTACTGATTTTTTGTGTGTGTGGTTATGCAGCAAGACAATGGCGAAGATGACTGTGGCCAGGATAAAGTTGCTTAGGAACAAGAGGGAGGTGGTTGTGAGGCAAATGAGGAGAGACATTGCTATGCTTCTTGAGTCTCGTCAAGATGCTACTGCTCGTATTCGGGTACTTTTTCCATTTCCTCAATTCCATCTTTTTTCTTCTTGTTCGTATGTGACCTATGATTCAATATTGAGGTTTAGTTGATTAATCAAATGATTTGTATGTAACCTAGGAATGGGCTTTATTTGGTAGTTTCTTTGAGTAGTTGTAGAATGGCGGATTTGCTATATCATGCCTGGGAGGGCAAAAATGCATTATGTTCAATTGAACCCTTAACTTTCGACTCAGAGTATAAATTTATGTGTTAAAAAAATTATTAAAATTCTAACAAATAGTAGACATGAACCTATAGCTTTAAAAATATTACGAGTTCAATACTAAAAATCTTAAGTTGAACCCCCCCTCTTCTCAGTGTTAGCATCTCCTGCTTTACAGGACATGTCTATATTAATATTTCAGACCAAACTATGCAATCAGAACTTTCTGGTTTTTTGTCTACATATTAGCCTAATCAACGCAATAGTACAGAGCTATTTTATTTAATGCAAAGTGTTTCTAAAATCCAATTATAAGTTTGTTCTGTTGGGTGATCTTGAAATTTCCTATGAAGACTCATAATATTATGCAATATGAGAGGGTAGAAATGCATCGTGTGCTTATTTTTCGAGCTGAATGTTATCTTTCACATCTATAGTTGTGGATCTCAATAAACTACTTCTATTTTGATATCCAATGTGTATTTTTAGAATTTTTCAAGTTAAAGCAGAATCTTCTTATTTCTTTCGTTTATGATCCTTCTCAAGAAGTTGTTGCCCAATGCTGACTCCTTCTGCTAATCATTTGGAAAGAACATTCACATGCTTCATTTTTTAATAGGTTGAACATGTGATAAGAGAACAAAACATATTGCAAGCAAATGAGTTCCTCGAGCTCTTCTGTGAACTTATTGTGGCTAGACTTCCTATTATTGCGAAGCAAAGGTAAGGTGTCTCAAGTTTCATTATCTTTTTCAAGATTTTAATTTGAGATTACAGGACAAAGCTCACAGATACCCTTGTTTCCTATTGATCTTCCTGTTGCAGGCAATGTCCAGCTGATCTGAAAGAGGGGATAGCAAGTTTGATTTTTGCAGCCCCCCGGTGCTCAGATATCCCAGAATTAATGGGAATTAAAGATATTTTTGAGAAGAAATATGGTAAAGATTTTGTTTCAGCGGCCACTGATCTACGACCCGATGCTGGTGTAAATCGAATGGTACTCATATTTCTTCTTCTAAAAAGTCATTGCTTTCTTTACAGTAATAAATAAATCTATTTCGTGTGCTGCGGAGGGCCTAAACGAAATTTGGGAATTTTGTCACAGCTCATCGAAAAGCTCTCTGTGAAAACTCCAAGTGGTCAAGTCAAACTAAAGATCATGAAAGAAATAGCGAAGGAATACCAGGTTGAATGGGACACTGCAGAATCGGAGACGGAGCTTCTCAAGCCACCAGAAGAGCGTATAGTGCGTCTTTCTTTCAAAATCCATCTATATCCATGTATGATGCCAAACATGTTTGATGATCATCTAACTATTATCTATTCTCTTTGATCAGGAAGGACCAAATGTCTTTGTAAGTGCAAGTAGCTTACCCCTGAAGCCGACCTCAAAGCAACCTGCTGAGCCTAACAACCTTCTGAGGTATTCATAAGTTAAAGTCTGTTTTCCCCCCTTACTGCATAAAACTATGATTTTTCTTTTCTTGTTGTGGGAAAAAATAAAAAGGCGTTGACTTGGCTGATGCCAATTACTAACAGGGCTTCAGATGACGGAGAATCAAAAGTTGCCAAATTTGATGACCCAGCTTCAGCTGCTAAAGCAGCTTCTGAATCTGCTAAGCAAGCAATTGCGGCTGCTGAAGCAGCTGCATATCTGGCCAGTAAAGATGCAAAAGCATCTTCTGCTGGTTATCATGACTCAATGAACAATGCACCTGTTGACAATATCCCTTTCATTTCTGGTGCTCAGGCTCCTCCCAAGTTCTCGCGGAGTGACGTGGCACCACCTTCTCATGAGTCTATAGTTGATTTGTATGATATGCACTGGAGTAGAAAGAACATGAGGAATTCTGAAAATTCTCATGGTTCTGCTGGTGAAGAGATGCCATTAGATATGAAAAGATCAGAGAAGTTTTATAGGAGACGTAGCTATAACGTTCCATCCTCGAATTCCAATGCGAAGTATGATGATTCAGACTGCGACGAGGAAATTGAGATGGAAGATCCCCCAAGTCGTGGTATCACATATCAACACAGCCCACCTAATGATACTGATGGTGGAAAGTTCTATAGAAGGCACAGCTACAATGTTCCATCAGCACATTCAGGTATCAAGTTTGATGAATCAGATGGTGATGAAGAGATGGAAACTGAAGAAACCATGAAAAGAACCAACCGAGCCCCTAACAGGCCTGCACCTCAAGTACCCCGGGTTCATCCCAAATTGCCTGACTATGACACACTTACTGCTCGCTTCGAATCTCTCAAGTCCCAGAAATTTCGTTAGATTATCCAGGATTCGTGGAATCAGATATATTTTGTGCCAGTAATATAATAGTATACAGTACAGAAACCAAATGATATGTTAAATGGTTCTCTTATAATATGTAGCATAATTTCATGGAGTTTACTTATCCGTTTGTGTCATTTTAATAAATATTGGTGTAATGAATCTTGCATATCCATTTTGCAAGGTTGTCCATTTTGCGGCTCTTTCCGTCTCTTGGTAGATTACATTTCCTCTCTCATTTGTCAAGATTATATATTCACGTTTTCTCCAGTTTCTAAAATCAATCGAGCACCTTTAATTCTTGAGTTTGATTGTAAAAGGAGGCTAAGAAATTCTGATGTACGATACGTATTAGAATTAGAGAGGACAAATTTAGAAAGAATTGAATGATCCTAAAGGGGAGAACTACTCTTCCCTTGAACAGATACACTCGAGAGACTCAAATTGAGCTCCAGATTTGTGATTAACAATGCCTAAGCAAGGTAAACGATTATTTCATTCAGCAAAAACATAATGGATACATTGAATCTGGACTGATGCTCTTATAGTCACAGATTAGGCGCCAAATCAGTTACAACTAACTTTTGAACAGGCGCGTCTGGCCCACGCGCCAGTACTACTCTTGCCTAACTTCCTTAACTAATTTCTGGACTCAGACTAACTAAATTTTAAATCGAGAGAACACCTTCTTCCAATACTAATTGTAATGCTCAACCATCCTATTACAAAATAGGAAAGACACATTAAGATCATATCAATACCCCCTTCTTCAAAACAACCTTGTCCTCAAGGATGGAAGTGTGGAAATCTGTGAGAGAAATCCTGGAAATCTTCCCAAGTGTTGTTCTCCTCAGCAGTGTTCAACCACTTTGACCAAAACCTGTGTAACAGCCCTTCCCCTCTTCTTGGCAAGTCTTCTATCAAGGATAGCCTCAGGTGCCAAAAGAATATGGCCTGAATCAGGTGCCAAAAGAATATGGCCTGAATCTGAGTGGACCTCAAGCAAGACAGTAGAAGCAACATAAGCACCTAGCTTTTTCTTCAATTGAGACACATAAAAGGTGGGATGAATCTTAGAGCCTGGAGGTAGTGCAAGTGTGTAAGCAACATGGCCAACCTTAGCAAGGACAACTTGGAAGAGAGTTTTTGGAAAGAGTGATCCTTGAGAGACATCTGCCTATAAGGTTGTAGCTGCACAAACACCCAATCACCAACAACAAAGGACCTGTCAGTCCTGTGTTTATCAGCCAGTGTTTTCATCCTGTTCTGAGCTTGACTTAAGTGGAACTTGAGCTTCCTAATAATAGCTTCCCTAGCCTGTAAGCTCCTATCAACCACATCTAACTTAGAATCAAATGGGGAGTAGGGCAGAAGGGGAGGTGGCTTCTGCCCAAAAACAGCTTCATATGGGGTCATATTGATAGATATATGGTGGGAAGTGTTATATCACCACTCAGCAAGACCCAACCAACTAGGTCAATCTTTAGGCTTCTCAAATGTCATGCACCTCAAATAACTTTCCAAGCATCTATTAACCACCTCAGTTTGCCATCAGTCTGAAGGTGGTAAACACTAGAAGTAAGCAGGGAAACCTTCTGCAGAGTGAAAAGCTTCTGCCAAAACTTGCTAACAAAGATAGGGTCTCTGTCAGAGACAATGGTCTTCGGCATCCCATGCAACTTAAAAATACCATCCATGAATACTTGTGCCACATCTAAGGCAGAATAAGGATGTTTAGGGGTCATGAAATGAGCTGCTTTACTCAGTCTATCCACCACCACATAAATGACCTCCTTGCCTACAGCCTTGGGTAGACCTTCAATAAAGTCCATAGAGATGTCTTGCCATACCTTCTCAGGTATAGGCAAGGGTTGCAGCAGTCCCAGGTAGGCAACAGTTTGCCCCTTGCACCTCTGGCAAGTGTCACACTCTCTTACAAAACTGTAGACATCCTGTTTCATTTTCTTCCAATAAAATTCCTGCTTCAGCCTGTGCCATGTAGCAGAAATGCCAGAATGGCCACCTACAGAACTGGCATGGAAGTGCAATAATAACTTCATCCTCAGTTGGGGGTCAGCCCTCACCATGATCTTACCCTTCCTGCTCAAAATGCCAGGATTAAATAGGTAATAAGGTTTAGGAGGCTTATTAGATTGGATGGCCTGCAGCAACTTTTGCAAATGAGGATTAGTTGACCATGACAACTTGACCTGCTCAATCAGTGGTGATAGTACACCTGAGATACTGAAGAGTTGAACACATTCACCTTGTCTAGATAGTGCATCAGCAGCCACATTCTCCTTGCCTTTCTTGTACATGATAAAATAGTCATAGCCAAGCAGTTTGATCAACCACTTCTGCTGTCTGGGGTGGAAATTCTTTGCTCAAGCAAGTAATTAAGACTGTGATGATCGGTCTCAATGATAAAGTGCTTGCCAAGGAGGTATGGCCTCCATCTTTAGACTGTAGTAACCAGTGCTAAGAGTTCCCTCTCATATACAGACAATGCCATGTTCCTAGTAGATAAACCCTTGCTGAAAGGGCAATGAGCTTATTATCTTGAGCAAGTACAATACCAATACCAAAGCTTGAAGCATCAGTTTCTATAGTGAATTCATTAGAGAAATCAGGTAGAGCTAGGACTGGTGTAGAAGTAAGAGCAACTTTCAGTTTTTAAAAGGCTAGAGTGGCTTCAGGAGTCCAATGAAAATTGCTCTTCTTGAGCATGTCATGCAGGGGTCTAGCAATGACCCGATAGCCTTAAATGAACCTCCTGTAGTACCCAGTCAACCCCAAAAATCTCCTCAGTCCCTTCAGAGTTTTTGGTTAAGGCCACTGCAGTACAACATCCACCTTATGTTGGTCCATTCCCACTGTTCCTTCAGATTATACATGTCCTAAGTAATCAATCTTAAGCACTCCAAAGTCATGTTGAAAGTTCCCTCCAGATGAGACAAATGATCATGCCAATTAGAGCTGTAAATAAGTATGTCATCAAAGAAAACAAGGATGAATTTCCTCAGATGGGGATAGAAAATATGATTCATCAGACTTTGAAATGTGGAGGGGGCATTAGTGAGGTCAAATGGCATGAGCAAGAATTCATAGTGGCCATGATGTGTCCTAAATGCAGTTTTGGGAATATCAGGCTCAAACATCCTAATCTAATGATAACCAGACCTGAGGTCTAGTTTGGAAAAGAACTTGGCATCATGCAATTCATCTAGCAACGTAACTCCTCTATAACAGGGATTGGGAACTTGTCCTTAATAGTGAAGTTGTTCAATTCCCTGTAGTCAACACATATTCTCCATGATCCATCCTTCTTCTTCACAATCACAATAGGTGAGGAGTACGGGCTGATGTTGTTTCTGATCACCCCACTGCTTAGCATTTCATCAATCATTTTCTCAATTTCATTTTTTTGTACATCAGGGTACCTATAGGGCCTGATATTAATAGGTGAAGTGCCCTCCTTAAGGATGATTTTGTGATCATGCCCTCTAGAAGGTGGTAATTCAGTAGGGGTCTCAAACAAATCTGTGTATTGATTCAGTACTGCAGCTAATTCCTACTTCTGTGCACCTTCAGCCCCATCACCTTCCATAGAGTGCAAGCTAATTCCCCTATCTTGCTCCTCCTCCATGAGCAAACCAATTGAGATCATACATAACTCAGTTGGTTGTGCTAACAGTTTGTTCATCTGCCCAACTTTAACCATCTTAGTTGCAGGTGGCTGTGCCCCTCTAAGTGAGACCTTCTTTCCCTTGACACTGAACTCCATTTTCAACGGCTTGAAATTCCACAATATGTCTCTTAAAGTGATTAACCATTGTATACCAAGCACCATGTTGCAACCACCAATAGGTAGTATCAACATATCTGAGTCAAAGCCAACTCCTTGCATTTTCCATTCTACTTTCCTGTAGACATATTGACTTGGAACCTTGTTACCATTAGCTATGGACAGATTAAAAGAAGCTATTGCAGTCATTCCACAACCTAGCTTTTTGGCAATATGGTAGTCCAAAAAATTATGTGTACTTCCAGTGTCAATCAGGACCTTGATAGCCTTGCCTCTTATAGAGACTGTCACTCTCATGGTCCTAAAATCATGAGTGCCAGTCATCGCATGCATTGACACATGGGGTAAAATGGACCCTTCAGCATTAGTTTCCAGCCCTTGAGCCATTACAGCTAACATTTCACTTGGATTCAATATTTCCTCCTCAACAGCTGCTAAGGGTTCTTCAGACTCCTCTACTTCGATAGAAAATAATTGCCTCTTCCTCTTACAAACATGACCAAAGGAATACTTCTCATCACAGTTATAACATGATCCCTTACTCATCCTCTCTTCCATCTCAGCAGGAGTTAGCAACTTTGGATTCTTATAAACTGGTTTAGAGTTGTTGGCAACACTAGATCTAGAGGCAGCATTGTTCAATGGTTTGAGATGTTTGTTGGTCTGGTGGTGTTGTGTGTTTTATAGTAGGGGTTGGTTATTTGGGGTGAAGGGTGAGGTGACTCTAGTAGTGTTTTTAGGGGTTGTCATGCTAAAATTCTGGAAAAAAAATTTGTTGTTAGATTTCTAAGTTCTGTTCCTGAATCCTAGCCAAGCTAATGGGCTTGGCTAAACTTCTAGGGCCCAACATTTTGACTGTCATGCCAATTTCTGGTTTTAGTCCCCTCACAAAGCAACTAACCACATAATCTTCAGATAGATCTACTCTAGTAAGTAGTTTATCAAAAATGTCAATATATTCCTGAACTGTATTGACATGCCTAAGATCCTTAAAGTCACCCATAAGATCATCAAAGAGCTCAGATCCAAATCTTGAATATAAGCATCTAACATACTCACCCCATCTTGGCCAATCTCTGGTTAGCCTTTACTTTATGTAAGCTTGATGCCATTGCAGTGCCCTTCCTTCCAATCTGCATGAGGCTAGCTTTACCTTGGAATCCTCATGAGTTTCCTCCACTTCAAATAATTGCTCACTTTTGTATAACCAATCTTTCAACCTAGATTCATCAAACTTAGGGAACTCTAGTTGATAGTGATGATTAATGAATTGTTGATTCATGATTCCCTCATTGCCTCTGTGGTTATCTCCCTCTCTTGCACTATTGCACCTTCTATTTCCTCTGGTTCCATTTTCACCTTGGGTTTTTCCTTCTTCTAGATTAACCTGTTGGATAGTGACCTCAGGATTCATGGTTCCCATCACTAATCTTTTTATCTCATCCACAGCTTGTGTTATCTTCGAATCCACAGACTATTGCATATCGACAACTGAAGTAACAACTCCCTCCATGGACCCCTTCAAAGTATTAACTTCCCTTTTCAGCTCTTGCATGCGAGTGTTATGATCTCCCATTATAGGTCAGAGGATAAGGGCTCTGATACCAATGATACATATTAGAATTAGAGAGGACAAATTTAGACAGAATTGAATGATCCTAAAGGGGAGAACTACTCTTCCCTTGAACAGATACACTCGAGAGACTCAAATTGAGCTCCAGATTTGTGATTAACAATGCTAAGCAAGGTAAAAGATTATTTCATTCATCAAAAACATAATGGATACATTGAATCTGGACTGATACTCTTATAGTCACAGATTAGGCGCCAAAATCAGTTACAACTAACTTTTGAACAGGCGCATGTGGCCCACGCGCCAGTACTACTCTTTCCTAACTTCCTTAACTAATTTCTGGACTCGACTAACTGAATTTTAAATCGAGAGAACACCTTATTCCAATACTAATTGTAATGCTCAACCATCCCACTACAAAATAGGAAAGACACATTAAGATCATATCAATGTATTGACAAGTTAAACAAGAAGTAGGCAACTACCCTTGGTATATTTATGATTAGTATTAGATAAAACATACTCCTATTCTTGTTAAACTTTTAGATAACAATAATCTTTAATCAATTGAGAAAAAGGTTCATAAGCATTGTTCTTGTCTTGCTTTCTTTTAGCTTAAGTCTTCAATAAACAGAGAAAAAAATAAAAGAATCATTAAAGTTACGTGCATCTAAGGATTTTTGAAATTCTATTGTGACATTTGTTATTGTTAGTATTCGTTACCTTTCAAAACAAAACAAAGAAAACAATTAGGGGTCGTCTAATAGCTAGTTAGAAGCTAGATTATTGATGTATTAAATCCTGCATAAGTAATATCATATTTGGTAGCATTCTTTTGTTATGTATAAAATTCAACACATCTAACACGGTGTTTGATTTGCAATTTGAAACCCACATAACTAATACATGTATAAGAAATGAGATAATCTATGTAACTTTATGCATGATAGAAGATGAAATTACTAATACATGAATAATTAAACTCTACATAACTAACTACATAAATAATACATAAATTCTCTCATATCTAATTTACTAGTATTCGGTCACGTGCGTTGCACGTGTATTCCATGCTAATCGGTATAAACATATTAAAATTGTATAAATAATATTAGAATAATGTCAATTATACTGAATTTGAAGGAGGAAAAAACAAGATCAAAATGGTGAATGATGAGTCTATTTTAATATTTATTATTATCGGAGAACATAATAGTATTGAAAATATGACATCTTTGAAAGATAATATTTACTAAGTTATCAAAATTATTAATTGTACTAAGTTTTTTAAGTCCATGGACAGAGATTACAATATATAAGCAATTTATAGGGTTTTTAAACTAAAAGTATCTATTTAAACGCTTATTTGTATTTCATTTTTACTTTGTAAAGAAAAAAATTATATAAGGGTATACAAAGATTTTAGATACATTTAGATAATTACCGAAACATAGTATGATATAAGCTTTTGACTATTTTGCCCAAATGAATTATATACCATCAGTTTGTTTTAGTCTTCTTTTTTCTCAATGAATAAAACGCTTGTATTGATTGAGAAAAGTAAAGTGAAAATATATAAAAAAAAAATGCATGAAGTTCTTAAATTAAGGAGTTATAGGTTCCCCCCCCCCCCCCCCCCCACACCCTAAAAAAAAAAAAAAAGAGCTAAGCACCAACAAAAGAAAATTTTAAAACATCTAAGTAAATACACAAATAGGGAGGGGAAAAGTAAACTCTTTTACACTATAAATAGATAAAACTTTCGGACTTTTTATTCTCCCAAAACTTTAATCTCAGGGAGCTTACAACTTGTTGTTGTACGTCATACCGCCAATTTTTTTCACAGAACTTAGAATGACGTAAGAAATGAGTTAAAGTGGAGCTTCTGAGTCATTAAATCTTTGAAAATCCCTAGACTTGAACAACATTCTCTGCATCAGATGATAGAACAACCGAGACGTTAGTATCACGAATCATGAAAAATTTGTGCGTAAAATTTTTCAGGTAATGTACACAAAAGCATGTTGATAATGGATTTTCAACTTACCATTTTGAGGAAACAACCCTTTGTTCTCTCTATATGGCGACTCTGTATCTAATCCTTGATTATCTTGTGAGTGTCGATCCTGACTTTCATTGTCAGTGGTCTTGGGATTAATTTTATGTTACATAGTATCTTTCTCAACAACAAAAGGCTAATAAACAATATTGCTTTAACTCTTCACTTTGTAGTGATCAATAAGAATAATATTTTGCATTTGTTATTAAGGAATATAAATGGTTGGTATGCGATAATAGAGACTTTTTAGATGAGCCATAAACAGATGCTTGATAAAATTATGAATTGAAGTTAATTGAAAAAATCAATTAAAGTTAAGTTTCTAAAGAAAAATTACCAAACAATCTTACAACACATGAGCAAAGGGAAATTGTTGAGCATATGGAACACTTGCTTTCTCACGGTGGTATCCTAAATTAAAACTATAAAGCTTGCTTAATTCTTTTTGTCATAAATGAGAGTATTTAGGAATCATTAGTGGGGTATATGAACAGAATCATTAATAGGTGTCTTAGTTAATACATGTAACGGTGGAATAATAATAAGAATAGGGATAGGTCATATTCAGTGACTATTAATTACAGGTTTGTTGCTTGTAAATATTGAATCAATGCTGCTATCATATGAAGCGTTTGGAGTAATGACTATTGGACTTTAATACCGACAAAATATACACGGATTAAATAGATGATACGTGTTTTACTTAAGGATAAAAATGTAATAACTCAACTTTTAAAGGATTTTTTGGTAATTCAACTTTTAACTTAAATTCTTTCTATTTTACTATAATATGATTACTTCATTAATACCTGTATAATTCTAAGCACCATCTTAAAAAAAAAAAAAAACAATTACTACTTGTTTTTCCCATTAAAATAAAGCAAGAACTAGGGTGTTCTTCTTTGCAATTTACCCTTTTCTCCTCTGTTTTTATTTGTGTTTTTTTTTGTTTTCATAAGGAGAAGAAATAAAATAAAAGAGAAATTGAAAAACCCATAGGAAATGGGCTCCTTATCTTTCAAGAACAAGAGTTAGCCGTTCTCCTCTTGCTGTCCGATGTACTAGATAACAGGGACACTTTACATATGTTTCTCTTCTTCTTCTTCTTTATTGCTGAATAGCTCTATCAGGTTATACTCTTTATCTTCTCTCTTTCTATTTGCTACTTCCTCTTCATTTCATAACCTTAGCTTCTCCTTTATCAGCTGGAAGATCAAGTTTTGGGACCGAATAAAGTAGCTGCTTTCCTTTTAAGTCTTGTACCTCAATTTTTCTGTGTTAACACTACTGAATGCTTATGCTATCTTTCCCTTCATTCTTTATCATTCCTTTTTTCTGGGGTTCCTCCATTTTTTTGTGGACTGGCCTAGGAGTTCAAGAAAAGATTGCTTTGGCAGTTCTTTCTTGAAATGCAATTGTGATCAGACACTTTATTTGAAGCTATTGAATTGGTTTCTTTAGAAGGATTACATCCACTGCTGTCATTTAAAAATTAGTTCTTGACAACAAAAATGATGAAAGCATAGCAATAAGTCCATTTTATGGGTCCCGTATGTCTTTTGCAAAGTGCAAGATAAAGCATTTTTCTGATGTTGGGGTTAATTTAGCTATGCTAAGTTAGCATCATCTGTTCTTATTGAGTTCTTTTTTTTTTTTTTTTTTGCAGAATTGTTTCAGACGCTTGGTAGTTTAGTTTTATTATGGCTGCTTGATGCAGCACATTATGATTTCTCAAGTACTTTTTTTGTTGAATTGGAAGTATCATTTGAGGTGCATTGAGTCGGAGAAGTTGATTCAGTGGATGGTCCATCTCTGGAGATGGTTATTCTCTTATCTTGTACTGAACTCTCTAGCCTATGGGAGACGTCAAAGGTAACCATCTCAATATGTCATATACCCATTATAATGGTCATAGGGAAAGAAAACTTCAAAATTTTCCGTCTAGCTATGTCTCTTCTTGTTTAAAAGGAAAAAGGGAAAAGAATAGACTAATATCTACCTAATCTAAGCTATTTTATAGAGACTGATATCAAATCTACAGTTCTTGGTTTAGCCGATGTTGAACTCCCATGTTAGTGCCCCGGGGTGGGGGGAGGGGGGGGGGGGTTGGCGGTGGTTGTTAGATTTCCCGCATCGGTTTTGGATGAGGTATTTGGTCCTATATGGTTTTGGACAATCCTCACCTCAGGAGCTAGCGTTTGAGGTTAAGTTAAGCTCGAGGTCCATTTCTTCGCATAAATGATTTGAGAATGTACGAGATACTGAAGTTTGTTCATTATCTAGCGTGAATAAGCTCTTGTTGTCTTTGCAGATACTGCATTCAGGAAATTTGAACTGCAACTCTTCTATGAAGGGAGATATGTTGACTTCGTCCACACCTTTATGCAAAGCTAGGCACGATGTCTCTGTGTTGGTACCTTCTAAACAAAGAGGAAAAGTTTTCTCAAGGAACTTATGGATTAAATCTTGTACAAGGATGCCTTTGGGCAGCATATTTGGATCCTCGATAGTAGAGAGGTCTATTCCTATCCGTCTGTTCATTCCAGCTCGCACTAGAGGTATTACTTATATGATAATCTTTTGTGGAAAGTTATACTCATACGTAGTTTCTCTAATTTATGCATTATTTTGGATATTAAATGCTTTCAGTGAAATGCAGATGGGAATGTTACTGTGAAATGCTTGAACAACAATTCTTCCATCCTAAAGCAGGTCTTTAGTGATTTTATAGATGAGGATAGTTATTTCTCAGATGAAATTGATACAGCTTCAGAATATGCCAAAAGTATTTCAACAGAACGTTTGACCATTGAGGAGCCATGGCTATGCGAGTCTTCTCTGCTTCTTCATCATTTGGCAGAGTCAGATGCTTCTAGTGATGCCATTTGTGAAGACAAGATTGCCGAGGATCTTGACTCTGAAAATGTAGAATCAGGATTCTTAAATCAGTCCACACTTGGTGAGGATTTATGGTCAAAGTATGCGGTCAATGCTAAGGATCCTTCGTCAGGAACCTTGTGTGCAAGATATGCCTATGTGGAGGAGCCCTGGCTATTGCAAGCATGTACCTCTTCTCCTAGTTTTGATGCTCAGATGGCTCCTGACGGCTGTGAAGTTGAACAGCCGGATATTAAGGATGAAGCTCAACCTTCATTTAGCGATCAACTTGAACAATTAGCTCAACCTTTATCTAGCGATCAACATGAAGAAATACCTGAGAAGCTGTTGGCTGTTGATCAATGTGAGGCAATCTCCAAGGAAGATTCCTTCACAACAATTATTCTGATTAACTCTTCGGTTTGTACTGTGCAAAGAATTGCTGTTTTAGAAAATGAGAAACTAGTTGAACTGTTGCTGGAACCAGTGAAAAATAACGTGCAGTGCGATAGCGTATATCTAGGAGTAGTTACAAAATTAGCTCCACACATGGGTGGTGCATTTGTAAATATTGGCACTTCAAGACCTTCCTTTATGGATATAAAGCCCAACAGAGAACCGTTTATTTTCCCCCCATTTTGTCGGGAAAAAATAATTAATGGTGCTGCTGTTGACATGCTTGAAGAGAACCTAGGTCTTCCTAGAAATAAATCCACTTTAGAAGAAGTGGACACAGATGAGATTGATGATGCTGATATAGAGGATGAATCCATAGAATACATGGACAATGAGTTTGGGGAGCATGAAAGTGGTGATATTTCAGAAGTCCTTGCAGAGAATTATAATGGTAGTGTAACTGAGCATGGGCTTGAAACTCATGCAGATAAATATCTGGAAGAATCCAGTGGAATTGGGTACCAAGGGCAGAATCCAACTATTGAGCATGCTGTGAATGGTAATAAAGTTTCACAAAGAGATGAAAGCAAGTGGGTCCAGGTCCGAAAAGGCACTAAAATAATTGTGCAAGTTGTTAAAGAAGGATTGGGCACGAAGGGCCCGACACTGACTGCTTATCCGAAATTAAGGAGCAGATTCTGGGTACTGCATGTTTCATGATCATGTATTCAGCTGAAAGTCTATTATTAGAAAGCCCAATCTAATTGGTTCTCCTCTTCCCAGGTTTTAGCTCCTCGTGACAACATGATAGGTATTTCAAAGAAGATTGCTGGTGTTGAGCGCACACGTTTAAGGGTCATTGCAAAAACTTTACAGCCTCAAGGATATGGTCTTACAGTAAGGACAGTTGCAGCTGGTCATCCATTAAATGAATTGCAGAAGGACTTGGAAGGCTTGCTTTCAACTTGGAAAAGTATAACTGAGCATGCAAAGTCTGCAGCTCTTGCCGCAGATGAAGGCGTTGATGGAGCAGTTCCCGTTATGCTTCACCAGGCAATGGGCCAAACACTCTCTGTTGTTCAGGATTATTTTAGCGACAAGGTCTGCTCATTCTCGGTTCATTCCTTCATGGATTGTTCAGTTCTTTATTTTTTGAGGGAACTTCTGGTTAGGGGCTTTCTTAAATTAGCATGATTACATAATTATACTTTCTTACACTTGCATTGATTTTCAGGTGAAGAGTTTGGTGGTTGATTCTCCAAGGACATATCATGAGGTATGGACTTAGCCAGTTATCAGTCAGTGGAATGAAAGGATTTTTAACTAAGCACGATTGCATGTCTTGCTCAGTCTTTTATGTTCCTCTAAGTTAGTTTTTCATATATGAGCATGGAAGCTGTTTTTGATAACCAGTTGCAATAGTGAGTAGTTTTTGGCATAGAGGATTTTGGCGATGCATGAGAATATCTTGGATCAAATAAAACCTCATTTAATGAAACATTTAAGAAGTAAAACTAGCTAGTTGCAGTATTTTTTCTCTTTTTTTTTTTTTGGTTGAAAATGTGATTAATTTTTTGTTAAAGAATAGCACCCAGAGTGTGCAATGGATGAGTAGTACATCAATCTGCAATATGCATCTCAGTACATTAGCTACTTGTGAAAAGAGGAAATTGATTTTTGTCTTTACACTAAAAGGCCATCTGCGCTTTAAAGTTACAAATATTTTCCTTTTTGGCTCAAAGCATCTCTGATAACTTTTCCTTCCACACATCCACCATATAGTCGCGGTATAGTGTTACCCAACTTTTTGTCGCCTTATAGTGTTACATGATAGAGATCAATTGGTTTTTCTTCCTCCTCTTTTTCATTATTGTGGGAGTGTTAAGACAACTTTAATCATTTTCTCAAGGTTAAGAAATTCGGATCAATGCCTTTCTTGTATTGTTTAGGATTTGTAATAAAGAAGCCTGTGGGCTAGAACTTGTTAAGGATCTTTTGAGTTATGATGTACTCTAATATAGATATTATTGGACTCTGTTCAGGTTACAAACTATCTTCAAGAAATGGCACCTAATCTTTGTGAAAGAGTTGAGTTGTACAGTAAAAGAACTCCCTTGTTTGATGAATACAAGATTGAGGAAGAAATAAACAACATCCTCAGCAAAAGGTGGAGATTACTTAGTTTCTTTTCTATTACTTTCTTTTAGCTTTATGTATTTTACATGTATTATAACTTCTCGTAATATTTAATGTTTCATTGAAGTTCCTCTTTAATCCTGCAATTTTATAACATTTGCAGGGTTCCCCTTGATAACGGAGGTTATCTAGTGATCGAACAGACAGAGGCTTTAGTCTCCATCGATGTAAATGGTGGACACTGTGTGCTTGGTCAAGGGACTTCACAAGAGATAGCTATTCTCAATGTTAACCTTTCAGCTGCCAGACAAGTATGTAGACCTCCATCTTTTTATGATTACATATTGTTTCCTTAGAGCGTAGCTTTTCTACACCTTAAAAAGTTGGCAGATGCATCTGAGTAGTTGGGAAACAGACGGATTTGGTTAGAAGATCCTTTTCAATGAATTAGAAGATGCTTAGTGTTTGATGGAAAGATACTTCAATCTTTCTGTTAGAGCTATAAACTATGGCAAAATCGAAATATTAACTTTCCAGAGTTTCATGAGCTTAATTTGCACCCTTTGCATATATTTTTCTATTCATTGTGGATATGTTTGTGGATAATAATCAGGAGGCAGTAGTGAATAACTGAATATTTTGATACAAGTAGAGTAGGGAAGAATAGCAACACTAAAATATGTCTGTTGACATGCGCTTCTCTTTTTTCCTGTGGTAGACACGGTGTCATTTGTAGCTTAGTAGCAGTTTAGTAATCCGTGAAAGTTTTCATCTATTTTATATTTGTAGCATTTTGGCGACACGGCCGAGTGGTAAGACAGAGGAAAGACGGATGTGATAGATTCTCCACACGTGTTTAAGCCATACAAACCTTCTTTTCTTATACACTTCACAATCATATTCTACTTGTCAGGCTCCAGAACAGAAGAAAAATCTGTAAATGATCTACAATGGAGAATTAATTCTTGTTTAATAACAGAAACGACACAGGGCATCATGTGCATATTGACGTTTTAACCTTCTATTGGTTTGGGAATATTGAAGAACATACCATGTCTCAGACTCTCATTTACTGCTAAACCTCAGCTTGCTTTTTTTTTTTTTCCTTGGAGGGGATAACCAAGACATCCCCGAGGGTCAATGGCACACGGCTTGCGACTATGTGGATAATGGGCCCGCCCTCTACTTTTCTTCACTTAAATACCACACTTTTGTCTAAGGAAGGTTCGAGCTCTTCTCGTGCGTCTAACCACACATCACACATTGCGCTCCTACCACTAGACCAGAGCACTGGGGACAATTTCTGGTTGCTTTTATACGCCTCTATTTAAGTTGCTTTCATTTGATTCAATTAGCAGTCAGCCTGGGCTGCAGAATTACAAACATGGGAAAAGAAAGGGAAAGGAAAAGGAAAAGCCAGAAACAAATGAGATGTTATGTGCTCATTTTTGCTTTGACCATGCGCAACTAAGCAAGTATTCGCCATTCTAATTCAACGAAATACCGCATTTGTAGCTTCATTAGGTGTCTCTGGTTAGATTTGAACCTTTTATCTGAGGCCCGGAGGTAGTTACTGAAATGTACAAACATAGGATTACATTGGTTTTCTTTCTATATGGTATGTTTATTGTTTACGGAAGATTCCAATTTTTATTTTATCGTATGATAATTGTGGTTATTAAGGATATGCTAAAACTATTCTCAGATTGCAAGGGAAATAAGGCTGAGAGATATTGGTGGCATTATTGTGGTGGATTTCATAGATATGTTGGATGATTGTAAGTAAAAAGCCCTCTCTTTACCCCCTCTGTCTCTTTCGCTCTCCCTCCCTCTGTGTGTGTGTCACAGGCAGATCCGAAATTTTAAATTTGAGGAGTTCAACCTTTAAAAATTGTTAGCACAGAAGTAGTATACTTCTAAAATTAGGGTTCAGAATCTAATATTTGTTGAAATTTCATTGTGTGTGTTCTTTATGTGGTACTGATGCACAATATTTATGTGGTTTTATCGGGCTATATTTTTTCCCTGTAATACTACTGCAAATAAGAAAGAAAAGAGGGAGACTTGAAATTTATACTAGGGTCTTCTATATAAATCTAAAATTCTTCTATATAAATCTAAAATTGAAGTTATCTTTGTTGAATGCTTGGTAATTATAGTACATTAATTGTAGTACATAACACCTTTCGCCATCTAAAGCTGGCACGTAATCAGACTGAAAATTGCATGATCAGGCCCAGCCTACTATGCCTCTCTCCAAACTATATTTGATACTCAGCTCATGCCATATGATTTGTCATGATATCTTGAAGTAAACAACACATTATGAAGATCTAGTCCTCTTTTTATTTGGTACAGATGTACTTACAAAGCATATATACCTGCATGACATATGTTATGCAATTGTTTGAAAGTCTTTTGTGTTATTTCGTTTACCAGCAAATAAGAGATTGGTCTATGAGGAGGTCAAGAAGGCTGTTGAGAGAGATCGATCAACAGTTAAGGTGTCCGAATTGTCCAGACATGGGCTTATGGAGATTACCAGGAAAAGAGTATGTTATTTGGTGCTGAATTTCTTTGTCATAACTACACTAGTGGAGATGTCTAATTAATCATGATTGGGTCACTACTATCTTATACCTGACAGGTTCGACCTAGTGTAACATTCATGATCAGTGAACCATGTACGTGTTGTCATGGGACAGGGAGGGTGGAAGCTTTAGCGACTGCATACTCTAAGATTGAACGTGAAATTTGCCGGCTGCTAGTAAGTAAACTAACTACTTTTCAGATACCTTTTCAAGGCTATCTTCTCCTTATTACTCCGTCCGGATCAAAAAGAAAGTCCACTTAGCCTTTTTTTGTTGGGTCAAAAAGAGTGTCCACTTATCAAATCAAGAAAGAATTAACCTTATTTTTTAAGAATTAACCTTATTTTTTCAGATTTGCCCCTATTAAGCGCTATGTGATCAAATCCCAATATCTATTTAATTAGGGGCAGTTTAGTCAAATTACCATTTTTTTCTAGAAGTTAGTATTTTCTTAAGGGGTGTGCAAATGGCTAAGTGGACACTTTTTTTGATCCAGAGGGAGTATCTGTTAAGCCACAAAAAGGTCATCCAAAATCTTTTGGTTCTTTAGCAAGCTAATCCATTCTTACCACTTGGTCTCCATTTTTCCTCATCTTTTAGATCTTTCTGAATATAGTTTAACATGATTCGACATAATAATCGCTTTCCCATTAACTAATTCCTTGTTTCTTATGTTTCTTGCGTTGATCAGTCCACAACGGATCAGAAGGCAGACCCTGTAAACCCCAAGTCTTGGCCTAGATTTATTCTCAGGGTTGATCAGTTCATGTCTAACTATTTAACTTCAGGAAAGAGGACAAGGCTAGCAATCTTGAGTAGTTCTCTTAAAGTCTGGCTTCTTCTGAAGGTATGCTTAATCATTTTGTTCATTTTCATAACAAAATAGCACTTTTTATTCTGTTTTTACTGATTTCTGTAAGCTGTGATTGACCAGGTTGCTAGAGGTTTTACAAAAGGGACCTTTGAGCTAAAACCTTTAACAGTCGACAAGGAGTACAAGGATGAACGTGAAGCTTCTATTTCAGTGTTGCGATCCACAGAGGGTGGATTTCACCCCCCTCGGAAAAAAGTCACCATCTTTCCCATCAAAAAGTGGAAGAGTAGTGGAAAGTGATCTTGCTTCCTTCAAGAATAATCTGTACAGGTCTTAATTCACAAAGCACGTCCAGATATGGTAGCATAATTTAATTAAAGCGATTCTTTCCTCAGGTTAGCTGTATCCCTTTTGAGTTTTTCTCCTCGGCTTGAAGTAGGTTGGTGTAAGAAATAGCTAGTTTTATGAGAAAAACAATTTTGCATAGCATGTACAAATTGGTAATACATCTATTCCATTTCTTATCTGGCCTCGCCTTTTGGAAGCCACAACATAGGGTCATTTATCTCAGAATCATGAGCTTTTGCCACACAACAACAACAATAGCAGCATACCTAATGTGATCTCACAAGTGGAGTCTGGGAAGAGTTGGGAAGAGTAGGGTGTACGTAGACCTTACCCTATGATGGCAATTTAGCATGATGCTGAAAATCATATCGTCCCTTTTAAGTTTTGCCTTCAAATCTGACTTTATTTTACTGTTGTGTATAGATATTCTTCTCAGATATTTCAGTCAGTCATGTCCGACTAGCGATTCAAGGGGGAAAATTCTTTTTCTGTTTGATTGACAATGCGATTGAAAAAAAATAAATCAACTGATCGCTCCTTTGCCCATGCGGATTTTGTCTGGGAAGGACACTGAATTAATATCTATCAGCTCTCCTCGTTACCTTCAAATGAAAACAGATGGCTAGGTTTATACTCATTCATCTCAATAGTTGGATTGAAATTGTCGAGAAATACTCACATTTGGCAGATT
This sequence comes from Lycium barbarum, assembly GCF_019175385.1. Lineage (NCBI taxonomy): Eukaryota > Viridiplantae > Streptophyta > Magnoliopsida > Solanales > Solanaceae > Lycium > Lycium barbarum. The sequence goes on from NC_083348.1 coordinate 90,028,895, forward strand.
TAAAGGAACAAAACTGCTCAAGGATATATTAAAAGACTATTTTAAATGTACGACAGTCATAACCGCTTATCAGTATTAGCGTTCGTCTTTCATTTTCTTTCTTCCTTTCTAAACACAAGGTTTATAGAATAATCAAATTGTGAGGGAACACGGAAAGAAAAAATTCAATTACAACCTCCTCTACCTTCAAGCCTTAACCTGTAAGGCTGTAACTGTTTACATTCCGATACTGGGATAGAAAAATGATTTTGTGGCTGGTTTGGAAACAAAAAGTAAAAGAAAAGATGCGGCCCCTACTATTTTGAACTGAATCCCTTCTCTTTCTAGGAGAAGTTACCTTGCACTCCACACTTGACCAAACATGAAGCTGCACGGACAGGACCCATCATTTGAATTTTGGAACTATCCATGAAATTAAGCAAAACCAGTGTCACCCAAAAATAGACAAATATGACTGAGATCACGTACAAATGCCTGAATTGGATATCTCTGTGGTATATAAAAGTTGACAGTACAAACAAATGGCTATCCTAGATCTTTCCACAAGTGTACAATCTAGGGAAAACTCAAATATTAGGATACAACACAAGTGGTCAACAGCAACACCGACAGGATAAAACATCTGAGCATGTATAAGGTCTCAACTTCTCTTCAAGTTCTTGTCCTGTTGGCAGCGGATCCATCCTATATTTGCTACTCCTGGCACAGCAAAAATCATACAAATTTCTGCATGCTCCTTTACTAAATGGATAGACTCTTTCAGGAATGTTCCTGCAAATCAAAGCAAGTTTAAACTTGGGACTTAAAGACGAGACAATATCCTGATGAGAATACATGCTCCATTTGCTTTCGATATATCTATTAAATCATTAAAGATGTTGACCATATCTGCAACTAACATTGTCCAACGTTTTTAATCATATCATCCAGAGTAGTGGCTCAAAGCAACAAAGAGACATACCTGCCACTATCCCGTAAATAAAATTACGCAAGAATTGAGAGAATATAACTAACCTCAGATATTGGATGCGCCGTCGTCTCACAAGCTCATAAGTGGTCTGATTTGTCAAAACTAGGTAGCTGATTCAAGAAACATGAGTTCAGACACTTCGGCTAAAGGAGCAAAACGAATATCATGGGGAATAATATAGGCACTAATATGTTGGCTGACCGAACTTAACATGTCAATTTAGGGGACTCGAAAAAACCGTGGTAGATTTCATTTTTACTTTACCAAATGGCTGCTGAATTTTATGTCCTATTGCACATGACGAGATAAGAGTCGAAATGATCTTCCTACCTTTCCATCTTGTTATGCTAGCCGGAGAGGGTTTCACTCGCAAATACTAAAGTTTGAGTAATTTAGCTGTAATAAGTTTCTGCCTCCCTCACAAGACTGAAAAAAGGTAACCAGGCATCCTACTTTATCTTTTCTTTATACGAGATATTTATTATCTTAAAGAAATGATTACATCCTTTCCCAGAATTATCAACCCTGCCGACCAAACAGAGGTTCCAGAATCCTTTTTTACGCACATAATTTTAAGAACATAAATCTAACAGAATTCCACAAATACGCAATTTATATGCTAGGCAATGCTAAATAAAGAGTCCATCTTCAGTAAAGAGAAATTGTACCTATGAAAAAGTAGGAGGAGGAGAAGGAAGATGAGGCAGAAAAACAGAGTAACTAGCAGCAAGATCATAATTGCATATAACCACCTGCAGCCATTATAGCATTTCAGTTCAGATTCATCTAAAGATTCAAATTGGATGAGTTTCACGACTTGTTCTTTTATGGTGGGATGCGTGTGCATTCAACGAACACATGAAAACAGAAGCAAAAATAATAATCATGTCGGTACCATCTTGTCATGTCAGCTTAAGGTTAGTCATGAGAAGCCCCTTCTTTAACTACTGTTTCCCACTGTAATTTTTATCTCTTGAAAATTGGTTTTGCAACCTTATACAACCAAAGTAGTGTTCATACTCGGACAACTTAAAGGAGCACAATCAGAAGTCAGAACCAAATGCAGATCTCTTGCTGCTTTCACAGTAACTGCTCTACTTTTCGGCAATTTTAAACAATCAAGGCAGTGGATATTCCACCGATATGAGCTTCGTATGGACGGTCCTATCTAGATAATAGAATAGGGGTTGCGCTATGCTGACGGCCAATATAAGATAGTCAAATATCACGAGTTCTAATAGAATATATAGAGGACTTTTATGACCAGCCCCAACTAGTTTGGGATTGAGACCTAGTTGATTGATGGATTGAAAATCGTGCATATTCGAAATAACAAGGAACCTAGAAAAAAGGGTAAGAATCCTTCATAGTAATACAGGCTTGTTAACCTAGAAATGTTATCATCACTTGCTTATTTCCCAACTAGAGGCACATAAACGGACATCCAAATAAGTCAAACAACATTTATATCCCTCCTAGTACATGTCAAAACTCCTTCGTACCCATCCAAGCATAGCTCAGTTCATGGAATGATGGAACCTTTTCTTCTGACCCAAATGCAAGATATCTAGGATTGAGATCGCAATTGCTTACTTGTCTCTTCAACTGCCATCTAATTTTTCCCCGGATAAGTCTTCAACTGCCATCTTAGGACAATCATAATAACTTACATGCAATGGTTGTATAAGATCCAAAAGGGTAGTGGTATTGGCTCTTCTTCAAGCTTCTTACTTCTCAGAAGAGGATGAGATATTTCAAACAACAAGTAAAATATTCCAATATGTGCAAGTTCACGTTTCACCAGTTGAAGCTTTTGATTTAGGAAGAATATACACCAATTGACAGTTTTTAGCTTCAGTTAAAGCAAATGATTTTATGAATTAACATCCTCTAATTATATGTTTGGGTATGGGCAAGAATCAGAGACTAAGCAGAAAAGCTCTTAAACTATAAAGCATCATCAAAATTACATACCAAGGCTTTGATATGTCAGACTTCAGGAATTGAATATATAACGTGCCAGTCCAAAGGGATAGGGCTGTTTCTCCGCAAATGTACCACCTGTTATACTTAGGCAATAAATAAACTAACCAAGACCAATTACTTGAAACTTATAAAGTTCTAGGAAAAAAACGTGCAGGCATGCATGTAATATAAGTAGCTATTACCAGTTAAAAGTTCAGGAAAATCAAGCGCCCTGACATATGGAACCATCATATTTTTTTTGGTGAAGTAATTAAAATGTATTAGAATGGCATCAAGAAGATGCAGAGGTTACAACTAAGCATAGAGCTGTTTCAAACAAGAACATATGGAACCATCATATTATACACAAATTATATGTCATTTAGTTTTTCTGAAGGTACAAACAAATGATTTCAGTAAAATCGCAAGATTATTTTCATTGAACTGCGAGCAAGATAAAAAATATTGTTGGTGCGTCAACTTAGTAGCATGGATGCTCACCAAAAACGGCAATGATTACTCTGTCCTATGCACGTCCCAAGCCAAACACAATGATGATCAAATTGAAGAACACATTTGTCACAATCATGACAATGTTTAGCTCGTGGAGGCTGCAAATCAAGCAGAGTAAAATTCAAACGTTGTTGACATAACTGTACAAGTGTAGACTAGTGAAGGTATAAGTTCTAGGCACTTAAAAAGACAAAGTCCCTGGATAAGGCCCATTGTAGAAATTGGTACTTCTGACATCAGTAATTTTCCACAAATTACTTTGGCGACCATAAACTATACTGAATAAATAGGAGTGTTAATACTAGGATAAGCACAATAGTTGACTTATAAATCAGAAATCAAAAGGTCATAAACCGTTTAACAATTGAATAGATATCTGTCCTCAACCTCATTTCAAGGAGAAGGGTTAACTGAGGCAATTACCTATTGTAAAAGCTAAGGCAAAAACTAGATACGAACATGGCTAGAAGCTAAAGAAACATTTGAGCTTAAGAAGGTTCTGACTCCCTTTTTTATGTTTTGATTAGTAATAAGGTAGATACTACTCCTTGGCAAGGGGTTGGCGACCAAAGGCAAAAAAGGAGCAAGAAGCTCTAGACATGATTTACGGAAAAGACATGTTCATCAAGGAAATGACAGTTAAGATTTACCAGAGGGGGGAAAAAAGAAGAAAGAAAAGAGAGAGAGAGAGAGACCAACTAATAATTTCGTTCATCTCATAGAGCATAACATATCAAGGATGTAAAGACCGTAACCTCGGAAATACAAGGAGCTTCAAAGAGAGTAAATAGTGTATTAGAATATCTTGGAAATATAAGACGAATATTTACAACTGAAAAAATATTAGCACCAAATTAATGTCACAAGTTTGTCTCATTTCCTTCCAAACCTACGTAGTCAGTATTTAGCTCTCAAATCATGTCACTAATTTGGCTATCCAAAAATACTCCTATAATCATTAAGTCACATCAGAAGTACCAAAATGCTTATTTTGCATACAAATGAAAGACAGAAAGGAGTTTCTACCTGCACAACATCACAGTAACTGCAAGTCACACTTCTGGAAAAGAGAACAAGAATGAGTTAGTAAGGGAAACTGATGCTTTTGCTAATTGAATCTTGCAATCTATAACTACAGAATCAACATAGAGTCTTTTTTCTTTATAAGGAAATATAATTTCCGGCAAAAAAATGTAATTTCCGTTGCCGAGACTTACATTTCCTTATAGAAAAATAACACTATGTTGATTCTGTAGTTATAGAATCAACATAGCGTCATACTTCTATCCAAAAGTGGTGCAAAGGGAAAGAACATAGGAAAGGAAAAAGTAGTTCTAACTTCACATGGTGATTTTCTTTTTTTGACAGAGAAATCCCCAGGGACCAATGGCACAAGGTTCCTCGGTGGATAATGGGTCCAACCCTACAATTCTCCATTTAAATACCAGGCTTTTATCTGAAGCATGATTTGAACCTATAACGTGGGCCTAACTCACATCATGCATTGTACTCTTACCATAACACTAAAGCCCAGAGACCTAGATTCACATGGTAAATAATCCCAAGCAACTGAATTAATCACCATTAGAATTCAAGTTTTATCATAAACCCCGAGAAGAATCTAACTCGTTATCAAGGACAACCAAGATGAATTTACAGTGGAGAAGCCTATCCCACCATTTTCCACAAGCTAAGCACTAAGTATTTATGATGCATCTCTAACTACTTCCAAAAGTGATAACCAAGCAAGGATGAGTTATTTGGCATAAATTCATGTGAGAACTGATGACTGGCTACAAAATAATGTTATCTAGTTTCAGATCATAATCCAGTTTATAAAGGTATTTGAGAGGGAGATGACCACACATGATGCTGGAGGCACTAGTATTACAAGACTATTAGCTATGCCTCTGAATGATTCAATAATAACACATCTCAGTAGAAATTTTCATTATATGTCAATACATTTTCCTTTGTTATCGAATGAAACATTACGAATTTCTGAACATTCTCAGGAAATCATACTGGGTTGTTACAGCTTCTACCCTCCATATAAAAGCTACAGCATGCTGCAGTTCGCCAAATAATTGCAATATACCAGTTAGCCAATTGGGGGCACCTTATGATGCTGAGATGCTTTCTATATCTAAAACTATTAACAATTTTCATCTAAATCTCATAGTAATAAAAGCTTCACATGTGAAATGGATAATGAGTAGCAACGACTTTCCATCACCATAAGTTGCTCCCTGTATCCTAATCTTTAAGGGGATAAAATATTGCCCCCCTATATCCTCCCAGTCCGACAAGAATCATGAATTATAATCCAAAACAGCAGATTTCGGATGATTGAATCAAACCTTCTCTTGTTCCATAAACAATTTGAGTTAAACTGAACCAAAATGTAAGATGAAACTAGATGAACCAAATAATACACGGTAGAGGCTGCAAAATAGGCAGAAAACAGTGCAGCTGCTTTAGAGATGACAACAAAAGCATAAACAAGGTATTATTCAAGTCATCCTACCTAAGAGATGTTCCACTAGGATACATATCCATCACTAGCTTTGTCCACGCCATTGCACCACGGCCTAGAAGATTCCTTCCCAACTGGTCCCTGTCGATTGTAATAACTACATCGCCGTTTTTGCTTGACGCAGGCTGTCTTTGCTTGACATTTTACATCACAATAGGCAGAAAACAGTAGCAATTAGATAACCCTGTAGAACTCTCCACATACTTACACTTTAATATTTCCCAGATATGCCAGAATCCAGTAATTTACTTTCCACGTAAAGAACCAGAAAGGAAATTCTCTTACTTTGAGGCCATTGATGCCCTATTACATGATGCATCTGCCTCATTGACAGCCTTCATTGCATCAAGCACGTAGCTACATGTTCAATAGAAATTTTAACTGAGCACACATTGCAACTTTACTGGTCCTTCAGAGAAGTAGCTCTGAAGTGCATAAAGACTAACAATGGCCTGTAAATTAGAAAGTAAGAGTGTGCGTGAAATTACCCAGGAGAAGAGCCTGAAGTGATGAAGTATTGAGCCAGTGTAACAGCAAACAGGATCAAATAGATGGTTGTGTACCTTTAAGGCAAGGAAGAGGGTATCAGCAGTTTCACCAAAAACACCAAAATAAAAGTGGAATATCTACATCAACATTAAAAATGATCAATACAGGACCATTTTATTCAACTCCATCATTTTCCTTTTGAAACGGAGACTTATTTGAAAAGGATTACATCAATTTCTTGTTTTCTTTTTTGGTCAGATAATCCAAATATAGAAAGGCGTTCATCATTTTAGATAGACTGAACAATCACATAAAACACAAGAGGAATATATTTTACCAAGAACCATAATACAATGCATTGAACAAATTTCTCTACCAAATTGAACGACGTTGCTGCATAACTTAAAGATTCTATCTTTTGTATGCACAGTATTATGGTTCTTGTTAAATGCTGTAAAATATAACATGACAAGCAATTCCTTCATAAGTTGGCTGCTAATGAATTAGGCGAATCAAACAACGAAGTAAAGTGAGAGCAAATTATTAGGTGAACAAAGACTCATTGTTTGCACTGTATTATTGGTATTTTTTTCTCACATCAATCAACCCCTTCATAAGTTAGCTGCTAATTCCGAAACAAAGACTCAAAACTTCCACTGTATTATTGGTTTTGCTCTCACATCATAAATTAGCTGCTAATTCTTGAAAAAAAAAAAATTCAAATCTTTTTTCCCCAATAAGTAAAGTGAGAGCAAATACAATACCATGGGTCTTGTTTAGTTTTGTGAATCAAATCTTTGTCAAAGACAAATAGAGCTCCCACATAGATCAAGTGCAGCATCACCAACGCTATTCTTAAGCAAAAAGTCGATCTCCGAGCTAACAAACAAAAAAAATCAAAATTTAAAACATTCAAATTAAACTATAGCGTTACACTAACTACATAAAAATAAACGAATTGTAACAGTAAAAACCGCAAAGAAATAGTTACCAGGATCGGATAGACATGGTAAAAAGTGGAGACAACGGTCGGAAAAACGATCCGACGTGTCACGTGAAAGGCCGTCACATAATGCTCCCATTTTTCTCCTTATTTAAGAAAATCATTCAGTTTGATTAAACTTGTGTTTCAATAAACATTTGTCTCTGGTTATACAATTATGTGGAGGCCTAGTGTTATCAGTTTAGTTCTGGACTTACCGGAGAGTTGAAAATTGAGAACAAACAAATCTTGGAGAGATATTATTGTAGAGAGAGAAAGATTTTGGGTTCTGTTAGCAAAACTACAGACGTAACGAATCGACCCCCTTCATTTCCTAAATGCAACACTTGGCTTCCTCAGTTTATTTAGGGGAAATTTTAAAAAATACTGTACAAGTTTTGGCCTGGTGACAAACTTCCTAATTTGGCTCAATTTGAAATGATTTTTTTTTCAAATGGAGTTGCAGGAAAAACATTTTAAAAGAGTAGTATAATTTGTATTTGGTTAAATTAGTTGAAAGAAAACTTTTGTTTGGTATTACCAAAACTTTCAGTTTTATTAATCTTTTCATAAGGTGCTTTTAAGAGTCAATCTAGAGAAGACACGTAAAAATTTACTTTACAATTTTGCATTATGTAAATAGAGAAATTATCTTAAATATTTAGTACGAGACTTTATTTAAGAAAATACAATTTTATTTGTTTCAAATGTCAAAAATACAAATTAAGGAGATGGGCCAAGAAAGGATGTAAAATACAAATAAGTTTAAAGCATATAGTAGCTGAAGTTCATAAATTTTTGTAAGTTTAAAAGCTTTAAGATCAATTTTAGATTCACGGGTTTAAAATTAAAAAAAAAAAAAATTAAACAATGCTGGTTTGAAGTTGGGCTTACCAAAGTTTAACTTCAAACATGCAAGTTTGTAATTTCAAACATTTATATTTTCCTGAAGTGTTTCAAGGCTTTTGGCTAGGGGTGGGCATGGTACGGTATATACCGAATACCATACCGATACCGAAATTTTTAATATCACGGTTTTGGTATTGCGGTATTTGGTATGAATTTAAATTTTTTTTGGTATTCGGTACGGTATTTGGTATTTATAAAATGGATACCGAGATACCGTATACCGTACCGAAGTTTATACTACATCTATACAATCCATATATATTATATTTACTACTGCTAAATATATAGACTAGATTTCTTAGAAAAAATTACATCATATCTCATTTAATGCCAATTTATACTGTGGACCTGTTTCCATTTCTGCTTATGGTGATATTACTAAGATCTCTTCTTCTGTTCAACAAGCGTTAAATAGTACTAGAATTGGCCTTAATCATGTTCCTGCAGGTATAATTTTGTTGACTTATGTGTTAAGTTACATTTTTTTTTATGTGTTTTTTTTTTTTTTGATTTATAATTGAAGTAATACTCACTTGCATATTTATGTTTACTGTGACCATGATGACTGCCAATAATCTTACAACAGTCGTTCAAAATTTAACAAAAAAGAAAATCATATCTGGAACTCAAAACTACCACAAGAAAACTCCAAGCTTGTTGAACCGTACAAACCTTCCAAGCTATTCATTGAATTCTTAAAGGAACAGCCCATCATTTGATGCAACCAGCATGACAATGGTCCAGTTTTATTGAGACAATTCTAACATAACTGAATCACAACATCTGGAGGAAAGCCTCTGTGAACCTAAGGGGTGCCACCTATTCGCGTCTATAGGATCTTTTTGTCTTTCAGTGGACCTCTTGGAATTTTGCTTAGAACCTTGACGTTGAAAACAACTTTTTGAACTTTACCTCAGGATCGGTTAGATCTTGTTGGATTTTGGGTTTGTGAGTGTCCGGTTGGTGATGATATATACGTAAGTGGAAGTTAAATAAATTATGATTACCGAAATACCGTACCGTGAAATACCGAAACCGAACTTAAAAATATCGAACCATACCGAATTAGTTTGGTATGGTAATGGTATCGTATTTTTAAAAACCGAATACCGAAGTTACCGAACCGAAGTTTCAAATACCGTACCATACCATGCCCACCCCTACTTTTGGCAAGTGAATTTTTACATGCTAATTATAATCAATTTAGTGTTAATCATTTCATCTATATTTTGCATGAACGACACTTGCTTTCAAGTTTTTTTTAATCTTTTTTCGTTCTCGTTTTTCCTTTTCTTTCTGTGGTGTTTGTTAACGTTGGTGTAAACTAGTATTAAGCATGTTCCCTTGCTCTGTAGCAAAGGGCAATTGGACAATGATCTTTGGACTTCAGTAGAAATAATGATGAAAACACGAATCTTAACTTCACATTAGCTTGGCACATGCTTTTAGAAGTTGCAATATACGTCAAGGATATTCATATTAGATATTCTGGATATACTTTCTTAGTAAAACAAATGATGTGCATTGTTTTTAACTAGAAGCGATACTCGTTCAGACAACTAAGTAATTCCGTTTTGTTCATGTCGCCGCGACGACAATCAACTCTAGAAGATCTTCTTTAATTTGTTTGTATATTAATTATTAATACGTCACGTAGTGTCCTTATTCATCAAACTAATATCCCTATGCTGGTTTTTCGTCTGTTTCAACTGTGTAAAGAATGAATTAATGGCAGGGTATCTTGATTATTTCCCTGTTTATTTTAAATAATACTATAGGTGAGCCCAAAAATGAATGACAGTTAATGTACTAGCTCGTTGGTCTTCATTCTCTGGCCTAGGATTGAGACTATTACTCTACGTACGATTGAAGTTATGTGGAAAATGCTGAGTTATTCATGATCATTGAACTTTTCTCATTATAATAGTGAAATCACAAATATATTTTTTGTTACATTTAATTAAAGTTGACAATATTAAAAAATATAATATCCGGTAAAATAAAAAAATATTAGTTGAGCGACATTTTTCTTTAAATTTCCGGAAAACAATATAAACATTTAAAAAAAAAAACAATATAACATATGTTAAAGATTAATAATCATAATATTAGTTGAGTGACATTTTTCTGTAAATTTCCGGGAAAATTAAAACTGGGTCAATTTAATGGTTAATTAAAATAAATAGCTTTTTATTTTATTTTTTAAAAATGGCTTAAAAAAGTACATCAGCAACATCTACCGGTAATTAATATCGCTTGAATTGATTGGGTGATTTTGTAGGTGAAATAACAATAGTTTGACTTTGTAGGTGAAATGAAAATAGTTAAGTAACTTTTTTGTTACAATTGAGTGACTTTGTTAGTTGAATAATCTTCTTAGAAATTAACTCCAGATAAATGGAGTTAAAAGTGAAGATAATTGCAAGTGAGAAGTAGTTACTTTCTCGAAGTAATTTCACCAATTAAACTTTTTTTTTTTACCAAAAACTCACTCAATTTTTTGGCTTACATATGATCTGCTACTTTGTACCCCTTAATATAAAGTGAAATCATAACATCCTAAGTATATATGCATTATTATTAACAGGAGTACACAAGTAAATTTTAGCGAGGTAAACCACCTGGCCTAGGGTTGATGATGTCGTAAGATTCTTCTCATGTTGTATACGGCAATTTTCAACCTTTTGCTCATGTCTTTTTTTTCCAGACTTTCTTATAAATAAGGTCTGGGATTATAGGTAGTGCAGCAAGAAATCGAAACTGAAACAAAAAGGAGAATATATATACCAAAAATTTAAGCTCTCAAACATGGCTAAGCTAGGGGATATCGTTATGATTTTCCTGTTACATGCTGGTGCTATTTGGTCATCAAATAAGTTGGTCTTGGCAGATGTACCAGCTATCTTTATATTTGGCGATTCGACTGTAGATGTTGGAACTAATAATTATTTAAATGGAAGTCTCGCTACAGCAAATAATCCTTACTATGGAATTGATTATCCAAACCACGCTGCTACAGGAAGGTTTAGCAATGGCTATAACCCTGCCGACTTCATTGGTATATTCACTATTTTCTTTTCTAAATATGTAAATTTTATACCAAAAAACTTAAAGAATTTATGCCCAAGATTGATTGTACTCAGAACTTTGCTACATAAAATAGAGCGAATCTATTACTCAAAGGGTCACCCAAACATCCGAAATTATCTAATGAAGTCTTTGTACAAACAAAACAAACATGAGTTTACTAGATAATTTTAAATAATTGAGTGATCTTCTGAATAATTAGATATTTAATAGTTTCCAAATATATAAATTTTATTTTTTACATGCTTGTTGATGGACAATACTAGACCTGCCTCACTACGATTAGTACGGTAAGATCTAGCTCTTTTTACTTGTAATTTTTCTTTTGAAATATTATCAACAAAGTCCACGCAAACAACATGGTATCATTTTCTTTTTAAAAAAAGATTTCGATACATATAGTTATACATCTATATACTGTCAATCTAACAAGGAAATTAAATGATACTAATTGTTTAGCGACGCACTTGGGTAATTATACGGAAAGCCCGCCAGCCTTTTACGCCTTGATTCAAAAGAGGTCAACATTTAAGAGTAGCATACCCCGTGGTGTCAACTTTGCATCTGGAGGATCTGGCATTCTTGACGATACTGGAAATCAAGGATTTGTGAGATCTCAAAATTACTCTTATTTCTTCTTATTTCTTTATCTCTGCATTTATATATTCTGATGACGTTTAATGTAATAATCGATGATTTTGACTCTTGCAGCATAATGTAGTATCACTTACTCGACAAATAGAGCAATTTCAAACAGTATGTGAGAACATCACAGCAATATATGGAGATGCCAAAGGTTCAAAGCTGCTTGCAAATGCGTTCTACCTTATAAGTGTGGGAAGCAATGATTTATTCGACCAATTTCTTTACAATTACAATATATCTGCACATGAACTCATCACTGATCTCACCGATACCTTTGCCTATCACTTGCAGGTTATAATATCATTTTCTATCTCGAGTATCCGCGTCTTAACTTCATATTATTTATTTCAGCTAACACTCACATTTTATTATTATTAATTTTTGCTACTCAAATATTTTATCAAGACACTCTCTGATTTGCTAATATTATTATTAATATTTTTTTTTCAATAAGATAATTTTCACACCAATCAAACACCCAAAAACATTTTCAAGAAAATTTTCCATGAAAAAGTATTTTTAGTAAAAACATTTTCGGTAAAATGACTACGTACTAAACACACTCAAGTTGTTTTCTTTTGTATAGTTATTTGTTTTGGATTTTCACTTTAATGTACTACTATAATATTATCAGTTCTGTTTCCTTGTACAATGAAAAGTTGAAATATCTTTTTGTTTATTTTAAATGCAGAATTTATATAATCTAGGTGCAAGGAAATTTGGAATTGTTGGCATTCCAACTATTGGATGTTGTCCGGCAATACGTGTTGTAACACCTGGTGGTGCCTGTAATGAGACACTTAACGGTTATGCTCAAATTTTTTATAATACAACACTCAGTTTGCTGCAAGATCTCAGCACAGCAAATCCAGGAATGAACTTTTCACTTGGAAATTCTTTCTTGATGACCAAGGGCGTTATTGATAATGCAGTTGCATCAGGTAATTATTGATTTTGATCAGTTTCGGATCATATCAAAGAAGGTGCAAACTTGTGAATTAATATACCCTAATCCCCTGGGAAACTTAGTTGGGTCATTCAGGTTTAGACATGAACGTGGTGATATTTGAACATAGAGCTATTTTAAAAAATAAGTTCTAAAATTTTCCAAGTTTACATTCATAAAACTTGAAGCATATTTTATTAATTTCACCATTTTAAATTTTAAAATGTGAATGCTCAAGATAAGAATATTCTAATCACGGAAAAGTCGATCGAGATAATTATCCATATTTTAAATGTCGTTTTAGCAACATGAATTCAATATAAGTATCACTTTAAAAAATTAAGAAGATATTAATTTATTGTTTTAAATCTACCGTTGCTTCTATAAAAGATCTATACTCTAATTAAAAAGTCTCTAAGTAGTTATTAATCATTTTAAGAAGATATTATACAAAGTAATTTAATCTAACAATCCTTTTAATTGAAATTATTGGTTTTCTTAATTCATGTGTCATTACATTCAAAATTGATTTGCAGATACACAATTAGTTGAGGTGCACGCAAATTAGTTGAGACATTATGATTAATTGTTTACTCCTTGTGTGGCGTAGGTTTCGAAGAAGTTGAAGCAGCCTGCTGTGGTACGGGACCTTTCAAAGGAAGTGATAAATGTACTTCAAAATCTGATCTTTGCAAGAAGCGCGATGAATACTTGTTCTGGGATTATTTTCACCCAACCCAGAAAGCAGCTAAAATGGCAGCTTTATCTCTTCTTTATGCAACTGGCCAGGAATTTGTCACACCAGTCAACTTCAGTACATTGGCAACTATTCAGCACTGAAATTACTACACTAGTATAATATATGTAACCAAAAGCAAATAAATAAAATCATGAGGTAACAGCTACTGAGTTAGCACGGAGGGAAGGGATACGTGAACGTTCATCAATTATCAATAAGGTTGATTTTGGTCTACAATAAACAAAAGAAATACAGTAGATTATTTTGTTCGATAGTTTTGTAAAAATAATACATGGCCTTTTGTCTATATTGTAAAAACCATTGTTACTGACGCAATATACTCGACAAAAGCAGCATATATATTTGGTCTATTCCATCGCTTTCCTGCATAGTTTTCTTGTTAACTCCTTGAATTCTTGTTCTATGTTTCTAGTGCTAATAAACCAATATTTCAATTATAATTTTTTAAGTAACTAAAATATGAGTAAATTGAATAAGTACTTATAAAGTTTGAAATAATAAGGAGTTATCCCACTTTTTTAGGTGCCAAAATTTAATTGTAGATCGCTACGCTTCCCGAAGGTTTAGAGTAAGATCATAATGTGTATGGATTCGCTTCCTATTCATTTCTCTTCTTTCATTTTCCCCAAGTTCTACTTGAATTTGAGATACATGGCATAAAATAGAATTAATGACTAAGATTTAATTGTTTAAAGAAAAGCCCTAATCATTATTTAAATAATTCATATTCATATTTGCTTCGTTTAAAAATCCCACAATTATAGCAACATATTATCTTGTCCTATTTATGAACTTTTTATTATTTCCTTATGTACCCACTTTACACGGTTTTAAAAAGAAAAAAAACGTTTCGCACAATTCCCTCGGTGAAAGTTCAACGATGTCTATATAGAAAATCCCTATATAGCCTAACGCCGAGTTCTGAGCAACTTAGGACTCCTAGTTCTGTTCCTACTATAGAGGTAGCCCTAGGGATTAATTTTCAATAGCCTTATAAGAGGAGGTGAGTATGGGCAGTAGAACTCTGATCCCGTGGTCCGATCTTCCGAAAGATCTTGTCGAGAGGATCGGCAGTTTCCTCGACGGTACACATATTGACGTCCTTCGCCTTCGTGCAGTCTGCACAACATGGCGTTCATCAATTCCTCCTTTCAAAACTCTCTTCCTTTACCTCTCAAATTGCAATTCCCCATCATGCCCCTCGACACGGGCCGTTATGGATGCAACCCTGACTTTTATCTAATCGAAAGCACGGTTTATCTTTTCCAACCCCTTCATGATGGCACTTCCATTAATAATAATAATCCTTCGTCTTCCAGAGGCTGGTTGGTGAAGTTTATTCAAACAGTTGATGGCAAATTGACGCTTGTGAATCCACTAAACAACAAAACAATCCAGGTTTTGCAAGAGGATGTGCCTAATAATGTATTGAATTTACTAGACTTACACGTTTCTCAAGTTTGCAAATCTTATCATGTCCAATACTTCAATAAGGATCATGATCTGGGGCGTCATCCTGCTAGTAAAATTTTGCTAAATTCTACCAATGACCGTGCCTGGAGTAGTACTGGGACCAATAATTATTTTTCTCTAATGGCTATTCACATTAGGGGTCATTTATGTTACATTAAGTCGGGGGACGAGAAGTGGACTAAGTTAAAAGATCGCAGTTGTAAGATTGTCGATATCATTGTGTATAAGGGAAATTTTTATGCTGTTGATCGTTATGGGGAGACCATAAAGTTTGATTCCTTGCTTAATGAGACCAAGGTAGCTTCCATGTTACACAATATTGGGGGTAGGAAGAAACGACTTGTGGAATCAAGTGGCCAATTGTTTCTGATTGATATGTTTTTAGATGTTGATCATGATAGATATCCCGAGTTCCGCCATGTTATTGGCCATTCTGGGGGCAAAGCACTAAAAATTAAAATGTACCGGCTAGATGAACAACAACATGAGTGGACTGAAGTACATACATTGGGTGATCGGATTTTCTTCGCTGGTGATGATTGTTGTTTCTCTGTTTCTTCAAAAGACTTTGGTGACGGCCGAGGGAATTGCCTTTATTATACAAACGGAGGTATAAGAATGGAGATCTTGGGGAAGTATGGTGACCGTGGCAGTGATCATTTGTTCAACGAATCTGGTGACAAGTATGGTGATCATCTTAGTCAGAAACTGGTACACAAATATAAAGGATTACATGGTCACAACACGGGTGTCTTTACCATAGAAGATGGTAAGCTTGGATCATTGTTATCCTTCCTTGAATATGCAGATATTTTCTGGCCACCACCATCTTGGCTCAATCGCGAGGATCAGGGAATTTAAGACTAGTAAACAGGAAGTCGCTGAGTCGTGATTATAATATTTACATGTAAGGAAGAGGCAGCAAGATTAATTCACGAAAAGATGCAGATCCTACTCTAATTAAACTCTCTAACTTGTCTATGTCGTTTCGCCTTAATTTGCGTTCGATTTCAATTTGTTTCTTGTGTTACTACTAGCTAATGACGTACTAATATTTTGACTATGGCTTTAATATTGTTGTCATTTGGAAAATTTTACTTGCTTTGCTAAATTGATATGCTATTCTTATGTGGGACAAAGGGAAACTAATTGGGGCTCCTCTAGGCATTAGACATCATACAAGGTCAGTTAGACACCTTTAACAATTGATGACAGGAAAAGTCTCTCAACGCAGTGTATAAACTGGTGCTTCAAATTGCTCCTATGATTATCTGCCCCGGAATATATAGCAGCATTAAGGCTTTTATTTGGGCTAAAAATGGGATATGGAGTATAATATAAACATTTTTTTTTGCACGGATTGTCCTTCAAAGGCGCTGGTCTTTAATTTTTGCCCTTCGCTTAAAAAAGTGACCGAAAATACCTCGAAGTTATGAGTTCGAACCCCCGCTTAATGAAAAAAAAATTGCAAGGCAAAGCTTCGCGAAAAGTCTGCCTTATAAGGCAGAATTCAAATTCTGCCTTAAGCCAGAATTTTAAGGCAAAAGTTTGCCTTAAAGTAGAGGTTTGCCATTGCCTTGAGATTTTTTTTCCTTTTTTTTTTTTTTTTTTTTTTTTAACTCTGCTCGAAATATTAGGGGTGTTCATGGGTGGGTTTTAGGTTAAAACCAAAACCAAAACCAAACCATTCTAGTCTGTTTTTAAAATTCTTAAAACCAAACCATTTAATACATATCCATCCATTTGGTTGTAGTCGGTTTAGTTCGGTTTGGATCGATTTTTCGGTTTTAAAGAAAATTAACGTTATTTCCCTCTTACATGTCTTTTTCCTACAATTAGGAGAGAATTTTCTATCATTTTCCATCTTATAATTCGTTATTACCTTTTATTTTGATAGCTATAATATTCTTGAATTACGGAGAAAGCGTCTTAGGATTTTTAAGTTTTAATT
The DNA here is from genome assembly GCF_019175385.1 of Lycium barbarum. NCBI lineage: Eukaryota > Viridiplantae > Streptophyta > Magnoliopsida > Solanales > Solanaceae > Lycium > Lycium barbarum. Next base: position 90,046,121 of record NC_083348.1, read on the forward strand.
AAGTGAATAAAGTTTATAAGAAATACGAAAAACAAATATAGGTAAATTTCATAGTTGTTTCTTTGAACAAACGAGTTTGAATTCATGGATTGTTTTTAGAATGGACTTAAGGTATAGAGTTATTTAACCTATTAGAGATAAATAAGTTTTTTATTCAAAAAGAATACAAATTATTTTAAAATATTTATAAAAAATAATATATTGTATCTGTATAATCATAAAAACTATGTATAATGTGATATTACTTATGCAGAATTTAATACCTCAATAACTCACCTCCAAACTAACAAGAAATTATTTACACATGAATTATAACAAATTAAAGAAAGCATATCCTAGTCAATTTAGTATGTCTAACCTTGGTTCTGTTCCTACTTCCTAGTTCCTATTATATATATCCATATACTCTTCGCTCAGTTCCTACTATAGAGGAAGACCTCGGGATTAATTTCAATAGCCTAACGCCGAGAGCAGATGAGTATGGTTAGTGGAACTCTGATCCCGTGGTCCGAACTTCCCAAAGAACTTGCCAAGAGGATCAGCAAATGCCTCGACACCTATATTGACGTCCTTCGCCTTCGTGCAGTCTGCCCAACATGGCGTTCCTCAATTCCTCCTTTCAAGAACTCTCCTTCTTTACCTCTTAAACTACAAGTCCCAATCCTCCCCGAATACACGTCCACTTATGGACGCAACCCTGATTTTTATCTAATCGAAAGCACTGTTTATCTTTTCCAACCCCTTGATGATGGCGGCACTTCCGTTAATAATAATCCTTCGTCTTCCAGAGGCTGGTTGGTGAAGATTATGCAAACAGTAGATGGAAAATTGCGCCTTGTCAATCCACTAAACCACAAAACAATCCAGGTTTTGCCGGAGGATGTGCCTAATAAGGTATTGAATTAACTAGACTTCCGCGTTTTTCAAGTTTGCAAATCTTATCATGTCCAATACGTCGATCGCTCGAGACCTTGTTTCGATGAGGATCACGATGTAGGGCATCTTGTTAGTAAAATTTTGCTAAAGTCTACCAACCATGCCTGGAGTAGCACTGGGGCCAATCACTATTTTTCTCTAATGGCAATTCATAGTTGGGGTCAGTTATGTTACTTTAAATCGGGGGACGAGAAGTGGACTAAGTTAAAAGATAGGAGTTGCGAGATTGACGATATCATTGTGTATAAGGGGGATTTTTGAGCTGTTAATCGATATGGTGAGACCACAAAGTTTGATTCCTTGCTTAATGAGATCAAGGTAGACTCCAGGTTACACAATACTGGGGGTAAGAACTTGTGGAATCAAGTGGCCAATTGTTTCTGGTTGACATGTCTTCTTGGTTGGATACCATTAATGAAATTAAATTGTACCGGCTAGATGAACAACAACATGAGTGGACTATAGTGCATACATTGGGTGATCGGATTTTCTTCGCTGGTGATGACTGTTGTTTCTCTATTTCTTCAAAAGACTTTAGTGACTGCCGAGGGAATTGCATTTATTACACAGGGGGAGGTATACATATGGACATCTTGAAGGAGGATGGTGATTGTGACTGTCGCGGTGGTTGGTATAGCGCATTTAATCGTGGCCATGGTCCGTCTTTTGTCCCTTCTGGGATTACTTTTGGGCATCCTGTGATTAGCAGCAATGATGATGACAAGAACGAGGGTGGTAGCAAATCAGGTGGTCTTAGTGAGGAACTGGTGCATAAATATAAAGGATTACCTGGTCATAGCGCAGGAGTGTTTACCATAGAAGGTAGTAAGCTTGGATCATTGTTATCCTTCCTTGAATATGCAGATATTTTCTGTCCGCCACCATCTTGGCTTAATCGTCAGGATCAGGAAATCAAGACTAATAAACAGGAAGTTGCTGAGTCGTGATTATTTTATTTACATGAAAATATGCGGATCCTACACTAACTTTTAAAGCTAGTTAATGATTGAAGCTAGCTAAGTTGGTGTGAATGAGAAATGGAGGGAAAAAGACAATGGAAGGAAAATGAAGTTTAAAGTAGGGCTGGGCATAAATACCGAAACCGAAAAATCGAACCGAACCGAACCGAACCGAAACTTCAACAAACCGAACCGAACCGAACTAGTTTGGTTCGGTGTTTGGTGTCCATCGTCAAAAAACTGAAACCGAAATAGCCGAACCGAAGTTTGATAAAACCGAACGCACACCGAAATTTAATACATTACCCAAAAAAAATTAAAATAGTCCAGGCCCATTAAGTTTAAAGCAAAAAAAAACCCAATTGTAATAAGTCATCTTTTGCATTTGTATCCCTAATTTTCCACTTCAATTGAAAAAATCAAATATCCTTAACACAGAAAGGTAACTAGTATGTCTCTTTACGATTAATGTATGTCCTTTATGTGTTTTCTTAATTATTCTTACGGTATGTAAATAACACCTAGTAATCCTATGTCATGATTATAGTTTTCTGTTCTTGTGTATCCTGTTTGTTTGATTTTGATTTCAATTTATCAGTTTTATGTTTTATTGCTTTTGAGAATATGAATTAGTGTCAATGGAATCGCTTCTAATATTATATTAAAAAAAATGAATTGAAAAACCGAAACCGAACCAAACTTTAAAAAACCGAAACTGAACTAGTTTGGTTCGGTGTTTGGTGTCCACCTTCAAAAAACCGAACCCGAAATAGCCAAACCGAAATTTGATAAAACCGAACCGAAAAACCGAACGCCCACCCCTAGTTTAAAGCAAAGTTCCTTTGAAAATGAGCTTTGTACCACATTGGTGGTAGAAAGGGAAAGTTATGTGCTTATATTAGAAAGCACTTCTTCTAGCTCTTAAAGGGTTGAGAAGAGGGACTCTCCTCGCGCCGTCGTCGTCGCTCGGCTTCGGATTCGGTCAAATGATCTGATTGATTGATAATCTTTTGGACCAAATTTATTTAAAATTCAATCTTCATTTTCTGAAATTATTTTTTATTTCCGCGGGAAAATATTAATTGGTTAATTCACCGGAATTGATTTCAAACGATGACAACAAAAGATGTTCTTCTATTTAACTACTTTAAGCCTCCAAAAGTTTATTAATGAGGTCGTTCCGGTTGTGTCGGAATCAACACCTCAGAATGAATGTTTTGTTGTAACTGAGGTGTGGAAGCACTCAGATTTTTTGTGCAAGAATTATATTCTTAGCGGACTAGAGGATGATCTTTATAACGTCTATAGTAATGTGGGAACATCAAAAGAACTATGGATGCGTTGGAAAAGAAATATAAAATAGAAGATGCTGGATTAAAGAAGTTTATCGCTGCCAAGTTTCTGGACTACAAAATGGTAGATGGCAAGTCTGTTGTTACTCAAGTTCAAGAGTTGCAGGTTATCATCCACGATCTCCTCGCTGAAGGTATAAATCTAATTAATACCTTTGTCGAAAGTATTCAGTGCGCTATTACTTACATAATGTTTGTTGTAGGTTTGGTGATTAGTGGGGCGTTTCAAGTTGCGGTAGTGATAGTGTTATGACCCGTGTTTTCACACGTTAGAAAGACTTGAATTATATTGGATTCTTGAGATATAAGATCAATTTGATATTTTGTTGAACATAGGAGTTATGCATGAAAGAATATAGTCATGAAAGTGTGGGACAAGGTTAAGGGTAATTTTGGAATTTTGGAAATTAGTTTCGGGAATTACAAAACGTGGACTATAAGTCATTGGGCCAAAAATGATGGAATAGAATTTAAGGCCCAATGCACTTGGAGTGGCCGGCCATGGTATGGCCCAAGCCCAAAATGTGTATTAAATTTTCATGGGATTAATTAACTTGAGGCCTTGATCCAAGCCCAATTAATTAGCCATGTGCATGGTCATGTGACAATTAATATAAGATGTCTAAAGTCTTCATTATATGCATTAGAACATTCAAGAAAACTAAGCAAGAAAGAAGTCAAGAACAAGAGAAAAACCAAGGAGGGTTTCGGGTTTGGCTAGGAAAAATAGCCACCAAAAATATTGCTCCAAAAATTCATGTCTTGTGGTTTTCCTACTAAGATAAGGTTCCTTTGTAACTTGGTATAGTTGGATTGGAGTGGGGAGCATTAGAATCATCAAAGTGACTACATCTCCAAGTGAAGAAAACTTGAAGAAAAGGTAAGAATTTCTACCTTTTTATTGTGCTATGAAGTTTTGTTTGTGTTGTAGTATGTAGAAATGTGTTGATTGTATGGAAAAATGGAAGTTTGCAATGTGGGTTTGGTATATGGCTTGTAGTCGTGTGTATATACATGTTGTATAGCCAAATGTATAGAATTCATGTTATATTCTAGTTGTGATTGTGATGAAATGCATATGGGAATTGAAAGTTGGATGAATTTAGTTGATATGGAAAAATAGCATATGGCCGTGTGGTATGTTGGCTATGGAATGGAATTGATTAAGTTTGTTTAGTGTATTGGAGTGTTGTTGTAATGCTTGATATGTAAATGAAGTTAGAATGATATAAGTTTGTATTGAATTGGAATGTAGAAACTTATGTCGTTTTAGTATGATTTTCCGACATTAAGGAAATGAAGTTGTTTGGTTGTGAATTATGGTGATCATTGATGAATTTGGAAGTTGGAAACTTGTTATGAAGTTGGATGCCAAAGATTTGATGTTTTGCATAAGTTATGATTTTGGCGGAAAGTTGTATATTATGTATATCGAGTGTATATCTTAAGGCAAACGATATGAAATGTATCTAGAACTATATGGTGATGATCTTGATTGTTGATGAATGTGAAATTATTGATATTAGTGGAAGTTTGGATTGAAATGAAGGTTATGTCAACTTGTGAGAAAAATGTCTAGTTGAAGGATATTTGTGTTCTTAATGTTCTTTGTTGATGTTAATGTTGTCGTTTGGGTTGTTGTTGATGATTTCTAGCCGAGTTGAATTCTCGGGGTGCCATATGTATAGGGGAAGTGCTGCCGAAATTTCGGTAGCCAAATATGCTTAAAGTTGTAATAATGGCATTAATAACTCACAATTGGTAAACTTGACCAATTGCAGTTTTTCGACGAAACGGGAAGTGAGTTTGGAAAGGCTTAAGGGGCGTGAAAGGTATGTAAAGCAAACCCAATTCTTCCCATGGCATGCCTTAGTGTGTTAGGGTCGGATCCGGGCCTCGAAGGACCTCTTGGCCCTCGGAATCCGCAAGACAAAATTTCAGTTTTTCCTTCAGTAGAATTGAACCATTTTGATACGCTTTTTCTGAAATTATGCAATTTTGCTCTAAATTATTCAGAAAGCCATAGAATGTCTGTATAACCTTTTTAGGTGATACTATATGCTTAGAGGGCACAATTTGAGCCCGCCGCCTTGTTTGTCCCAAGGCGGGCCCGCTATTTACGGTTTTGCCCCTAATATGCTAAAGCTTCCTTTTTAAGCGATTTTTGAAAGAAATGTTTTAATTACCCTACTAATCGCTTAACGAATATTATTTTAAATATTCTGTTAAATATTATAAATTATTTTGACACTCGGAATGACTTCGGGAAAGTTATACTTCTGTAATTTATTATGATATCCGAAATACATTTATTATGATTCCGTCCGACTCCATTTGATTTGTTTGTCTTTGATACGCTTCATCGAGTCTTTGAAAACATTTATTATATTTTTAAATTGCATTAGTCTCTCACTACTGCATTCGTGGATGTCCCAATGTTTCCCACACTGAGCCCGGGCCAGGATATGTTGTCAAGCGTGATTCTCTGCATTGTTCGCCGCGTCCCGATGTGAGGGGGCAGGTATACGCGTACATGGATCTGTGGAGTATGATGTGCCATGTCCGCCTATTCTGATCTGATCTGTTATGGCCATTTTGATATGACATTATATGATACGGGGCCACGCCCCTTTTTCTGATTCCTCTGTATAGTGGCACCAGCGTCGGGAGGGTGGTCACATTCTGTCTGCCGAGTCCCGTGGCAGGGATCGGATATGATATGACATATGTTTCTGTACACATTCTGTCGGTTTTGGAAATATGCATTTGACACTCTGGATTTTGTACTCATTTTCTGTAATCATTATGATTTGACTTCTGTGATTCCGCTTTGCATATTCAGTACATATTTCGTACTGACCCCCTTTCTTCGGGGGCTGCGTTTTCATGCCGCGCAGGTACAGACGACATGTTTGCTGATCCACACGTTTAGGATCCCGTTTCTGCTATTTTGGGGCGCTTTCTTCTTCAGAGCCCATATTTTGGTACAGTCTGTCACTGTTATCTGGATATGTATATTGTTCTGGGTATGACGGGGCCCTGTCCTGTCTTATGATTATGATATGTTCTGTAGAGGTCTGTGGATACATCTGTGTGGGTTCTGTACATATGTTTGGGATACTTTGTTCTATGATGGCCTTATCGGCCTATGTGTGCCAAGTCTGCTTTTTCTGATAAATTCTGTAGCATCCACTAATATTATTATATTATTATTATGATAATATGCTAATTTGGATATCGGGTACGTATAGGTGCCCAGCTAGGGCACTGGTCGAGGCCCACGGGGTTGGGTCGTGACAGATAGAGAAGTTGCCTCCTTCATGGAAGGACTTCAAAAATTACTTGAAACACAAGCGAAAGGAGATGACACTGGAAGATCTCATAGTCCGGTTGAGAATCGAGGAAGATAACAAGACAGCGGAGAAGAAGGCAAATGGGAGATCAACCATAGGGGGAACACATATTGTTGAAACTGCCCCAACTAATCTGAAAAAGAGGAAAAAGGCATTGGGACCAAGGAACTCACAATTGTGGAAAAATCGGACACAAAGCTGCAGACTGTCGTGCTCCGAAAAAGGAAAAGAAGAAGGGTCAGGCTAATATGGTTGAAACAAACGAGAAGGTTGATGAGTTGTGCGCTATGTTGTCTGAGTGCAACCTAGTGGGAAATCCGAAAGAGTGGTGGATTGACTCTGGCGCCACTCGCCACATTTGTGCTGTTAGAGAAGCCTTTGCTTTATATGCTCCCGCCGGGCCCGACAAGACCATATATATGGGAAATTCTGCAACGGTCAAGATTGAAGGTTATGGAAAGATACTGCTGAAGATGACCTCCGGCAAGGTGGTGAATCTCAACAACGTCTGTCATGTTCCTAAAATTAGGAAAAATCCAGTATCTACCAGACTTCTAGTGAAAAACGGTTTTAAGTGTGTTTATGTTTCTGAAAAGGTTGTTGTCATACCCCTTTTTAACCGGAGTTAAATTAGAAGTACAACATATTGGTGATTCCTGTTTTTTTGTTATTTTAAGGAGTCACCACCTAATTATTTACGGTGAATTAGGACACCTAAAGTTTATTAAAGTAGTTATCTAAAGTTGATATTATTGTAAAGTCTACGAAACCAAAAGATCTGAGTAAGGGTTCAACTAGTCTATAGGGAAGGTATTAGGCATCCTATAAGACCCATTAACAATGGTTAACCGACCAGACTTATAATTAGTTAGGCTAAGTGTAAATATTATAAAAAGAAAATAACTTTGTAAGTATTGCTAAAGTTATGAATAGATATAGAATGTTATTCAAAATAAAACTTGTAGAAAAGTAATAGTTGCATAAAAGAGTTTAGTTACTAAAAGAAACGAGATGTGTAATGTTTATATGTATTTGGAAAAAATGACCAACAAATTTAAAAGATATTTAATAAAATTTTAAAGGTTTTATAGAATGGCTATTAATTCAATGTATATTATGCAAAGACTGTTTTAAACAAAATGTGTTTTTGAAGTGTTGGAAAAGAACTAAAGTGGAACAGTTATCCGTTAAAACTAGTTTGCCTCTTTTTTAGAATAAGCTAACGTTAATGTAAAATTAGTAACGTTTTAAACTTCTAAAATAGTAAGAATGAATCTTGATTCTCAAAGTATGTAGTCATGCCATTCTAAAATAAATTATTCTAATAATAGAAAATGACAGTATAGATATTATAAGTAGTTGAAACTTATGAAATTAACAGTTGATTTTCCTTAAATTAACTACTCATTATTAAAACCCAAACCCCACTAATTTCGCTAAGGTTTACTTAATCTAAGCAAATAAACAAGTAAAAGTATCAGTCATACAATTACCAATTAAATGCACAAAATAAAATAAAATAGGGGAGTAAAATGATTTAAATGGGCTCAGCCCATTTTGGGCTGTTGCTGTTCGCTGCCACTGCTATGGGCCTCGGCCCAGAATTTTATTTTTTCGCTGCGGGTGGGCTGACTCGAGAAGATTTTGTTGGGCTTTGCCCGAAGCCAAATGCAGGAGGAGATGACAAGTCGCTCGGACTCGTATGCGACATGTCATGCATAGAAAATAAAAAGAAAAAGGATTAGTATACGATCAATGGATAATGTTAAAACATATGGAATATGAACTCAAAAACAAAACAAATTAGCAGATGGTATATTCCAGGCATGGTATGCTCACGATGTATAAACATGAGGAAATTCAAATAAACACAGAATCACCACAACATTCACGCAATTTTCCATAATCATATCAATGGAATGAAACAGATTTCAGCTTCGGCCAGATGTTGACATGGAGCTTAACACACCCAAATCATATTGCAAAGAAGAAGCCAACCTTCTTAAAATTAATCAACCCATAATTCCCAGGAAGAAATTTAAGAAGCATGCTAAATTATCAATCTTTCTTTAAACAGAACAGCAAGTAGAACTGAAGATTCCCAACAAGCTAAATGTGAACACAGCTAGAGGGCAAACTTTCTAAATTATATGTCTTAATAATTTTACTCGAAACAAGGGACTGCTCATGTTTAACGTATTGACAGCTTCCAAACAAACAGTAAACAAAGAGATTCAATGAATACAGCAGTCTTCTGATTTATTTTAAAGTCAAGAACAATTGTCAAATAATAAACTTCACGCGTGGGACAAGACTAAAAATGAAGAAAAATGATTGTTCCTTCCATTTCAAGAAGGACAGATATTCAGCCCAGTGACACCAATTCTAGTCCCAATTGGCATAATGCATCATTTCGAATACAGTATCTAATATACCATGAGATATTCCGACAGAACCATAAACTATGCAGGACATACACAGGTTGCGATCCTTTCGACGGGTACGAGCATGACTTCATTTATCAACTTCAAAAACAGATAGGGCATAATAGTGAACATGAACAGGAAAAGATATTGAATAGAACAGGGACTGAATTAACTTAATCAAACACATACTAGATCACAATAAAAACTGAATAGGTTCAGGGTTGTACAATATCTACCCAAACAGCTTCAACTAAACAGGTGCAGCGGAGTTATTTAAGAAAATAAATCTCTGTAAAACAAGGTATGTAGGCAGATTTTTGACAATATACTCATTGAGCAGAATTTGAATTCACCAACTATAAGCAAATGATTAACATAGAACTTTCTGTGTCTATGGACCAAAAGAGTAGACCATACAAATGCTAACTCCTGCTATCAGAAAGGTCAGGTCTTGATTTTCTTTTACTGCAAACAACCTTAAGCTTATCTGGTCATTTGAACCAATGAAAGATTTCACTTCAAGTCATGAGAATTAGAGTATGATATCCAGAAATAGCCTGTACATGACTTATTTCATGAATTTTTCTTCTATAGACCACCTTTCGGACATAACTGATATCAGGGTCTAAGACAGGTTTGTTTTTCATATAAACATACTAATCAGATAAAAATAGAACTAGGCCTAATACATGGTTGCTAATAGAACTGAGCATAGAACATAAACTATAGACCCAATCAAATCAGTAAGCAACATCGACATGTCATATAACCATTTCGTCGTATCTAACTAAGCAGATTGTGTTCATGTCAGGGTATATTACTTGACCAGATAGAGCAAAAGAGAGACAATGCTGGCCTGTTTTAATCATATAATCAATATACCTAAGATATACACACCATGGTGTGTATATCAGATGTATATCAAATGTATATCTTCTTCTTATCTTGATAACCCACTGTATATCCTATGTATATTCGACTTTAAATAAGTTCTAAGTCTTGTAAATTTCATCTAATCATCCAAACTACAATAGACACCTTTCAAATTCAATTAGAGATTAATATCCAATCCTAACAGCACCCGAACATCAAGCAAAATAACAGGATAACAAAGAAACTACATAATTACTACAAAGAAAACAGAATAAGCTGGGATTTTAACTAAAATAGCAGCTAACGACTAAAACAATAAGTCTAATAATATTACATGTAAAACCATTTCAAATGCTCAATAATCAGAATAAATCATGCTTCACAATTCACAGACCAAGGCAAAGTAAAGCTACGAAGCTTATAAAATCGATTAAGCCATGTTGAACTCTAAATAACACAGAAACGCAGAATTAAGAAACCAATTGGAAATACTGAACAGCAACAGAACATACGCAGTTTCAAGTCCAAACTTGATTTCAACACAACATTATCAGCTAAAGAAACTAAACAGCAGACGATATTACCTTTTTGTGGTACAGTGAAGTGGGGACGTCAAGTCTCGAATCTACACTCGAACACGAACGAACCCGATTAAAGTAGTTAGAGTTTCAAACCGAAAAGGTAAAAGTAGAGTAATTGTTGGTTGTTTTCGTTGATTAAAACTTGTGTGTTTTGTAGGGAATTTTTGGTTCCAAATCCTTTGTCTCCGTTTTCTTAGCTCTCTTGCTCAACAAAAAATCCCCCCCTTTTTCAATCTGTTTTCTTGATGATTTGTCTAAGTTTATTGGCTTCTTTTTCGTTTTGTCCAGCCATCCCCCCTAAAGATGGTTCCATTCGAGTTATATTTATAGGGTTTGATTTGTATTGACGAAAAAGAGAGGAGCGAGGGGAGCGTGTGTGGGGGTGAGGAAGCGCGGAAAGGGAGCGGCGGAGAAAGGGAAAAGGAGGGAAAGGAGGGGACGAGAATGAGGGATGAGCGGCGGAGAAAAGGGAAAAGGAGAGAAAGGAGGAAAGAGGAAAAGAAGAAAGGGAGAGATGAGGAGGCGGAAAGGGAAAAGGAGAAAAGAGAAAGAGCAATTGTTGACACCTAATTTTGGCTTGACATGCTTAAAATTAACGTTTTGGGGGGCCCTGATTCGTTAAAGAGCACGAAATACATTTTTTACATTTTTTCAACAATTTATTGATGATTATCCTTATTTTAGGAATTTTCTCAATTTATTGTCATTTTTCAAGAATCATTATTTTGCACATGTACAGCGTAATACTACAATTTTTTGTGCAATTAATAATTGTTTCTTAATTTTATAGCAATAAATTTTCATATCATAGACATTAATGTTTATATTTTATACTTGCGTTATTATTTATACATGTATTAATTAACTATATTTTAGTACAGTCTGACAGTGCAGAGAAAATCGGAGTAATTAATTTTTAAACGCAGAGTAAAATCCGATCAAGTCAAGGTTTCATCACTTTTTTTAAAAAAAAGGGATTAAAATAAGCATTGAGGGGACAAAGGGGTGCATTCTTTCATTTTTTGGACAAAAGAGGGTGTTCATTGATATTATAAGAAAGGGTGGGGTTAAATTTTATTTTTTCATCCTTTGTCTTCATTCTATACCCAAACACACACTTACACAGACAACACATCTCCTTTTCCAGATTTTATTCCTTTCCCCTTTTCTCTGCGGGCCCCACATGTTTTCTACCTTTTGAATTTTCTTCCATTTCTTTCCCCCTAAAAACTCTCTCTCCTCATTATTCCACCACACTTAATTTTTCAGATTTTTGGCTCTCTCTTCCAACAAAAGAAAACCTAAACATTTTCCCTCCTCTCATTTTTTTTTTCACAGCCGCCGCTGCCTCCACGCCGGAGCTCGGAGCTCCGGCGAGGCTCCAAAACACCTCCCTTCCCATTTTCCAGCTCATCTCCCCATCTTCATCTTCTTCGCTGCTCCGGCGAGGAGCTTCAAGCTCCGGTGAACTGGAGCAGCCACCACGCCACCAAACCACAAGCCCACTGCCCCACAACTTCATCTTTCCCGTCCCTCAACCACACCATCACCACGACACCTCCATCAACCACCACTGCCCCATCACATCGCCACCAACATTACAAATCAACAACACCAACGCCAGCTAACTTCACCCCACGAACCCCCACCCCCACTCAAAATATTCTACTCCATTACAGAACCTCCAGCCAAGATACAAAGTTGTTGTGGAAGATAAGTAGATAACCGAAAACTCACGCATTATTAAGTCACACTTCTTGTTTTAAGTACCTTTAAACGTATATATTGGGTTCTTTGTCATATAAAGTTAGTTTTTTTTTTTATTCCATAGATGAGATTAGGTATGTGTCTGTGGTATTGATAATGCCTTTCTTTACAAGAGATTAGTGTCATTATTTTAGGTGAACCCAAAAGGTGATTGCACATATATATTTTTTGTCATCATTTATATTCTACTGGCAAAAAGCAGCTAGCTCCAATTTCCCCACTAACTTTTTCTCCCTCGTCCCAATACTATCATCTTTGTTTTATTCCTCATGTTGTTTTGTGTCTGTCCCTTTGATGTTCCCAAATTGCCCAGTCCACTCATAATATTCTTGGATTTGATGCAATATCTTCACTATCCATTTGGGTCATTATTTTTTCTGCAAGATAACATTTTCTTGCATAGTATGAGCTTCTCTTCAAGTGTTTGATTAGCCTAATAATGGATATTGAAAGTTGGGGCCAAAATTTATTGCCATATGGGTGATTAACTTGCTGCCTTGATTCAATATAATGATCGGATGCTACACTTGATAAGAAGTAGACACTATACTTGATGTTGCTTGTTAAGAACACTTGAAGGGGCATAAATGCTATGCTCGGTTATGAAACAGTCGCTGCATTTTGAATGTTATTTGTCTGATAAAACACTGCTGTATTTTCGGATAATCCGAAGCTACACTGGTTTGAACACGATACTACAGTATTGGCCGATGAAGAAATTTCCGTCGATTTCTAAGGCCTTCCATGTACAAAGACGGATTTTTATTTTAAGTTTATTCATTATTTTTAATTCATCCGATAATTATTTATTCTCTTATTGACATTTTTTATTAAGTCTCATGCAGGTATTGAAGTTATTTTTTTGAAGATGACACTCAAAAGAAGTTCAAATAGCTTCTTAAATTCTTTGTTTATATATTTTTTTTTACATTCTTAAATTATGCAAGCATAAAATATAGTGAAACTTTACTTTTTAGGGTGTAGGTTAGTGGTATTTATTTATGATCTGCTTAGGTGATTTAAATTTCATGTGCTTTAGACAAATTAATATTAGGCAGTTATTATTTTTGTAGCTAATATTCTTATAGTTATCACGTTTTGCTAGAGTTTTAATTCAATAGCTTAGCATACTTAAGTGAATAAATAGGGCGATTTGCCTCAATATTTAGGCTTTAGAATATACTCTCATAATTAATTGATTAGGCGTACATACTTAGCTAGTTAAATTAGTTAACTCACTTCGAGTGCAAAATAATTTCATGCCCATTTTTTACACCTTTGTCACATACTCAAGCTTCTAAGTTGCACATAACTTTTTTTTAATTATTATAACACATATGTATAAAATACGTATTGCATGATTATTTATGTGAATATTCATATTATTCTTTAGCCTAAATTCTATTAATTTTTGTAAATAATAAAGCCTTTTACACATCCCTCGTATAGTTAAATTGGTTCAGCCGGGAATCACATTTGTGGATTCTGAAGGATGCCTAACACCTTCCCTTCGGAATAATTTGAACCCTTACCTAGAATCTCACTTATTTTCGTAGACCATGTTAAGCTGCATATATTAATAATTTATAGGTACCCTAGTATACCTTAAATGCTAGGTGGCGACTCTGTACATAATTAATTATTTCAGAGCTCCATAAGTTGTGCTTTGTTTAGCCTTGGTAAAAATAGGTGCAACAGCAATTAGGTTAGATGTTGAGATGTAGTCAAAATAAAAAAAATGTGGAGCCCATTAAAGAAAAAGGGAAAAAGAAATCAGATTGTGGGGAGATGTGTGGCGTGGAAAGAGGAATACAAATGCAAAGTTTTCTTTCTTTCTTTTTTTTTTCTTTTTTTTTCTTTTGGGGTAGATAGCTATTATCAAGAATTTACCCCTTGTAAAATAATATTTTGATGAAATAAAAATTATAATACGTTGTTTTAAAATACGAGCTTCAAAATGAGTCCAACATTGATATACTTCCGAGCAATTGCTTATGAGGTGAAAATTGTTGATTCTTCCTCCTCTATTTAATTATTTTTGAGTTTCTAATTTAGTAACTAGTACAATATATACTATGTGAAGACAATTAATAATTAATATGTAGAAAATAAGGATTTAACAAAGTGTTGTCTTGTAATTAATTTTAACGATTCTAAACCCGAAAAAAAAAATGGAACGATGACGAATATTTAAAAATTTGTGATAAAGTAATGCTCGTGATGTTGAAAATAAAAGTAGTGAAAATAATAGTAGTGAAAATAAAGTATTTAGCTCGTCAATAAATTTAGATGCCCGAGTGAATAAAATTAAATAAGGGAGGGACAAAATTGGGTGTCAACAGTTGTAATAAGTAAGAACGAGATGTACATAGGAAAAGGTTACCTCACAGAGGGCTTTTTTCAAACTGAATGTAATGATCGTTGCTAATAATAATAATAAAGTTTCTGCTTCGTCTTACTTGCTTAAGTCAAATGATTTATCGCATTCACGTTTAGGACATGTCAATTATAGAACCTTGCGAAAAATGATTAGTTTGGAAGTATTGCCCAAGTTTGAATGCAATCAATCAAAATGTCAAATATGTGTTGAATCTAAGTATGTTAAACATCCTTATAAGTCAGTTGAAAGGAATTCAAGTCCTTTAGACTTAATCCATACAGATATTTGTGACATGAAGTCAATCTCATCTCGCGGTGGAAAGAAGTATTTCGTAACTTTTATTGACGATAGTACGCAGTATTGCTACGTTTATTTACTTAATAGTAAAGATGAAGCAATTGAAGCATTCAGGCAGTACAAAACTGAAGTTGAGACTCAACTTAACGAAAAGATTAAAATGATAAGGAGTGATAGGGGCGGTGAATATGAATTTCCTTTTGAACAAATATGTTTGGAATATGGCATTATTCATCAAACAACTGCCCCTTACTCGCCACAATCAAACGGAATTGCGGAAAGGAAAAATAGAACACTGAAAGAAATGATGAATGCCCTGTTAATAAGTTCTGTTTTACCCCAGAACTTGTGGGGGGAAGCTATTCTAACAGCTAGCCGAATACTCAATCGAGTGCCCCATAGCAAAACAAAATCTATTCCATACGAAAAGTGGAAAGGAAGGACGCCCAATTTGGAATACTTCAAAGTGTGGGGGTGTTTGGCCAAGGTGCAAGTTCCTAAACCCAAAAGGGTAAAAATAGGACCTAAAACCATTGATTGTGTTTTCATAGGATATGCCACAAATAGTAAGGCATATCGATTTCTGGTTCACAAATTAGAAAATCCCGACATTCAGGTGAATACGGTAATTGAATCAGATAATGCTGACTTCTTTGAAACCATATATCCGTATAAAAAGGAATGTGAATCGTCTAGCAAAGAATCTAAACGACCTCGGGAAGAAACAAAGGAAAATGTTCCTGATGAGGAAAATCCAAGACGCAGCAAACGTCAAAGGACGTCTATTTCCTTTGGACCAGAATTTCTAACATTTTTGTTGGAAAATGAGCCTCGAACTTTCAACGAAGCTATGTCTTCATCGGAAGCTCAATTTTGGAAAGAGGCAATCAATAGTGAGATAGAATCCATATTGAACAACCATACTTGGGAATTGGTTGATCTTCCTCCAGGGAATAAACCTTTAGGTTCCAAATGGATTTTCAAGCGGAAAATGAGAGCTGATGGTACTATTGATAAATATAAGGCAAGACTAGTTGTTAAAGGGTTTAGACAATGAGAAGGTCTTGATTACTTTGATACATACTCGCCGGTAACGAGGATTACATCTATTCGGGTGTTAGTAGCGTTAGTCGCCATGTACGGTCTTGAAATCCATCAAATGGATGTGAAAACAGTCTTCTTAAATGGAGAGTTGGAGGAAGAAATTTACATGGAACAACCCGAAGGGTTTGTAGTTCTAGGGAAAGAGAAGAAGGTGTGTCGACTTGTTAAGTCTCTTTACGGACTAAAACAAGCACCCAAATAGTGGCATGCAAAATTTGACCATACGATGCTGTCAAATGGATTCAAGATAAATAAATGAGTGTGATAAATGTGTCTACATTAAGAACACTCCGAACCACGTTGTCATCGTTTGTTTGTACGTGGATGATATGTTGATAATGAGTAACGACATTGCTAACATAAATGCTACTAAGCGCATGCTTGCTAGTAAGTGTTGACACCCAATTTTGTCCCGCATCTCCTCCGAAATACCTATTTATACTTCTGGTATTTCGAGAAATTAAAAAATATGCATTTAAGTTTTACTATAATTATTAGTCTTTTATTAACACCCACGTTTTATTTATTCTTCCGCAGTTTATTATTATCATTATTATTATTATTGTTATTATTATTATTATTCTTAAATTATCATTTTTATTATTAATTGTCATTAATTATTATTTCTTGTTATTTCCATTATCATTATCATTATCATTATTATTATTAATTACTAATCATTATTATCAGCGTTATTTGTTATCAATTATTAATCATCATTATCATCGTTATTTTTATTTATTAATTATTATCATTATTTTATCAATAATTGTTATTTATTATTATTATTATCATCATTATTATTTCTTATTATTATTATCATTATTATTTTATTATTTCCCCTATTATTGTTATTATTATTAATTTATTATCATTTTGTTATTATCAATAATTGTTATTTATCGTTATTATTTTTATTTATTAATTACTATCATCTTTATTATTATTATTATTAATTATTATCATTTTTTAATTATCAATGTTTGTTATTTACCATTATTATTATATCTATTATTATTTTATCACCATTATCATCAACATTATCATTATTACCATTATCATTGCTATTTAGCAGTATTACTACCGCTATTTATTTGCTACTATTATTTAGTATTATTGAAACTTGCATTTCTCGACATTTCTACCAACTTCCGCACACACATCGCATTTATTTCGCACATTTAAATGATAGCGTTTGTTATTAAATATTATTGCACGGTCATTTGCGACATCATATAATTGTTACCCGGGTCTTTTTATAATTACATATTTCCGTATTAGGTGATATTTTGGCACCCTTAGTACATCGTTAATCAAAATGTGTCTCTTATTCAAATTTAGAAGCCAAACTATTTCTTGCACTCAGTCCGTATTTTGACTTACCGGACCCCAAATCAAAGTCCGATTAATTCCTAATATTTTTGGACTAGACCATATTTTTTATCTCAATTTTTAGATCAGTCCATATTTAGTTTACCAATCCATTCTTTTAAATACCCAGTCTAAAATTTGACTCGGTCCACAAATGGACCGGGTCCAATTCATTTTTTCAGCAAAATGAGGGAAACCCTTTTAAGGGTTTCCCCTTCATCTCCTCATTTCACACCGCCGCACCCCTTCCTCCCTTTCCCTCATTCCCGCTCCTCCTTTTCTTTTCTCTTCTTCTTTTTCCGCCTCCCTTATCTCTCTCTCCCTTTCGCCGCCGCTCCCATCTCCCACCATTTCTGCTCCACTTCCCTCTGTCCCCCACTATTCTCTTCTACGCTCCTCTCTCTCTTCCTCAAACCCGAATCGAAAACCCTATAAATCTAGGACGAATTGTTCTGTCAAAGGGGGGGATTTTTGGGGGTATCTTGAAGAATTTTTGATTTTTAGGAATTGATTCAGTGTTTAGGGACACACACCATTTTCCAACCATAGTTTTCACTTTTCCGGTGAACTTTAGCCGGATATTACTCTAAAATCACCATATTTTATACAATCAAATTTTGGGTTTTAATCGAAGCATCGTTTGTTCGTCGTCTTCGAGTAGATTCGAGACCTCGACGATCCCCACTTCACTGCTCCCACAAAAGGTCGGTGAATTCTAAGCTTTAACCCTTTTCTCCGTTTTCTTTTACTTTCACAGATGAATCTGCCTATTTGAAATAAAAACATGAATTCGGGTCTTTAGTGTAAAATCATGCCTTCGGCATAAGCTAATGTCGTATATGGGATGCTTTTGTTGATATTCAAACATCTGTTATGTTGATATATTGTGAAAATAGATATCGAGCATTCCTCTTATCGATACCTGTGTCATTTGGATAGAATTCATTTTTTTTAGAAATCATATGTTAAGTTGCTGATGTTTTCGGCCTGTATAAACTGCAGAGTTCTGTTGCTATCTTGGTGGTTTTCAATTAATTTTCTGCTTTGTTTGCTGCTTGTTTAACGTGCGACATGGTTTGGTCGATTTGATTTTATAAGCATCTTAGTATTACGTAGTTTCAGTATACGAATTGAGAAGCATGAATCATTTACAGCTTTTAGTATATATTTTTCCATCTGTTCAAAATGATTTAGTCTGGGCTATAGATTATATGGTTTAGCCTTCAAATGTGTAGGTGTTTGGTTTCATAGTCCTGTTTTCATTTGAATCTGTCCTCGCCTTAGTCTATTTTCATTCTAATAGTTTAGTTTGTTCATGAGTTTTTTTTTTTTTTTTTTTTTTTTTTTTTTTGTGAATTGATTTAGTAATAGTTCTGTTAATATTAGGCAGTATACTATGCTAGCGTAATCGAAGGGGCTTCGCGGGTAATTAAGTAGTGATTGTGCATGTTTTCTTTATGTCATTCAGTCGGACATGTTCATGACGAGATTTAAATTTTGTTAACATTTACGAATTTGTGTCAGTGCTCTGTTGGAGCCTTATAGAAGTGTTTGAAGTCTTTGTTGACGAAATCTGTAAGTTGTGTGCCGCATTACCTTGTATATGATTTTGTATGCTGCCTTCATTAAATGTACATTTGTTTGCCTGCTTGTGTCTGTTATGCTAGCAATTGGTGTATAAATTTTATGGGAATAAGTCGGCCTGAACGTTGCCTAATTTCAGTCCATTAAACTTTAAAGAATTTCCTATAAGAGCATATGTGAAAAGAGGGTTAGTCTCAGACATCTGTTTCATCTTGTGTTGTTTTGAGATAGTTCAAATCTGTTAAGGTCTAGTAGAAGTTCTCATCCGGTAATTAAGGAGTTTTTTTTTTTTAGTTTAAGTAGTCTCCCTTTTCCATTTAACTTCTCATGAGCTACTAAAAGGAAGCAGGGGAATATTGCATGACAATTTAAAGAAAGGTAGTGGTCACTATTGCCGTATGCTTATATTGACGATTCAAAATATGACTTGTGAATTTCCAGGCGCACCTTGTTAGTTTAAGAAAGTAAAATATAGTTAAGTTAAGATACTTTCTAGTGAGAATAACTTTGTTCTAAGTAGGTGTTTCCCTTCTCGAGTTGGTATGATTCGAAATAACTAGTTTAGGAAGAAAATGTATCTTCCTATATACGGATTATGCTTGTTTGCTTAAACATATTTCATGTCTTGCTGTTGTTCATACCATGAAGTGATATAGCTGCCATGATGTCGTAAATGTTTTTGATTGCATCATAATATAACCTGCTGAGATTAAGGATCATAATAATTATATCTAGTTTGACATGATATAAACAGGCATATTTGGGGTGATAATGCATGGTCTCGGTTCTATTTTGTCTCGCATGGGTTCGAAATATGCCATCTGTTAAATTATGAAGGAAATCTGTAAAGAATTTCAAAGAGTGGGTTATGTACCACACTTGCATTTTTTTTATTTAGCTGAATGATGTGAGTGTTGTGTTTGAAGTTCTAAAATCATGACATGATCTGGTGACGATTGCCCCTCCCATGTTCATGATATGAAATACTTTGTTGTTCTGCTTATTAGCCTCTGTAAATAAACTGAAGCATTGGTTTAGGAGACATCATGTATATATTAGGATATATACATAAGAGTATACCTGGTATATACATGAATCATTTACATTATACATGTTTAGTATTATTTATTGTTTATTTACTAATCCTTTGTCTTTTCATGCATGTCGCATACGAGTTCGAGGGACTCGTTTTTCTCCCGCATTCGGTGTTGGGCTAAAACCCAACACAAAATTTCTCTTCCAAGTCAGTCAACCTAAAGTCAAAAAATGAGGAAATACAATTTGGGCCCAAGCCCAATCACTACCAACAATAAACGGACAGCCCACAGCAGCAGTCCCTGGAAATGGGTTGAGCCCATTTGATCTATTTGCTCTTCTATCTTATTTTTTGTGCATCTAATTTATGTTGTATGACTAACGTTTATGCTTGTTGACTAATATAAACTTTAGTAATATTAAGAGTTTTAGTTTAGTTATGGGTAGTTAATTCCACAAAAATTACATTCCATTCTCTTTTCTAAATTATTATAGTATCTATAATATTTACTTGGAGTAATTGATATTTTCAAAATGGTATGCCTACATATCTTCAAGCTAAAAGAATCAACATCCACTCCTACTACCTTAGAAGTTTGAAACATAACAAATCTTACACTAACGTTAATTTATTCTAAGAAATAAAAACCAATTAGTTTTAACGGATAGCTTTTCACTTTAATCCTTCTCCCAACATTTGGAATGCATATTTGTTGAAACAACCTTAGCGCAATATATATATTTAACCATTAGTCTCTATATGAAACCTTTAAAATTTTATTTTAACATTAATCTCACAATAACTCTTTAAATTTGTGAGTCGGCATAACTCACTTTTTCCTTCAAATACACATAAACGTCACATGTCCTGTTTTCTTTTAATCTATTTTAAACTCTTTATGCAACTATTATTCTTCTACAAATTTTACTTTAAATAACTTTAGGAATACTTATAAGATATCTTCTTAAACATTTGAAACATCATATTTACACTCAGCCTAATTACTTTTAGTCCGGTCGGTTAACCATTGTTAATGGGTCTTGAAGGGTGCTTAATACCTTCCCTTTAGACTAATTGAACCCTTACCTAGAATCTTAAGTTTCGCAGACCTTAAACAGAGCCGACTTTAGAGAAATAACTTTAATAAACTTTAGGTGTCCTAATTCACCATAAATAATTAGGTGGCGACTCCTTAATACAAACAAAACAGGAATCTCCAATATGTCGTACTTCTAATTTTGACTCCGGTTAAAAAGGGGTGTGACAGCTTGGCAACTCTGCTGGGGATTACTTAGGTTCTAACCATAACGGACTTAGTTTAAATAGGCTTTGTGTGCTTATTTGAAATTACTTTATCATTTGTTAACTGTTTTTACATGCTATTGATTGTTTGTTTGATATAAACTGTTTGTTTGATATAAACTGTTTATGTGTTACTGCTTTGATAAAACTGTCATTTCGTTCATATTTCCTCCACTTCTGGAAAACTCACACATATTCACACACTTAAAACGGTTTCGCGGTTCGCGCCCGTTCACTATCAAATTACCTTTTAGTTGGATCGATCTTGTGGATTTAGTCGATCGGCGGTGCAGTCGACGGCCACAAACTTTCCACTCCCAAGTTGTCCGCTTGGGGGAACCTTGTGTCATAGGAAAACAACTCTTAGTCAGCCTAAGATAGAGCTAAACCAACACCCTTTATTAAGAACATACATTTCATATCCTAGGAGATTTAATACCCTTGGTGTATTAAATCCATTAGATGACTTTACCCAAACGTCCAAGCGGGTTCACGACCCCGAGAGACACCAATCATACTTTATATGCATGTTTGAAGGATAACTGTGCCTAAATATCGACTATTTGCTCTAATTAATTAAACTTTAGGAAGGAGGGAATGACTAACGTTTCTATGACAGGTATGCATTTGCATCGGAGTACAACAAATGACGAAGATCAAGGGCATCACAAATGGAGCTAGAAGTTAGGCATAGAAATTTTATTTACTTTATTTAGATTAGGAAACACTTTATGTTCTATTCATTTGACAAATATTACATTATTTTGTACTTTATTTTTTGAGAAATAGAATCTGTTTAATTAATCAAAGCAACGGGATGACATATTATGGCACATTTTATCCTTCAAATAACGTTAGGCCCACCTCTGGCACAAAGAGGTCACATGCATATTAGGACGCGTTATTTGTTTTGATATAATCGTTTACATTTGTTTGACAACTTGTTTGACTCTATTTGATGAATTATTTGCTACATGCCTTGCTCGACTTTACGCGACCATGAGTTTACCTATATAAAATTAACATCGTTTATACTGTATGTTTATTTTATCTTATTCCCAAACAGAGAGTTGATTCGTGTTGACACTCAATGGCCGACCATCCTTACGTCACGAGATCAAAGACATCATCGTTACCTGAACGTAGTTGGGTTGTCCAAGGAAATGAAATTACTATGTCTGATCCGGCCACATCTATTCCAACTGGTGTAGAAAACATCGTGATCTCAAGCGATCCGCCCGAGACTTCCGAACACGGAACTACCATTCAACGGGATGAACATATCGCCCGCCTGACTCAAGAAATTGAGAATCTACGTGGAGAACTAAATCGGGTTAGGGACTTGACCAATTTATCCATCACACTCCAAAATTCACCTGTTGAACCTAGCAATACTGCACCAGAACCACCTCGTTTCCCATCACTCGAATCCCTAGTTCCTGAGCATTTTCCTCCCCAAAACAATGCACCTACCAACAACAACTTACCTCCGATCACCCCCGCAAATCCACCAAATCCATCATCCGCCTATACTCCCCCGCAAAGTCAACCGCCCACTTACACTAACTATACTCTCCCACAAAGTCAACCACCCACTTACACTAGCTATACTCCTCCACAAAATCAACCACCCACCTACACTACCTATGCTACTCATAATCCACCACCCGTCAACCCACCAAGTCAATCGCCAGTTCGCACTCCCTATGTTCCTTTACCCACCAACACCAATCCACTACCCACAACCATTCATCTAAACCCACCAAATCAACCACCTATAAACACTACTTATAACACACCACCTCCGGTCCAAAACACTCCCATCGCCCAAACTTATCCAACCCAGCATATACACGGGGCACACTTTGTCACCCCTAATGCACAATATGTTCCTCCAGTATACGCCGCAGAAACACAAGCCTTTACCAATCCAGTAACGGTCAGGTTCCAACCCGAAGTAGATCAGTACGAAGAAATGGAAAAGGATGCAAAGGCAGGGGCAGATAACATGTTGCTAAAAGAGATCCACAGTCTCAAAGAAGCAATGAGAAACCTTCAAGTTGCTAGGGGAACTAAGAGTGTGGAGTATGAAGATCTCTGTGTTCAACCTGACGTCGATTTACCCGTAGGCTACAAACCGCCAAAATTTGATACATTCAATGGAACAGGCGACCCTCATACACACTTAAGGGCTTATTGTGACAAACTGGTTGGAGTGGGCAGAGACCAGAGCATAAGGATGAAGCTCTTCATAAGAAGCTTATCTGGCGAAGCACTTACTTGGTATACACAACAGAATGTCCGTAAATGGCGTGGTTGGAGTGACATGGCACAAGACTTTATGGACAGGTTCAGTTTTAACACCGATATCACGCCAGATAGAGTTTACATGACTAAGTTAACCAGGAAGTCAACTGAGACGTTCCGCGAATATGCGTTACGTTGGAGGTCAGAAGCGGCCAGGGTTCAACCTCCGATGAATGATAGGGAAATGACTGCTACCTTCATTGAATGCCAGGCTGGCATATTTTACGAGAAAATGATAGGTATGATGGGACAAAAATTCACAGAAGTTGTTCGAATGGGAGAAGCCTTGGAAGAAGGAATCAAATCGGGGAAAATTCAGGATCTTATTGCTTTACAAGCAATGAACAAAGCTATACAATCTGGTTCTATCAACGGGATTAAAAAGAAGAAGGAAGATGTCGCTGCAGTCATGAACGCCCAAAGACATGAGCCGAGCCAAGCCATTCCATGCTTTAACCACCCACAACAACCTTTCTACCCTTACCACTACTCTGAACCCTACCAAGCTCCACTATCTCCTCACCCTGTCTACAACACCCAAGCCAACTACTACCAACCCCCAGCACCTCCACATCAAAACTCACGTCCATATCAACCCGCCCAAGCTCCAACTTACCAAAGTCGACCACATGCTGCACCTAGAACTCGTCCAAACCTTGATACCAAAAATACCCGTAACTACACTCCGATCGCTGAACCCTTGGCTCAATTGTTTGAAAGAATGAAAGCAGCGGGCGTAATACAACCGATTGAAGGAAAAATTCCTGATCCTATCCCAAAATGGTTTGATGGTTCCAAGCGCTGTGCCTACCATTCTGGAGTTGCTGGGCACGCCATTGAAGATTGTTATGGGTTTAAAAACAAAATCGAAGCCCTGATTAAGGAAGGAGTAATCCAGCTCGCTGAAGCTAAGCCCAATGTGGTCAACAATCCTTTGCCTACTCACGAAGATACCAAGATTTAAATGAATCCAGTATGTCGATTGGAGGGTAGAAAAGAGACATGACATCAACTTTTGTCGTTCCCATAAACAATCCAAAGACAAACACACATGAAGATTCCCGCTACAGGTACTCACAAACGCCGAGACACCTATCGCATGAAGTGCCGAACCAGGGAAATTCTGAAGAATTGGATTTGTACTCCGTCCCCGATTCGCCGGGAGTCTTGGTAGCATGAACATGTAGTGAACTTGTTTTATTTTATTGATGTTTGAACCGTACCCAAAATTTGTTTATTTTGCTTCATCTTGTGGAAGCTTGAATTGCAAAAACCATGAATGCATTTCTGATTTTCCTTAATCATCTATTCTCTACTTTATTTATCAAGACTGCCAACTCTACGATTGTGACATGAAATGTACGAATAAGACGACATACAAAGAAACTAGGGAACAAGACGAGATTTCACTCAAAAGAACTTGAATAGTCAATAGGTGATGACATAAGCCTGAGAGCTAGCAAGCCAAGAAGAAATCAAAGGACGACATTAGGTAAGACAATTTGCAACCTTTCCTTTAACAATTACGAACTACGTTCTGACCTGATTCTCATGGTGAGATACGTAGGCAACCCACATAGGGTTCGGTTGCATTTAGAACAAAAAAAAATCCAAAATGTCTTACGAACGAACTACGCTGACCTGTTTCCCATAGGGGGATACGTAGGCAGCCCACATAGGGTTCGGTTGCATTATAACATAAAATCAGAAATCCTTATGTAAGGAGAATTACACATGACTTGATTCCTTTGGCGGGATTCGTAGACTTTCAACATACAGGTTAGTCATATTTAGGTAGAAAACCAACAAACCTTTTACCATTTATACAACAGAACTACGCTGACCTAATTCCCTTGGTGGGATACGTAGGCAATCCACATCGGGTTCGGTCCCTTTATTAAATTCTCAAACCATATTTTATGAACCTTACGAACTACGTTCCGACCTGATTCCCTTGGAGGGATACGTAGGCAACCTATACAAGGTTCGGTCACACCACAACATAAATTTAACATACCCTTCTGAACCCAAAACTGGGGCATATTTTGAAAATATATAGACGAAAGAACGGTTGGACACCGACAAGATTGAGGCTACCAGATAGGAAGTATTATAGACCAATTACTTTAGAAATGTCACAATCTGAAGTTGGCAGAAATATTTTACAACTTACATACATATATTTACACATATATATTTCCTTATATACATATACTTACATATATATCTTTCCTTATATATACACTTGCATATACACTTTTTAAATGAAACATTTTCTTTCAATCATTTTCACTACTGTTCATCTACCGAGGTTTGAATGGAGGTCACAAGATCCAAACAAATAAGACGAATGGAGCAGCCAACAACGTCAAGCTTCGAGTCAACACGAATCAACTTCCCCCTCCCAAACTAAGAATTTTTCTTTGAGTGCAGGAACTTAAAATCGCGAGATCAACAGTCAAGTCTATCAATCAGGGCCATTGTGGCCTCGCCTAAAAAAACCATACGGCTTTACTTCCAACCTTATCTTTTAATTTATTTTTATCAAAATAATTTTATAACTTTATACACCTGTTTTTGTAGGTTGACGAGATTGAAGGCGAATTAAATCAGGATTACGTGTCCTAAATTTGGCCTGTCACGATACCATCAACATCATGAGCCAGACGGCTATTCCATCACTTTACTCCATACTTTATCAATTATTTTATCATATACTTTACCAGCTTTAACCATTTTACTCTGAACTTTGCAGGAATCATTGTTAAGTTTCCAAAGACAGCTGAAGGCATCTCCCAAGACCGCTGGAGGCATCAATATCACACCCCGAGGATAACTATACATTTTAGGCTCGTCCTCCTTTAATAGGACATCATTTCTTCAAAAGCATCGCACTGCATATGCACTACTGCTTTCAAATGCCCGCACTGCAAAGGCACCGCATCGCATTGCATTATTACTTTCAAATGCCCGACAAAGGGACAACATCATTGTTCGCAAACGCACAGCATTTAGGCTCGTCCGCCTTTAATAGGACACTCTAGGATTGTCCGCCTTTAATAGGACACTTTAGGCTCGTCCGCCTTTAATAGGACACTCTAGGATTGTCCGCCTTTAATAGGACACTTTAGGCTCGTCCGCCTTTAATAGGACACTTTAGGCTCGTCCGCCTTTAATAGGATATCATTTCTTTAAATGCCGCACACGGCATATGCATCATGTCCTCGAAAACAACCGGAGACACACTTTAGGCTCGTCCGCCTTTAATAGGACACTTTAGGCTCGTCCGCCTTTAATAGGATATCATTTCTTTAAATGCCTCACACGGCATATGCATCATGTCCTCGAAAACAACCGGAGACATACTTGGGTTCGTCCACCCTAAAATAGGACATTTTAGGCTCGTCCGCCTTTAATAGGATATCATTTCTTTAAATGCCTCACACGACATATGTATCATTAAGCCTCCGAAGACAACCGGAGACATAGCATCAAGTCCCCGAAAACAACCGGAGACATAGCATCAAGTCCCCGAAAACAACCGGAGACATAACATCAAGTCCCGAAAACAACCGGAGACATTGCATGGCTATACAGCCTCACATGCATAAGCCGGACGGCTACACTATGACTTTACCCTCTATTTTATCCTAAACTTTACAGGAATTAGCATTAAGTCCCCGAAGACAACCGGAGACCTAGCATTAAGTCCCCGAAAACAACCGGAGACATAGCATCAAGTCTCCGAAGACAACCGGAGACATCATTCGGCTATACAGCCTCACATGCATGAGCCGGACGGCTACACTACGACTTTACCTCTTACTTCATCATTTACTTTACTGATTTTAACAACTTTATCCTGAACTTTACAGGAATTATCATTGAGCCTCCGAAAACAACCGGAGACATCATCCACTTTACAACTTTATCCTGGACTTTACGGGAATCGTCATCAAATCTCCGAAAACAACCGGAGACATAGCATCAAGTCCCCGAAAACAACCGGAGACATAGCATCAAGTCCCGAAAACAACCGGAGACATAGCATCAAGTCCCCGGAGACATCGCATGGCTACACGGCCTCACCTGCATAAAGCCAAACGGCTATACACTTATTTTTACTCCTTACTTCATTCCTTTATTTCATCATCTACCTTACCACTTTAATAAATTTACCTTAAAATTCGCAGATATCATTTATCATCGAGTCCCGGAAGACAGCCAGAGACCTTATCACTATCATCTTCCAATGCAACTAGAGATATTATCACACCCCCAGCATACACATCACACATTCATTCAAGTCCCTGAAGACAACCAGAGACAACATTGGCCACACGGCTTCCTTTTCATTTTCACACTCATATTTACTGTCATTTTACACTCTTTATAATTTTACACTCTTTATAATTTTACACTCTCAACTTTATTATAATTTTGACATGAATTTCAGTTTTGGCAGAAAATACAACCTGCAGGGACGCAACACAACGTGGAACTTTATCTTACGCAGTGAACTGGGGCAAATTTGCCGAAGAGGAATACCAAACTCACCCGCAAAGGTCACGGATCTACTCTCGAACTCAATTCCGCCTATGTCCACAAACACGTGATACATAGGTTAATTTCTCTTTCACATCCTCCGCTAAAACTTTACTAAATCTACTCTTCTCACCATCTCATATTCCTTTCTACATCCCCAGCGTTTCCATAACTCAACACTGGGGCATCTTTGAAGAATTTACACCGTATCTAGTAGAGTCCTACTTATGGGTGTGTTGTGCATCACATTTATAATTAGGAGGTTATAAACACGTGTTCCATTCTTGAACGTCTCGTCACTTGTCTACAACCCCCTGCAAGATTGTGAATCCACAAAACTTTCGAACTACACATGGCCTGATTCTCGTGCAACCCGAGATATGTAGGCAACTCGAAACTGAGATTCGGCCATAATTTTCCATAATTCCTTCGGCCCTCATAACATTTTCCATCAATTTTCCTAAATCATACTTTCTTACAAACTCATACTCGTCGGTCCAAACAAAATTGGCTACTACGTCAACTTCTTCACCCGAAGATTCTTACATCACCTCCGGTCGAAGAGGGGCATCCGTTGACACCCAATTTTGTCCCGCATCTCCTCCGAAATACCTATTTATACTTCTGGTATTTCGAGAAATTAAAAAATATGCATTTAAGTTTTACTATAATTATTAGTCTTTTATTAACACCCACGTTTTATTTATTCTTCCGCAGTTTATTATTATCATTATTATTATTATTGTTATTATTATTATTATTATTCTTAAATTATCATTTTTATTATTAATTGTCATTAATTATTATTTCTTGTTATTTCCATTATCATTATCATTATCATTATTATTATTAATTACTAATCATTATTATCAGCGTTATTTGTTATCAATTATTAATCATCATTATCATCGTTATTTTTATTTATTAATTATTATCATTATTTTATCAATAATTGTTATTTATTATTATTATTATCATCATTATTATTTCTTATTATTATTATCATTATTATTTTATTATTTCCCCTATTATTGTTATTATTATTAATTTATTATCATTTTGTTATTATCAATAATTGTTATTTATCGTTATTATTTTTATTTATTAATTACTATCATCTTTATTATTATTATTATTATTAATTATTATCATTTTTTAATTATCAATGTTTGTTATTTACCATTATTATTATATCTATTATTATTTTATCACCATTATCATCAACATTATCATTATTACCATTATCATTGTTATTTAGCAGTATTACTACCGCTATTTATTTGCTACTATTATTTAGTATTATTGAAACTTGCATTTCTCGACATTTCTACCAACTTCCGCACACACATCGCATTTATTTCGCACATTTAAATGATAGCGTTTGTTATTAAATATTATTGCACGGTCATTTGCGACATCATATAATTGTTACCCGGGTCTTTTTATAATTACATATTTCCGTATTAGGTGATATTCTGGCACCCTTAGTACATCGTTAATCAAAATGTGTCTCTTATTCAAATTTAGAAGCCAAACTATTTCTTGCACTCAGTCCGTATTTTGACTTACCGGACCCCAAATCAAAGTCCGATTAATTCCTAATATTTTTGGACTAGACCATATTTTTTATCTCAATTTTTAGATCAGTCCATATTTAGTTTACCAATCCATTCTTTTAAATACCCAGTCTAAAATTTGACTCGATCCACAAATGGACCGGGTCCAATTCATTTTTTCAGCAAAATGAGGGAAACCCTTTTTAGGGTTTCCCCTTCATCTCCTCATTTCACACCGCCGCACCCCTTCCTCCCTTTCCCTCATTCCCGCTCCTCCTTTTCTTTTCTCTTCTTCTTTTTCCGCCTCCCTTATCTCTCTCTCCCTTTCGCCGCCGCTCCAATCTCCCACCATTTCTGCTCCACTTCCCTCGGTCCCCCACTATTCTCTTCTACGCTCCTCTCTCTCTTCCTCAAACCGAATCGAAAACCCTATAAATCTAGGACGAATTGTTCTGTCAAAGGGGGGGATTTTTGGGGGTATCTTGAAGAATTTTTGATTTTTAGGAATTGATTCAGTGTTTAGGGACACACACCATTTTCCAACCATAGTTTTCACTTTTCCGGTGAACTTTAGCCGGATATTACTCTAAAATCACCATATTTTATACAATCAAATTTTGGGTTTTAATCGAAGCATCGTTTGTTCGTCGTCTTCGAGTAGATTCGAGACCTCGACGATCCCCACTTCACTGCTCCCACAAAAGGTCAGTGAATTCTAAGCTTTAACCCTTTTCTCTGTTTTCTTTTACTTTCACGGATGAATCTGCCTATTTGAAATAAAAACATGAATTCGGGTCTTTAGTGTAAAATCATGCCTTCGGCATAAGCTAATGTCGTATATGGGATGCTTTTGTTGATATTCAAACATCTGTTATGTTGATATATTGTGAAAATAGATATCGAGCATTCCTCTTATCGATACCTGTGTCATTTGGATAGAATTCATTTTTTTTAGAAATCATATGTTAAGTTGCTGATGTTTTCGGCCTGTATAAACTGCAGAGTTTTGTTGCTATCTTGGTGGTTTCCAATTAATTTTCTGCTTTGTTTGCTGCTTGTTTAACGTGCGACATGGTTTGGTCGATTTGATTTTATAAGCATCTTAGTATTACGTAGTTTCAGTATACGAATTGAGAAGCATGAATCATTTACAGCTTTTAGTATATATTTTTTCATCTGTTCAAAATGATTTAGTCTGGGCTATAGATTATATGGTTTAGCCTTCAAATGTGTAGGTGTTTGGTTTCATAGTCCTGTTTTCATTTGAATCTGTCCTCGCCTTAGTCTATTTTCATTCTAATAGTTTAGTTTGTTCATGAGCTTTTTTTTTTTTTTGTGAATTGATTTAGTAATAGTTCTGTTAATATTAGGCAGTATACTATGCTAGCGTAATCGAAGGGGCTTCGCGGGTAATTTAGTAGTGATTGTGCATGTTTTCTTTATGTCATTCAGTCGGACATGTTCATGACGAGATTTAAATTTTGTTAACATTTACGAATTTGTGTCAGTGCTCTGTTGGAGCCTTATAGAAGTGTTTGAAGTCTTTGTTGACGAAATCTGTAAGTTGTGTGCCGCATTACCTTGTATATGATTTTGTATGCTGCCTTCATTAAATGTACATTTGTTTGCCTGCTTGTGTCTGTTATGCTAGCAATTGGTGTATATATTTTATGGGAATAAGTCGGCCTGAACGTTGCCTAATTTCAGTCCATTAAACTTTAAAGAATTTCCTATAAGAGCATATGTGAAAAGAGGGTTAGTCTCAGACATCTGTTTCATCTTGTGTGGTTTTGAGATAGTTCAAATCTGTTAAGGTCTAGTAGAAGTTCTCATCCGGTAATTAAGGAGTTTTTTTTTTTAGTTTAAGTAGTCTCCCTTTTCCATTTAACTTCTCATGAGCTACTAAAAGGAAGCAGGGGAATATTGCATGACAGTTTAAAGAAAGGTAGTGGTCACTATTGCCGTATGCTTATATTGACGATTCAAAAGATGACTTGTGAATTTCCAGGCGCACCTTGTTAGTTTAAGAAAGTAAAATATAGTTAAGTTAAGATACTTTCTAGTGAGAATAACTTTGTTCTAAGTAGGTGTTTCCCTTCTCGAGTTGGTATGATTCGAAATAACTAGTTTAGGAAGAAAATGTATCTTCCTATATACGGATTATGCTTGTTTGCTTAAACATATTTCATGTCTTGCTGTTGTTCATACCATGAAGTGATATAGCTGCCATGATGTCGTAAATGTTTTCGATTGCATCATAATATAACCTGCTGAGATTAAGGATCATAATAATTATATCTAGTTTGACATGATATAAACAGGCACATTTGGGGTGATAATGCATGGTCTCGGTTCTGTTTTGTCTCGCATGGGTTCGAAATATGCCATCTGTTAAATTATGAAGGAAATCTGTAAAGAATTTCAAAGAGTGGGTTATGTACCACACTTGCATTTTTTTTATTTAGCTGAATGATGTGAGTGTTGTGTTTGAAGTTCTAAAATCATGACATGATCTGGTGACGATTGCCCCTCCCATGTTCATGATATGAAATACTTTGTTGTTCTGCTTGTTAGCCTCTGTAAATAAACTGAAGCATTGGTTTAGGAGACATCATGTATATATTAGGATATATACATAAGAGTATACCTGGTATATACATGAATCATTTACATTATACATGTTTAGTATTATTTATTGTTTATTTACTAATCCTTTGTCTTTTCATGCATGTCGCATACGAGTTCGAGGGACTCGTTTTTCTCCCGCATTCGGTGTTGGGCTAAAACCCAACGCAAAATTTCTCTTCCAAGTCAGTCAACCTAAAGTCAAAAAATGAGGAAATACAATTTGGACCCAAGCCCAATCACTGCCAACAGTAAACGGACAGCCCACAGCAGCAGTCCCTGGAAATGGGCTGAGCCCATTTGATCTATTTGCTCTTCTATCTTATTTTTTGTGCATCTAATTTATGTTGTATGACTAACGTTTATGCTTGTTGACTAATATAAACTTTAGTAATATTAAGAGTTTTAGTTTAGTTATGGGTAGTTAATTCCACAAAAATTACATTCCATTCTATTTTCTAAATTATTATAGTATCTATAATATTTACTTGGAGTAATTGATATTTTCAAAATGGTATGCCTACATATCTTCAAGCTAAAAGAATCAACATCCACTCCTACTACCTTAGAAGTTTGAAACATAACAAATCTTACACTAACGTTAATTTATTCTAAGAAATAAAAACCAATTAGTTTTAACGGATAACTTTTCACTTTAATCCTTCTCCCAACATTTGGAATGCATATTTGTTGAAACAACCTTAGCGCAATATATACATTTAACCATTAGTCTCTATATGAAACCTTTAAAATTTTATTTTAACATTAATCTCACAATAACTCTTTAAATTTGTGAGTCGGCATAACTCACTTTTTCCTTCAAATACACATAAACGTCACATGTCCTGTTTTCTTTTAATCTATTTTAAACTCTTTATGCAACTATTATTCTTCTACAAATTTTACTTTAAATAACTTTAGGAATACTTATAAGATATCTTCTTAAACATTTGAAACATCATATTTACACTCAGCCTAATTACTTTTAGTCCGGTCGGTTAACCATTGTTAATGGGTCTTGAAGGGTGCTTAATACCTTCCCTTTAGACTAATTGAACCCTTACCTAGAATCTTAAGTTTCGCAGACCTTAAACAGAGCCGACTTTAGAGAAATAACTTTAATAAACTTTAGGTGTCCTAATTCACCATAAATAATTAGGTGGCGACTCCTTAATACAAACAAAACAGGAATCTCCAATATGTCGTACTTCTAATTTTGACTCCGGTTAAAAAGGGGTGTGACAGTAAGTTTGATATGAAAGACTTAGGAGCCGCCGATTTAAATCTGGGAATTAAATCCATAAGACTCCTCAAGGTCTAGCATTGTCTCAATCTCAATTTATTGAAAAGTTCAAGTATTTGGACTTTAAAGTTGCAAAGACGCCAATTGAGATGAACCTTGCTCTTGCAAAGAATAAAAGTGAAAGTCATTCTCAATTGGATTATGCAGAGTGTTGGGAAATTTGATGTATATCATGAACTGTACACGACCTGATATTGCGTGTGCTATAAGTAAACTAAGTCGCTACACTAGTAATCCCGACCAAAATCATTGGTTGGCAATGAAACGAATTTTAGGGTATTTGAAATATACTCAAAACTTTGCTTTGCATTATAACAGGTATCCTGCAGTTATTGAAGGATACAATGATGCAAATTGGATCACCGGTTCAACTGAAACTAAATCCACAAGTGGATACGTTTTTACCATAGGTGGAGGAGCAGTGTCTTGGAAGTCATCCAAACAGACATGTATCGCCTGCTCTACAATGGAATCTAAGTTCATAGCTTTAGACAAAGCCGGTGAAGAAGCTGAATGGCTCCGGAATTTCTTAGAAGATATTCCATTTTGGCGCAAACCGTTGGCTCCTATATGCATACATTGCGATAGCCAAGCGGCAATAGGAAGAGCCGGGAGCGTTATGTACAACGAAAAGTCTCGTCATATACGACGAAGACATAATACCGTTAGACAACTACTCTATAGTGGAATTATCACAATTGACTATGTTAAGTCAAGAGATAATGTGTCGGATCCACTAACTAAAGGCCTAACTAGAGAGGTGGTTGAAAGATCATCGAGGGGAATGGGACTATGGCCGAGGACAAGTTATCGCAGCGGTAACTTTACCTAGAAGACTGGAGATCCCAAGATCTAGGTTCAAAGAGATCAAACAAAGTCATTGATGACGGTTCAACATTGTCACAATAACTTTTTGGTTCATTCTCGTGATGAGACAATGTTCAGTACCAGGATAAAGCATTAAGGCTTTTTAATGGTTTCTAAGTTTGATACGGGGTATATCATATAGTGTATCTACGAGATGACACATTTAGGAATCACCTATGTAAGTGTGAAGTGTAAGTCGCTTCAAAGAGAATTCGGTAAGGCCAGTTCTCTACGCACTTATGAACCAGGCAGTGTTCATAGCTGAAACGAACAAAACAATGAGAACCAAAGACGGTTAAATGGTTAATTGTGTGACATGTGGTTGTCTAGGTATACACCAAAGCTCGACGGTTCAAAGATATCAAATCTACCGATTGACCGAGTATATCCGACATATGTTCACTACGGAAAGTTCAAAGAGAAATCTACTTATCTAGATGCGATTAATCCTTGCTTACAAATCACACAGTTTTTTGTCATGCATGTTTTTCATCATATAGCCATTCCCCATTCATGTGGGGGATTGTTAAAGCTAGTTAATGATTGAAGCTAGCTAAGTTGGTATGAATGAGAAATGGAGGGAAAAAGACAATGGAAGGAAAATAAAGTTTAAAGCAAAGTTCCTTTGAAAAGGAGTTTTGTACCACATTGGTGGTAGAAAGGGAAAGTTATGTGCTTATATTAGAAAGCACTTCTTCTAGCTCTTAAAGGGTTGAGAAGAGGGACTCCCCTCGCGCCGTCGTCGCTCGGCTCGGCTTCGGCTTCGGCTTCGGCTTCGGATTTGGTCAAATGATTTGATTGATAATCTTTTTGGACCAAATTTATTTAAAATTCAATCTTCATTCTCTGAAATTATTTTTTATTTCCGCGGGAAAATATTAATTGGTTAATTGGTAATTAATTAAATTTAAATCCCAACGTTCCCAACATTCTTATTTTTTGGAAAAGGCAAGGCCTTTCCGAACAGCCACCAAACCTGTTTTGAACAAGTATGTTTCGTGGCTATATAAACTGAGGCACTGCCTCATTTTTCAACTACTGAATTTTTTTCCAGCATTGCAAATTCTGCATTCTTTTTCTAGAAATAAAACTATCGAGTCTTAGTGTGTTTCGTTGCCAAATTTGAGTTCGACGAAGTCGTAGGCGTTTGAGGTACCGTCACTCTTGCGACATGTATATCCGTTTTATCCTGGGAGGAAGTAATTCATAACCTCAGGTACAGTGAGGGGATTAAATTCCTCAAGGACACACAGTGAATTCTGTGGTCTCGGATATTTTCTTACTTTCTGCATTATTTTTCCAGTTTCTGATTTTTTGGGTTTTTCCCAGTTTCTGGTTTTTTTCATTTCCGGTTGTTGGTTTCTGTTTTTTGAATTTGAACACAGGTTTGATAACACTAACTAACCTTTCTTCCTTATCTTTGTCATTTCGCCTTTGCGTTTGATTTCAAATTGTTTCTCGTGTTACTACTGGCTAATGACGTAGAAGTAATATTTAACTTTTCTACTGGCTAATGACGTAGAAGTAATATTTAACTTTGCCTTTAATTTGGTAGTTATTTGGAAAATTTTACTTGCTTTGCTATACTTATGTAAGGCAAAGCATACCATGCCTTCGAGAATATGCGGCACTTGGATATGCAGACCACACGTGCCAATAAGCCTGAATGTTAGAATGAATAATTAATAGCCATACTAATCTATGTATTGCCTTCTAACTAATAACTTTGTTGGGTCAAAACTTATAGAATTTTTTTATTTTGAAATAAAAACTTCCGAAATCTACGGCTAAGCGAGAGCCTTTGCTTGTTCAAACTTTTAAAAATGCTCCAAGTGTTATTCAATAAAGTATTTTAAGGGAAGGAGCTACTATTTTAAGATTTTCAAAAACAATTTCTCCTTCAAACATTTTTTATTCTCCTAAAAGCATGGCCAAACATCTTAACTTTGAAAACAAATCCTCTTTTGAAGAAAAGAAAAACACTTATTATTTCATTAATTTTTGAGAAAAGACATGTTTTAACCCCTGAACTTGGCACGAAAACTCACTTTAGCAACTAAACTTAACTTCTATTTATTTACCCCCTTTAACAACTTACGTTTTAATTATTTTCCACCCTAAAAAAATAATACCACTCTCACAATGGGAGATGTATTACACTCGCGCCACGTCATTGCCACATCATTGCCACGTCGTTGCCATGTCAAAATTACCAACACATCATTTTTTATTTTTCTTTTATTCTTTTTTTTCTTTCTCTTTCTTCTTCTTTCTCCTCATCCTCACCCTACTTTTATCAACCACTGCGCCGCTGCCGCCGCCGCAAAAAATTGGACGAATTACCCTTAAAAAAAAAAATCATCACCATCATCTTTAACCCACACCCACCACCACCACCATCATCTCCCCACCAAATTTCATCAAATTCCTTAAAAGAAAAAAAAATCACCATCACCATCTTTAACCCACATCCACAACCACCACCATTTCTAGCAAACCCATTTCTTCCACCACCATTTCTAGCAAACCCATTTCTTCCACCACCATTATTAGCAAACCTATTTCTTCCATAACTTTATTTTTGAAAGAAAATCAAAATCAAAATCAAAATCAAGAAACCAAAAAATGGTGAAAATGAAAAGAAAAGAATGATGAGAATATAGAGAGAAAGAAGGATTTGTGAAGAAGAAGCAGCTGGGGGCGGGGCTGTGGCGGGGGGGTGGGGGGGCTGTGGAGTGGGAAGAAGATGGTGGGTGGGGTTGTGGAGTGGGAGGGGGATTGTGAAGAAGATGGTGATGGTTTTTATTTTTATTTTTATTTTATTTTTTAATTGTATAATGTTTATTTTATTTTTTAATTGTATAACCTTTATTTTATTTTTTAATTTATAATAATATATATATGAGCGGGTCCACTTTTTTTGTTTTTCACTGTCTTAATTATTATTTTTTTGTTTTTTTTTGCCACGTCAGCATTTGGGGTGGAAAACAATTGAAACGTAAGTTGTTAAGGGTGGTAAATAAATAGAAGTTAAGTTTAGTTGCTAAAGTGAGTTTTCGTGCCAAGTTCAAGGGTTAAAACATGTCTTTTCTCTTAATTTTTTTCTCAAAAGTGTTATTCAAAAAATGTACTTTTATGGAAAAAACTGCTTTTTTTCGCTTCTCAAAAACTATTTCTGCGTCAACTCTAAAACATTTCTTCTTCTCATAAAAGTTTGACCAAACACCTCAACTTGAAAAAAAACACTTACAGCATTGGAGAAGCTTGACCGAAGATGATATAATACCTGTAGGAGGCCCAACTCTGAGCCTGTTTGGATGGGCTTATGCCTATAAGCTGCAAACAGCTTATAAGCTAAAAAAAATAAGTTGGAGTAGTCTAACTTATTTTTGTTGGCTTATAAGCTGTTTTCAGCTTATAAGCTGCTTTAGATAAGCTAAGTCAAATGGGCCCAATTATTTTTTTGAGCTTATTTTAAGCACAAAATGACTTTAAGCTGGCCAGCCAAACACTCAAAAAAGCTGAAAACAGCTTATAAGCAACTTATAAGCTAATCCAAACGGGCTCTCTGTCTGCTGAGAATTTGAAACAAGTCTTCACCGTATTCTTTCTTTATTATACACTAGTGAAATTGTTCGCGCTTCGCGCGATCATAAATATTTTTTACTTTCTAATAATTGTATAGCAAAATAGTTTAATCTCTAGATCCAACTGTAGGTACAATGTTCTAATAGATTTTATTATTAACACGTAATTTCATACGTTTCTCAAATTTCTCATCACTTAAAAGGTTTACATTGTCTTAAAAAACATGTAAAGAAGGAAAAGTTTTTTTTTTTAAAATAGCTTCTCTATACATGCATAGGTGAAATAAATTCTAGAGTATGATTTTCTTTGTACATTTAGTATATGTACAAACATTTTCTCCTTTTTATTAAAGAGTTAGCTTTTGATATGAACTTATATCAATAAGTACTATTTCAAGTTAATAATTAAAGAATTATTAGTAGGTTTATATTACATATTGTCACGATCCAGCCCCGTGGGCCGCGACTGGTGCCCTACTTGGGCACCCAAACGGACATACAAACTAAATCATCATTTTTAAACAAAGTTGAGAACGAATATTATCTTGCGCATTGCGCGTACAAAACATTATATCATATACAAATGCACGCCGACAAGGCTGCCACAAACATATACAAATGCACGCCGACAAGGCTGCCACAAACATATACAAAATGCACGCCGACGAGGCTGCCATAACGAATAGAGTCATGCAAACACATCCGTACAGAAGTAGGCACACACACCCACAAATACGTCTACAGACCTCTAAACAGACAAACCGAATCATATGGCGGGACAGGGCCCCGCCGTGCCCCTGAACAAATACATATATACATAGCGAACGAATATATACCAAAATGTGTGCTCTGAAATGAGAAGAGCACTCCAAACAGCAGAAGAGGGTGTCCTAAATGGGTAGATCACCAAACTGTGCGTCTGTACCTGCGGGCATGAAACGCAGCCCTCGAAGAAAGGGGGTCAGTACGAAATATGTACTGAGTATGCAAAGCAGAATATACAGAAAGCAAATCTGAGACATAAACGAAATGGAAGTACCAAACATAAGTGCAAATCCAACATATCAAAATTTGCTTACTTTCAAAAATATGTAAGTAATGCATAGGGTACAGAAGAATATGGTCGCCCACCCGTCGATGGCGCCATAACACAGCATAACACCAGAAAGTTTCAAATCTCCGTATCCCCGTCACATATCACATCACAACATAACGCCATACACAGCATAACACCAAATATAGGTGGAACCCGACCCTCTTTTGCGAGTAGCTCGGTGAACCATAAACACAGCATAACTCCGGAGTATATCAAAATGCGCACGACAACAGAACCGGCCCGGGACTCGGCGAAAGGAATAACAGAATGCACGAGTAGAGACGTGAGTAGTCATATGCATAAAATCATTATCATAAATTCAAATATAAGTAAAATGATCATATTTGAAATCGGAATAATAATCATACCAAATTCTTTTACAGATTCTCTGAATTACATAAAGGAAAGTCGCGGGACCCACGGACGGGTATTTACCCAAGTCGGGCCCGCCTATGGAAAACATACGTATCATACATAATGCAAACTTTTATAAAAATATTGGAGCAATCCGAGCATTTATGTGAAATGTATGGAATTCAGAAATTTCGAAGTTCTTTAAAGTGAAACCTTTTTGCGCAAAGTTCGGAAAGCGATTATTTCAAATACATAAAGGTTCATATTTCATCAAATCATACATAAGAGTGCCAAGGAACATATATAGATCATATCATGCTCGGATTTCGGATTTGGAATTTCCTTAAGGCTCTAATCTAGCCTATGTAAAACTAAGACATGCCAAAAAGAAGGGAGGTTGTTTTACATACCTCGTACGCACTCCAAGATGGCCAATCTAAAGTAAATTCCAATCTACGCCTCGGGCTCCCCAAGGTCTACAAATATGCCAACGAATATCCAATATTAAACATAGGCACTTAAGCCATTTATTCCAACTAACATTAAATTCTACAGAAAATTCGGCAGCATTTCCACTGTAAATAGGCCATCCCGAGAATTTAACTCGCTCAAAATCAACAACAACAACCACAATAACCAACCTAGCAACATCGATAATCAATTCGAAAGGCAAAATAATAATAGTAGCTCTCTTTTACACCATTCGACAACTTTCCAATTATTCAATTCAATGGCTTACTTTCAAGCCACAATATAGTTCGTACATTCGATTATTAACCCAAACTCATACTAACAAATTCGAGAACATTCTAAACAATTCACATAATTTTTCCAGCAATCCACAATTTCTCCAAATTTTTGGCCGAAAACAGCCCCTACCCGTGAGCAGCCCACTGGGCACACTTCCGACTTTCAATTCATGTTTTGTATCACAATTCACAATATAACGATACCATTTTCATAAAATATACAAATTACATCAACGCACAATAACCCTCAAATCAGCCCGTACAATCTCAACATCAATCTTAAGTCATTAAATGCTCAATTCCAAACTAGAATTCGTAACGACGACACGAAAGCGCTTAAGCGATAATAATGCGATATTCGACATAATCTATGACTCACATTCGTTCACACTACACATATTCATATGTTAATGGTTCTCATATATAAGGATTGCATTAAATGCACAAAGTTCTCCAAATCAGTCCGCAACGCTTACTATATCAATTCGGGACATTTAACTCTCATTTCCAACATACAAATCATCACAACAACCATTACGACGCTAAGCGATATTAATTCATTCTTTGCTACCATTTGGAGGCTATATACACGGCTACACTACACATATACATGTATCGATGATTTTTATTCTCTTCTCCACTCTACGACAATCAATATGCTACAAGCAATTAATTCATCAACCCAATACCACACCACACACATATACTTCACACGGTCAACACACCCAACACAAGACCCAACTTCAACATTTCATATTTCATGATTTTTATCCATTTTAGCATACTACAATATGCATACAACATTTATAACTCCAAAAACAAGATTAGAACTCACCTTTATTCTCCAATCCACCAATAGGCTAGGGTTTGCAAATGGGCAAAATGAGTGGTTGAATGACCCAAACAATACTTCCACGCTACTTAGGGACCTCCAAATAGTGGGTTTATACCAAAGAAATAATTTTAGAGAGGCAAAAATGGGACTTGATTTTTCTTGGTTGTGGCCGAGAACCATGGGGGAGTGGAGGCTCTCCAAGTCTTGTTATTTTTCTCTAAGTGTAGAAGTGGGAAATGAGAAAGATGACTTTTTTTTTTTTTTTAAGTATCCACAAATATCTCCCTTTGTTTATGGCCCACACATGTGTTGGACCAATTAAAATTGGCCACACAATGTGTGGGACCATTTCAAGTCCACACGGCCACCATGGCTTTTGGTGCAAGATTTTTAAATTCCAATTTTATGAATTGTGGTCCCAATTTTTCCTAAGTGTCCAATGCCCTCAATTTCATATTCAACTTATGTCTCAAAATAAAATCAAATGGTCAAAAGTCCCGACTTCAAATCCCGGAATAGTCTTGGCCCTTAATTGTCATAGTTAATCCGGGTTGTCCCAATGTATAAAAATACGGGACGTAACATCCTCCCCCCCTTAGGAATATTCGTCCTCGAATGTTGGATTAATGCTACTAATCTTACTCAAATTCGGGGGAGTTTCTTTTATAGCCATCATATACAAATCGATCACAAATCAACATAATCAAACAAAGAATTTGGATTACCTGAAGGTGCCGAAAATAGGTGAGGATATTTTTTTTTTTCATCATCTGCTCCTCAGCCTTCCAGGTTAATTCCTCGCGGTTATTATTATTCTGCCACAGTACTTTAACAGAAGCCACATCTTTATTCCGCAACTTTCTTACCTGAGGATCCAATATGGCTATAGGTTGCTCTTCATAAAATAGCTCCTCGGTGACCTGTATATCGTTTGTAGGAAAAATTCTGGAAGGGTCACCAATATATTTACGAAGCATAGAAACATGGGATACCGGGTGTACCGCTCCCAAATCAGCTGGCAAATCCAACTCATAGGCCACCTTGCCTATTTTGCGAACAATCTGATAAGGCCCAATATATCTCGGACTGAGCTTTCCTTTCTTGCCAAATCTCATAACGCCTTTCATAGGTGACTCTTTCAGAAACACCCAATCGCCAATCTGGAACTCTAACGGTCGACGTCGTTTATCAGCATAAGATTTCTGTCGACTCGGGGCCGCTAATAGTCGCTCTCGAATCAGTTTCACTTTATCGACTGCTTGCTGGATCACATCTGGACCAATTAACTGAATCTCACCCACGACAAACCAACCAATCGGAGATCTGCTTTTCCTGCCATACAAAGCCTCATATGGTGCCATCTGAATACTGGAGTGATAACGATTTTTATTATAAACAAATTCACTTAGCGACAATGATCACCCCAACAACCTCTAAAATCAATAACACAGGCCCATAGCATATCTTCCGGTATCTGAATAGCACATTCGGCCTGTCCGTCGGACTGAGGATGAAATATTGTGCTATGACCCATCTGAGTCTCCAGTCCTTCCTGGGACGATCTTCAGAAGTTAGCCGTAAACTGAGCACCTCAGTCGGTTATAATAGATATAGGAATCCCGTGAAGTCTTATTATCTCATTAATATACACTCTGTCATAACCTTCAGCCGAACAAGTAGTCCTGACTGGAAGAAAATGGGCTGATTTCATTAATCTATCAACAATACTCCGAATAGAATCGTATCCGCGTTGAGTGCGCGGTAAGCCTATAATGAAGTTCATGCGAATCGTTCCTCGTTCCC
Organism: Lycium barbarum; assembly: GCF_019175385.1. NCBI lineage: Eukaryota > Viridiplantae > Streptophyta > Magnoliopsida > Solanales > Solanaceae > Lycium > Lycium barbarum. The sequence continues at coordinate 90,089,069 of NC_083348.1, forward strand.
AAACTGAAGTTTCTAATTCCTGAAGCAACCAGTCGGGCCCTTGATACTCGATCTTGACTTACTGACAATTTGGACATTGGCCAGCGAACTCTGCAGTGTCCCTTTTTCATACCATCCCATCAGCATAAATATTTTAGATCATGATACATTTTTGTGGATTCAGAATGAACAGAATGTCGAACATTAAGTGCTTCGCCCATAATTGATCATCACAGCCCTGCAATGTCAGGCACACATAATCTGCCTCCGTATAATAATATCCCTTTCAGAAGAAATTTCAAACTAAGTCTTTTCTTTATCAAAGGTCGTATCTTTGTACTGTACAAGGATAGGATCCTCAAACTGATGTTGTTTTACCTCTTCTATAATCGACGATTCAGCAACTTCTCGAACAAAATCCCAATATCTCCAGAATCGACCAAACGGACTCCAAGGCTAGCTAACTGATAAATTTCCACGAACCAATTCTTTCTCATCAAACTGTACATCAGTCAAACTACCCATGGACTTACGGCTAAGTGCATTAGCTACCACATTGGCTTTTCCGGGATGATATAGAATATCGACATCATAATCTTTCAATAATTCAAGCCATTTATGCCGCAGATTTAGCTCCCTTTTGCTTAAAAATATACTGGGACTCTTATGGTCCGTATAAATACCAGCGTAGACCCCATGTAAGTAATGCCGCCACATTCTCAAAACATGAATCGCCGCGGCTAATTCCAGATTATGTATGGGATAATTTCCTTCGTGCGATTTGAACTACCGGGGAGCTTAGGCCATAACTTGAATGTGCTGCACTAATTCATAATCTATCCCAATATCAAAAGCACCATAATAAGTAACATACCCGGCTGGCCCTTCAAGAAGAGCTAGACTGGAGTTGAAATTAATTTTTCCTCAGGTACTGGAAACTGTATTCACACGTACCGGTTCACTGAAATTTCACGGCCTTCTGAGTTAACTTCGTTAATAGTGCTGTAATAGAAGCAAAGTCCTTCACCACTTTTCTGTAATACCTGGCTAATCCCCAAAAACCGCGTATTTCGGTCTATGTCGAAGACCTAGGCCAACTTTTGATCGCTTCAATCTTCTGTGTGTCAATTGTTTCTATTTCTACTTATTTTACTTCACTTTCCTCCGCTCCCCCTCTTTTGGGGTTGTGCTTATACCGTATCCATGTTTTTCCTTTATAATCTATAACTTGATTACCTTCGTACGAGATCTTAACAAAATTACGAAGTGATGAAATTCTCATTCATAAAGTACAAATCTTATCTGATAGCTGACACTCGAATAATTTAATTAATATATCAATTTATCCTTTAATAATCATATCCTTCCTTCATACCCGTTCCTTATCCGTCGTTCTATTTTCTCGATAGTCAAATTACTTAATATTCGCATGATTCATCATTCCATGCCATAGGTTTTTTTTTCTTTTGCCCTGCATTATTACATTCCAGTTCGTTTTTCGCAAGTAATTTCGTGCTTTGCCCGTCGACTCTTTTAGAAGCTCTGCTTAATTACGTTTCTTACGGTTCACTTTTGCTAACACTTTGATCTCTTTACCTTCCACTCAATTATTCTCTTTTCCTTCCAAAATATTGTCGTATTAGCATCTTCCAATCTCAACCCATAGCAAAACCAATATCTGTTTATCTCGTAACATCTGTATCATACCTTTCACTTTGTCTCATAAATTCTATTCTGTTAATGTTTCCCATATATTATAACGCTGACTATTAAGGTTCACTAAGCGATCGACATAGTCATAAATGGGGAGTCCTATACATACATACATATATATATCACTAGCATTTCTTTTACAAAGTGTCTTTAATCATCTGTTCAAACTCATTCTAATTCTGGAGTTGCGTTGCTCTTTCTCCCTTTTTCACTAATCTAATCCGTCTCAGCCCACGCGACCTTTATAAAGTTTCTAATCACTCCACATACTCTAATTTCCTTTTTGGTTACTCCAAATTTCCTATTTGTCTCTTATGTCCATATTTGCGAAAATTTTTGTACATTTCCCGGGGGGTCACCCATCCCAGAATTGCTCTGGCCCTGGCACGCTTAACCTTACAACTTTAATGCATTTAGACACGTTAAGGCCGGTATAATTGCATCAATTTCCTCGCACGACTTTTATCACGTAATTTAAGGCAAATCGGGGTCTTAACAACTTTCAAAACGTTCTCGTAGCGGGTCCCACCCCGATCTAGAGAGAATTCTTTTACTTTTCTGACTATATAGTCACCGTGTCGCCCCCTGTAAATCCTCAATATTTTTCTCCTCATGCATATACATATATAATTTTAAACATCCCACAAATTTAAGTTTTTATTCTACAAATTCCATCTCCAATTATTCGATGAAGGCTGATAAAATATTACTGTAAGGCATTCTCCAACCACCAACAAAAGAACACTAAAATCCGACGAACATCGCGAAATATGTTGGTACTTAATTCACATAATTACCTCCATATTTATACATATATATATATTTATTTTTTTTTTGAGTCGTAAGCGAATCATTCAATTCCCAACTGCCTGTTATACATTTAGTATTCTTCAAATGAATCGAAACTTAATCGTTGGACATTTTTGCCTTTCACATAAGCTTTTCTGAAGCAACATGTGGTTGGAACATATTCTGATTCATTTAGATAAATTACGAATTTGCTACTCATATATGCTTTCTCGGAATAAAATTTCCCAATCAAGGCTAATGCTTCTTACGAATGCCATGGAGGGTACCTCTTAACTTTAATCCAACATAACAGATTCACCCTATCGGTATCGACTTTCAAAACATGTTAAGAACTTATATCTCATTTTCTCTCTTTATATTTCTAGCAAAATTTGGGCAGAGGTTCCTCTGTATTTCTTACTATCCCAAAACCTGTACACAGGAAATACCAACCATGCCTCACAGGGCCAACACATATACGTATTTATATATCATATCGTAGCCACACAGGGCTAACAATTGCAAACAAAAGTACACAGATGTCGAGACTTACCTCACGTGCCCAACTCAAACGGCACCGGTGACATCTTCCTGTTTATTTTTCTTTTCAATCTTCAACTTTATATTTCCGTCATACTTCAAATAGTTTCCCTGACATACATCTTTCATACCATTTCTTACCTGTGTACGGTATAGCTTCCAATATCATCGGTCACTTTCTTACGTCGATACCGTCCTCAGCTGAAATTAAAGGTTAGCAGAAAAAGATTCATTTCCTACGGCTAGCTCTATCGCACGATCTAAGATTCAAAGAAAGGAAACATCCTAAATGCCCTGTAGCCTCATGTTTATCGATGTGGTGCACAACACACCGATAAACAAGACTCTACTAGACACGGCCTGTAGACATGCCAAGGACAAACCGCTCTGATACCACTTCTGTCACGACCCAGCCCCGTGGGCCGCGACTGGTGCCCTACTTGGGCACCCAAACGGACATACAAACTAAATCATCATTTTTAAACAAAGTTGAGAACGAATATTATCTTGCGCGATTGCGCGTACAAAACATTAAATCAGAATCAGAAGAGGCGGCGAAATATACATCGCCGAACATATGCACATATATCAAAAAGCCGGCAAGGCTATCAAATATGTCAAAAGCCGACAAGGCTGTCAAATGGCACAACGGCCCAAAACGCATATACAAATGCACGCCGACAAGGCTGCCACAAACATATACAAAATGCACGCCGACGAGGCTGCCATAACGAATAGAGTCATGCAAACACATCCGTACAGAAGTAGGCACACACACCCACAAATACGTCTATAGACCTCTAAACAGACAAACCGAATCATATGGCAGGACAGGGCCCCGCCGTGCCCCTGAACAAATACATATATACATAGCGAACGAATATATACCAAAATGTGTGCTCTGAAATGAGAAGAGCACTCCAAACAGCAGAAGAGGGTGTCCTAAATGGGTAGATCACCAAACTGTGCGTCTGTACCTGCGGGCATGAAACGCAGCTCCCGAAGAAAGGGGGTCAGTACGAAATATGTACTGAGTATGCAAAGCAGAATATACAGAAAGCAAATCTGAGACATAAACGAAATGGAAGTACCAAACATAAGTGCAAATCCAACATATCAAAATTTGCTTACTTTCAAAAATATGTAAGTAATGCATAGGGTACAGAAGAATATGGTCGCCCACCCGTCGATGGCGCCATAACACAGCATAACACCAGAAAGTTTCAAATCTCCGTATCCCCGTCACATATCACATCACAACATAACGCCATACACAGCATAACACCAAATATAGGTGGAACCCGACCCTCTTTTGCGAGTAGCTCGGTGAACCATAAACACAGCATAACTCCGGAGTATATCAAAATGCGCACGACAACAGAACCGGCCCGGGACTCGGCGAAAGGAATAACAGAATGCACGAGTAGAGTCGTGAGTAGTCATATGCATAAAATCATTATCATAAATTCAAATATAAGTAAAATGATCATATTTGAAATCGGAATAATAATCATACCAAATTCTTTTAAAGATTCTCTGAATTACATAAAGGAAAGTCGCGGGACCCACGAACGGGTATTTACCCAAGTCGGGCCCGCCTATGGAAAACATACGTATCATACATAATGCAAACTTTTATAAAAATATTGGAGCAATCCGAGCATTTATGTGAAATGTATGGCATTCAGAAATTTCGAAGTTCTTTAAAGTGAAACCTTTTTGCGCAAAGTTCGGAAAGCGATTATTTCAAATACATAAAGGTTCATATTTCATCAAATCATACATAAGAGTGCAAAGGAACATATATAGATCATATCATGCTCGGATTTCGGATTTGGAATTTCCTTAAGGCTCTAATCTAGCCTATGTAAAACTAAGACATGCCAAAAAGAAGGGAGGTTGCTTTACATACCTCGTACGCACTCCAAGATGGCCAATCTAAAGTAAATTCCAATCTACGCCTCGGGCTCCCCAAGGTCTACAAATATGCCAACGAATATCCAATATTAAACATAGGCACTTAAGCCATTTATTCCAACTAACATTAAATTCTACAGAAATTTCGGCAGCATTTCCCCTGTAAATAGGCCATCCCGAGAATTTAACTCGCTCAAAATCAACAACAACAACCACAATAACCAACCTAGCAACATCGATAATCAATTCGAAAGGCAAAATAATAATAGTAGCTCTCTTTTACACCATTCGACAACTTTCCAATTATTCAATTCAATGGCTTACTTTCAAGTCACAATATCGTTCGTACATTCGATTATTAACCCAAACTCATACTAACAACATTCGAGAACATTCTAAACAATTCACATAATTTTTCCAGCAATCCACAATTTCTCCAAATTTTTGGCCGAAAACATCCCCTACCCGTGAGCAGCCCACTGGGCACACTTCCGACTTTCAATTCATGTTTTGTATCACAATTCACAATATAACGATACCATTTTCATAAAATATACAAATTACATCAACGCACAATAACCCTCAAATCAGCCCGTACAATCTCAACATCAATCTTAAGTCATTAAATGCTCAATTCCAAACTAGAATTCGTAACGACGACACGAAAGCGCTTAAGCGATAATAATGCGATATTCGGCATAATCTATGACTCACATTCGTTCACACTACACATATTCATATGTTAATGGTTCTCATATATAAGGATTGCATTAAATGCACAAAGTTCTCCAAATCAGTCCGCAACGCTTACTATATCAATTCGGGACATTTAACTCTCATTTCCAACATACAAATCATCACTACAACCATTACGACGCTAAGCGATATTAATTCATTCTTTGCTACCATTTGGAGGCTATATACACGGCTACACTACACATATACATGTATCGATGATTTTTATTCTCTTCTCCACTCTACGACAATCAATATGCTACAAGCAATTAATTCATCAACCCAATACCACACCACACACATATACTTCACACGGTCAACACACCCAACACAAGACCCAACTTCAACATTTCATATTTCATGATTTTTATCCATTTTAGCATACTACAATATGCATACAACATTTATAACTCCAAAAACAAGATTAGAACTCACCTTTATTCTCCAATCCACCAATAGGCTAGGGTTTGCAAATGGGCAAAATGAGTGGTTGAATGACCCAAACAATACTTCCACGCTACTTAGGGACCTCCAAATAGTGGGTTTATACCAAAGAAATAATTTTAGAGAGGCAAAAATGGGACTTGATTTTTCTTGGTTGTGGCCGAGAACCATGGGGGAGTGGAGGCTCTCCAAGTCTTGTTATTTTTCTCTAAGTGTAGAAGTGGGAAATGAGAAAGATGACTTAGTCTTCTTTTTTTTTAAGTATCCACAAATATCTCCCTTTGTTTATGGCCCACACATGTGTTGGACCAATTAAAATTGGCCACACAATGTGTGGGACCATTTCAAGTCCACACGGCCACCATGGCTTTTGGTGCAAGATTTTTAAATTCCAATTTTATGAATTGTGGTCCTAATTTTTCCTAAGTGTCCAATGCCCTCAATTAAATATTCAATTTATGTCTCAAAATAAAATCAAATGGTCAAAAGTCCCGACTTCAAATCCCGGAATAGTCTTGACCCTTAATTGTCATAGTTAATCCGGGTTGTCCCAATGTATAAAAATACGGGACGTAACACATATAACAAATAATAAATAATAAATAATTTACTCCTAAACCAAAATTTGGGAACCGACACTTCATATCTAAAATTTATCTCACACTTTAATCTTAAAACATTCAGATTATTTCTTAAAGATAGTCTTAGGTTTAATATACTAAAGGAGGACTATGATGCACCGAACACTTCACCTAACACTTAGAATCATTGTAATAAATAATAACAACAACTTGTAAAGCGTAAAAAGTTAATTAACGAAGCTATAACATTTCAAATTATTAAAAGTCATAGAGCGGAAAATAAATTTCAAGAACCTGTACGCTTTTTTGCTCAAACGGGCGTGAGTTGCTTTCAATGTTTGCTCTCAGGGGCAGATGTACCATTGTAAGTACGAGTTTAATTGAATACATAACTTTCGATGCGGATCTCAAATATGTGTATAAAAGTTACTAAAATTGCAATAAATAGTAGATACATATAATGATTCAATTGTGAAAATCTTAAAAGATTGACCCATATAGCTTTAAATCCTGGATCTGCTTTACCTTTAGTTAGAAGTTGTCGGGGTGCTCTTCAAAACGATAGTCTTTCAAGTTTTTCTATAGCTTAAGAATTCTTAATTTATGCTCAATATTATTCTTTCCCCGTTAAAGCTGCATGAGAATATGCCTTATCAAAATGTAAGTAAACATGCATAGACATTTCAGAACGATGAATGCATGTGAAAATGCTTTCTTATGAGAAATCCAAAAAATGAAAAAAACAAAATGCTTACTTAAAGAATAGAAGCAGCATATCAAACTTACTGATCAAAAAAGGCATATTCACAAAATTATTTTTGAGAGATTTGAGTATTCCCATCCATGCCTGCATTCATTGTTTCACAAGTTATCAAACAATCCACGACATCAACCCATAACCTCTATCTCTATATATATTTAGTAGCTTTTACGTTATAAAATGATAATGATGTGAAATAAGTATCATTAAAGAAATCAAGTATCAATAGATATAAATGATTTACAATAGAATATGAAAGGTTGGAGTTGATAATAATTGAGATTATTAAGGTTTTATATAAACGGATTTAATTACTGCTACGTGGGCTGGCCTAGAGAAACAATTACTTAGGATTTATTACAATTACGTGGCTGACTCAGTAATGGGTTTTTGTTCCAAGGGGATATTTTCTTTAGGAATTTTTAAGGCTTTTTAATAGTCCTTTTAGTTAGCAGAATGATTGAAAAAATGCCAAAAAAGGAGAAAAAAAGATAAATAGAAATGGAGGTCATAGAGGGTGTCACATCACCTTATCTATGTCTAGCTTTATATTATATATAGATTAACTTTATTCAATATGTAGCGTTTTCATGTATTATATCAAGTCGGGCCACTAGTAATTTTAAATAGGAGAAGAAGTATAGATGAAATTCACTTATAAAATATGGCATTCATCAAGTGAAGTGTGTTCAGACCAAAAGTAGGCAACATTGCACGAGGTAGATTGTGTTTGGTGCATGGTATAAGCTGGGATATTCCAGCACTAATTTTTTGTACCATATTTGGTAGAAGGTATAAATTTATTCTGGGATAAATTTATATCTTGTACCAAACAAAGTATAAAATGCATCTCATGGTATAAGCTGGGATATACCTTCTTATACCACTTATCCTGGGACTATTTTATACCATGTAGAAGATGATATAAAATAGTCCCAAGATATAGAATAAATTAATCCCGAAATTATAATCCCGCGATAATTTTGACCATGCACCAAACGACCACTAAGTTAAAAGATAAAAGAGAACTTAAACACTAGCTAAGAGATAAAGATCAGACCAAAAGAGAAAATTTGTTAGAATTACTTCTGTAATTGTTCTACACTTCAAATCAAATTTCTACTAATATAGAAGCATGAGTGGAAGCTGGGATCGTCGTCCGTCTTAAGGGAAATTATGACATTTTAACCAAACCCAGAAGCTTCTTTTTAACCAAACCCACAAGCTTTTCTCCTTCTTAGTAGGTACTAAAAATACAAATATAATCACCTTCTTCACGCGCCACTATTTGTAAAAAAAAATCTATCAGCAAATCAAGAAGCTTTAGAAAAATATTGTGTAATTTTCACTCATATCATCTAGCCCAGGCCGTTGCTGCAATTTTCAGGTATTTGTTTTTGAAGTTTTGTTGGTGAAAAAGAATGCTAAAAAATATTGAGTGTTAATTTTGACTTCGATACCATTTTGATAATGGATATTCGAGATTCTTTGTCTTTTAACTGTTACTTTGAAGATCATCTCACAAAAAAGTTTAGTTATAAAATGGGTACGATGCTACCAGTTGGATTTTCGTTGATTTTGACTTCCATATAAAAAATATTGAGTGTTGATTTTGACTTCCATACCATTTTGATAATGAATATTCGAGTGTGTTGTGCTTAATCTGCCTATCTTAAAAGCTCAATATATGTATGGTAAAATGCTTCGAAAGCTTAATTGTTTCTTGATTTAATAAGTGGATACTTTTTTTTACCCAAGGAAAAAGGGCTAAGTAGACACTTTTTATGATCCGGAGGGAGTATGAGAAAATCAAGACCAGGCTGGTAATTATTAAGTCATCACAGTCTTCACAAACATGACTACTCCTAGGCTTAGATTGTCTCATTTTTTTTTTCCTGGACGTCTTTTGTTGTAGTTGTCTGCTAACACTTAGTTGTTTTTATCTTCTTTTGTTATTTCCCTTTTTGTGTTCCATTGTGGTTGCTGTTTATTTGTCCAATTTTATAGCATTTTGATTAAAAGGTAAGTTTGTTGCATAATTTAGCTGTTTCGACTGAACCGTCTATGCCAAGAGTGTTAGCACAATTTCTATCCATCTTTGTTATTTTAACCCAAATAAAGTATTCCAGTTACGAGAAATTTATGTATTGGACTATATGGGTTTGCAAACTGAATGGACAGATTTATTATGATCTTTAGAAAGATGTAGGTATGTAATGGGTTTTGATAAGACTCTTTATACTTTATATTTCTCAATCTATTTGGGCATTTGATGGATTTAGTTCTGTGGTTTCATAAAGTTTTAAATATTATCAAGATATGAGTCAAAAGGGGATTGCGAGAAATTGATTTTTTATATAATTCTTTGGGTGTGGTGTATGACTCACTTTTTCTTTTGGTTCTTATCAGATCTATCTCAGATTGATTATTCAGGTTAGCTACTCTCAAGTTTCTGGCAAAATCTTATGAAACATTCTTTTCTCTTTCTCCAATTAATTCTTTTTTTTTTTTTTTTTAAATTTTACGTTTTCTTGATTTCTGAAGCTGAGCATAATTCTTTGATTTTTGGTTGTAGATTCTCTGATATACTTTTCGGTGTTGATTATTATCTTTCATTTTTTATCTGAACAAAGAAATTCTCAAGCCGGTTCCTAACCCAAGAGTTTTTTCGGGCGGCTAAATGGGAAAATATTGAGGTTTGACCACTTGAATTTTTATTTTGTGGCAGGCATAACACATGTGAAAAATCTAATAATTGTTGATTAATTTGTTTTTTGAGGTATAAATCTTTTGGGGGTTCTATTTGCTCAACTGTTTTGCACACTAGATTGATAGATTCCTCATTATGCTTTTATAATCCTCCTCCTGTTCATCTACTTCTGTGTTTTCTCATTGCTGGGAGGGACTGAATATGTAGGCTATAAAGAAACAGGCGATTAAATTGAGGGAGCAAGTAGCTAAGCAATAATGGGTTTCGTTTTTATATACTTTCCCCTTTATACAATGATATATTTATTTTTTTGAGTATTTTTGGTAGGAGAAGTGACAATGTAGCAAAGGTTCTCTTCTTGGTTCTAGAGAAAAGTGGCGTTTTAATCAGCGTCCGATAGTTGTTCCTCATTTAAATGGACAAAGATTCCATTTTTGTTAATATCATTGCATCTTATTTTGATTCACTATATTGTTTGATTATTTTGTCTGAAATTTATTTTTGTATCCTGTTAGCATTTGTTTCTATGTGGCAGAAGTTAGATAGTTCAGTGATGCAAACTCCATGCTAAATTTTCAAACATGCTATTTCAATGTTATTTGGTTTGTCTCCGGTGCTGTCGTTTGCTGAATTGTATTGAGATTGAGATTGTGTCTACAGAAACAGAGTAGTCGAAATTAAAAAATTCTTTGAATCTGGGAATAAGAAATCCATATATTTCATCTCCCCTGTATTCAATGGAATTTTAGAGGTCGTCCGTTTTTCTTCCTTTTACTTTCTTGTTATTTATAGATTTTGCTTCTACATTATCTAAATTTTCCGTTTCGATCCTTCTCTGCTCTTACTTGTGCCTCCTCTGCCATGGACCTGTAGTTGTTTTTTTTTCTCTTTCCATAAGGCCTTCTTATGTGTGCTTAATGACAGTGCTTGGGTAGCAAAAGATGGAGATGAAAATCAGCTTGGATAGTGGAAGCCCAAGCAGAGGCTGTGTTATTTGCTGGAAATCACTGCATGCAAATTGTCTCCGGCTTAATTTATACCCAAGTAAGTGTAATTTACAGATGCGCAAAATATCTTTGATTTATTTTCCATATGGTATCTCCAGTTTTAGTCAATATTTTTGGTAACCTTAAAGGTTTTCATTAGAAAGATGCACTTTCGAGAGTTTAGATATTTATTTTGTTTAAATTTGGCTACAAAAGTTATTAAAAAATTATAAATCGCTTAAATTTCTATGCGAGTGTGTGCGCATGTAGTTTATATGTTAGTCATTTTAAGTGCAACATAAATTTTTGGAACTCAGCAAGAGTGTTGAGAAAATAATAGGTGAAGTACTAAAACTTGCATATACACGGACATCAATTCGGGTCTTAAATTTGAATTTGTTTATTCTCCAGTTTACCACCAAAGATTCCAGGAATGGATTGAATGTTTCTTCTGTAATAGGTATTAGCATGGTACAACTTCCATTTTCAGCGAACACTAACAGAAAATTTCTCAGTAACATGAATTGATTTTGATGCCCCGAACGTACATTTTACGAGCAGATAAAATTATAAAATAAATAGTAGTAATAAATTATAAAGTCATCCATGTCTTTCAATAGAAGGAGATTGAAGATGAATACAAAGACAAAGGTTCTGTGGCACTGACCAAATGGAATGGCTGAACAAAGCTATAAAGAGCGACAAATCAGCTCATTCAATTTTCATGTTGCTAGCTATAGCGCGCTAACATTATCTGGTGTTTATATTACATTGTCTAATTGATTTGTTATTCATTTTGCTCTGGGCATGGGCTTAAACAATGAACTTTTTTTTTTTATAATTGTTTTCATTTAGTGTCCAATATTGTCACTCTCAGATTCATGATTAATGTCTAAGAATATAATACAGGTAACCTACACTACTACAATCGAATTTCTTTCAAAAGGTACTTAAATAATATCCTAGAGAAACTTGATTAAAAAATACCCTAGAGAAAATAGCACGAGCTAATAGTTTACTTCAGCCGAATGTAGAGAGTAATGAGAGTTTTCTTCATAAACTTTCGTTGAGTATTGTTGATTGCTCACTTTTTCAGGTTGGATTTAAGGGAGGGATTTTTAAACATCCTGAGATAAAATCGAACATATACTGCCAAAAAATATGGATTTGCTTGGGCCAAAAAAAGACCTGTTCCCGGATCATATGATTTTGCATCCTAAAGAGGATCGTGTATGAATAACCTTCTAAAGAAAGGTATCCAACATTGCAGCAGATTCCAGAGGTACTAACTACTAACCATCTCTCTCTACGCTGCAGAAGGCATCAACTCTTGATACTGTTTATTTTCATCATGTCTATAATCATATAGCTTTCTACGTAAACTGATTTATTAGCGACATTTCCTAAATATAATGGTTAATGAGAAATATAGAGTACTCCGATTTTTTTTTTAAAGAATGAATTGGGTACACTGGTCTAGGATTGCATTATGATACCTGGTGCAGCTTCTACATCAATTTAGTACTAAAAGTAGGGATGCTACAGGGAGATTTGTTAGTTTTGATACTAGAATTTTGTATCACATCTCTTTCAGTGCATTCATGAAGATCATATTTTCCTGGCAGAAACTAAAGGGAAACAAGGAAAACGGTGTAGGGAGGAGAATGTGTCTGAGCTATTGCTTTGCTTGGAATTTTGAGGAGGGAGACGAGCTCACATTAGTCCAAGGTGTTGTACAGAGAGCTTATGAATATAGCATAATTCAATTAATCAAACGGACGCTTAATTTTGTAAATTCTGTTTAATTCTTTTTCATGTCGTTAAATCTTCTTCATGTCCTTTTGTATTATAACATCTTTGTGTTGTTGAATTGAACTGCTTAACTCCTATCAAGTGACTTGTGGCTGAAATAACCAAGTAGCTACCTTTGTGTTTTTTGTTCATTGGTTCTGTATTTTCCTGTAATAACATGAAATTTACAGATAGCATGATGTTTACTCAATTAACATATGTTTAGGGAGTTCTTTCTATATTGCTAATCAACAAAACTCACACTTATTTATAGTTGTATCTTGGAAGTGTGTGGTTTGCTTAAAAGTTTATATATGTAAAGTCAATATGTATGACTTTGCTAAAATCTGATTATGGGGAAATATAAATACTACAGCATATTCAATGATTACTGATCTTTATTATAGTGTAGCCAATGATTTAAATTTATTTATAGCAAACAATCAGGTGAGCTTGGGATTCTGTTGCCATTTGAGATCATTTAGTATTTTTATGTGCGGGTTAAAGTGGGCATAACATAAGACTTTGGGTGATTTGTTTCCGTTATAGTATATATTTTCTTAAAGGAAATATTCACTTTGTTAAAGCTAGACTCTAGAATTATATTGTTCATTCGCCTTTGAAGACCAAATAAACAAATATTTCAAATTAAAAGAATGGAGGCAAAATATGTGTAATCTACCCATAGATAGGCAGAAAAGAAGCCACACTTCAACCATGATTCGTAAGTTATTAAAATTTTGGATCATTCCTTGGACATGTGATTGTATTATCTTATCATATCTGAATTTATATGGTTTCATACTGTTTTATTACACTGCAGCAATATATTTAATGATATTATGTTGGGCCCGTGCGCAGCACGGGCTGCACCTATCTAGTATGGTAATAAAGCCAAGTCTGACAAATAGTCGATTTGGGCTGAATTTAAACTGATTAAAATGGGTTGAAGAGAAAAAATTAAAGCGGGCTGACGCAATAAAAAATTAAAGTGGGCTGACGCAATAAGTGGGTAATTACCCAACCATGTTTAGAAGTTAATTGGACTGAGATGATCAGTTCAGTCATAGCCCAATCTATTCAACTCTTACCATATTTTAATATTTTTTTCCTCTTATAATTTGCTTATCAAACAAAATTAATAAAACTTATCTTCTGTCACACCCCAGTCTCGATTGGGATGGACTACATTCTACATACATACTATAGGCATCTATTGTGAAACTGTAATTGTCTACATGACGTAGTAAATCTGTTAATGTGAACTATATGATGCTATGTCTGTATAACTAAAAGTAAAACCTGTACTCGATTGAACCTGACCACAGATGTCTATGAAGCCTCTAGGATAACTGAAACTGTATAACTGACATGCTGTCGGGACAAGGCCCCGACCTACCCAAAATCTCTATACATAAAAATATAAGACCTGACTCAGCTCCAGGAAAAAATGGAGCTTACACCATCCCGCTGAACATTTGTACCATCTAGAATGCATGCCTGTCACTCGGTATACATGAACCTGCAATGTGAAACATAAACAAATGCAGCGCCCCTGGCCAAGGGACGTCAGTACAAAAAGATTGTACCGAGTACGTAAGGCGACTGAAACTAATACTGAAATGGAATATAAGATAACTAAACATAAACTGAATAGTCAATAAAGAATCCAGCTGCACTTACTCACCTCTGACATCTAATAACTAATAATACGATATCAAACAACTTAGCCTCGTATAAGGCTTCTAGACATGCATGATATGATTAGCCCTGTAGGTACTCAATGTAGCCCCGAAGGCAGTGTGTATGTATAATCATAGCCCCGAAGGCAAGCAAGCGTCTATATAGCCCCGAAGGCATCTGTATGGCCAATAGCCTCGTAGGCAAGCCTCATAGCCCCGAAGACAAGTATGTGTTTAGCCCTGAAGGAACCTGTATATGTATAGCCCCGAAGGCAACTATATATGCATGTGTGTGTGTATATATATATATATTCTGGGAAACTTACTCTCTAGATTTTGGGAGCACGTAACTCATTCCTTATAAACTGATCATCTTACTTAAGGGAAACTCTAATCCCACCGTAACAACTCAGAACTCGACTCTATGAGTAAACGCTTGAGCACAGCTGAGCATGGACATATAGCATTTCTTAAAAAGACTCATAAGGCTTGTAACATGGAATTAACACACTTATAAACTCTAGGCTTCATGATTCATGTAGGAAACAATAAATACACGTCATGCCATAGCCGCGAGTCAAGGAATAGCCTTACGTACCTCAATTCAATCTTCGAATGACTACAAAGAGTCAAGCATTCCAATATACACTCAACCTGTTTAAACGGGCTAATATCAATACAACAACAGCTCCACCAAATACTACTTCTATACTAACACTATCGTCAAGCAATCAAAGAGTGATGAGCTCCCGAGGCTATATATAATGGTGCACTCCACACCCAACCTCCTTTTAACAAGAAACAAGCTCTACACGAGCTACCAAACTCAGCCAAACCTCTGAACCACATAAAAACATTTCTTAATGAGTTACATAACTATCACAACCCGAACTCACGACTGCCTATCACCATTCCGTGAGTTCTTAACAAATATTTACCTTAATCGCTCATACTTGTGGAAGGTTGTATCAAATGGAGAAAGAGGTTTTACCCTTGCATAGCTTGGTTTCCTAGCTAACGATAATCCCGCGGGCTCCAAACGACCCAAAAATACTAATCGCTTTCCACTGCTTAATGTTTTAACCGAAGAATATCAATAAAGTACTGCTATACTCAGACAATTTTTGGGATCAATCAAACATTCTCATCCCCTCCATATCCGTAACCTCCATGTATATATATACGCCCTTTTAAAATGGCCGGAACTTCTTTTTACCTTTTTATAGAAGACCTTCAGTTCTAGGTAGGGGTGTACATGGACCGGGTTGGTTCGGATTTTTTATAAACCAAACCAAACCATTTGTGTCGGGTTATTAAATCTATAAACCAAACCAAACCAATAAAAGTCGGGTTTTTCGATATCAATTTTTCTCGGATTTTTCGAGTTTTTCATAGTATCTAATGAAAAGCACAAAGCAGTGCTTCTTAAAAAGAGTTCTAGTACAAAATATCAACATATAAGATGGAGGCAAAACACTGTTTGAAGTTTTAACTTTATAATATAACTAAAATGTCAAATGGCCATAAAATGTCAGATGTAGCAAAAACAAAAATCCAAATCAGTGCAATATACTACAGCAGCTGAAAGGAATCATTGCAACTTGAAGATTGGGCAAAAATCCAAATCACTGCAGCTTGAAGATTGGGCAAAAATCCA